>NC_136870.1:26022905-26647905 GCF_951799975.1 Gobius niger | reverse complement strand
TCTCTCCTCACTCTTTACGTCTGTCCGTGGGCCTTTTGTCTAAACTTTTTTAACGAGCCTCTCCCCCCGGAGCTGGAAAAGTCTCAAATTACCGGCGCTCCCCGGTGAAAACATCCGTCCGTGTCATCCCCCTCTCGGCGGAAACAGACGCGGAAAGGAAAAAAAAACTCCCTAATTAAATCAAATGTTTGTTTGTTTTTTTGAGGCTTGTCAAACGCCGCTTTTGTAGCTTTTAATTGGACGTTTTTTTTGAAAATGTGAAAAGTCGGAGATGTTTACGGCCTCCTCGCGCTGCGGAGATGTTCAAGCGATGTCGTGCAGGAAAATTAATTAAACCTATGGTGCGTTTTGACGGATCGTTTGTGTTGCACTAATTCATTCGTCTGTTTTTGCTGTTTAAGGAATGGAAAACATTTGGAGATATGAGAAGTTACAGTAATGGGTTCTGTGGGCGATTTCACAAAACATATTAAAAGTCTAAATGTACATAAGGTCTGACTCCATAAGATCATGTTAAACACATTTAAACAGTTAAGTTTAAAATATTAAAGTATTAAAAAGTGAAACGGAGAGAGGAGGAGAGAAGAGGGGGAGGAGGAGAGAAGAGGAGAGGAGAGAAGAGGAGAGAGGAGGAGAGAAGAGGAGAGAGGAGGAGAGAGAAGAGGAGAGAGAAGAGGAGAGAAGAGAGAAGAGGAGAGAGAGGAGAGAGGAGGAGAGAAGAGAGAGGAGGAGAGAGGAGGAGAGGAGAGGAGAGGAGAGAGGAGAGAAGAGGAGAGAGAGGAGAGAGGAGGAGAGAAGAGAGAGGAGGAGAGAGGAGGAGAGGAGAGGAGAGGAGAGAGGAGAGAAGAGGAGAGAGGGGGAGAGAAGAGGAGAGAGGAGAGAAGAGGAGACAGGAGAGGAGAGAGAAGAGGAGAGAGAGGAGAGAGGGGGAGAGAAGAGGAGAGAGGAGAGAAGAGGAGAGAGAGGAGAGAGGAGGAGAGAGGAGGAGAGAGGAGGAGAGAGAGGAGAGAAGAGGAGAGAAGAGGAGAGAGGAGAGAAGAGGGGGAGAGAGGAGAGAAGATGAGAAAGTAGGAGAGAAGAGGAGAGAGAGGAGAGAAGAGGAGAGAGGAGAGAAGAGGAGAGAGGAGAGAAGAGGGGGAGAGAGGAGAGAAGAGGAGAGAAGAGGGGGAGAGAGGAAGAGAAGAGAGAGGAGGAGAGAGGAGAGAAGAGGAGAGAGGAGAGCAGAGGAGAGAGGAGGAGAGAGGAGAGTAGAGGAGAGAGGAGGACAGAAGAGAAGAGAGGAGAGAAGAGGAGAGAGGAGGAGGAAGGAGTTAATCAGAAAGGAGAGTGTTTCATAAACCCCACGTTATCTCTTTTTCTAGAAAAAAAATTGATCCAAACTAGCCTCGGTTTAGCTTCGATGTCTCAGGAACCGAGGCACGAAGAATTAAACAGTTTTCACCCACGTTGAGCTTAGAGTCTCAGCTTTCAAACAAGCCACAGCATGTGTCCATAGCTATAACACAGAATACACTGTGGTGCTACAAATATCATGAAAATGGTCTAGATTGTTGACACTCAACAGCAAAACACTCAATCAAAAAGTTCTCGCCAAGCGTGTTCGTTGATCCCAAGGTCCGAGGAGAAGCCACCAGAATCCAGTAGCTTTAATCAAAGAAGATTTATTCCTGATAACAATTACCATTTCTAAACACAGGTTGTCTGAAAGCTAAAGTCCCGAACAATATACACGGTTCTCGAACGGGACGTCCCAGGAAACGACACCGTCTAACTGCGCTCTTACAAATATATATCAGAAAAAATGTGACGTTCACGAAGAGATGGGAGATGAGTGGAGCTCAGGCCAAGGTCATCAAGCCTTTCTCTCAGTAGTTTTCCACTAGAAGTGTCTTCCTGTTGCCTTATATGGAGTTATTAGGGCACCGAACGTCTCCACAGGTTTGAGCAAAAGAATGCAAGAGCAAGAAATGTGGTATTGTAACGGCAATGTGTGCGTGAAAAGATTGGTTTTAACTGAAACTTAAAGCACATAGATTACACTCATGAAAAAAACATTCAATAGCATTATAAAATATAACATTAGCTAAAAATCATCAATTTTCCACAGTTCTTTGAGGCCAGTCTTGTGGTTCTAAACACAGACTATACCGTCATTTCTTTGTGCTTTGTAGGAGAACACTGTGAGATCTTGTAGCTCTTGGTGCATTTAACCAATAAGAACCCAGACCGTTTTTCTTTACTCGATGGAAGGAGAGAAATACGTAGATTCCAGAGGTGAAAAGGTCAAGTCTCTGTCTCTTACGGTTCTGTAGCTCACTTCACTTCGTGTTGATGAATGTGCTCAGAACAGTGATCTTGGCTGAGAAACATCCTGTTAAAGTCTTCAATCCGAGAACCAGGCTGTTTAAATGCACACGCCATGAAAAGAGATCGAGAACATGTGGTGTTTCAAAACGTAATGTCGTTGAAAATTGACTTGAAACAGAAATATTTAGGTATTTAAAGGAGAGAGTAGGAGAGAAGAGGAGAGAGAGGAGAGAAGAGGAGGAGAGAGGAGGAGAGAGGAGGAGAGAAGAGGAGAGAGAGGAGAGAGAGGAGAGAAGAGGAGAGAGAGGAGAGAGAGGAGAGAAGAGGAGGATAGAGGAGGAGAGAGGAGGAGAGAGGAAAGAGAAGAGAGGAGGAGAGAGGAGGAGAGGAGGAGAGAGGAGGAAAGAGGAGGAGAGAGAAGGACAGAAGAGGAGAGAAGAGGAGAGATGAGGAGAGAAGAGGAGGAGAGAGGAGGAGAGAGAAGGACAGAAGAGGAGAGAAGAGGAGAGAGGAGGAGAGAAGAGGAGAGAAGAGGAGGAGAGGAGGAGAGAGGAGGAAAGAGGAGGAGAGAGAAGGACAGAAGAGGAGAGAAGAGGAGAGAGGAGGAGAGAGGAGGAGAGAAGAGGAGAGAAGAGGAGAGATGAGGAGAGAAGAGGAGGAGAGGAGGAGAGAGGAGGAAAGAGGAGGAGAGAGAAGGACAGAAGAGGAGAGAAGAGGAGAGAGGAGGAGAGAGGAGGAGAGAAGAGGAGAGAAGAGGAGAGATGAGGAGAGAAGAGGAGGAGAGGAGGAGAGAGGAGGAAAGAGGAGGAGAGAGAAGGACAGAAGAGGAGAGAAGAGGAGAGAGGAGAGAGGAGGAGAGAAGAGGAGAGAAGAGGAGAGAAGAGGAGAGAAGAGAGAGGAGGAGAGAAGAGGAGAGAAGAGGAGGAGAGGAGGAAAGAGGAGGAGAGAGAAGGACAGAAGAGGAGAGAAGAGGAGAGAGGAGGAGAGAGGAGGAGAGAAGAGGAGGAGAGGAGGAGAGAGGAGGAAAGAGGAGGAGAGAGAAGGACAGAAGAGGAGAGAAGGGGAGAGAGGAGGAGAGAGGAGGAGAGAAGAGGAGAGAAGAGGAGAGATGAGGAGAGAAGAGGAGGAGAGGAGGAGAGAGGAGGAAAGAGGAGGAGAGAGAAGGACAGAAGAGGAGAGAAGAGGAGAGAGGAGGAGAGAGGAGAAGAGGAGAGAAGAGGAGAGATGAGGAGAGAAGAGGAGGAGAGGAGGAGAGAGGAGGAAAGACGAGGAGAGAGAAGGACAGAAGAGGAGAGAAGAGGAGAGAAGAGGAGGAGAGGAGGAAAGAGGAGGAGAGAGAAGGACAGAAGAGGAGAGAAGAGGAGAGAAGAGGAGAGAAGAGGAGGAGAGGAGGAGAGAGGAGGAAAGAGGAGGAGAGAGAAGGACAGAAGAGGAGAGAAGAGGAGAGAGGAGGAGAGAGGAGGAGAGAAGAGGAGAGAGGAGGAGAGAGGAGGAGAGAAGAGGAGAGAAGAGGAGAGAAGAGGAGAGAAGAGGAGAGAGGAAAGGGGAGAGGAGAGAAGAGGAGAGAGGAGAGAAGAGGAGAGAAGAGAAGAGGAGGAGAGAGGAGGGAAGAGGAGGATAGAGAAGGACAGAAGAGGAGAGAAGAGGAGAGAGGAGGAGAGAGGAGGAGAGAGGAGGAGAGAAGAGGAGAGAAGAGGAGAGAGTAGGAGAGAGTAGGAGAGAGGAGGAGAGAGGAGAGAAGAGGAGAGAAGAGGAGAGAGGAGGACAGAAGAGGAGAGAGGAGGAGAGAGGAGGAGAAAGGAGAGAAGAGGGGGAGAGAGGAAGAGAAGAGAGAGGAGGAGAGAGGAGGAGAGAAGGAGAGAAGAGGAGAGAGGAGTTAATCAGAAAGGATAGTGTTTCATAAACCCCATGTTATCTCCGTTTCTAGAAAAAACAATTGATCAAAACTAGCCTCGGTTTAGCTTCGATTTCTCAGGAACCAAGTCACGAAAAAATAAACAGTTTCCACCCACGGAGAGCTTAGAGTCTCAGCTTTCAAACGAGCCACAGCATGTGTCCACTCAACAGCAGCCAAACACTCAATGTGTTAATAAAGTTTTAAAAAATGTATAGTTTTAATTCTCTCCACAAAGATCCGGTGAAATTAGACAATGAACCAGACTTTTATGTGACTATTAGTCTGACTTCCGCCGACTTCCATTCCTCTGTGGACCTAATTCCGCGATTGCATTACGATCTGAGTGCACCCAGACTCAGTGCTCCGTTTGTAAACAGCCAAACCCTGCACCGCGACCTCATTTCAAAGCGTTTGCTCCCTCAGTTTTAGTGCGCCCTGTATTATAACGACAAGACTCTCCATTTGCAGCCGCTTCAGACTCGGATGTCGCCCGGCTCGGATTGCTCTGGATCCGGCACTAACCAGATCTGCATAAAAGCACTCCCCGCTCCTGGTTTGAGTGAGAAATTGGCCTCATTCCGCCGTACATCGAAAACAAGCGCACGCGGGACCTGCATCAGAGCGTTCCCGGAGCTCTTCAGACCCGACTCAGCCGCAACACGAGCGCTTTGCACAACAACTCGCTTTTATCAAACACAGGCTAATATTAGAACAGAACAAACTCGAGGTAAAGGACTCGGCTTTCTTTACAAGCAAATACAATGATGTCTTTGTTTCTCACAGAGATGGTCACAAAGCAGCATTTACTCCCCTGTCCCACTTTCTCAATCAATATAGAGAACTATTAACTATCCTCCATTGTTTCCCAATTGAGTCATTAAAGAAATTGTGCTAAAATAAAGGCCTTTAATGTCACTGAAGAACATCACAGTTGCTTCCTCTGTTATGCTATAAATCAGGCGTCTCAGACATGCGGCCCGGGGGCCAAATGCGGCCCGCGAGGTATTTGTTGTGGCCCGCAAGATGATTTCTTATTTATATTATATGCGGCCCGCCAGTAAATTGCATTGAACAGCCACAATCATAATTGGGGGCTTACACCCACTCTCAACAGGCCACTACACACTCTGGCTTTTTAACGCACCTCACTAGATAGGGTGTACAAATTGGACATGTCTTTGATCTAATATCAATAACAAATAGTGGATAGTAATGACAATAAGGAAGTGGCAAGATGGCAGATTATAAAGTCCAACATGACTATAATATGAAATCGGACATTCACTGATAATGACAAGAATGACAATTGTTGTTTGATAAATAACAATAACTACCAATTACATGTATTACTATTTTGTATTAGCATACTGTGTTAATGATATGAAATGGTCAAACCTCCTTGTTTGCCAGTGCTGCAAAAGTCTGTTGATTGTATGTTGACAATTGTAGCAACAGTAGGATAAAACTTAACTCACAAATACATATAGGTATATATTTGTGTACTGAAACTAGTATAGAATACTCAGAAAGGATTGTACTTTGTTTATTTAATGTAAATGTGAAAGAAATGAATAACTGTAGCTTCATGAATTGCAAATGTAATGTACATGAACAAGGGGTCGGCACTACACTGCAAAAAGTATTTAACTAGATCAGTATAAACATCTCAATTTGAGCATAATAATCCAAATTTTAGTTGTTTTGACTAGTTAAGAAGTTGTTGGGCATTTGTCCTGGATTATTTCACTTGTTCTGAGATGTTTCTGTCTCGTTTCGATACATTTTGTCCTTATTTCAGGTCATTTTCTTTGCCAATGGGGTAAGAAAATTGGTCTTATCTCATTGGCAATTTTACTTTCTTATTTCAAGCGAGATTTACCCTAGAACTGGTCTTTAATGTCCTCAAACAAGCAACGTGAACTTGGTCCGATCAGGAAAAGTGTCTAAATGAGTGAAAACCGCTCAAAACAAGATACATTTCCTCAATTCAAGTCATTTAAGCCAATGCTTGATATTGACTTTTTGTAGTGTAAGCTTTTGCTTCAGTCGACTCCCTTTGAGCTTCCATTGACTGTATGATTGTGAAACTATGGAGAAAGAGAAAATATTAATTGCTCAAATAAGCTACACAAACAAACAAACAAACAAACAAACAAACAAGCTTAATAAAAAAGGTTAAATCTGCGGCCCCCGAACAACACTGGGTTTGCATAGAACTACATTTCCCATGAGGCACCGTGTTAGCGCCAATGCCGCTCTTCACTCCACAGAGTAGCATAGCGGACCGTGCAGACGTGAGAATGACAACATCAGACAGAGGAAGGAGATGCGGCGCTTCTGCAGACGAATTATCAACTTTTTTCAACAAAGACACGGACTAAAAGCAAGCGACTGAGAGAGAGGAGCTTCTGAAACAGGTGGAGACGTCAGAACGTGAGGGGGAAACTTTAGGTGTTCAATTAACATGTGTATGAAAAGTTACAGCAAAAAGCACCTTTACCATCTTTACCTTTATGAGATTACAAAGCGAACACATCGTAATTATTGTTTAAAAGCGTCACAACAGTAAAGTGAGGAGCCTTTTCTCTCCAACTCTCTCTCAGAGCAACATTGTGTGCTCACAAGAAGCCCATCATGTTAAATCATTTCATCTTTATTAATGTGTGACCACATGATCCATAGTTAAATTAACAATAGAGAATATGGAAATGCATAAAAAATACTGCAAATAACTACAGCAACATTGACAGTAAATAATATAAGACCCATCAATTATTTAACTGTAGGTAAGAAAAAGGTCTGAGGTCAGTGATTCCACATTGGTGTATCCTGAGATCAGCTCAGTCTGTATAATGGCATTTACACATTCATTATATTTATGTGACAGGGTAATTGTAAATTAACACAGTACAAAACAAGTTTGTCGCTGATTTTTAACTCCAGTCCTTGGTTGGGCCTTTCTACGCTACATTAAAATGACATCTGTAGTACATTTTGCATTTCTTTCTAAGACAGACCTGACTGAAAGATCATTCACTGGTGCCCTGAACCAAAATGAGATTAATTTACAAAAACACTGTCTGAGTCTTAGCTTAAAATGTGCAGATAGGTGATGTACAGTTTATTTTAAGATATATTATAGCAAACAATCAAAAGTTGCTAAATCATAATTGGCTTAATAGAAAAAGGTTAAATCTGTTGCGGCCCTCGACCAACACTGGGTTTGCATTTTTGGCCCCCGCTCCAAATGAGTTGAAGACCCCTGCTATAAATGAATAAAACATCCAAAAATCCTGGTCCGAAGCACGTTCTCCTCCATGTTTTGATCTTACTTTGTCCTTTTTCCACCGTTTGATTACTGACCTAACCTCTTCTGTCTCTGGTGATCGATGAGCCTCTGATATCAGGTTCAGCTGCAGCAGACAAAAGTGTGCCTGAGTTTCCCTGAAGCAGATTCTAAAGCAGGGGTCCCCAACTGGAGGTCCCGGGTCCAGATCCGGACCTCCAGAGGCTTTCGTCCGGACCCCAAAAGCCTTTTCATTCTCTCAATATACTTCATTTCTAAGGCTGAATTCAAAATGATCCAAACAATTTGAAAAACATTGAAATAAGATGGCAACATTGGTGATTTCCACATCACCTATCTCCACATTTTTTGTAGAAATTCTAAATGCATAGATTTGAGTCATTGAAACCCTTCGATGCTGATAACCTGAGTTTGTTTTTCCGCTTCATTCCGTGTCTGACAAACATGAAGGTCTAAGATATTAACATGAGTAACCCGTGACTGACCGGATGATGCTTTTGCAGGAGATCAGTGACGGGGAGATCATGGAGCTCACTCACTCGGCCCTGGGCAGGATGACTGTGATCCGGCAGATCTTTCCCCAGTGGAGAGACGCCTCGAGCCGCTGCGTCCGACAGAGCCACCGCATCTCGTCCCTGCTGTGCGACCCTCAGGAGGGCTACCTGCAGAACCTACAGGTACCATCATGCAACAGGGATTACAGTTATTACATTAATGAGTTATTACTGTGGAGGTAAGTAACATGTGGAGTTAGCCCGATGAATCACAGTCAGAAGATCAGGAACCGCGAGACCACCGGGTAAATTAGAAGTGTTCATTTTCAGCCTCTCACCAAACCCACTGAACATCGATGTAACGACTGTGTGGCTGTTCACGAGCTCGCCATCAAATCACCCATAAAAGAGCACCTGGTCTGAGATGAACAAGACCAATAAATATTCTTATTATACGGCTCTTCACAACGTAAGTAGAAGCTCCGTTGATTTGAATGGGATTTCCCAACGTTCTACCGGTCATTATTTTCTGATAAAGGACCTCTGAGAAAAATAATGACGCTGCCAATGGCAACGGAGTTCGTGCTTTCATATCACTCCGCACGTACGTAGCAGCGACACTGTCTCTGTCCCCGTCACTGAGAGAGAAGTTGGGGGAATCGCTCGTGAAGTTAGTGTGAGTCTGATTTTCAACTTACCCATAGATTCACCACCATTCTTCCAACTGCGCCTTCAACTAAGTAGCTAGGCTAGCTACTAGCCTTGCTGCCTCTAGCCTAGCAAAACGTTGCCGAGCAACGCGCAAACTTTTGGGAACTATTTGTCACGGAAGTCATTAAATAAACCTTTCGACCTTCATAAAAGTGTACGGAGTTTATGTTGTGTGTGTTCAGTTGGCAAATGGCCGTATAATAAGCGGGATAATGTATAGAACGCTGGTCATTATCGGGAAAATAAGCACCGACAGGGCGAACCGGTCTTGTTTCGCCCAGTTCATTATCCCTTACATAATGAACTGGCGAGATTGAAACTAATTAAGCAAATTCAAGTGTACACAAGTCATTCATAAATCACTCAAATATGTGTTGTCGCTGTGGGGCGGTTTGTAGCCTCCGAATCCGAGGCCATGGTTCTCCATCGGAAAAAGGTGCTTCCCTTCTTCAGGTCGGTGGGGAGTCCTCGCCTCAAGTGGAGGAGTTCAAGTATCTCGGGGTCTTGTTCTCAGTGAGGGATGGAGCGTGAGATCGACGGGCAGATCAGCAGTGATCGGCCTGTCGTGGTGAAGAGGGAGCTGAGTCGGGGCAAAGCTCTCGATTTACCGATCGATCTACGTTCCCGCCCTCACCTATGGTCATGAGATTTGGGTAATGACCGCAAGGACGAGATCGCGGATACAAGAGGCTGAAATGAGTTTCCTTCGCAGGGTGGCTGGGCGCACCCTTCAAGATCGGGTGAGGGGCTCAGGTACCCGGGAGGAGCTCGGAGTAGAGTCGCTGCATCTGTTCCAGATGCCTCCTGGTGGGCTCCCTCGGGAGGTGTTCCAGGCATGTCCTAGTGGAAAGAGGCCTCATGGAAGACCCAAGACATGCTGGAGGGACTATGTCTCCGAGCTGTCCTGGTGTCGCCTCAGGGTCCCCCCAGCACAGCGGGAGGAGGTGTGCGTGGATCGGGAAGCCTGGGCATCTCTGCTGAGACTGCTGCCCCCTCGACTCGGCCCCGGATAAAGCGGAAGAAGATGGATGGATGGATGGATGGATGGATGGATGTTGGCTACAGTCTTACAATATTACTCAATCCATAAAGTTTAATCAATTAAAGATTCAATCAAACAAGTCTCTGATTCACACGTCCCAAGAAACAGCCAGCTCTAGACTTGAAATGAGCTGCCAAATCTTATTATGTGATTTTGTCGTTGCTTTGTCATTACAACTACTGTAAGTGAATGTACATGAATAACTGTGTGTCCTCACCTGTAGGTCCCGCCTTCACTCTCCTCCCCCCCTCGTCTCCTCCGCAGGTGTCCAACCTGTACCTGTACGACAGCGTGCTGATGTTGGCCAACGCCTTCTACCGTAAACTGGAGGACCGGAAGTGGCACAGCATGGCCAGCCTCAACTGCATCAAGAAATCCACCAAGCCCTGGAACGGAGGCTGGTCCATGCTGGAGACCATCCAGAAGGTAAAGGGGGGAGGGGTTAGTGGATCCGACCAACAGAAAGTATTAACTGGGATATGAGTTAGCATTTAGCTCAGAGGACACTTTTAGATGATCATTTGTGTCTAAAGTAACATCTTCAAAGAGGAAAAACAGGCTAATAATCACCAAAACCATCGACCAACCGCTTGATGAGGACGAGTGCCTTGGTGTTTGGTCACAGAGCAATTATTTGACAAAAACACCGCGAGGACTTTTACTTTACATTTGAAAGAGGATACTTTTAATAAACTGAACTCTTTGCTCCTGTTTCTGTAATGAAAGAATGAAAGAGTAGTTCTTCCAAAACTGTCATTAGAAGCAGTGCTAGCTTAACCCCTTAACTCCCACCTGAACCGAGCACATTTTCTCCAGTTTGGCTTTACCCCAATCCAAAAGCTTCTGGAAAAATGGACAAAATGAGACGAAAACAATGATGGAAATGGGACAAAAAAGTGAGAAAACATTGACAAAAGAGTGACGAAAAAGTGGCAAAAATGTCACAAAAATGTCACAAGAAATTGACAAAAAAATCTACGAAAAAATGACAAAAATGTGACAAAACAATTACAAAAAATATGACAAAAATTTGATAAGAATGACAAAAATGTGATAAAAAATGTCACAAAAATGTTGCAAGAAATGGACAAAAAAATGACGAAAAAATGACAAAAATGTGACAAAAATGTGACAAAAAATTACAAAAATGTGATAAAAAATGACAAAAAACTTACAAAAATGAGTTGAACACCCAACAAAAAAAATCTGATGACGTGAGGAAAAAGATCCTCTCAGTTCAGGTGGGAGTTAAGAGGTTAACAAGCCTTTAGTTATTTCTTCAGCTGTTCGTCATATTCTACTCTTCTTCTCAGCTGGAGGCGATCGTGGGCAGTTTCTCGATCTGCAACAGCGTCGGCTTTCGGTATTTTGTCGTAATAGACGAGTTCTGCGTCTCATGAGCCTCGTTTTGCCGCTGTTTCCAACACAAACTCACACACATCCAACAGGAAACGACTCCGCGTCCACAGACCAGGAACGACCGTGTCCACAGCTCCCCCGACGTGATGGATGGTCCGGCTCCGGGCTGGTCGCTCTTTTAAAGGCCGCGCTCCGAGGCGGGTTTTAGACTTTACAGAGTTTATTCCGGAGACAAAGTGAGACAAAAGACACACGTCACCGAGTAAACTGCGGCCGTCAGGCGGAAAAGGTCAGAGAACAGAAACTAAACTGAATGAAGACAAAAGGTTCAGACCAGCAGTGTTTCTCCACAGCTTTTAAAAACAAGCCAAACTGTGCCAATATTAAGGCCCTAAAAGTTTTTAACCTCTTAACTCCCACTTGAACGGATCCTATTTTCTCCAGTTTGGCTTTACCCTAATCAAAATGCTTCGTCGGAAAAAAGCACCAATATAGCCACAAAAAATGAGAAGAAAACAAGGATGTAAACGCGACAAAAATGTGACAAAAATGTGACAAAAATTCAACAAAAATGTGACAAAAATGTGACAAAAAATCAACAAAAATGTGACAAAAATTCAACCAAAAAGTGACAAAAATGTGACAAAAATTCAACAAAAATTCAACAAACATTTGACAAAAATGTGACAAAAATTCAACCAAAGAGTGACAAAAATTCAACAAAAAATCAACCAAAAAGTGACAAAAATTCAACAAAAATGTGACAAAAATGTGACAAAAATGAAACAAAAATGAGACAAAATGTGACAAAAATAAGACAAATATGTAACAAAAATTCAACCAAAAAGTGACAAAAATTCAATAAAAATGTGACAAAAACTCAACAAAAATGTGACAAAAATTCAACCAAAAAGTGACAAAAATTCAACCAAAAAGTGACAAAAATTCAACAAAAATTCAACAAAAATGTGACAAAAATGAGACAAAAATGAGACAAAATGTGACAAAAATGAGACAAAAATGAGACAAAAATGAGACAAAAATGAGACCAAAAAGTGACAAAAATTAAACAAAAATGTGACAAAAATTAAACAAAAATGAGACAAAAATGAGACCAAAAAGTGACAAAAATTCAACAAAAATGTCACAAAAACTCATGTGACAAAAATGAAAAAAAAAAAAAAAAAAAAAACATATAAAAGGTGGCACAACACAGCAACAACACGAGGAAAAAGATCAGTTTTGTGGGTCTTAGCTTTCAAATGAGGTGTTACACAGCCAAAAGAGGACAGAATGCATTTGGTTTAGGCTGGTGGTAAGAGGTTAAAAAGCATAAAATGATATTCCCACTGGCATCAAATATAACACCCTGGAAATAATGCTGTGTTTGCGAGTTGGTCTCCGACTCAGAGCAAAGCCGTGGTGCTTATACAGCTTATATCTAAGACGTATAAAGCTGCAGTATAATTACGTTACAGTAAATTGTCCATAAAAGAGACTGTAAATCTTAAGTTTAAGTTGAAATAAATAAAAAAAGCATGTGGTGCTCGCCTTTCTGGGGCCCTACAGTGCGGCATTCCAAGGCTAATCGACGAAGAGCAAACACATTTAGAGGAGAAAACAGTTATACTGTGCAGCAGGGCAGAAGTGGAACATTATGACCTCAGTTCAGTTCAGAGCCTCTAACCATTTGCCACAGTCAGACACTATTTCTGAACCTCTTAACCCCTGCCTTAAAGGGACTATACAAAATTTAAAAATGTCAAAATGATGTATTTTCCTCCCCCTACATGTTCCTCCATGTCCTAATGTGTAGAATGTGCTCAGAACTGTTCACCACAACTGCCTCTAAAATTCTGCACTGTCACTCAGAAAGGTGTTAATTCGGGTCTGAAGTGCCGTCATGCACGAGCTTAATATAGAAGCTGCAGTTACACATATGACCTGAGGTGGCAGTAGTGAGTATAAAACGGCTAACTTGCATCTAGCCCCTTTAACACAACGTCCATCGTCTGCGTACAGAAAGAACCGGCTCTGCTCTCAACAACTCCCACTTTCCTCTGTTCGATGTGGTGTTTGCACATCTTAAGAAATGAAACTGGAACCGGGACTGAAGTGGGCCTGACCCGGTCTCTCTTCCTCAGGGGAACATCTCCGGTCTGACGGGGCTCATGGACTTCAAAGACAGCGGCTCCAACTCCCACGTCCACTTCGAGATCCTCGGCTCCAGCTTCAGCGAGACCTTCGGGAAAGACATCAAGAGGGTGAGTGTGGGACCCGTTCTTCTCAAAGTGAGGGAACACGCGACATGTTTGATAAAGACTGAAAACGCTGGAATATCATTAAAATGTTAACTTTAGGCCTCATTTTATTTGAGCAGTAACTGTATTTAATTGTATTCACGCCTGCGACCAGGTAACGGAAAACTGGACTGAGCTTAAATACATTTGCAAAACTGTAGTTGTTAGAGACGCTCTTATCGTGTTGCCTTCGCTGGTCATTTTGACCCGCTGTTATGTCCCGGGCATTTGGATTTTTTTAGAATGAGAGTAAATAAAACACATGTTTTGAGTAGATACAGGATTTTCAAATATGTTTTTCTTTTTGTAATTGTAATAATAATTGTCCATATGTTATGTTTTTACTAAATATTTGAGTTTCAGAATATGATATGACTCTTATGCAGCAGAAGTCTGAAGTTCTGTCTAAAGCAGAAGCTCCATGACTTCCTTCTTCACTTCTCAGTCTGTGTCTGAAGAGCAATGAGGCCTCAGCCTTTTTACTGCAAACAAAGAGCTCACTGTATTTAGCCTCATGTTACTGTCACTCATGGTGTCTGACCTAAAGTCTCACTCTGAAGAAAGTCAACTCACATTTACACTGAGAAGGTTGGAAGGGCGCCCCCTTGTGTCACCTTGCATCCAACTGCCCGGAACGTAACAGCGGGTCAAAATGACCTGTGAAGGCCACACAAGGGTTAAATTTAAGGGAATTACCAGTTGAAGCTTGTGTTTTATTTTGGGCCCAAGAATTGGGCCCTGTGGAACACCCCTGGTGCAAAACTTAAGAGATGATTGCTCTGAGTTTAGAGATTTTCCTCAGCTGATAAAAACAGTTCTTGTCAGCAGTTCTTTGTTAAAGATCACGCCAAGGCTTGCTTTAAGGGCCTCTCTCACCTGCCTTGAGACTAGTTGGAGACTAGTTGGGGACTTGAGTCTCCAAGTTGTCTCCGTGAAAACGAACAGGTTTCATTTCAGCACAGACTGTACAGAGACTTGAAAAGTCTGCATGTGGTCTCCTCATTGTCTCCGAGAGGTCTACTCCAGAGGTCTACACGGTCTCAAGCAGCTGTGGCAATGTGTGGTGTTTCTGTGACGTCCCTGCAATGACACCAAGGAGATCTTAAAAAAAACTCCATATGACTGTTTGAGATCTCCTTGGTGTCCGACAGGTCTTGGAGACATTGCAGGGACGTCACAGAAACACCACACAGGTTGAGGAGTAGAGTTCCACACATTGCCACAGCTGCTTGAGACCGTGTAGACCTCTGGGAGTCTCCGCTGAAATTGAACCTGTTAGTTTTCCCAAGACTGCCAGTAGATTCCCCTTATCTCCAGAGGACGTCTCTGACACATCTCTGTGACTAGTACTAGTGAATCCTGGAATGGCGTGATCTCCAGCTGCTCAGTTTGGTCTGAATTCAGTTGCAGGGAATTTGCACCGAGCCGTGGTTTAAATTGTGCAAGACATTTGAGCAGAGAGCTCAAATTCTGGATCTCAAAGGTCTTAAAAGAACAGTAAAGCTTAAAATGGCCCAGTAAAAAGGTCATTGAAAAGCTCAGGTTTAGTCCTTCAGTGTCCACTCTCCTCACACTATAGACCCAGATCCACTCATTATGTCAGCCATTATTACGTATTTGATTATGAGCATGAAGAAAAGCCTTGTGTCCTCGCTCCGAAGGCCACACTCGCTCCACACTCGCCCCCCTGCTAACCCCGTTTACATAATTTCGTTTTAATTCTGAAAAGCGCCGTCACCGCTTTTATTCTGAAAAACCATCAGCCGCCCAAGTTTTTTTTTGTGTCGGGAACAAAGGCTGCTCTTTCGAAAGCAAACATTTATTTTTCCGAGCGGCGGGAGCAGAGAGGAGAAAAAGGCCGGCGATCACGGGGATTATTACGTTATGGAAATGTGAAAACATAACGAGGTCTTTTGTGCGAAACTCATCCGTGGATTTGGAACAATGAGGAGCGGAGGAGGCGTCGGTGATGATTGGTCACTAATATAATACGCTGATACTGTATTGAGCTAAGTACAGACACTAAACATTAAAAAACATATATATGGATAGACACGGTCCACCTGGTCACGTGTTGGAACCTTTTCTTATAACACGGGAGCGGGAAAACACTGACTGAAATATCTGTCTTTTAGTCACAGTTTTAGTCTCATAAGTAACTCTTACAGAGAGGCTGAGGGACTCCATGGGCTCTCGGTCTCTGGGAGTGGACCTCTCCTTCTGTGATCCTCCCTGAGGTTTCTTTTTTCTCCCCAGAGGCGTAGCTTGCCATTAGGCAAGGCAGCTGAATACAAAACGATTGATTGATTGACTAGATGACACGGACTGGGTAGGGTTAGAGGTTTAGTGGAAGCCCTGGTTTACTCCTGGTTTACTCCTGGTTTAGCCCTGGTTTAGCCCTGGTTTAGCCCTGGTTTAGCCCTGGTTTACTCCTGGTTTAGCCCTGGTTTAGCCCTGGTTTAGCCCTGGTTTAGCCCTGGTTTACTCCTGGTATAGCCTTGGTTTACTCCTGGTTTACTCCTGGTTTAGCCCTGGTTTACTCCTGGTTTAGCCCTGGTTTACTCCTGGTTTAGCCTTGGTTTACTCCTGGTTTACTCCTGGTTTAGCCCTGGTTTAGCCCTGGTTTACTCCTGGTTTAGCCCTGGTTTACTCCTGGTTTAGCCCTGGTTTACTCCTGGTTTAGCCCTGGTATAGCCTTGGTTTACTCCTGGTTTACTCCTGGTTTAGCCCTGGTTTACTCCTGGTTTAGCCCTGGTTTACTCCTGGTTTAGCCTTGGTTTACTCCTGGTTTAGCCTTGGTTTACTCCTGGTTTACTCCTGGTTTAGCCCTGGTTTACTCCTGGTTTAGCCTTGGTTTACTCCTGGTTTACTCCTGGTTTAGCCCTGGTTTACTCCTGGTTTAGCCCTGGTTTACTCCTGGTTTACTCCTGGTTTAGCCCTGGTTTACTCCTGGTTTAGCCTTGGTTTACTCCTGGTTTAGCCCTGGTTTACTCCTGGTATAGCCTTGGTTTACTCCTGGTTTAGCCCTGGTATAGCCTTGGTTTACTCCTGGTTTACTCCTGGTTTAGCCCTGGTTTACTCCTGGTTTAGCCCTGGTTTACTCCTGGTTTAGCCCTGGTATAGCCTTGGTTTACTCCTGGTTTACTCCTGGTTTAGCCCTGGTTTAGCCTTGGTTTAGCCTTGGTTTACTCCTGGTTTAGTCCTGGTTTACTCCTGGTTTAGCCCTGGTTTACTCCTGGTTTAGCCCTGGTTTACTCCTGATTTAGCCTTGGTTTACTCCTGGTTTAGCCTTGGTTTACTCCTGGTTTAGCCCTGGTTTAGCCCTGGTTTAGCCCTGGTTTACTCCTGGTTTAGCCCTGGTTTAGCCCTGGTTTACCCCTGGTTTAGCCCTGGTTTACTCCCTGTTCCCTCGCGCCTCAGCCCTGCTTTCGTCCTTGCATTTCTCCGTCCGCTCTCTGCACATTTCTCTCCTGGTTCACTCCTGGTTTACTCCTGGTTTAGCCCTGGTTTACTCCTGGTCTAGCCCTGGTTTACTCCTGGTTTAGTCCTGGTTTAGCCTTGGTTTACTCCTGGTTTAGCCTTGGTTTACTCCTGGTTTAGCCCTGGTATAGCCTTGGTTTACTCCTGGTTTAGCCCTGGTATAGCCTTGGTTTACTCCTGGTTTAGCCTTGGTTTACTCCTGGTTTAGCCCTGGTATAGCCTTGGTTTACTCCTGGTTTAGCCCTGGTATAGCCTTGGTTTACTCCTGGTTTAGCCTTGGTTTAGCCTTGGTTTAGCCTTGGTTTAGCCTTGGTTTAGCCTTGGTTTACTCCTGGTTTAGCCCTGGTATAGCCTTGGTTTACTCCTGGTTTAGCCTTGGTTTAGCCTTGGTTTAGCCTTGGTTTAGCCTTGGTTTAGCCTTGGTTTACTCCTGGTTTAGCCCTGGTATAGCCTTGGTTTACTCCTGGTTTAGCCTTGGTTTAGCCTTGGTTTAGCCTTGGTTTAGCCTTGGTTTACTCCTGGTATAGCCTTGGTTTACTCCTGGTTCACTCCTGGTTTAGCCTTGGTTTACTCCCTGTTCCCTCGCGCCTCAGCCCTGCTTTCGTCCTTGCATTTCTCCGTCCGCTCTCTGCACATTTCTCTCCTGCTTCACTCGTGGCTCGGTCCTGGTTTACTCCTGGTTTAGCCTTGGTTTAGCCTTGGTTTACTCCTGGTTTAGCCTTGGTTTAGCCTTGTTTTACTCCTGGTTTAGCCCTGGTTTAGCCCTGGTTTACTCCTGGTTTAGCCCTGGTTTACTCCTGGTTTAGCCCTGGTTTACTCCTGGTTTAGCCCTGGTATAGCCTTGGTTTACTCCTGGTTTACTCCTGGTTTAGCCCTGGTTTACTCCTGGTTTAGCCCTGGTTTACTCCTGGTTTAGCCTTGGTTTACTCCTGGTTTAGCCTTGGTTTACTCCTGGTTTACTCCTGGTTTAGCCCTGGTTTACTCCTGGTTTAGCCTTGGTTTACTCCTGGTTTACTCCTGGTTTAGCCCTGGTTTACTCCTGGTTTAGCCCTGGTTTACTCCTGGTTTACTCCTGGTTTAGCCCTGGTTTACTCCTGGTTTAGCCTTGGTTTACTCCTGGTTTAGCCCTGGTTTACTCCTGGTATAGCCTTGGTTTACTCCTGGTTTAGCCCTGGTATAGCCTTGGTTTACTCCTGGTTTACTCCTGGTTTAGCCCTGGTTTACTCCTGGTTTAGCCCTGGTTTACTCCTGGTTTAGCCCTGGTATAGCCTTGGTTTACTCCTGGTTTACTCCTGGTTTAGCCCTGGTTTAGCCTTGGTTTAGCCTTGGTTTACTCCTGGTTTAGTCCTGGTTTACTCCTGGTTTAGCCCTGGTTTACTCCTGGTTTAGCCCTGGTTTACTCCTGATTTAGCCTTGGTTTACTCCTGGTTTAGCCTTGGTTTACTCCTGGTTTAGCCCTGGTTTAGCCCTGGTTTACTCCTGGTTTAGCCCTGGTTTAGCCCTGGTTTACCCCTGGTTTAGCCCTGGTTTACTCCCTGTTCCCTCGCGCCTCAGCCCTGCTTTCGTCCTTGCATTTCTCCGTCCGCTCTCTGCACATTTCTCTCCTGGTTCACTCCTGGTTTACTCCTGGTTTAGCCCTGGTTTACTCCTGGTCTAGCCCTGGTTTACTCCTGGTTTAGTCCTGGTTTAGCCTTGGTTTACTCCTGGTTTAGCCTTGGTTTACTCCTGGTTTAGCCCTGGTATAGCCTTGGTTTACTCCTGGTTTAGCCCTGGTATAGCCTTGGTTTACTCCTGGTTTAGCCTTGGTTTACTCCTGGTTTAGCCCTGGTATAGCCTTGGTTTACTCCTGGTTTAGCCCTGGTATAGCCTTGGTTTACTCCTGGTTTAGCCTTGGTTTAGCCTTGGTTTAGCCTTGGTTTAGCCTTGGTTTAGCCTTGGTTTACTCCTGGTTTAGCCCTGGTATAGCCTTGGTTTACTCCTGGTTTAGCCTTGGTTTAGCCTTGGTTTAGCCTTGGTTTAGCCTTGGTTTAGCCTTGGTTTACTCCTGGTTTAGCCCTGGTATAGCCTTGGTTTACTCCTGGTTTAGCCTTGGTTTAGCCTTGGTTTAGCCTTGGTTTAGCCTTGGTTTACTCCTGGTATAGCCTTGGTTTACTCCTGGTTCACTCCTGGTTTAGCCTTGGTTTACTCCCTGTTCCCTCGCGCCTCAGCCCTGCTTTCGTCCTTGCATTTCTCCGTCCGCTCTCTGCACATTTCTCTCCTGCTTCACTCGTGGCTCGGTCCTGGTTTACTCCTGGTTTAGCCTTGGTTTAGCCTTGGTTTACTCCTGGTTTAGCCTTGGTTTAGCCTTGTTTTACTCCTGGTTTAGCCCTGGTTTTGCCCTGGTTTACTCCTGGTTTAGCCCTGGTATAGCCCTGGTTTACTCCTGGTTTAGTCCTGGTATAGCCTTGGTTTACTCCTGGTTTAGCCCTGGTATAGCCCTGGTTTACTCCTGGTTTAGCCCTGGTTTAGCCCTGGTTTACTCCTGATTTAGCCCTGGTTTAGCCTTGTTTTACTCCTGGTTTAGCCCTGGTTTTGCCCTGGTTTACTCCTGGTTTAGCCCTGGTATAGCCCTGGTTTAGCCCTGGTTTAGCCCTGGTTTACTCCTGGTCTAGCCTTGGTTTACTCCTGGTTTAGCCCTGGTATAGCCCTGGTTTAGCCCTGGTTTAGCCCTGGTTTACTCCTGGTCTAGCCTTGGTTTACTCCTGGTTTAGCCCTGGTTTAGCCTTGGTTTAGCCTTGGTTTACTCCTGGTTTAGCCTTGGTTTAGCCCTGGTTTAGCCTTAGTTTACTCCTGGTTTAGCCTTGGTTTAGCCTTGGTTTACTCCTGGTTTAGCCCTGGTTTAGCCCTGGTTTACTCCTGGTTTAGCCCTGGTTTAGCCTTGGTTTACTCCTGGTTTAGCCTTGGTTTACTCCTGGTTTAGCCCTGGAATAGCCTGGTTTAGCCTTGGTTTACTCCTGGTTTAGCCTTGGTCTACTCCTGGTTTTCTCCTGGTTTAGCCTTGGTTTAGCCTTGGTTTAGCCTTGGTTTACTCCTGGTTTAGCCCTGGAATAGCCTGGTTTAGCCTTGGTTTACTCCTGGTTTTCTCCTGGTTTACTCCTGGTCTAGCCCTGGTTTAGCCTTGGTTCACTCCCTGTTCCCTCGCGCCTCGGCCCTGCTTTCGTCCTTGCATTTCTCCGTCCGCTCTCCGCACATTTCTCTCTCTTCGCTCCGTTCGTCTTTGTCCGATTCAAATTCGTTTCTGGCCCAAACCCGGAGCGTCTGAAAGAGCCTTTTCACCGCGAGCCGCCGCTGAAAGAGACCAGGCTTTGATGGAAAATACCAAATCAAAAGCTTCAAAACAGGCCCAGGGCCACTCGCACCAGCCCGTGGACAAACCCAGACTCTCCCTTTACACTTTTTTCCAGTCCGTGCTTAATTTCCCGTAAACGCGGCGTAATAAACCATTTCCACAGCGTGTAATCGCCAAATATAACAATCATTCTTTCTGGATTATTATGAGAATAACATTAGCGCCTTCATTAGAGCTCATTGACGTCCATTATCCTGAACTCCGTAATGGTTTATTAAGCCACATTTACAAAAGGCTCTCAGAGAAAGTGTGATGTTGATCGGGCTCAAAACAACAGATTTTATGAGTAAACGTAATGTTCATAAAAGCGCTTCTGCTCGGAAAGTACTGTATATAAATCATTTACAGTTTTAAAGGAAGACATTGGAAGGCATAGTTTCCTTTAGCAGATAAACAAAGGCGTTATTATTTTCTTTCTTTCTTTCTTTCTTTCTTTCTTTCTTTCTTTCTTTCTTTCTTTCTTTCTTTCTTTCTTTCTTTCTTTCTTTCTTTCTTTCTTTCTTCCTTCCTCCCTTCCTTTCTTTCCTCCTTCCTTCCTTTCTTCCTTCCTTCCATTCTTCCTTCCTTCCTTTCTTTCTTTCTTTCTTTCTTTCTTTCTTTCCTTCCTTCCTTCCTTCCTTCCTTCCTTCCGTCCTTCCTTCCTTTCTTTCTTTCTTTCTTTCTTTCTTTCTTCCTTTCTTTCTTTCTTTCTTTCTTTCTTTCCTCCTTCCTTCCTTTCTTTCTTTCTTTTCTTCCTTCCTTCCTTTCTTTCTTTCCTCCTTCATTCCTTCCTTCCTTCCTTCCTTCCTTCCGTCCTTCCTTCCTTTCTTTCTTCCTCCCTTTCTTTCCTCCTTTCTTTCTTTCTTTCTTTCTTTTCTTCCTTCCTTCCTTTCTTTCTTTCCTCCTTCATTCCTTCCTTCCTTCCTTCCTTCCTTCCTTCCGTCCTTCCTTCCTTCCTTTCTTTCTTTCTTCCTTTCTTTCTTTCTTTCTTTCTTTCCTCCTTCCTTCCTTTCTTTCTTTCCTCCTTCTATCCTTTCTTCCTTCCTTCCTTTCTTTCTTTCTTCCTTTCTTTCTTTCTTTCCTCCTTCCTTCCTTCCTTCCTTCCTTCCTTCCGTTCTTCCTTCCTTCCTTTCTTTCTTCTTTCAAAAGGCTCTCAGAGAAAGTGTGATGTTGATCGCGCTCAGAACAACAGATTTTATGAGTAAATGTAATGTTCATAAAAGCCCTTCTGCTCGGAAAGTACTGCATATCAGAGGTGGGAGGAAGTCACTAAATGCAAGTCTCGAGTCAAGTCCAAGTCGTGAATGTCCAAGTCCCAAGCAAGTCAATCGGTCATGGGCTCAAGTCAAGTCAAGTCAAGTCAAGTCAAGTCAAGTCTTGCTTTAGTCGGCAAGTCACCTCAAGTCACAAACGCCAGCATGTCGTTTAATCTTGAAAATAACAAGTGCTTTCTCAAGATATAGTGATTTTGAACATTTAACTTTTTAAAATCTCATGGATTTGGATTTAAAGTTTAATTAATATTTAATCACCAAAAAATTCAAACTATATATATTTTAAATGCTCCAGTCTATGTACAAAATTACTGGGACAGCCTTTTAAGGAAGGAGGCCCGGGGGGGGGGACTCCGCGTAGCCCTCATTCCCGCTGTCACTGGGCTGTGGCGGATGCGTAAAATAACCTCTAAATGCTGTAAACTTTGTGTGAACGCTTTAAAACATCGAAAAGCCCCAAGATTCCTGTTGATGAATCAGCTCTTACATGGTGGTTCTGGAGGCTCCGTCTGCGCTGTAGGTCCAGCCCATTGTTTCAAACGTTTTCCTGTCCGTAAATCTCCTCCTCTTCACTGTCTTTAGAAAACTTTTAACGCATCAAAAGAAACACGTGGTATTTCCTCCTGCCTTTTCGCGCTGTATTGATCAGACGCTCCGTCGGGAAACCGAACACGCATGTGGATAATCACCATAATGTAAACAAAGATGCGCCGCTTTTACGAAATTAATCCTGATCTTTCCACAGTTTCACTCAAATAAATAATAACTATAAAGTCACAGCGAGTCATTGGGAGTCACTGGCCTCAAGTCCAAGTTAAGTCTCGAGTCACAAACAGCAAGTCCCAAGTCAAGTCAAGTCTTTTTGGAGCTTTGGTCAAGTAAGTCTCAAGTCCCGAAAATTGCGACTCGAGTCTGACTCGAGTCAAGTCATGTGACTCGAGTCTCCCACCTCTGCTGTATATAAATCATTTATAGTTTTAAAGGGACACATTGGAAGGCATAGTTTCCTTTAGCAGATAAACAAAGGCGTTATTGCTGCTCTGACTCAACATCTTTACATAGATTTATAAGAAAAACAGTGAGTTCAAAGGCTTTTTCTCACTTTGTTCTGACAATAATAAGTGCGAGTGAATAGGGAAACTTTTTCTATGTAGAAATATAAATCTGAAACTTCTGCTGTGGATCACCGACATAAATATGAGAAGAAAATGTTTTTGTAATCTGTCATGTTTTCTTATGGCTGACATTTCACACATTTTTGGCAACGAAATCTGAATAATGGATCGAGCCTGGTTCGAGTTTGTGGTTTTTATTTTTGACATATTATTTAAGACTTTTTCTGAGGGATTTTGGAAACTGTGGAAAAATCTTCAAAATATTGTGAAGCCCAAGGCTGGAAAGTTTGAGGTCTTACGTGGAGATATTGTTGCAACAATATGAGAAAAATACATTTTGAGAAAATGGCTCTTGAAATTACAGTTTCCCAAATAAATCTATCGCAAAACATTAAATCGGTGCAATAATTAATCATGTCATTGTGAAGATTAGGTATTTTTTTGTTTCCAGGTGAAAGTTTGGCCTGTACTGTCTCTCCTTTTGCTCCTACAGACTCACTACAAAATATTTCTTCCCAGAGATTCTTCATTATCTAATTCCTGCTGGTTCAATGAGTTTTTTAGGTCAGTTAGAATTAAAAAAAATATATATCTTTTTGTTAAATTCCAGAATCATGAGAGATGGGAATTTTATTGCTTTTTACAAAACCAAACTTACATTTTTGGAGACGTATCCTGTGGTCGTAAGGTGGCCTACAAATGTGTCTCAGCTACACCAGTTCTGTTTGGAGGAATGAACCAAAACTCCTGCAACTATTGTGAGAAGCTGGTGTAAGGAAATCCAAAACGTTTGATAAACATTTTGTAGAAAATTCTATCTCTTCTCTCTCTTCTCTATTCTCTCTCTGGAATTTGACAAATAGAAATATTTTTTTAAATTCTAATTGACTTAAAAAAAAATCTGGTTTCATGTCTGACAGTGAGAAAAAAAATGCAAATGTGTCTTTTTATAAAGTGTATGTAAACATATGGTTCCCGCTGTATAGCCCATGGTTTCCACTGCGGCATTAAAAGTCAATAAATCACAATTAAGGCCTTTAACCTCTTACCACCAAATGCATTCTGTCCTCTTTGGCTATTATGTAGGCCTGTGTAACACCTCATTTGAAAGCTAAGACCCACAAAACTGATCTTTTTTGTTGAATTTTTGTCACTTTTTATTGAATTTTTGTCACATTTTTGTTGATTATTTTTTAATTGAATTTTTGTAGAATTTTTGTCACATTTTTGTTGATTTTTTGTCACATTTTTATTGATTTTTTGTTGATTTTTTGTCACATTTTTATTGATTTTTTTTTTTATTTTTGTCACATTTTTATTGAATTTTTGTCACATTTTTATTGAATTTTTGTTGATTTTCAAAAAAATTAAAAAAAAATTCAATAAAAATGTAACAAAAATTCAACAAAAATTCAATAAAAATGTGACAAAAAATCAATAAAAATGTGACAAAAAATCAACAAAAATGTGACAAAAATGTGACAAAAATCCAATAAAAATGTGACAAAAAATCAACAAAAATGTGAGAAAAATTCAACAAAAATTCAATAAAAATGTGACAAAAAATCAATAAAAATGTGACAAAAATGTGACAAAAATTCAATCACATTGTCACATTTTTGTTGAATTTTTGTCACATTTTTGTTGAATTTTGTCACATTTTTGTTGCGTTTACATCTTTGTTTTCTTCTCATTTTTTGTGGCTGTTTTGGTGTTTTTTTCCCCAAGAAGCTTTTTGATTGGGGTAAAGCCAAACTGGAGAAAATGCGATCCGTTCAGGTGGAAGTTAAGAGGTTGAAGTCTCATAAACAATTAAACTCGACTCAAACTGGCTTTAAATCTAAATCGCTTAGACAATCAGCTTCGTAAGGTTCATTGTGTGGAAGGTAAAGACTCTGAAGTGGGTCACATGATGCACTGACGACGCTGTAATGCCTCCTCTCGTCCTGCAGTTGGCGACGTGGGACTCGGAGCACGGGCTGAACGGCAGCCTGAAGGAGAGTCGCATCGAGAACGGGATGCAGGGCGTCACCGTGAAGGTCGTCACCCTCCTCGTAAGTCACAGTTCCACAAACAGAGCCTTTCCCCCTCACAGCGAGGCGGAGACACTGGCAGGTTCGGTATCCACGTGTAGCACGAAAGGCTGCGACCCAGATGACGCTGGAATCCAAATATGGTCATTTCCTTTGTGGGAGACAGCACCGGCTAAAGATGGGAGAAAATGAACACAGGGCGCATGTGCAGATAGGGCCTTCCTTCCTTCCTTCTTCCCTTCCTTCTTTCCTTCCTTTCTTTCTTCCTTCCTTCTTCCCTTCCTTTCTTCCTTCATTCCTTCTTCCCTTCCTTTCTTCCTTTCTTCCTTCCTTCCTTCTTCCCTTCCTTTCTTCCTTCCTTCTTCCCTTCCTTCTTTCCTTCCTTCGTTCCTTCCTACCTTCTTCCCTTCCTTCTTTCCTTCCTTCGTTCCTTCCTACCTTCTTCCCTTCCTTCCTTCCTTCATTCCTTCTTCCCTTCCTTTTTTCTTTCCTTTCTTCCTTCCTTCTTCCCTTCCTTCCTTCCTTCCTTCCTTCCTTCCTTCCTTCCTTCCTTCCTTCCTTCCTTCCTGCCTTCCTTCCTTCGTTCCTTCCTTTATTTCTTTATTTCTTTCTTTCTTCCTCCCTTCCATCCTTCCTTCCTTCTTTCCTTCCTTTCTTCCTTCCTTCTTTCCTTCCTTTCTTCCTTCCTTCTTCCCTTCCTTCCTTCCTTCTTCCCTTCCTTCCTTCCTTACTTCCTTCCTGCCTTCCTTCCTTTCTTTCTTTCTTCCTTTCTTTCTTTCTTTCTTTCTTTCTTTCTTTTTTTCTTTCTTCCTTTCTTTCTTTCTTTCTTTCTTTCTTCCTTCCATCCTTCTTTCCTTCCTTCCATCCATCCTTCCTTCCTTCCTTTCTTTCTTTTTTCCTTCCTTCCTTGCTTCGTTCTTTCCTTCGTTCCTTTCTTTCTTTCTTTCTTTCTTTCTTCCTCCCTTCCTTCCTTCTTCCCTTCCCTGCTTCCTTCTTCTTCTTTCTTTCTTTCTTTCTTTCTTTCTTTCTTTCTCTCTCTCTCTCTCCCTCCCTCCCTCAAAAAATGACCCAAAAAAAGACAAAAAAATGACAAAAATGTGACAAAAAAGTTACAAAAATGACTTGAATACCCCAAAAAAATTACGTGAGGAAAAAGATCCATTTAGATGAGTTTTGTAGATCTTAGCTTTCAAATGAGGCATTACACTGGCCTACAGGATTTGGGTAAAGCTGAACTGGAGAAAATGTTCTCAGTTCAGGCGGGAGTTAAGATTTTCATGTTAATTTTTCGTCGTCAGAATTACACAAATGAAGGCAAAACATGGTTAATTCCAGTCATTTAAACTCCTCAAGACTTTAGATTTTGCATCAAGTGACGTCCTGAGACCAAAAAGTTTGAAAACTCCACAATAAAGAAGAAAAAGAAAATGCGCTCGGTGAAGGCGGGGTAGGAGGTTAAAGATGCATTTTCCTTCAGCTCTCGCTTTAAAGTCTGTCAAAATTACGGACAGAAAAGAACATTCAAAACTTCCCGAGTGGGAGAATAAAAAAAAAAAAGCGCTTTCCCCAAAACCCAGTAGATAGAGTTAATCTCTGTTTGTGTTTGCGAGCTCTAATCCACAGAGCTGCCCTGGATATTCTCCGTCAGAGTCGCGGGATTATCAGAGACAGCGGAGGAGAGCGTGAAGTGAATCGGAGTGAGACTAAAACCACACCTGAACCTCCCTCAGACCCCGACGCCGGAGCAGGGAAAGGTTTAAAAGATCAGGCGCCAGTCGATAAACAGGAAACTCATTTAACTTGGACTCGGTGACTCACGGGCCCGACTCGGAAACGAAACGGCGAAACTGAGAAAACGCCGAGGACGACACTTTATTACGAGGGCTTAGGCTGCCAAACGCGGAGGCACAAAAGCTAAAATGGCTCCAAACATCATTAACAGGGAGAAAACAAATGTGGATGACTTTGTATCAGCTTTATCTCGATTGATGTTGTTTTTCTTTATGTATTTCACAAAGTACTGCACTCTCGCCCAGGCCCGGCTCAGGACAGGACCGTCTGGAACTTCACTAAATAATAAAGTAATAATAAAGGTCCAGATCTAAACAAAAAAGGTTGTAGCAAGGTATTGAAGATTATCCATACATATTTGTTTACATACATTTCAAAATAAAGGTCTAGATCTAAAAAATAAAGGTTGTAGTAAGGTATTGAAGATAATCCATACATATTTGTTTACATACATTTCAAAATAAATGTCCAGATCCAAAAAATAAAGGTTGTAGTAAGGTATTGAAGATAATCCATACATGTTTGTTTACATACATTTCAAAATAAATGTCCAGATAAAAAAAAAAACAGGTTGTAGTAAGGTATTGAAGATAATCCATACATGTTTGTTTACATACATTTCAAAATAAAGGTCCAGATCTAAAAAAAAAAAGGTTGTAGTAAGGTATTGAAGATTATCCATACAAATTTGTTTACATACATTTCAAAATAAAGGTCCGGACCTTAAAAGTAAAGGTTGTAGTAAGGTATTGAAGATTATCCATACATATTTGTTAACATACATTTCAAAATAAAGGTCCAGATCTAAAAAATAAAGGTTGTAGTAAGGTATTGAAGATTATCCATACATATGTGTTTACATACATTTCAAAATAAAGGCCCAGATCCCAAAAATAAAGGTTGTAGTAAGGTAATGAAGATTATCCATACATATTTGTTTACATATATTTCAAAATAAAGGTCTAGATCTAAAAAAAAAAAGGTTGTAGTAAGGTATTGAAGATTATCCATACAAATTTGTTTACATACATTTCAAAATAAAGGTCCGGACCTTAAAAGTAAAGGTTGTAGTAAGGTATTGAAGATTATCCATACATATTTGTTAACATACATTTCAAAATAAAGGTCCAGATCCAATAAATAAAGGTTGGAGTAAGGTATTGAAGATTATCCATACATATTTGTTTACATACATTTCAAAATAAAGGTCCAGATCCAAAAAATAAAGGTTGTTGTAAGGTATTGAAGATTATTCATACATATTTGTCTACACACATTTCAAAATAAAGGTCCAGATCTAAAAAAAAAGGTTGTAGTAAGGTTTTGAAGATTATCCATACATATTTGTTTACATACATTTCAAAATAAAGGTCCAGATCCAAAAAATAAAGGTTGTAATAAGGTATTGAAGATAATCCATACATATTTGTTTACATACATTTCAAAATAAAGGTCTAGATCCAAAAAATAAAGGTTGTAGTAAGGTATTGAAGATAATCCATACATATTTGTTTACATACATTTCAAAATAAATGTCCAGATCTAAAAAAAAATAAAGGTTGTAGTAAGGTATTGAAGATTATCCATATACATTTGTACATACATTTCAAAATAGAGGACCAGACCTTAAAAGTGAAGGTTATAGTAAGTTTCTAGTATAATAATTTCTAACTGGTGTAAATGTAGTGTCAGTAAAATTGAAAACCCTACGGTTTTCAAGCTATCGAAGAATATCCATAAATTGTTTTTTTTGTATGGATTTCAAAATAAAGGCTCAGACCTATTTGTAAAAAATGTAGAAGCTATTGAAGATTATCTATACATTGTCATATTTGAAATTTATATAAACATTTGTTGATATAAATTTCAAAACAAAGGTCCGGACCTTAAAAGTAAAGGTTTTTTTGTGCAAACACAGTACTAACTGTAGAAGCTATTAAAGAGTAATATCCACAAATTTTCATATATTGACATACATTTCAAAATAAAGGTGCAGATCTAAAAAAAAAAAAAAGGTTGTAAGTTGCTAGTATAATTGGTGACTGGTGTAAATTTAGTGTCACTACATTGAAAACTGTAGATGCTATTGAAGAGCAATATACATACATTGTTTTATTTTGGTATGGATTTCATAATAAAGGCTCAGACCTGAAAGTATTTGATTGTCAATCCAGGGTTTTGTAAAGCCCAATATCACAACAGGAGTTTCCTCACAGCACAATATGAAGCAATATGGAGTTAATAATGTATTGTACATGTTTTGTGCTGCAGGAGGACCCGTTCGTGATGGTGGCGGAGAACATCCTGGGGCAGCCCAAACGATACAAGGGCTTCTCCATCGACGTCCTGGACGCTCTGGCCAAGAGTCTGGGCTTCAAATACGACATATACCAGGTCTGTACTACTACTGCTACTACTACTACTGCTACTACTACTGCTACTACTACTACTGCTACTGCTACTGCTACTGCTACTACTACTGCTGCTACTGCTACTGCTACTGCTGCTACTGCTACTGCTACTGCTACTACTACTGCTGCTACTGCTACTGCTACTGCTACTACTACTGCTGCTACTGCTACTACTGCTGCTACTGCTGCTACTGCTACTACTACTACTACCAGTACTACTGCTGCTACTGCTACTGCTACTACTACTGCTACTACTGCTACTACTACTTCTGCTACTGCTACAACTGCTACTACTACTACTGCTGCTACTGCTACTGCTACTACTGCTGTTACTGCTACTGCTACTACTACTACTACTACTACTACTACTGCTGCTGCTACTACTACTACTACTTCTGCTACTGCTACTGCTACTGCTACTGCTACTGCTACTACTACTGCTGCTACTGCTACTGCTACTGCTACTACTACTGCTGCTACTGCTACTACTACTGCTGCTACTGCTACTGCTACTGCTACTGCTACTGCTACTGCTGCTACTGCTACTGCTACTGCTACTACTACTGCTGCTACTGCTACTGCTACTGCTACTACTACTGCTGCTACTGCTACTACTGCTGCTACTACTACTACTACTACTACTACTGCTGCTGCTACTACTACTACTACTTCTGCTACTGCTACTACTACTACTTCTGCTACTGCTACTGCTACTGCTACTGCTACTACTACTGCTGCTACTGCTACTGCTACTGTTACTGCTACTGCTACTGCTACTACTACTACTACTACTACTACTGCTGCTGCTACTACTACTACTACTTCTGCTACTGCTACTGCTACTGCTACTGCTACTGCTACTACTACTGCTGCTACTGCTACTGCTACTGCTGCTACTACTACTGCTACTGCTGCTACTACTACTGCTACTGCTACTGCTACTGCTACTACTACTGCTACTACTACTACTACTGCTGCTACTACTACTACTATTACTATTACTACTATTACTACTACTACTACTACCACTACTACTGCTGCTGCTGCTGCTGCTGCTGCTGCTGCTGCTGCTGCTGCTGCTACTACTACTACAACTACTACTATTACTACTTCCACTACTACTACCACACAATACTAACACTGTTTCGAGTATTGTAAACCATGTCCTCATTCATTTGTCTGTGGGGATCAGCACATATGTAACTTGTGAACCTGCTCGGGCTGAAGGGCCAGACTCCGAGGGCCCTGACTCGGTCCCCGGGCCGCACATTGGGACCTCTGTCTGTAACTCTGTGTCTGGCCCTGCTCGGGCTGAAGGGCCAGACTCCGAGGGCCCTGACTTGGTCCGCGGGCCGAACATTGGGGACCTCTGTCTGTAACTCTGTGTCTGGCCCTGCTTGGGCTGAAGGGCCAGACTCCGAGGGCCCTGACTCGGTCCGCGGGCCGCACATTGGGGACCTCTGTCTGTAACTCTGTGTCTGGCCCTGCTCGGGCTGAAGGGCCAGACTCCGAGGGCCCTGACTCGGTCCGCGGGCCGCACATTGGGGACCTCTGTCTGTAACTCTGTGTCTGTGTGAACCTGCTCTGTCTGCTCCAGGTGACGGACAGTAAATACGGCTCTCAGCTCCCGAACGGGTCCTGGAACGGCATGATCGGAGACCTCATCAACAAGGTACCACGCTTCAGTCCAGACGCAGGAACTCTTGCAACACTGAACATGATCGAATGTTGCAGCCCAGCTTTGACATTTCATATTTTCAAACTTATAATGACGTGTTTCTGTGGAAAAAACATCAATAAGCAAAGGCTGTCGGTCCGTGTCCGAATGTTCCCCCTGCACCTCACTCCACCTCACCTCACACTCACTGCAGCTCACTAAAGACAGTAATGTGGGGGCGCTATCGATAATTCAGCAGCTCCAGCTAAAGGTCAGCCGCCACTTTTCACTGCAAAGGTTTATATTTAAGTTTTTTCATCATCCAGTCGTCCCATCTCTGTCTGTTTTCCACCGACTCCTATAGAGAGAGAGAGAGAGAGAGTGTGTAATAAGTAAGGATTAAACAACTCGGAGCCGTGCATTAGACGGTTATAATGCACGGCGCGCAGTGTTGTTCCTCCTGCATTATAACGTCTAATGCGGCTCTTCGTTGTTTAATCCGCTTACACCAGGGTCCCATAAACGTAACATTTATAAGAAATGTTTTTTTCATTGACTAAACTCACTAAATCTGCCAGACTACGGGACTATTTTGTGTGGGTTATTAGCCGGTCACTGAAGGCTGGTCTCAGAGCGAGTCATTCTCCGCAGCTATTACGAGGATCTCAGTCAGGCTCAACGACACAACATCAGCACAGAATCACAACACAACAGGACTAACCCGGAAACACTTTTCCCTGGAAGTAAACACCGATATGCGGCACTCGTGGGCAGGAGTTATTTCACTTTTACGCTGTTTAACCTGAAGCTAAAGCTAGCTAGCTCAACCAGCTCAACTGTTTATGGAAACAGCTGCGGTGGAGTCGCTCACACCCCCCAACTGAAACTTTTATGTTTGACTTTACTAATCCCGACAAATATGCTTCAATGCAGGATCATGCACCAGCCAATCAGAATCCAGTATTCACCCAGACCATGGTATAAGTTACTGTAGTTGTATGTCTCTGAAGTGCTTTCTTTTAGCCGCCTTCATTGTTTGGCATGCAAACATCATCAACAAGCTAGCGTTCTTCATCGTGCCTCCCGAACTGACATCTCTGCCAGGGCCCCCTGGTATCCTTGCTACGCCACTGCTTATTGAAAAAAATGTATAAACAGTGGTGAGAGTGCTGTAAGTTGAGCCACCCTTATATTTTGAAAATAAACCATTTTTATTTTTATGTAAGATTATAGATTTAATGTTCACATGGTTTGAACTTGCCAGACAGAAAAAAAGACAAAAAAAAAAAAATTGGCTGTAAAATAACCCCACTTTTTTTTGGCCTGATACAAAAACGATCATCACAAAAAAACAAATAAATTTTGGTCAATTGTTTCTGATGTTGGTCATTTTGTTTGGTATAAAAGCAGATTAACAGTTTAAGCGGATTTCTTCTCACATAAACAGAACTATCTTGGTATTTTTCAAGAAGAAAAAAAATTGGTAAATTGAGTCTCATAAGACACAATGAATAACAAACATTTAACAGAACATTTGTGTGTTTTAGCATTTTGCATTGTTTACTGGTGACTCTGGGTCTAGTAGAGACAAGCAAATTACAGTTGGCAGGTTTTTTTAGAGACAAAATGCCATAATCTGCAGAAGAAGAATATGAAAGGAATAATATGTTTTATAATATTTATAAAATTGCCAATGGGAAACACTAAAATGTCACCCTTAAATCAATTTACCCCAAGACCTATTTCAACGTTCCGCGCTCCTGGGATGAAATGAGCCTCCAGGGTCTTTAAAAACAATCAATTTCCAATCGATTTTTAAAGATGCAAACAACTAGAAAGCATCCGAAAATGTGTGTTCGTAGTTCAATTTTGTATCTGTTTTATACTGTGTCTCATCTTACCTCACTCTGGAGGTGAGGACACCAGGTTAAAACCTTCCCTGGAGGAGACTTCTGTGTTTTTTTTAAGTGTGTTAGCCTTGAAGCTAAAGGCTATTTATCGCTATCAAATGTTAAAATGGATATAGTGCACCATAGATAAAAGTGTGGACGCAGCTTTGATCTTTATCTCATTTGTGAGATTGAGCGCCCTCTGCAGGAAGTGGGGAAACTTGCAAACATTGAAATCTGGCTAAAAGCTTACAGAAAGTAGATTTTGCGTTATATACTCCCTTGAAGTCCAGCTGATTGAAGCTAATGTTTGCCGTCCTCTGTCTCCTCGCGGACAGAAAGCGGACGTGGCGGTGTCGGCGCTGACCATCACGCCGGAGCGCGAGAGCGTGGTGGACTTCTCCAAGCGTTACCTGGACTACAGCGTGGGCATCCTGCTGAGGAAGCCGGTGGAGAGGCTGGACATGTTCTCTCTGCTGGCCCCGTTCGAGCCGTCGGTGTGGGCCTGCGTGGCCGCCTCCATCCCCGTGGTGGGCGTCCTCATCTTCCTCCTCAACCGGCTGCACGCGCTCCGCAACGCCAACTCCCAGAGCGCACCGGGGCAGAGCGGGCCGGGCAGCCTCCACAGCGCCATCTGGATCGTGTACGGCGCCTTTCTGCAGCAAGGTCAGTGTTTGCAGGGGGACGGGGTCAGGGGGAATCAGCAGGACTCTGTGTTTGAGTGGATACATGTCCAGAGCCATGTTCTCTCTCAGTCTGGTCATGTTTACAAAGACTCTTCACACTCATTTTTACTCATTAATAAAGAAAAAAATGTCTCGTTCCCTTGGCGATAAGAGGTTTCATTTGATCTGAGGCCAGACTTTAGATTTAATCTTTCAATTCAATGTTCTTTTTCTGGTGTGGACCAGCCTCAAAGGCCCACCCTTTGGTCCCTGACCCACAGTGGCACTGGCAGACACTTCTCAGCCCAGGGCCTGGTCCAGGACCTGGTCCAGGGCCTGGTCACCCAACACCTGGTTGGGCTTTTCAACTGTCGAGGCCAGGGCCAATCCGGACCGACCAAGGTGTAAATTTAGGACTGACCTCTGGCTGTGGCCAAAGCTGAACCGAGACTAATGTGAACAGACGCTGGCCTCTGATTGGCCAACGAGAGAGTGGACATCCCTTACTATTTACATGCAGGTCATATGGATTTAATATTTCACAACATCATTCTGATGTGCTTAAGGGGATTTTGCCGGTGTTAGCATTTATCCGCTGTTAGCGCAACTTTAGCTGGTGTTAGTGTAACATTAGCATGTTTCTTGCCTTCATAGTTCATATTTGAGCTGTTTCTTCCCCCTAGTATTTCCCTTGGCACCTCTGAATGATTCTATAACCCCCACCAGAAGGCAGCATTTGTCCACATTAAAGGAACAGACCACAGTTTTTCAATACTGAGATCTGTTCTTACCTGAGTTTAGACGAGATGATCCGTACCTGTCTGGTCTTTGTGTCCGTGGAGGAGCGTGGTAGCTTTCAACTTCACCCTCGTTTGGAGCTATAGGAATACATTGGGAGAGGCCAAATGCTAACAACATCTTTGGTTGTTTTGCGTGACTGAGGGCACACCCAAAGACCAGACAGGTACACATCAACTCGTCTAAGCTCAGGTAAAAACATATCTCAGTATGGTAAAACGGTGACTCTAAAACCTTTAATGATGATCTGCACAGCGGCTCATCTGTGGGGGCGCTGCCCACAACAGCTGCAGCTGTGTCGTGGAAACACAAGCGTGCACTGGGTACAGTCAATACGTGACAAGGCGAGCACTTAGACCGAGGCGTGTGCGGTAGAACCATGTTCAGAGGAAAGGTGGCTTTTGAGAACCAATGAATCCAAACTGCACGGTGGCACAGCAGTTAGCGCTTGTGCTTCACAGCTAGAAGATGCCCTTTCGACCAGATAGATAGACAGACCTTTACATTTGTTTTCACAGCTGTCACAAGCCACACATGTAAAAAACAAACAAAGAACAGTATCAACACATTAACCTCTTAACTCCCGCCTGAACCGAGAGGATCTTTTTCCTCAAGTCATTTTGGTCATTTTTGTCATTTTTTCGTCCATTTTTTATCACATTTTTGTCACATTTTTGTCATTTTTTTTGGGCCATTTTTTTGTCCAATTTTTATCACATTTCTGTCATTTTTTGTCACATTTCTGTCATTTTTTGTCACATTTCTGTCATTTTTTGTCATATTTCTGCCATTTTTTCGTCCATTTTGTATCAATTTTTTGTCACATTTTTGTAATTTTTTGTCATTTTTTGTCACATTTCTGTCATTTTTTGTCATATTTTTGTCATTTCTTCGTCCATTTTGTATCAATTTTCTGTCATTTTTTTGGCACATTTTGTCATTTTTTGTCATTTTTTTCAAATTTTTGTCATTTTTTGTCACATTTCTGTCATTTTTTGTCATATTTCTGTCATATTTCTGTCATTTTTTCGTCCATTTTGTATCAATTTTTTGTCATTTTTTTGTCACATTTTTGTAATTTTTTGTCACATTTTTGTCATTTTTTTGTCATTTTTTGTCAATTTCTTGTGATATTTTTGTGACATTTTTGCCACTTTTTCATCAATTTTTCATCACTTTTTTCTCAATGTTTTCTCACTTTTTTGTCACATTTCCATCATAGTTTTCGTATCAGTTTTGTTGCAATTTTCTCACCTTCTTTCCAGAAGCTTTTGGACTGGGGTAAAGCCAAACTGGAGAAAATGTGCCCGGTTCAGGTGGGAGTTAGGGGGTTAACACATTTTTAAGTCCAAGGTGCTTAAACTGATTTACCCTGTTGGTGTGTTCAGGTGGAGACGGGGTGATCGGCTCCGTGGCTCTGAGGATCGTGATGGGCAGCTGGTGGCTCTTCACGCTGATCGTCTGCTCCTCGTACACCGCCAACCTGGCCGCGTACCTCACCGTGTCCCGCATGGACCACCACATCCGGTAAGAGCCCGCCCACACCTGCGACACGGTCCAGCTCTCGGCAGGTTTTCACCGTGCAGGGGGTACCTGGAATTGCCTCAGATCAAAAAGAGGTGAAACTGAGTAGAATTTCAATATTACTTTCAAAGAAAAGTTAGGTTTAATGACTTTTAGAGCTATATTTTGAACAAAACACTCTAAACACTGAATAATCGATGTCGTTGCTCACTTTGTCGGCAGGATCTTCGAGTTAAGGGTACTCGAAGTATAAATGAATTCTTCAAGGATAAAGACGAACCACTGGTTTAAAGAACTGACTGAGCCTGATCACTGACAGCCGAGAGAATCAAAGACTCTAAGAACTGTTTTGAATCAATACTTACGTTCATCGCTTCTCAAGCTTTTAGCAAGTTCCGTGTCATGTTTTTAACCGCGCTGGTTTCTGTGCAGCACAAATAAACGTTAAAGCCTAAATCTAGACTGGCAGGTTGAGCTCTGTGGAGGCTCATGACCGGGGCATCCTGCCTTAACCATGTGTGTTTTCTCCAGTTCAGCTGTACCCAAATCTAAAAGGCTACAGCCTATGGGCCAGTGTAACACCTCATTTGAAAGCTAAGACCTACAAAACTCATCTAAACTGATCTTTTTCCATGCACAAATATGGCTTTTATGACAGAGTGGCATTATGAAAAGAAAACCATAAGAAGTCCCGTTTGTTGTTTGCCAGAAGCCTCCATGCAGCTCTAATAGTTGTCACATTCCCGCGGTTTTGCGATACACCAAACATTGGCGTCAGAAGCGTTTCAAAGGTGGGGGGGACACATTTGAACAGGGGAGGGGGGCTCTCCAAGCACCTGAGCCGCTGTTTTCCTGTTCTTATTATGAGAGGACGCTCATGTTTGCTGATCATTTATTCAGCTTCAGCCTCTTCACTCCGACCATCGCAAACAAACATCTCTGCGCTTGTATCTTTATATTTCCCACAAATGCAGAGCAAATTGAGTGAAAGGAGAAAGGAAGCAAACATTTACCTGACAAATGTAATGTTCTGATATTATTTGGCTAAGTTAGAGTCCAGACAGCAGGTTTAACTCGCGTGTTGACCGGGTGAACACTCGTGCCAGCCCGGTGCAGTTTCCCCAAACTCAGGCTACATCAGCTTCATCACCCGCTTGGTAAACACATCCCAAACTGAAGTTCCTTACCTTTAAGTTACTGGTCAGGCCCTTTGTACTGATGAAGAAGGGGAACACGTCCACCTGCCGAGGACCGTGAAGAGTCCTGCTCCTCCAGGATAATCCGACGCACGAGTGTCCTTGTGCTTTGGTTTGGTCAGATCTGCCAGTCTGTCCAACGATGATGTGTGACTGCTGCACCTCTCCTGCTCAGGGCGGCTGCTTTTTCATTTTATTTTCACCTCTGGCTGGTCTTTTTTTGAGACACTTGTTCGGGATTGTTATTAGTTCCTTTTCTGGTTAAATTTCGTATACTTAGGCATTTTTTATTAATTTTGTGGCCGGGTCTTAGTAGGTTTGCAGTGATGCCAGACTCTTTCCACTCCCGGATGGTGGATTTAACTGAACTTTGAGAGATGTTTTTCTAACCTAACCCAACTTTATACTTCTTAATAACTTTATCTGGTGAGTTCTTGGGCTTCATGATGCTTCTGCTCCACAATAGTCTCTTCACAGACCTCTGAGACCATCACAGAGCAGCTGTGTTTGAACTGACACTAGATTACACACAGGGAGACTTTGTTTAGTCATTGGGTCAACATGTGATCATTCAGAAATCATCAGGAAACTCCAGTTGGTTACGCTAAAAGTCAGGAGATCAGGAGAACGACGGAGAGCGACGGTTTCTATGAGGAATGCTTGGACAATGACTGTGTTGGGTCACTTCTGGGCTCCTTGGTTATGTTTGGCCTAAGAAGATCGTCATAATTGTATATATGATTGTGTTTATATCGGCCCTGCTCTGACCTGGGCCTTGTGGAGTTAATTCTTACAGAAGTAGCAGAAGATTCCAAGGACAAAGACACAAATCCCGTTGGACTTACTTAGTGTTCGTCTTCAGGCTCAGACCTGTCTGTTCAAACCCTCCGAGACGCTGTTGTTTTAAAGGCTACACAAATAAAACTGACCCGACTCTTTTGTTTTCCTAAAGATCTGCGCGAAAACAAAGCGTTTAAGTCGATAATGGGGCCCCCTCCACCTGCCGCCGCTCCAGCACACACGCCCGAGGAGCGCCGTAAACACGTCGGCCAGGAAAACACGTCGGCCAGGAAAACACTCATATTTTTTCCAGTTGTTTTGCCGAAGACGGTCTCGCGGCGCTGAGGACTGACCCGCTGGCTTCTCCCAGACATTCTTCACATCATTAGCCCGGTCTCTTCCTTTCAATGTGACAGGAACCAAAACAAAACAACGGGCTGGTTCGAGAGGCTGAGAGTTAAACGTGAGGTTTTCTCATGTGCAAAAACACCGTAGCCACAGTCAAGTGTTATTTAGACGGGCTTTCTGCAGGCCGTTAAAACAAAATATGGTCGTTTTTAAAGTGCTTAAGGTTTAGTAAGCATGACTATGATAGATGATGGAGGACACCTCATCGTTTTATTTCAGTGAAGCAGCAATTCACTGAAGAAACGTTAGTGATTCAAAGGATCTGTATCCTGCTCTTTTAACCATCCCACAGTAAAGTACAGGCATTTATATGATATATCGCAGTGGTTCTCAACCTGGGGGTCACAGACAAATTTTGTAGCATGTGTTTGCTATTTTACCAGAGTGCAGTTATTTGATCAAAGTTTGATGGAAATTTATTTCAGCCATTTGTGTTTTTCTTTGTTTTTTAAGATTTTGTAGGCTAATGTTCCTATTTCTCACGGTGTGACCCGGGCGGGGGGTCACTAACCCCTTTACCTGCTATAACGGGGGTCACGGCTCCAAAAGGTTGAGAACCACTGATATATCGTACCACTACCACTATGGAGTACTATTTTTTGAGAGAAATTGTGAGGTGTTTTGCAAACCGGGACGCTTCGATTCAGTTAACTCCGCCCCCTCTCTCCGAGCTAATCCGCCCATGCAACATTAGCAGTAAAAGAAATATAAATATCACAGCAAAAAGTGCAGTTACTTCACAATGCAGTTATAAGGAGTTGACATCTGCAACACAGCTTCATAAATGGCTAACACACACGCTAGCACACACGCTAACACACATGCTAACACACAGGCTAACACACACACACACACACACACACACACACACGCTAGCACTCACGCTAACACACACGCTAACACACACGCTAACACGGGTTTTGATTGACTCACCGCTCTGTCCTGGCCGCTCCATCACATTATGGGACTCGCGTTTGTTATAAAAGTGAATCCACTTTGATTCAGGCGAAGGTTCAAACATCCATCAGAGACAGTCACAGAAAAACAATATTTTGGTAAAAGTCGCCGAATCCCGGAGAGAAATTCCAGCTTCTGGCGAGTGGCCTCTTCTTTAGGAAGGTTGATTAAAGTCCTGTAGCTCTTTTCTCCGTGACATTATCGTAAGAAAAAAAACAACTCTTTATTTATTTCTTACAACAGAAAGATCAGGCTGTAAGGCGTTACATTACAGACGTCAGGCTCTTCCGGTTTGACGTAGAAAACGTCAGAATGTCACAACTCTTTTTTTCCAGGAGAGGGCGGAGCAGGTTCAGTAACTCTCCGTTGAGTTCCAGAAACATTGATGGTTGTTTTTAAAGAGGGGGTATTATGCTTTTTTCAGTCCCATAGCACCAGTCTATATCACACTACAATGATGGGCAAACCTTCTGTTGGTCTGTAAATACAGTAAATTAGAATAACTGCCTTGTATAAAATGTCTCTCTCAAAATGGCTGTAGTGAATGTCTTGAAATAGGCCTCTGTCTCTTTAAGAACCTCTGAGCCTTTAGACACGCCCCCTCCACACGCTGTCTGTGGCATCAGTGGGGAGGGGGTTCTGCTGAGGAGCAGTGGTTGGTTACTCGGCTGGTGACGAAAGCTCGGAGGCGTCTCCAGGAGGTGGGGGCGTTCCTAGGAGGACTCAGGCAAACCTATCCCTAAAATGGCCGCCGTCAGAGTTTTTACAGATTACTCAAAAATACGTGAATGTGCCAAGGCAACACTTCAGGCATGTTTTTAATGAGGGAATGACAGAATAACATGAGGTAAAGCTTGAAAAGGTCCATTTTGCATAAGACCCCCCCCTTTAAGAGTTTATTTTCTTGCATAGTTGCCGGTCTGCGAGGACCCGGAAGACGAAATGGTGACGTCACATTTAAAAAACGTATACAGACGCCATCTTTGAAATCACCCATATATGGTCATGTTCGAAGCAGCCAGAGGAAAAACAAATAAGTGAAAAAAATGGACTTTCTCTGATTAAGAAATGCTGAATTATGAATATATTTGGCCGTTAAATAAAGATACAGAGACATGGAGAGGTTCAACAGCCCATAAATACTTCAAAAACAGACAATGCTAACCAGGAAGCTACGTTAGCAACGGCGGCTAAAAAGAATGAAAACTTTTAACTTTATTGATTTCTGTGCGGCTCGATCGTCCCTGGAACTACAGCATTGTAACCACCAAAAGGCAGATTTTTACATTTGGTTTGTGGCTAATATCTCGATCAGAGTTTCAAGGCTTTTCTCTTTCAGCCCCGATGAACGAAGGTCTCGTGAAGGTCGTGGCAACGTTCAAAAACATGCGATGGTGTTGGTGAAATGAAAGGACCTGCAGTCAAAGGATTAATACGGCGATTCTGGCGATTTTGTCCCTGACAAAGACGATAAGGCCAAACATTTTTTTAGATTTTTCTGTTTGGAGCTTCACAAACCTGCCACATTCATTTAAGGCAAGACACGGCAGGTGAAAGTATGGATTTTTCACGCAGTGGTTGAAGTGGAGATTTTTATCTATTTTCCTCCCTTTACATCTTAGTTTTCATGTCAGATATAAAAAGGACAAAACTCACCCGCATGATGTTTATTTTATGATGTTTTGTCTGCGAGGTGGCCCCGTGATGACGATTTCACCCAAATATGGTGTTTTTCCTCCTACGAGACGCTGGAGCGGAAAAGTCGGAGAACGGGCCGAGCATGAGCACTCGCTACAAAACTTCAGGGCTGGTTTTCTCTGAATGAGAGAAGCCGCACTCGGGCAGAGCCTGAGCCCTTATAGAAGCTCCCACAGACTCCACACTTTCCAGTCTGAGACCTGACAATATTTTGAAGGATTTTTAAGAAGGATTTTTTAATATCTAATTCCTAGCCTGATTTATTCAACTTTGAAACAAAAAAAAACAGGCGGAATTTGAGTTTTTACAGATTTTTTCACTGATGATTAGTTTATTGAAAAACTAAACAAAATATCCCAAATCCCCTCTGAAAAAATCTTAGTTACTAATATGTCAATAAAATAAAACCATGAAATGTAATCTGGCTCAATTCATTATTTTGATTTTGTTGCCCAAAAAATAGGCAATTTTGGCAATTTTAATGCAAAAAAAAAAATGCAATACATTTTTTTCTCATTTTTATATATGTGATGTTCAGCAAAAGTTTCAAATTGACATCTCTACATTTATGTTTTTCCCCTATTCACCTGCAGTGTCTCGCCTTAACGACTTTTTCATCTTTTGGAAAATTGTCTCTTAGTTCGTCTGTGCTGAGAGAGAAGATGCTGGACTTTGGGACAGGTTATATTAACATGTTTGTGCATTAAAATGGCATTGGAAAGTATTAAATTTGACCTGTTGTGACTTGTTGTGACCCCGGTGTGGGAGCTCCCAGCCCTCAGGCCGGGTGTAGGCTGGGTCTGGAGCCGCTTTGGTCTCGCTTTAGTCCCGGTTTGCTCCGGAGCAGAGGAGCAGGTGCTCACAGGGGCGGATCTAACTGGGATAATTCCATTTGCGCCGGAATCCCCATCTGAGACCCGTCACCTTCAAACTCCGGCCGCACAAACGAGAGAACACGAGCTGGAGAAACGCACAAAACGAGCCTCGAGAAATACGTGACGGAAATTATTCTGCTGAGTTTTTCAATTAGACAAGAGTGATTAAGTTTTCTCCTAATTAGATTTTCATTCCACTATTTAACAACACTTCAAAGCTCGGGCTGCGAGGTTTATCGATACCGAATCACAATCGAGGTTCTGACTTCTGCAAAAACCAAACTTCTTTCTTTTGTCTCTTGTATTTGAGTGATAAGATTTACCAATCCGAATCATCGCCTCTGATCTCAAGTTCAGCTGCAACTATTAAAGGTCTGTCGGATTCTAAATCAGATTCTAAAGTGCTCTGTGACTTACCACGTGGCTGTCCCCCAGAGATGCCCTAAATGTCGGGGAAACTCTCCAGACGAGGGCGCTGTCCACATAAACGTTGGTGAAAATGAGCCACCAGTGTTTGCTTTGTTTATGAAAATGGTAAAAATGGTAAAATAGTCTGGATTAAAGAACAAGAACTCGCTTTCTCAAATTGTTAAATGGTCTAGTAAGCTGATAGGACACACTCTAGGGATGGGCGATACCACATTTTTTGGAATCGATACGATACCGATACTTTTGGGGTCTTTTTTGTCGATACCGATACCGATACTGGTCATTTCATATGAGTGAATGTATTTCAATCAATATACATTTCCAAAACTGGTTATTTATATAATTAAAATTATATTAATTTAACTGGTTAATAAAACAATGTTAATGTGAAGTTAAATACATAAACAACATTTAAAATTAATACTTGAATGACAAACAGAACCTAAACCAGAATGATCAGCCTGGCTCAGTTCAATCCTTTGCTGTTGTGACTGTTTTGGCTCAAGACAAAGAAATAAATCATCCTTTTGAGTTGATAATTGCTGCCCCGCCTTCTTTTTACATATGCAAATTAGTATCGATACTTTTTGCCCAATATCGATACTTAGAAAGTAGCCGTTTGGTATCGATATATCAATACTTTGGCATCGATCCGCCCATCCCTAGGGATGGGCACCGTTAAACGGTTCCTACTTGGAACCGACCGAAAAGCTCCGGTGGGAGGCGGTATCGAAAAATTTTAATTCTTTCGGTGCCAACTTTCGGTTCTTTTTTTCTCCAGACGTCAATATGTGACCCTCAGTGAGTCTCAAACAAGCTACATGAACGTGTGCGCAGATACTGACCCGCTTCAGCGCAAATGGAGCGAAGCAAAGATATATTTTATAGATGTAACTTATAGCGAAGCAAAACTTGCTAAACTTTTGTAATAGAGATGACAGAGCCGCGGTCTGCGTCAGGACTGAGCCAGGACGTAGACTACACTGGTTGTAAAACCCAGAGCTAAACAAAACCAGTTATAAACCAGGACTAAACCAGGACTGAATAAGAAACTTGAGCTTTTAGTCAAATTGAAAAGCAAAAAAGAGCAGTGACAAGAAAGACGTGTTTACCTTTAGCGACAGACCCACGGAGGCTGAGCTTACGTGCTCTTGTTTACAACTTTACAGCAGCTGCAGCGACAGGAATATCCAAGATGGTTTGTTGAAAGTGAGCGCTCACTCTGTATTAGACATTGTTGGTCCAGTTTTGGTAAATTGTTAGTGGCAGAGTGAGCGCTCACACCATGCAAGGATCTTTGAGTGTGAAGTTGCTTTCGCTTCGTCGAACAGCGCAGTGTGTTTAGAAAAGTTTAGCTGAAAGAAAACCATGTCCTGATGTAGATCTGTCCTGTCTCTGCAGCTTAAGAGGTAATAACGTCCTTTCTTTCTCTTTATTACTGCTTAAGTGGAAATTGTGCTCAAAACACGAAGTCACAGGCGACGCTGCTGCTCCTGTGTAGCTTCTGCTGTGCCGTTTTAGGATTTTTTCCTGAACTATACTTTTTTATACACGTCATTTTTATTGAATTAAAATAACATTGATATCGAAAAAAGTACCGTTAAGGCACCGGAACCGAAAAGCAGGTATCGTTAAAGTACTTTGTATCGAAAAAAAACGAACGGTACCCATCCCTACCCATCCCTAACATACACAGTCTGTCTACGTGCAGCAGCTCCTGCACTCATGGCCATCGCTGAGGATGAGTCACATCCTTTGAACAAAGAGTTTGTATTTCTTCATCTGGACAAAGGTTCTCAGTTCCAACATGGGAAACGAAGCGGTTTGAAAATAGCTTTGTTCCCAGTGCAGTGTCAGGGCTGAATAGTCACTAAATGTTCTATACTGGCTATGATCTAACCTCTCTCATAATAATAATTCAAATAATGATCATTTTAGATGATTTTACATTGTGTTGTTTTATGTGCATTTTGTCTGACTGTTGCAATGGCTGCTCTCAACTGCAAAGCAATTCTACCTACGGGTATAAAGAAAGTTGCCTACCTTAAACCAAATGTTTTTGAAAGCAGTTTATTGTGTTTTGTTCTAATGAGGGGATTTTGAGCAAGAATATGATGTTTGACTAAAGTCTAGAAGTATCTTCCTTCAAGTATTTGGCGTGATATCGGCCCCTAAAGAGGTGAAAGTACAGAAATGTACATTTAGTCATTCCAATCAAGAATGTGGTATTCTCTACTTGCACGTGACCCATAATGCTTTGCATCTTGGGGGGGGGGGGGGGGGGACAATGATGAAAAACAACTTTTGCTGTTCTCGGAATTACTCGGAATCCGAAACTACAAAAATCAACTTTTCAAAATCAACTGATAAAAAGGTAGAGATTTTTTTTTTAAGCTTTGGTTTTGTGTAATTTAGTCACATTTTTTTTAAGTATTTGGAAGATTATTATTGCGCTCTTCGATGACAGTCGTTTCTTCTTCTACAGCTGAAGCTCAGATCTGTATGTGGCGTCATAGTCAGGCTCACTCTGTATGGTGTTGCCATAGCGATGACCAGAAGTCCCCAATTTACTCAGATGGAAAAACAGTAAAATTGCAAACACAGAAAAGTTTCCATGGAAAACATGACACTGGCTACTTGCACTGTTAAATACCATAATGCATTGGGCCTTGGCTGAACCCACAGACGTATAGGTGACCCCCCCTGTCTCTGTCGTGTCCCAGGACGTTCCAGGACCTGTCCCGTCAGATGGAGCTGGACTACGGGACGGTGCGAGACTCGGCCGTCTACGACTATTTCCGGAACAAAGGCACGAACCCCCTGGAGCAGGACTCGGCCTTCGCGGAGCTGTGGAGGACCATCAGCCGCAACGAGGGCCGGGACTTCAGCGTGTCCAGCCCGTCCGAGGGGATCCGCAAGGTAACCTTTGACCTCTAGTAATGATAACAACACAACTCATGTCCAGCTCAGGCGGCCATGTTGGGTTTGTCCTAATCAACTCAACCAGACTCGACTTGCTGTATTTTGGAGATTTTTCTTTCATTAACCTCTGTCTGTGTAACACCTCATTTGAAAGCTAAGAACCACAAAACTGATCTTTTTCCTCGCGTTGTTGCTGTGTTGTGTCACCTTTTTTATGTTTTGTTTTTTTTTTGTCACTTTTTTTTTTGTCACATTTTTGTTGAATTTTTATCATTTTTTGGTTGATTTTTTGTTGAATTTGTGTCACATTTTTGTTGATTTTTTTGTCACATTTTTGTTGAATTTTTGTCACATTTTTGTTGAATTTTTGTCACATTTTTGTTGAATTTGTGTCACATTTTTGTTGATTTTTTTGTCACATTTTTGTTGAATTTTTGTTGAATTTTTGTTGAATTTTTGTTACATTTTTGTTGAATTTTTGTCACATTTTTGTTGAATTTTTGTCACATTTTTGTTGAATTTTGTTGAATTTTTGTTGAATTTTTGTCACATTTTTGTCACATTTTTGTTGAATTTTTGTCACATTTTTGTTGAATTTTTGTCACATTTTTGTCACATTTTTGTTGAATTTTTGTCACATTTTTGTCACATTTTTGTCACATTTTTGTCACATTTTTGTCACATTTTTGTCACATTTTTGTCACATTTTTGTTGAATTTTTGTTGAATTTTTGTTGAATTTTTGTTGAATTTTTGTTGAATTTTTGTTGAATTTGTGTCACATTTTTGTCACATTTTTGTCACATTTTTGTCACATTTTTGTTGAATTTTGTCACATTTTTGTTGAATTTTTGTCACATTTTTGTTGAATTTTTGTCACATTTTTGTTGAATTTTTGTCACATTTTTGTTGAATTTTTGTCATTTTTTTTGCAAATTTTTTGTTATTTTTTGGTCAAATTTTTATCACATTTTTGTTATTTTTTAATCAATTTTTTGTTACTTTTTTGTCATTTTTTGTCACATTTTGTCACATTTTTTGTCATATTTTCATCAATTTTTTGTTACTTTTTTGTCACATTTCCATCATTGTTTTCGTCTCAGTTTTGTTGCTATTTTCACAGCTTTTTTCCAGAAGCTTTTGGATTGGGGTAAAGCCAAACTGGAGAAAAAGTGCTCGGTTCAGGTGGGAGTTAAGGGGTTAGTCAGGCCTGTGTTTTGATGCGGGTACAGTCGGTGTGCGAGCAGACGGGAGCAGACGGGCGCCTCAGCATAAATGGCGGCGTCTCATTATGAGCCTGTTATTGTTGTGAGGGGGAGCGCGTAGGGACGGAGCCGATGCTAATGCGCCGTAATGGCCGCCTCGGGAGCGCGATGCTAATTGGTCCTGGGCTTCTGTGATCTACGAGCGCAATCATCACCGCGCAGACAAGATGGCCGCCGCGCCGCTCCATCAACGGCGCCAAATCTCACACGGCAGGAAGGTTTTCGCTTTATTTAGGACCCCGTAGTATTCATGACTTTGTAGGTTCTCAATGTTTTATTCTTGCTCTAGTGATGCATTTAAGCTCAGTGTTTACAGCAGGTTCATCCTGACTTTAGGGCTGGGACATATTGAAAAGAATTAGTATTTTTAAAATATATATAGATAAAAAATGAGTATCTCGCGACCTTTTTTTACCAACCTCCCTGTTTTTCCAATTTATCCCCCCATTTTTATTTTTTTTACAATTTCCCCCCATTTTTTTCCTTTTCCCTCCATTTTTTTTTCTTCAGATTTTGCCCCATTTTCTGTTTTACATTTTACCCCCCCCACTCACCCACTCACTCTCTCATTCCTACAGCAATGAAGTGTCTTGCCCAAGGACACAACGACAGTGTGCATTTGCGGGAGCTGGGATTCAAACCCATGACCTTCCGATCACGAAACGACCCGCACCAACTTTTCCCAATTTTCCCCCTTGACCCCGACTATTTCCCACAATTTTCTCCCCCAAAATTCTTCAATATTTCTCCCCCCCGGCCCCCCATTTTTTCCACTTCTTTCCCTCCCCCGAATGTTTTCCATATTATGCCTTTTTTTTTCTTTTTCACAATGTTCTCCATTTTTCCCTCTTGTTCCCTTAACCATTTCCCATATTTTTTTTCTCCTCCACCCCCCCCCCCCCCATCTTAGTAATGTTGATGCTTTAAAGGGAGTTTAAAAATGTTAAAATTATACCACATGTTCCTCCATGTCCTAATGTGTAGAATGAGCTCAGACCTGTTCACCACAACTGCCTCTAAAATCCTGCACTGTCACTCAGAAAGGTGTTACTTTGGGTCTGAAGTGCCGTCATGCACGAGCTTAATATAGAACCTGCAGTTACATGTATGACCTGAGGTGGCAGTAGTGGCAGTAGTAGTAGCCCCTTTAAAGGTCTGAACACCTTTTAAAGTAATACTTACCGACTTATGTTCATGTACAAAGCTTCTCCTGCTGCAGTGGAACCAACTCAATTATAAATGCTGTTTGTATTTGTTGACGTCTCATGAACGCGCCTTGTTGAGACGACTGTCAGTCACATGACTCTGTTGTTTTCAGGCGAAGAAGACGCCGTACGCGTTCCTGTGGGACATGGCGGTGTTGGAATACGCCGCTCTCACCGACGACGACTGCTCCGTGACCGTGTCCGGAGGCAGCGCCAGCTCCAAAGGCTACGGCATCGCCCTGCAGCACGGCAGCCCCTACAGAGACCTGTTCAGCCAGAGGTACGGCGGCAGTGATCATGATATAAGGTTATAGGGCCAGATCTTGTGACTGGTGCAGTCCGTGCGCAACTCTAGACACAACGTGGAACACGTGCGATCTTGCATGTGGCGCAGGTTTTGCGCTCAAGGCTGCGCCGCTAGGGAGAGGGCGTTATTTAAGAAAAAGAGGCGACTGAGGCTGGCTCATTACAAGCAGCACTCGGAGCCGCTCTTCTGTGGAAACCTTCACATTATGTTCCTCTTTACATCACGCTGCCTCGTCTTCCTTAGAATCGACGCCAAATTGAAAACAAAAGCGAAATTGCCTTGAAAAATCTGTTTGAGCGTCGGTTACGCACGGGTTTACTTTGATACAGTAGATCAACACACACCCCTAACACCAAAACAACAACAGTTTTCCATAAATAAACCACACACGCCTCAAGTGCCACAACACCAGGTCTGATCTGAGTTTTAAGGAGACATTTCCATCGTGTGTCAGTCTTTACCTCCTGATGATGCTCCTTGTGGAGCCACAGCTCAGTCCAAAAGAAAGAAGCACATTTCACAGGGAGCAGAGCAACTTTTTTTTCTTTTCAAATTCAGCCGCTCCAAGAATCCTGCAGCTGTAGCGCAAATGTTCCAACACGCTACAGTTTTCTTGCAACTGCTGCATAACTCTGTAACTCCTCCACAGCCGATATGACAGTTTCTGATCAGTTCAATCCTGTGCATTTCATAACTTTGCGCATTCGAACGGTGTCCAGCGCGAGGCCTCTCTGTCCCGCCCGCTGATCAGTGAGTGGCTGCAGCAGCGGAGGGACACTTTTATTTATTTAATCTTTATTAAACATTGCGCTGCATCAGCATGTTACGCGTGTACAAGAGAACCCCCCCTCGCAAACCACCGCCTTCCGCAGGTCTGGGGAAAGCATGGGGAGGGGGCGGCACCACAACATCGCAATGTGAGTCTGTCCCCCCTCCTGTCCTGCCCACTTTTTGCGCCAGGTCTGACACTGCAGATTACAAGGAGCGCCCCCGTCTGCGCAGTCGTCTGCTCTACAGCCTGCGCCATGAACCACAACATCTGGCCCCTTATGTTACCTGTTATCTGCCATCTTAGGGTTAAAGGTTATTTATATCCAAATCTCAAAGCGTATTGACCTGTTCGCCAGTGTAATCCCCCATTTGAAGCCAAGACCTTGATCTGTGTGAGTCAAACTCAACATCACATTTGCTGTTCCCAACCCTTTAGTCATATCCCCCTGATCAGAGTGGACGACACATAACAGGTTTAAATGAGACTAAAACAAAAGTAAACTAGTTCATGAGATTTAAACAAAAATCTCCAGATAATTGTAAAAGAAGGAACTAAAAACGTGAACTTCAGTGACACAGTTTGAATGAAGAAACTTTATTTATATCGTACCTTTCACAGATAAAACCACAAATTAAAACAACCATAAGCCGTAGTCCACTCCGCTCTTCTGAGGTGTCTTCAGCTGCTTTTAAAACAAACAGAGGAAGGTCATTGTTTGATTGTTTTATTGTTTGTTTTATTAGGATCCCCATTAGCTGCCCTGGGTCCTTCAAAAGACGACAATTACATACTTTACAATATAAAATACATTTGCACAGCATGCGTTAAAGTGTCACATGGTCATCTGCAGCAGTTCTCCTGAAGGCGTGTTTCTAAATGTGTATTTATTTACTTCTCTGCGTGTTCTGACTGAGCCATGTGGACTCAGAGGATTAGTTTTGGGATGAGGAAGGTTTAAATCACCACCCAGTGCCCGTGTAGCAGCATATGTGCGGCTGCTTTCTACAAACACAAGCTGCTCAGAAAAGAACTGTGGCTGTTTTTTTAAATATTGAATTCCACATTAGTAAAATTAGTCTCAGTTTAATCTGTTGTAAACTGTGAGCCAAGTCACTGGTCCTGTAGGAACTGAAGGACTGTCCTGCTGCTTGTTTTGTGCCCATTCCACAGTTCAGAGTCTCCTCTGGTTTTAAAGCAGGTCTCTGGGACAGTGAGGAGGTTCTGGCCCGAGGACCTAAGGGGGCCACCGGAGGATAGGGGCGCAGCAGCTCAGACACACACACCACCGCTCAAAAGTTTGGGGTCACTTAAACTGTCCCCATTTTGGTAACACTTTACATTACGGGCCGGTAAGTCCTTGGTACTTACAGAGGTCATTCTAGAAACCTATTGTGGTACTTACGGTGGTACTTATGGTGGTACTTACAGTGGTAAATACTAGTAAAAATAGTGGTTCTTCTAGGTACTTATTGTGGTACTTACAGTGGTAAATACTAGTAATAATAGTGGTTCTTCTAGGTACTTATTGTGGTACTTACAGTGGTAAATACTAGTAATAATAGTGGTTCTTCTAGGTACTTATTGTGGTACTTACAGTGGAAATTCTAGGTACTTATGGTGGTCCTTACAGTGGTAAATACTAGTAAAAATAGTAGTACTTATAGGTACTTCTTGTGGTACTTACAGTGGTGCTAATGGTGGTACTTACAATGGAAATTCTAGGTACTTATTGTGGTACTTACAGTGGTGCTTTTGGTGGTACTTACAGTGGTAAATAATAGTGGTACTTATACTAGGTACTTATTGTGGTACTTACAGTGGTAAATACTAGTAATAATAGTGGTTCTTCTAGGTACTTATTGTGGTACTTACAGTGGTAAATACTAGTAATAATAGTGGTTCTTCTAGGTACTTATTGTGGTACTTACAGTGGTGCTTATGGTGGTACTTACAGTGGTAATTCTAGGTACTTCTTGTGGTACTTAAAAGATACTACTGTGAGAATTACCAGGTATGTACTTCTAGAAACAGTGGTAACTCTTAGTAATGAAGGTTGTACTTCTTGTTTTCACTAATGCTGTTTAATGTTGCTTTATAGTCACACAATCCTAGAAATTACTCCTGTTTGTAGAAGTACTACATTTACTACCTATGAATTGCTGCTGTAGTATCCTTGAATTACCAATAAGTACCATAGATGTATCACTGTAACTACTAGAAGCTATCACTGAAAGTACCAAAGTAAATAGAAGTACAACCTTCATTACTAAGAGTTACCACTGTATCTCTTAGTAACGAGAGATACAGGGGTAACTCTGTGTCTTCCTAACCCTAACCCTAATTGCTAGTAGTTACCACTTTTAGTACCACAATAAGAACCTAGAATTACCACTGTAAATGCTAGTACTTACCACTGTAAGTACCACGGACTTACCGGCCCGCAATGTAAAGTGTTGCCCTTATTTTATAAAGAAAAGCAAAAGCATTCATGAGGAAAACATTAAATGAATCAAAAATACAGTCTAGACATTGTTAATGTGGTGAATGCCTGTTCTAGCTGGAAAACGGGTGATTTTTAATGGAAAACCTCCACATCTAATGGTACAGTGTGTCAGCTCGACGTGTTAAAGGGTTATTGATGATTAGAAAACCCTCATGCAATTATGCAGCTGAAAACTGTCGCCTCTTCAGATGAAGGAATAATGTTCTTCTGTCATTTGAACTCACTTTGTTGTCACGAACAAAGGCAAAAGACACATTTGAAACAGTCTGGGCGATATGGACCAAAAGTCACATCCCGATATATTCAGGTTCAATATCGATATACGATATATATCCCGATATTTTTTCCGCAAAGTGAGAGCTGTGAAATGAATTGTTGAGTCAAAGTCACAGCCAAATACCAGTAGTTTTAATATTTAATATTGCAATTTTATTTGGATTCGTTTTTTACCCAATTTACTGTAAATAACTTTTAAGTTGCATAGAACTAAACTAAAGCCTAAACTGACACAATGAAATAAGAGTTATTAAACTATTACTTACTTTTTAGCCCATAATAATCATATGAAATATAATTCAAAATAGTCTACATTCCCATTTACATAATTTACAATAAGCTTATATGCAAATTGTTCATTTCTTTTGTGCAAATAGCCCATATATATTTATATATTTGCTCTTGATTTAATTGTGTTTTAATCAGTGGTTTTGAGAAAACGTCTTTATCCAAAACATTTCCAAACATAATCATCCTAAACTAAGCCCCAAACGACTCTTTACTCAAGCAGCACAGGCTCACCTTCATTATTATTATCATTATTTATTGAAACAGGGACAATGCACAGAACCATTAGTCTTTACAAGAGGAGATGGTTTGTACCAGATTTAGCTCAGCAGATGTTTTCCATCTGCAGTCCCTGGACAGGTGTGGACATAAAGCATTACAATTACAATCTATAAATCCAATCTACAATAAAATCACTGCATAAAATACGTTCTTTGCTTTTCCTAAAAGTGTACACAAAAAAAACTACACAATCTCTATAGTTTACAGTACATTCATTAAAGCTGACACGACTGATGATCTAAAATGTACATTTTCACATTTCGAGTAAAACTATTAAAATCCACAGACAGTTTCAGACGGTCTGGAAGTTCGTTGTTTAATGGAGCGAAACGAGGAGGCTCATCTTGCAAAGGCCGACGATCAGTTTTTAATTGCAGTGGATCGAGTGGCTCTTGTATTTTGCTCAGAACAAAGTCTGACAAAGTTCTTCAGTGGTGGTGGAGCTGCGTTATTGGTGATTTTGAATATAGTTCTTCGAGTTCTTATAGTTCATCTCTGTGGAGGCCCAGCTGTGTGAATCCAGATGTGAGGTCGATCGGTGCATCAGAGCTCAGAGCGTGCAGCAGCGAAGGAATGGAGTGATGCGGCTAACGCAATGCTAACGGGGGGAAAGTCCTTATCGATCTATCTTAAATATCTATCTCAAACCTTCCTTTCGTTTCTCAAGCCTCTCCTGGAAGCCTCTCCTCCCCGGCTCCCGCGTCACGTCCACAGCTCCAGGACCACAAACTTCTGCCTACAATAATTTCACCTTTTTTTGTGTGTTTTGGAGGCGCCTCGGGGCTTCCGTTTCGCTGCGGAAAAATCGATGTGGAGCGAGTGAGAAAGTTGTTCTAATTCTTGTTTTAATAACGAGCTTTACTCTGATAATGTGGCCTCGCGCTGGGATTAATTTGGCAGAAACAAGGCGGAGGTTTTGAAACACGTCGATGGGTTTTGTTTACAGTTTTTGCAGAGGATTCTTCGCGGAGGGAGAGGGAGCGAGTACGACGGCGGTTCGGTATTGGCCCCGGGAGACGCCAGACGCTCTGGGAAGTAAACAAGGAGTTAGACGAAAGCTAACACATAAGTCAGCAAAACAAACGATGCTAATGAGAGACAGTCATAAACAAAAGGGAATTCTGACAGTCTGTAGGGGGGGGAGGAACGTTCAAACCTGGAGTTAAAGCCGCGGAGATCGAGGAGTGAAGAGCCTTTTTTACAAAGACGTGGAGAGAGAAGACGATTTGTCAAAGCAGCAGAGTCTGAAGGACAAACATCTTCACCTGAGGGACACCTGAAGAACAGACACCTGAAGAACAGCTGAGCCAGGAGGGAATATGAAAACACAGCAGGGAAGAGCGAAGCAGAACAATATAATCTGTTTTATTCTCCAGAGAACCAACATTAGTCAGAACAATAGCAGGATGGAGGCTTGTGTTTCAGAAGAAGAAATGTTTAGGTCAGGGGTAGGCAACGTCAGGCCCTCAAGATGATTTTGAGAAACATTATTACACAAATCAGAGAGTACTTTTCAATCAATCAATCAAATTTTATTTGTATAGCGCCCAACAACAACCAGAAGGTGCCCAGAGCGCTTTCCAGGATAAAAACAAGAATCACAGTAGACAACAATAAATACAAAAACACATAAAAACAGCAGTCGAGTCGGTGGCTATGAATCGAAGGCTTTTTTGAAAAGATGTGTCTTCAACTGTGATTTAAAAGCACTCACAGTGATGTTTCGAAGCTGGACCGGAAGTGCGTTCCACAGCTTTTTGGCCTTGGGAGTGACGAGGGAGGTGTGTTCAGAGGAGCGCAGAGTTCTGGCTGGTTCGTAGACCGTTGCTAATTCGGCGAGGTCGGCCGGGGCCAGACCATTGATGGCCTTGAACACAAACATCAGGACCTTAAAGTCCAGCCTAAACGCCACCGGGAGCCAGTGGAGAGAGCGGAGGACTGGGCTGATGTGTGAGCGTCTGGAGGTGTTGGAGAGGAGACGAGCTGCTGCGTTTTGGACCAGTTGAAGTCGATTCAGTCAACAAAACTGAGACGAAAACAATGATAGAAATGTGACAAAAAAGTGAGAAAACATTGGCAAAAAAGTGACGAAAAATTGATGAAAAAGTGGCAAAAATGTGACAAAAAATGACCAAAAAATGTGACAAAAAATGACCAAATTTTGATAAAAAATTGAGTCGATTGAGGAGTGATGGTTAAGTCCAGTGTAGAGGGCATTACAGTCGTCTATCCTCGAGCTAATGAAGGCATGGATGGACTTTTAACATTATTAGAGTTAAATGGGAGAAAAAAGGTAGAAATACTGTCAATACACCCAATGAGGTCATGTATTATGTTCAACACTGGCATTTGAAAGAAGTGCACTCTCGTTTTAAGGAAGAAATCACATAAATCTACATGAATGAACAGATTAAATCTAAGGTTTGATTAGATTTGGTCTGTTCTTAGACGAGATAAAACCTTTAGTAGTCGTTATTCTCTTAAGGGGAGACACTGCAGGCAAAACTGTTTTTTTTTTCAGCGTTCAGGTTTTGGGCCAAATTGGTCTCTGAACATACAAGCTTTCACCCGGAAACAGAAAATATGCCTAATCTTCACAAAAACATGTTTAAATATTGCGCTGATTCAATGTTCCCCCATAGACTTATATGGGAGAACACAATTTCAAGGGCCTTTTTCTCAAAACACATTTTTCTGTCATTGTGGCGACACTATGTCCACGTCAGTCGGACCTAAAGACTTCACATTTTCCAGCCTTGGACTGAACAATATTTGGAAGATTTTTTCAGAGGGATTTTTTTATTATTTAATCCCTTAAGCCCCATTTATTGAGTTTTAAATGTCAAAAAATAAGGCGAAAATTACATTTTTGCAAAATTTTCCACTAAAAAACAGATTCTTTTAAAACTAAACAAGAAATCCCAAATCCCTTCTGAAGAAGTCTTGGTAACTCATTCATCAATAAAATGAAACCATAAATTTGAATGTAGCTCTATCCATTATTCAGACTTTGTCGCCGAAAAGATGGGAAATTTGGGGCATTTTTAGGCATAAAACACCTCGTTCTTATATGAAAAGATAAAATAACAGAAAACTTGCCATGTATTTTTTTCTCACATTTATGCCAGTGATCGACAGCAACAGTTTCAAATTGATATCTGTAAATTTATTTATTTTTCCCTATTCACCTGCAGTGTCTCGCCTTAATTCAGATGATGTTGTGTCATTTCAAGTGAAAAACAATATTGTCTGATTTGCTCCATTAGCGCTAACATTTGTATCTTGGATTACTTCAAATTAGGCTCGAATTCAACAGAGAAGATCTTTAATTCAAGCAATTTTAAGTCATTTATCTCCTTTAAGATGGTCATTTTTCCAATGTGAAGCTTGAAAAAGTCGATTTTGCATAATACCCCCCCCTTTAAAATCATACATACAAGAACAGATCCTCAAACTAATGCATTTACTTTGTTACTGAACACTTCTGCTAATGACGGACAAATTACAAATTACTAAACGAGATCAAAAATCCCTCTGAACTAATCTTTGTGAGTAGTTGTAAACAAAACACTTCCATTTAAACGTGTCTGTTTCCACTATTCAGATTCCGCCTTATATCGACAATAGCGGCCATTTTGACCGAGAAAGAGCCTCATTTTGATCTGAAAACACTGGTAAAAGCAAATGTTGTTCCATTGTGTTTAAGACGTCCCGGCGATGTTGGGGCGGCGTGTGAAGTGTCTGCAGCCGGAGCCCAGAGGCCGGCTCTGCGCGTGGCTCTGGTATCATCATCATTAGAGCGAGTGAACAAAGTGCTCGGTCTGGAACACGCTCTGCACACGCTCCTCAGGCTCTGCACACGCTTGAGAACTCCCTCGGACCAGCTCTGAATCCCCCCTTCAGGGAAAAGAGATCGCTCGGTGACATGTCCCACCGCTCCACAGTTTCTAAATAATGCTCTTTGATTTGACTTTTCTCAAGGCCAGACGCTGCAGGTGAGAAAGAGACGTAGAGGCGTCAATTACAGCGTTTTGCTTTAGATTACTGATGTAAATAAGAGGAAAGACGTGTGTTTTTATATTAAGATTGACATTTTATGCATAAAAATGACCCAAACTGCCTTTCTCTTCAACAGCAAAATATAAATAATGGATATTATTTAGTTTATGAAGTAGTAAAACCTGTAAAAAAAAAAAATCTAAGGGTGTGTTCAGACCAGAAAAGTCCTTTGCTCAGAAGCAAACTTTTTTTTTCCGTTTGGTGCAGTTCGTGTTCAGACTGTACTTTTGCAAGTGAACTATATTTTGTAAACAGATAGTCGTGTGTGACGATTGAGGCTCCCATTGGACAGCAAGGACCACAACAAATGAAATAAAAATGAAAATTTGACGCTTACTATGATAATAAAAGAAATTTACAAGAGGAGCTACAGGAAGCAAAAAAGGGAGGAGGTATCCGGGCAAGACTCCCAGCTAAGCCACACATCCCTCTATCCCTCTATTGTTCCGGTTAATGTTCGTTCACTGGAGAATAAAACAGATTATATTCATCTGCTACGCACTTGGTGAAAGACTGTTGTGGCGCGGAGCGAGCTGCGCAGGAGGAGGACCAGTGCAGGACACCACGCTCTGGAACAGGGACACACAGAGGAGAGGAGAAATCCGCACATTTAGACTTGGCTCCGTCCATTATTTAGATTTTGTTGCAGAAAATATAAAGACTTCTGAACATCTCACCCCGGAGAGAAATATCCTTGAAATGGATTTGTTAAAGATATAAACATCTCGGGTAAAATAATCTGCAAACCTAAATAAACCTCCCCTTTAAGAATAAGCTATAATTGAAATAAATGAGAAAAACCCTGTTGGATAAAGCAGATCCGAACTAAAGCGTCCGTTTGAGCCGAGCAAACGCCGGCTCTGACCTTTTCCCTTGTTTTTCTTCTCAACAAACTCGTTTATTTGACTTATGGACTTCATTAAAGCCGCAAAAATAATCAGGGTTTCCCGTCGTAAAAAACGCGGCTTAATTTACCGTTTTTAATCGAAGCGACTGCACGGAGAAAAGGCGCTGAAGGTCAGTGAGGAATGGCTCCGGGAACGGACTGAGCTGGACTTCATCACCGCTGGGATCCCAGACTCGCTGCAGGAAACGCTCACTTCAGCTTAAAGACTCTTTCACGAGCGCTTTCACCTGGAAACAAATCTACTCTGACGTTAAACTGTCAATACGTACGTGGGATTCCTGTAAAGTCTGAGCCGTTTCATCGAGAAGCTCATTGAGGAAATGTCCACAGAGCAAAGCAGAAATCAAAGCGATTTCTGAGAATATATTTCACCTTTTCTGTATCAAACATAATTCCATTTGTGTCTTCAGTGAGAATCTGCTGTGGAAATGGTCTTGAAATTAAAGAAAAACCAATAGATAAAAACCGTACCGTACATTTAAAGAAAATCACATTTGTCTTGAACTGACTTCACCAAAGACTCTGGACGGTTCAATCTCCCTCGGCACAAACACTTTTTGAACACAGGAAAAGTCAGTATAACCTCCGAGGAACTGCTATTTTCAAAAAAGCAACAGCTAAAAAGAATAAAAAGAGTCGATGTATTTCTGTAAGAGGAGTTAATCTGTGGAACGACCTTGAGGATCAGTCAAAACTTTCAAAAAGTTGTTTAAAGCTACTAAAATTCAAGAATATATAAGCTTATGATGAATAAAGTAAGAAAAAAATAAATAAAAAATAATAATGATGACATGATTTAGTTTCAACTAAATTAACTTAAAACAAATGTATGTACATATTTGTTGGAATATTGAAATTTATGTTACTAACTTCAGATACATGCTTATTTCTCTTCTGTTTAACACTTGATATTGTTCATTATTAATGTTTTGTTTTTCTCTGGTGGAAGTCTGTAAACTGGGTTAGGTGTTATAAGTTTTCACTTCAGCCTAAACCCTTTCGGTCGTGTTGTACACAAAGAATTGGAAATGTATTTACGTTTAAAGGAATGAACTGACCGAATAAACTACTACTACTACTACTACTACTACTACTACTACTACTACTACTTAGACCAGTTGTGTGGGTCGTTATCAGTGGATTACTAAAAAAAAATCCTGATTACTAACTTACTTTACTGATTACTTGATTTAAAACTCTGCAGCTCGTATCGTCACACGGACCCCCCACCTCTCATCACATCACCCCCGTCCTGCAACAACTCCACTGGCTCCCCATAAGAATCAACTTCGAAATACTCCTCACTTCATAACCTGGCCCCTCCGTACATATCTGACCTCCCCCACTCTCAAAATCTCCGTCCCACCAGCCAAACTCGTCACCATGGGGCACAGAGCCTTCAGCCGCTCTGGAACCCCCTCCCCTCTGACCTCCGGACCATAGACTCTCTGCCACTCTTCAAATCCAAACTCAAAACTCACCTGTTCAGACAGTCCTACACCACCCAGTCAAGCGCTCACCTTCTCAATCGTCTGTTTTATTCTGTTGCTCTTGTTTTTAATCTTTTTAATGTGTCCATTGTACAGTGTCCTTGGGTGTTCTGAAAGGCGCTTTTAAATTAAATGTATTATTATGATTATAAAAGTAACTAAGTCCGACTACAAGTTACTTTGTCAGTTACATTAATCAGCTGCTGACATCACTGGTTTTGCCAATACTTGGAGTGAAGTGCATTTTAAGTATGTGCCCTTTTCCATCTTCTTCCACTTGTCCGTTGCCGGATCGTGGGGGCAGTTGTTGGAGCTGCCCAAATCACACTGCACCAGCCCCTTATGGCGCCCCCTGCAGGTGGTGGGTCCGCAGAAGGACGGCCTCATGGTTCTCAGTCCTGTTGGTCTCTCATAAGAGGCTTCTGACCCGCTCTTTGTCTGACCCGTCACCTATAGGACCTGTTGCCCTGGGAGACCTTACAGGTACAGGGGCACGGAGCTCCAGGGTCATTCAGGTGCTCAAACCCTCCACCACGTTAAGGTGGCGGCTCCAGGGGGGGGTCAGATTACTCATTACTGAAAAAAAGTATCAGATTAGAGCAAATGTGGCCCTCAGACCAATTTTTGGTGGCCCTCGGGCTGCTTGCTGAATCGGTTCACATCATCAGAGATGGTCCTTTTTATTTAATATGTAATAATTCTACACAATTCTAACCTAAAAACTAGCATTTTATTGTAATACAGAGCTGGCATTAAGGTTTTAAGCATAAATAAAGGCATGAGGCACAATTTAAACCTCTGCTCCTCGAAGGTTTCGTGGAACTAACCACCGACCCATGGCCCTTTACCCCGTGTACGCTCCAATATGTGGCCCCCCATGAAAAAAGTTTGGACACCCCTGGATTAGAGTAAGTCGTTACTGGCATCACTGGTCGTTTCTTTTCCTGCTACAACCTTTTTTTTATTTTTGCAAATCCAAAAAGAAAAAACAATCATTTCAGCACATCAGGCCACTTAGAGCTTCGTCTTACAATAAATAAGATTATTTGTGCAACTTGGAAACATTTGAAGTATTTTTTCACTGATAGCGAGTCGTCTGGTCGAGGGCTTTTGGCTGTCGCATAGCAACGTCGCCTCACATGCACGTACATACACAACACAAACACAACAGTGACACCTAATGGGCACGACTGAAATGGCAGGAAGAGGAGAGCGGTAAGATTTTGTTTTAAAAAAGGATGTTTTTATACTTGACCCGGAGTGTTAGGAACTTCAAAAACATGAAAATATGGCCAACACGGCAACACGACGGGGACAAACCTTCTTCCTGGTTGTGAGGCATCTGCACAGCGCCACCTATTGTTCTGGGGTGTGAATCATTAGGCTTTAAACATGAACCAAACACATGGAGAAATGGACTTTTGACTTTGGAGCCTTTATAGAAATGGTGTGGAGTCATATTTATCTTCTCAACACAAATCCTACTCAAGTGCAGTTCAGATCCTCAAAAACTTCTTAAGCGCAGTACTGTAGTGGATTTGCTTTGTCACTGACCATAAATTGAAGGTCGGTCAGAACCCGCCGTCGTCCAGGCTGCGTTTCGGAAACAATGGCTTTTCAAACGTTTCCTCCCGAGCGCCCGGAGCCGCCGCGGTGTCACATTCGCTTTAATGTTTGAGGCGGAGGAATTAATCTGCGATGAGACAAAAGAGGGATTAATGAACCAGGAAGTGAAGGCGCCTGTGGGAGGAGCAGCGCCGGGGCAAGGCATTGTGGGGAAGTGAGCGAGAGGAGGAGAATACAGTAAGACGGCAGAGACTTATTGAGCTGCTTTTCTATCTTAGCTTTAACGTCAGAGTAAAAAAACAGACCAAACTCTCTCTTTACCGTGTTTGTTTTTCCACTCCAACATGGCGGAGTCTTTCCCATAATACACATTTAATCCCAGCGTCTTCTTCTTCTTCTTCTGCAGGATCCTGGAGCTGCAGGAGCGCGGCGACCTGGACGTCCTGAAGCAGAAGTGGTGGCCCCGCTCCGGCCGCTGCGCCCTGTCCCTGTCGGGCGCCCACTCGGGAGCGCCCCCCGTGGGCCGCTCCCTCAAACTGCACAGCTTCACCGGCGTCTTCTGCATCCTGGCGGCCGGGCTGCTGCTCGCCTGCATCGTCGCCGCCCTGGAGGCCTGGTGGAGGAGCTACAACTGCCGCGCCGACTCGCCCAAAGAGGTGAGGCTCTCCGTCCAGGTGAACCGGGTTTACGGGTACAGAGGGGACGGAGGACTCGCTAAAAAGGCAGAAAGTTGTGTATCTTAAAAAGCTTCAAAAATCATTACAGGAAGAAAGCTGCAAAACGAAGGCTGCGTCCGAAACCATCAAAATTGTAGCCTCTAAGCCAGGGGTGGGCAAGTTTGTGTCATGGAGGGCCGATTTTCTTAATTTCCAAAACGCCAAGGGCCGAAACTCACAATTGACTCTGTGCATAACTTCAAATCATAACAATGCCGCCCAAGAAGTGACTTTGTCATGGTTTGTGGTGATGTGAAGAAAATAAAACCCAAAATGCTGGACTGCAACAAAACTGGTGATGTTTAATGTACGAAAACCAAAATAACAAAATCCAAATAACTAAACATCATTGTCAATGATGCAACAAAGGACAAGGGAAACACAGGGGTATAAATACAAGAGGAAACAGGGCACAGGTGAAACACATCAGGGCGGGGCAGGCAGGTAACGAGGGAAGTAAAGCAAAATCACAAGGACAGAACACATGTCACAATAAAACACAGGATTAGACCATACTATACTTACAATATAGTTCCCCCTTTTATCCGCTTAGAAAATCCACATTGTTTAATTTTGTGTAATTATACTTTGTAGTGGAACACTTCACGTAACCATATTTAAATAGGGAAAACGTGGAAGAGCTTGGTAGCTTCTATCTTGACCTGTTTTGGAGCTATAGAGGAGAGAGGGAGAGGCTAAATACTAACGCCGTCTGCGCTGTGTTTACGTGACTGAAGGCACGGGGGAAGATCAGACAGGTCCTAAAGAACTCGTCAAAGCTAAGGCAAGAACATTTCTCAGTATCTAAAAACGGTGGCCTATTCCTTTAAGTCCCGTGGATTCTACCCCAAAACTAGAGTTAGACACGATTTTGAATAAGCTAAATGAATCATCAACTCACACCGTGCGTCTGAATCACATACGAGGAGTGAATGACCCCACGATGTTATTTTGATAAGACAAGCAAAGAGGATTTTGAGCACAACATTGTCATTTTCCATCCACCCATTTTCTTCCGCTTCATCCGGGGCCGGGTCGCGGAGGCAGCAGTCTCAGCAGAGATGCCCAGACTCCCTGATCCACACACACCTCCTCCAGCTGTTTTGGGGGGGCCCCGAGGCGACACCAGGCCAGCTCGGAGACACAGTCCCTCCAGCATGTCTGGGTCTTTCACGAGGCCTCCTCCCAATACGACATGCCTGGAGCACCTCTTAACACTTACTAATATTGCTTTTTAGTGATTTCTTTCTAAATAAACTGCAACAGCCTTGAGGTAGAGTCGGGGGTAAATCGGCTGAAGGATCCAAGACAAGAAAGTAAGAAAGATCAGGGAGAGGCAAGATTGTGTCGTGGAGGCCGATTTTCATCATTCCCAAAACACCCAAAGGCCGAACCTCAACACTGTAGCTTAAAGTAAAGAACTATTTTCTCCAAATGCCAATGTTTTACCTCAGTGGTTCCCAAGTGGCTTTGGGATCCACCATTACCCTCGGATGACGAGCCCAGGACACAAATAAAACTGTCATTTGTCATATATCGTGTAAAATAGTGTATTTTATAGTAGATTTCCCTTTAAGACTGAAATTATGATTCACTGCTTCACTGTAGGTTTTCTCTCAACAGAAAACCTCCAACACAATTGACCTGGAGCGCTGTAGAGACCACTGTGATGGAAAGTAAAGGTGCCATGTAGGCCTCTAATACAGCACCTGGGTCACTACAATGTGAAATACTCACAAATATAAACTTTTGGGCATGAAAAGTTGCAGTTTCAGATGGAAAATGAATTGAATTAAAGTTCCCCATAACTCATGACCCACTGAAAATGGTTCTGTGACCCACCTTTGGGCCCCGACCCACAGGTTGAGAATCACTGTTTAGCCTCTTAACTCTCACCTGAACCGAGCACATTTTCTCCAGTTTGGCTTTACCCCAATCAAAAAGCTGCTTGGGGAAAAAAGCACCAAAACAGCCACAAAAAATGAGAAGAAAACAAGGATGTAAACGCAACAAAAATGTGACAAAAATTCAACAAAAATGTGACAAAAATTTAACAAAAAAATGACAAAATTCAACAAAAAGTGACAAAAATTCAACAAAATAATTTACAAAAACAAAAATGTGACCAAAAAAAAAACAAGGATGTAAACGCAACAAAAAAGTGACAAAAATTCAACCAAAACGTGACAAAAACTCAACCAAAAAGTGACAAAAATTCAACAAAAAATGACAAAAATTCAACAAAATTGTGACAAAAATTAAACAAAAATGTGACAAAAATTCAACAAAAAAATGACAAAATTCAACAAAAAGTGACAAAAATTCAACAAAATAATTTACAAAAACAAAAATGTAACCAAAAAAAAAACAAGGATGTAAACGCAACAAAAAAGTGACAAAAATTCAACCAAAACGTGACAAAAACTCAACCAAAAAGTGACAAAAATTCAACAAAAAATGACAAAAATTCAACAAAATTGTGACAAAAATTAAACAAAAATGTGACAAAAAACAACCAAAAAGTAACAAAAATTAAACAAAAAATGACAAAAAATTCAACAAAAATGTGACAAAAATTAAACAAAAATGTGACAAAAAACAACCAAAATGTGACAAAAATTCAACAAAAATGTGACAAAAATTAAACAAAAATGTGACAAAAATTAAACAAAAATGTGACAAAAATTAAACAAAAATGTGACAAAAATTCAACCAAAAAGTGACAAAAATTCAACAAAAAAATGTACAAAAACAAAAATGTGACCAAAAAAGACAACAACAAAAAAATGGTGACACAACACAGCAACACCGCGAGGAAAAAGATCAGTTTTATGGGTCTTAGCTTTCAAATGAGGTGTTACACAGACTTATATAATTTCCAAAGAGGACAGAATGCATTTTGGTTGAGGCGGGTGGTAAGAGGTTAACATTATAAATGACTAAGCGGGACATTTTTAAAACACTGACACTATTTCTCACATTTTAAGACTTACTTTAGCAGGTATTTGATCTCTTATTTGCACAATAATATTTCTCAAAATCATCTTGGGGGCCAGAGGTTCTGTGCTGGAGGGCCGGATTTGGCCCCCGGGCCAGAGGTTGCCTACCCCTGCCGAAGATGATCACGATCTGGACACGTTTATCAGTTTACACCATATATTATCCTGCAGATTAAGTTCTTTCTTCTGACCAACATCACTCTTTTCTAATCCTTTTAAGCTCCTTTTTAAGATTCACAGACGTTGTTTCATGCCTATTGTTCCAGCAACGACAGAGATTTGTAACCAAAAAAAAAACAAAAGACACTAAAATCTGACAGTTACCATAGTTACCGCAATATAATTCTCGGCTGCAGCGACTTAATTTGAGCTTTGATGTGATCTGTAATTTAAAGTGGATGTGACGATGCGCTTGATGTGGGTGAGATGAAAGGACGGGATGTGGTTTGTGAATTTAACACTTCCAAATAACGATCAGGGGAAAACAGTCGGACGTTTTTCCTTTTGGACATTTCTTTCCAAAACTGTAAATGGTGGTGAAAGCAGAAGAAGAAGTGACTCCCCGCTCTTTCCCACACTTATTCATTCACACATTGTAATCCAAATATGGGCATTTCCTTTGTGGGAGACAGCGGCGGCTAAAGACGGGAGGAATATACACAGGGAGCACGTGCAGACGAGAGGTCGACCGATATATCGGCCGATCTGATACCGAAAAAAGCCCGATACAGTATCTCTAGGACCGAAAGTGATAGAAACGCATGGACTTCACTGCAAAATCCCACTTCCTTAATACTAGATAAATACACTTGTTTTTATTGAAAATTTACTAGAAACAAGTGAAATTATCTGCCAGTGCAGTAAGTGAATTTTTCTTACTAAGATTTCTTGAAATAAGAATAATATCTAGATCTAAATAAAGCTAAAAATAAGTATTTTACACTTATTCTAAGCAACAAATGAAGACAATTAAATCTTAAAATAAGCCCTAAACACTTATTCTAGGCAACAAATGAAGACAATTAAATCTTAAAATAAGCCTTAAACACTTATTCTAGGCAACAAATCAGGACAATTGAATCTTAAAATAAGCTTAAAACACTTATTATAAGGAACAAATCAAGGCAAATAATCTAAAAAGTAGTACATTTAATCATTTTAAAGATTTATTTATTCCTTAAATTTAGCTAATTAATCCTAAAACTAGTACTTTAAGATTATATTTCTTGTACAGGGCAAATGAAAATAGACTGAAGCAGAGCATAATCTTTCTCAATGTTTATTTGTACACTTGAATGGTACAATCAACAATCAAAGATTGCAACATCTTTAATCCTCGTGTCTGACAAACTGAACCTTGAGTGTTATAGACACAATGAATGTAACTAATCTCAATGTTTTTTGAAACCTGAAATAAAATGGGCTGACTGGTATTAAAAAAAAAAACTGATCTCTGGTCATATGTGCAACTCTCTTTAAAACAACAGTGCCACCAGTTAAAGGAATAGGCCACCGTTTTTACATACCGAGATATGTTCTTACCTTAGCTTTGACGAGTTCTTTAGGACCTGTCTGATCTTCAGTCAAGTAAACACAGCGCAGACGGCGTTAGCATTTAGCCTCTCCCTCTCTCCTCTATAGCTCCAAAACAGGTCAAGATAGAAGCTACCAAGCTCTTCCACGTTTTTCCTATTTAAATATGGTTACGTGAAGTGTTCCACTACAAAGTATAATTACACACAATTAAACAATGTGGATTTTATAAGCGGATAAAAGGGGGAACTGTATTGTAAGGCGTAATAATACCAGGAGTAGTTCGAAATCCACGCAGTAATCTTCACTTTACTTTACTGCGCAGTAATCTTCACTTTACTGCGCGGATTTCGAACTACTCCTGGTATTATTACGCCTTACAATATAGTTCCCCTTTTATCCGCATAGAAAATCCACATTGTTTAATTTTGTGTAATTATACTTTGTAGTGGAACACTTCACGTAACCATATTTAACAACAAGTCCTCCAAATCCATACGACACAAGTGGTCGTTTGTCTTATCCCTTAATTACGACCATATAAGACGTTTACTAAAACAGCGCCCCCAAGCTCCCATTGAGGGTATGTCCATTACATTTAACCCAATTCAGAAACGACTTTATTTTACGTAGTGTTTTGCGATGACGATTCCAAAACACAAACGCAAAGAAATAAATCACAAACTGGCAAAATGAGCCCCACATGCAATAAGTAAAGCAGTCCCAGGTCTTCAGCCCCGCCACACCTGTGGAGGAACTGAACGTCCAGCGGTGCCAAAGGCTCTCCAAGCGCGCTCTGCGCTATTACGCATCACACCTCCCCAACCGCAGCAGCGGCTACAGGTCACCACCCTCATCATTTATTACATTATATGTGTGGCTATAGGTTATCGCCATTTTACTCACAACAACAGCGACACCAAAGCACAACTCACCATTGACGCCTTCGTTTCTTCTCCTCCATATGCGTCACTGCCAACTCCATAAACTCTCCTGTCCACTTCCATCTCTGTCCTCAAACGTCCTCGTGTCTCAGACTCCGTGTCACCCGTACGTCCGGTTGTCCGGTGACCGCGGCGATCCTCGGATCCGCCCCGGGTTCCAGTGCGCATGATGCAGGGAAACACCTCTCGTCATCCCGGCAAAGTCGGGCCTCGGCTCCGCTGCTGCTCTCCACAAAGTCCTGCGTCTCTGTCAGAGTTCCTCTGGAGAACGAGCTCCAAATGTCCTGATCAAACTGATGTGGTTCATTTCTCCGCAGTTTCGTCATTTAAGGATAAAAATATAAAACATCACAGCTGTGTTTAGCTCGCGGGTTTTTCCAACTAGATTTGACGGACACTCGCTCTGTCCAATGAAAACACGTGAATCAGCTCGAGGGCGTTTGGGCAGGTGAGCCTGCGCTCTGATTGGCTGAAGAGTCAGCTACGTCATATCCAGTAATATTTGTTAATAATTATCATCATTATATTATAAACAATCTGAAATAAACTGTTATAGAGCATTTCCTCTGATGTCTGTGATTTATATGAACAATGTTACACATTTTATTATTTTTCTATTCAAAATAAATGTCTTGGTCACAATAATCATTCTACCCATATGTGTTTCTATGCATGGCATAATGAGCTAAACACATGAGTGCAGATAAAGGTTAAGATCATTTATGTGTCATTACAAAATGTGTCTCTGCATGTGGCCCCTCCTTCGACTGAGGCGAGCCGTCAGGAGCAGTGGGCAGGAGCGTGGAGCATCTGGGGACCATCTCCAGATGTGGAGCCAGGCTGATGGTCAGAATCACCTGCTGGAGGATTCACCTAATGCACATGTTTTATGTTTAAAGCAAATGTAATAGAGACACTGCAGATGTGGCACTTTGTGTTCAGTGTGAATGTTTTGTCATGTCTGATTGTGTGTGCGCAGATGAGCGGCTCTGTCGCCAAGAAAAAAAACAAATCCCCCTCTGGGGCTAAAGACGTTTATCTTATCTTATCATATCTTATCTTTTGTTGGGGTGCAGATGAACTCCACACTGAAAGGGAATTTAACCCAGGACCCTCTTGCTGTGAGGCCAGAGCACAAACCACTCAGCCACATGTGCCGCCCGTCATGTAAATCATACAGGCGACTGTCAAGTGTGTTTTAATAAAATATAGAAATGTAAACATGACTTTATCAAATAGTAATGAGGAGATTGCATTATTTCTGATCTGTTTTGTGCAGAGGAACATCATCATCATTCCCTATGATGTAAACATCTAATGAACAGCTGCAGGGACAGATGTGCTTCATGGAGTTCTGGACAGTCCAATTGCGTCCAGTTCTTTAGGTTCCTTTGTGAGCCAGTGTGCGACACTGAGATGGTCAAATGTACACGCTCACTTTTATGTTACATGACTTAACACTGGTTATATCCACATGTGGCTGTGGCTTCTCCTGTGGCTCCACCGACATCACATATGATCAACCAACACACACATGCACCCACATATGTGCGAACCCTCACGGTCCAGATGAAACGTGACATGATGAAAACTATAAGAATTATGTTTTTGTTTCTTAATTTTATCATAACCCCTGAGTAAATGTTTGTCTAATTAAGGTTTAGTGTTGATAAAGCAGAGAAAAAACATAAAACAATGTTGAAAATTCTGATATGTGTAAAAAATACCCCAGAAAAAAATAAATCACAATTATTTTGATAAGACACAAGAAAATTAATACAGGTTTAGATTCATTGTGCTTTGATTCATTTTCATTTTTTTCTTCAGTTTGCCGCTTGCAGATTTACTCAGTAAAAAGAGAACTACACTCGAGTACAGATACTACTTCAAAATAATATTACTTGAGTAAAAGTAAAAAACTCAAATAACAATTAAAAATATAAATAAATGGATCCCAGAAAGAATAGTTATTGCTGCGGTAAATATATAAATGCAGAAGTAGTAGATAATAAGAAATGTACAAATAAATAAATCAAATCAAATACATAAACCCCTTTCTTTTTTCTTCCCTCCTGTGCACCTTTTGCTATAGGGTTAAATCCTGCTTTAGTCCATATAAATCACAGACATCAGAGGAAATGCTTTACAACAGTTTATTTCAGATTGTTTATAATATAATGATGATAATTATTAACAAATATTACTGGATATGACGTAGCTGACCCTTCAACCAATCAGAGCGCAGGATCACCTGCCCAAACGCCCTCGAGCTGATACACGTGTTTTCATTGGACAGAGCGAGTGTCCGTCAAATCTAGTTGGAAAAACCCGCGAGCTAAACACAGCTGTGATGTTTTATATTTTTATCCTTAAATGACGAAACTGCGGAGAAATGAACCACATCAGTTTGATCAGGACATTTGGAGCACGTTTTCAAGAGGAACTCTGACAGAGACGCAGGACTTTGTGGAGAGCAGCAGCGGAGCCGAGGCCCGACTTTGCCGGGATGACGAGAGGTGTTTCCCTGCATCAGGCGCACTGGAACCCGGGGCGGATCCGAGGATCGCCGCGGTCACCGGACAACCGGACGTACGGGTGACACGGAGTCTGAGACACGAGGACGTTTGAGGACAGAGATGGAAGCGGACAGGAGAGTTTATGGAGTTGGCAGTGACGCATATGGAGGAGAAGAAACGAAGGCGTCAATGGTGAGTTGTGCTTTGGTGTCGCTGTTGTTGTGAGTAAAATGGCGATAACCTATAGCTCACACATATAATATAATAAATGATGAGGATGGTGACCTGTAGCCGCTGCTGCGGTTGGGGAGGTGTGATGCGTAATAGCGCAGAGCGCGCTTGGAGAGCCTTTGGCACCGCTGGACGTTCAGTTCCTCCACAGGTGTGGCGGGGCTGAAGACCTGGGACTGCTTTACTTATTGCATGTGGGGCTCATTTTGCCAGTTTGTGATTTATTTCTTTGCGTTTGAGTTTTGGAATCGTCATCGCAAAACACTACGTAAAATAAAGTCGTTTCTGAATCGGGTTAAATGTAATGTAAATGTACATACCCTCAATGGGAGCTTGGGGGCGCTGTTTTAGTAAACGTCTTATATGGTCGTAATTAAGGGATAAGACAAACGACCACTTGTGTCGTTTTCTGTTGGAGGACAGTCTCATATTTAAATAGGGAAAACGTGGAAGAGCTTGGTAGCTTCTATCTTGACCTGTTTTGGAGCTATAGAGGAGAGAGGGAGAGGCTAAATGCTAACGCCGTCTGCGCTGTGTTTACGTGACTGAAGGCACGGGGGAAGACCAGACAGGTCCTAAAGAACTCGTCAAAGCTAAGGTAAGAACATATCTCAGTATGTAAAAACGGTGGCCTATTCCTTTAAGTGCCCCCCCAATAATCTAATCTGAAATCTACTTTCCAATAAATGCATGGAATTCTGCCAGGGCTTTTCTGTAAGATGATGTAGTGTCACGCTCATGAATGGCATCCTGGAGAACTTCTGTCTGAATGACAGACAGCAGGGTTGCCACGCATTTGGGATAAGTCAGATGGAGCGCATAAAAGTATGCCACCACATAAATCATAGCCTCACCAAGTTTTTCTTTGTCAAATGTTGTAATTGGCAGATTACCAACTGCAATGACACACTTGCTGCCATCGAACACCACTACAGGACATGGCAAGCTTCGTTTCTGGAGGATAGCATCTGGATCTTCTGTAGGCTGCAAGACACAAATAATATGGCACACATTTAGACATGTTACGCTTCTTGCTGGTATTTGGTTATAACCTCACAATCATTATCTTGTTCTGTGTTTATTTTTAAAATCAGAGAACAAGGTTGTAACATGCTATATAAAAACTTGTTTTTGCATAGCCCCTCCCTAATTTTGTTGTAGTGAGTCTGTAGTCCATCTTTATAACGCAAATTATGCAAAACTTACCTTCAGGACATGTAGAAACGCTTGACATGGAGTCCCCATCTTTTTTGGTGGATGGGCAGGTGAGGGAAAGAGCGTTGGAAGAGCCTTCATCAATGCAAGGTGGGCTTCAGCTGGACATAGCAAAAACAAACTGTCATAAACCTACATTTCAAAGGATGAAGTACTTGGTATTCAAATTTTAATACTTACTTTTGTCCATGGTCATCGGCGGCTTCATTGCCTTCTTTGACACGCCATAGAATTCTACCCTGGAGCAGAATTCCTCCCATCTTAGTTTTATCTGACTTATGAACTTGTTGTTTTCTGGCTCCAAAATTCTGCGTAGCTCACCCAACGCCTAAACACAGGAGGTTTTAAAAAATATATCATAATAATAATAACTTAAAATACCACACGCAACACATTTGAAATGTAACCTCTAAACCCCCATTTTAATGGAGCACATTTTCTCCAGTTTAGCTTTACCCAAATCTAAAGACTTAGCCTAGAGGCCAGTGTAACGCCTCATTTGAAAGCTAAGAACTACACCACTATATTTGAACTCCCCCAATAACTTACATGATGCAATTCTTTGAAGCAAGGATATGCATCCAAGATGAGTGAAGCTCTGTTCTCCTCCTTCATGGAGTCAGAGTCAATGAAGGCTCTTCTGGCTTCAAACTCCAGGTCTAAAAGCTGGGACACATCATCTTGGTTCGGTTTTGGCTTCTTGCACATGTCTTGTAGAGTTTTGTAATGTCTTGCTTGTATTAGCAGACTATCCTTGTCAGCTAAGATGGAGAGAAGTACAAAAGCACTTCAGTTTTAATAGTTACAGAAATAGACTTATCCACAAACCATAGCCGTGAACAACTGTGTTGACGACCATTTTACAAAATTACATGTATGCACTTACATGAAGTGGAGGCATCATCCGAATTGCTGGCGGGTGATAACAGCAGAGTAGATGCACCACTGGAAGAACTGCAATCAGCATCTTCATCATCAGCTTCTTTATCACTTGGAGAGAGGTCAGTGAGCCTTCTCTTTGGCCGTCCCCTGTCAGGTGTTGGTCCTTGCTTTTTTAATGGAGTTTTTATATTTTGCAGCCTTTTTTGCAGCTTGGCATTAATGCTCTCCTGGTGACAAATACATATATTTCATGCTTACTGAACATAACAAAATGATCTATGGAGGACACACGAATAAAAGAACTTACATGTTTCACGCTAGTATCCTGATCCTGCAGCATAGGATAATATTCCACAATTCTTTTTGCCATTGCAGTGATTTCTGTCTTTGAGGGGTATCGCTCCATTTGGCCTTTGCTTGCTCTCAGAAGGGACACCATACTTGTGATTGTATTTCTCACCAGCCTGCATCTCAGTTCTTTTGACATGACACATTCATGTTCCCTGCCAGCAAGGGCCAATTCAGAGTAGGTCTTTCGGCATTGCTCCAACTCACTGTCTGTGTAGACAACATATTCCGGAGGATTGGGTAGCTGCAAGGTTTTCAGCGGGCTTTTATACGCATCAGCAGTTCGAGGGCTGGCTGTTGCAACTACTCTGGGTGAAGTTGTTGCAGGTTTCTGTGGTACGGGATGGTCTTCCTGGTTTAGAACGAGAAAAGAATAATGTCAAGTACTGCAAAAATAAAAGCACACCTTCTAGAGATTAGTTTAACTACATATTTGTATACAATACCTCAGGATGAATTATTGACCACACATGTTTTCTTCTGATAAAGTGCTCAGGCCCGGGAAACAGGTCCCTCAGATCATCACGGTTCAATGTTAAAAGCATTTGCTCGTCAATGCTTGCAGCTAATAAAGACAAACGCCAGTTGAATTAAACAAGTGGCGATACAATATATATACACACATATATTATATAATCTAACCTTTAAGGATGGATACGGTTACTTCATCCAGTTTCTCCATTGCTCAGTTACCTACAAAACAAAATATGCTTACAAAATATATAAACAACTAACCTGATTCCTGAAAAAAACTGTTTAGCCAACTTTAATCACTCAAATTAATCAATATCAAAATATAAATTTAAACCCAGACCTTGTGAGGGAATTCAAGTAGCCAGGAAATTGGTCAAAGACAAGTTAATACAAGACTTGCAAAGGCTAACTTTTCCCTCATCAATATCATAGCTAGAAATCCTACCAATATTAACGTTATAGCTAATTTACTAAATGTTCTCTGAACCATGTGCGACGGCTGCTAAGCTAACGCTAGCATCTGTTAGCATGCTCCATTAGCCGTCCCCCCGCCCAAATTAAATTACATTCATTGTTCTCTCCGCTTGAATTTAAAACAAAGATTAGGCTACACACGCTTATGTATCAAATTTTCCAAATTGCTTACCTCTCTTTCTTGCTGAAGTGTTCTCGTACAGTTTTTCTTTCGACAGTGCCCAAGATCGCCTGTGACTGTGACACAGCAAATTCAAATGGAGTAGGGTAACAACACGGAAGACGAAGGGGGTGCACATCTGAATTTTTCCGCCTACATCCAATCAATTAATGTTTGCGTTCATAAAACAGTCATTATATATGTAAATCTCCTTTGAATTGATTTAAAATAACTTGCCAGCCAAATCTGAGTTTAATTGTGTCTTATTCAATTACGCACACCCTTTAGGGTAAACATGGTTGATTCCGGGTGATACCACTGGGAGGCTCCTACATACAACATATATTTTTTATTGATTAAATTCTATTGCTTGGTTACCTCTAACTGGGTATATAGCCAAATTATTCATTGAGTTATGTGTATTATTTTATTTTCCTTTATTTGTGACCATTTTATTTTGTTACAGTTTGGAATAAACCCCCATCAAGTTGGTATTTGCCAAACTAGCGCGGTAACAGTTCCACTGTAGGCTCGAAGACACTGGAGTTGCTTTTGGACTTGACTATCAAAAAAATACATTTTCTGCGCGACTTTCTTGCAATACAATGGCCTGCTGGAGGTGCGTTATTTGCTTCGTCTTTGTTGCATTAACGCTGAAGTCTCTTTTAAGTCATATCAATACTGCACACAGTCGCAGTCCGGATTTCCGTGTTATTTGTGGAGTAGATGGATGCGCCGAGGAATACCGCGTTTTCAACTCTTTTTACTACCATCTCAGGCGCACGCATCCACAATACTTCGCCACAGGGAACCCTCCTCGAGGTTGGCTGACGGCGGCTTCATTCGATGCAGATGTGTTAGGACATGAAACGTTTGGTACAGCCATTTTTGCAGACTATACTACCGAAGCAAGACAAATTGATAGCAATGGCAATGCCACTGAAGCAGAGCCAGAGTCACCGTCAGAACTCCCAGATGGGTCGGCTACGTTGGAGCAGGAGCTACAGGAAAGTCAGAATTTGATGGAGAAAGACACAGCTGAGGTTCAAACACCGCGTCAGAATCAGGTAATGTACTTTGTGTGTAAGTGTGAGTTGTGTGTTTGTTTGCCTTCTCATCACTTTCTAATTGTTTTTTACCCCGTGTGTTTATTGTGTTTCTGTCGCCCCTTTTTTTTCTTTTCTTTTTTTTAACTTTTGTATCACTTTTTTGTTGTACAGTACTTTCATCCTCGTTTTTCGTTACTATTTTGACGCTTTGTTCAATACGTTTTTAGATTTGGGTAATGCCAAACTGGAGAAAATGTGCTTGGTTCAGGTGGGGGTTAAGGGATTAAAGTTGTGTGTTTTTTGAGACAAGCTACTTGATAAGAATAATTAAAAAGGTATAACTTTTTTAGTATAAGAATGCCAGTATTGAAATGCAAATGCAGGAATCTGCTGAAACTCAGATTTAGAAAGCAAAGTAGGCTTAGTTACAATACTTAATGCCTATTTGGCATCTTTAGAGTAGACCTTTTTAAGATAATTAAATGAACTCATTATTTACTGGTGTTGTGTACCTGCCTTGGGTGTGGTTGGATGCTCCATGAACTTAAGCTTTAAGCTTGCTTTTTCTTTCAATTAACTCCAGAGTAGATTCCATAAAGATTGAGGTTTAATTAAATAAGTCGTACATTTTTCACTAAATCTGCAGCTTGACTAGATATGCCTCCCCGTAGGAATTTTGAAATAGCAAAAAGATACAACAGTTGGGAGTATTTGTTTTGTTTTGCTTTTTTTTTTTTTTTTTTTCACATTCTGAGTGACTTATTTTTCTTACACAATTGTCTTCTTTTTTTACCTGTAGGGTGGAAGAGAAACTGTTGATCTTGCCAGATGTGCAGCTGCATTTGCTATTGGTGTGCGTGAGCAATGCCACCTATCACAGGTACCGTTTCATCTAATAATAGGGGGGTGTCATTGTTAATTTGAAAAAAGTGGACAATTCTTAAGTCTAGTTCACTGGAATGAAGAATTGATTTTAACAATAAAGCATTTTATCATTATTTTACTACAAATAAATAATATTGACATAAAGTTCACACTCCTCAGAGGTCACTCTTGCATTAAGTGTTTACATTTATACCATTTACTCAAATACCTAGTGCAGAACCACAATCAATCATTATTAATTAATACTAATAAACAATATTTTAGATATAACTTGATTACATTTCATTTATTCAATGAAATCAAATAAATGAGCTGAAGCCAGTCATTGAGTATTGTATGTTTATGTTTTCATGTCTCTGATGTTGTTGTTTTCTTTTCTTTTTTTTCATCAGAGGAGTGTCAACAACATTGTCCTTGGTGTCCAGCAATATCAAACAGCTCTTCTGACGTCCTTGAGAGAAAAAATGAAGACCATCCTTGAAAGACATCCTGACAGCAATGGACCTTTACAAGAAGAAGTTCTTTCAACACTGGACAACTTTCAGGATCCCTTTCCCCTATGTGCAACTTCAAACCTACAGGACCGATCAACACAGATGCATTTTAATCCTGTTACACCTGAGGAGGTCATCATTTCCAAGTATGCCTGTAGAGTTAAAAAGGGAGAATCTAGGGTTCTTGCAATCAAAAACAAGTCTTTCTACTACATCCCTCTGATTGAAAGTCTGAAACAGTTATTATCCAATTCAAGACTATTTGACATGCTCCGTGCTGGACCTCAGAGTTGCCCCAAGGCCAGTTTTTTTTATGACATTAATGATGGAAGAATTTTCAAAACCCACCCACTGTTTTCGAAAAAGAATTCTGCTTTACAACTTATACTGTACTCCGATGAGATAGAAATTTGTAACCCCCTAGGGTCACGTGCAAGTGTAAATAAATTACTAATGTTTTATTACACTTTAGGCAACATAGACCCAAAGTTTAGATCAAAGTTGGCTTCAATCAGACTTCTCGCAATCGCAAAGTCTAAGGACATAGATGAGTGTGGTGTAGATATTATTCTACGGAGAATAGATGAAGACTTGAAGTTACTGTACAATGGCGTTAAGATTAACACTGTGAATGGGGAATTTTATTTAAATGGAGCAGTTGTTGCTGTGTGCGGAGACACTCTTGCCCAGCATGAGCTTGCAGGATTTAAGGAAGGAGTCGGTTTTGCATATAGCAAATGTCGTCATTGTGAGTGTACTTTTGATGAAATGCAAGCAAATTTCAATGAACAGAGTTTCACCAGACGGACATTGGACGGACACGTTAGGCAGTGCAATGAAATACAAAGGGCAACAACAGAATTCTTAAAATCCTCGCTCAAAACGACTTTTGGCATAAATAGACAAAGCAAGTTAGTTGATTTCCCAGGTTTTGATCTCATAGAGCAAATGCCACAGGATATTATGCATATAATTCTTGAAGGAGTGGCACCAATGGAAATGAAGTGTGTGTTGAAATACCTCGTTTTATCTGGAAATTTGGAGTTGGACATGTTTAATTCTGCCATGCAAAATTTTCCTTTTTCATCAGTGGACATACGTGACAAACCGTCACCAATAAGTGTTGCTACTTTAGCTTCAAATGACAATAGACTCAAACAATCCTCTGGACAAATGCTTATATTAATCAAGATTTTGCCATTCCTATTGGACTGTGTTGTAGAGAAAAATCCATATATCCAGTTTATTTTGAATTTAATTGAAATTGTTAAAATACTTTTTGCCCCAGTTGTGTCTTTACAAACTGTGTCCAAACTGAAACAAATGATAGAAGATCATCTTAAACAATTCAGACAACTATTCCCAGAAAATAATGTAATCCCAAAGCAACATTACATGTTACATCTTCCCTCTCAGATTATTGCCCTGGGACCTGTAATACGGCATATGTGCATGAGATTCGAGTCTAAACACTGTTTTTTTAAACAATGGTCATCCAAATTAAACTTTAAGAATGTGTGCAAGTCCCTTGTAAACCACAATCAGCTGCTGGAGTGCTGTCAAAGTGAAGCAGGAACTGAGCATCCGATTTTTTTACATGAGAAAGAACTAGGTCCTGTATCAGAGGTTGCTGATATTGAGCATTTACAATCAAAGGTTGTAGATTTTTTGGGGATTGAAGATGCTGTACATCATGCTGTTAGAGTAAAGTGGCTTATTTTACATGGTAGCAAATACATCTGTGACAGGTCTCTGATTCTCATTTCAGCAAATGGTTCAAGCCCTACCTTTGGACTCATAAAAAACATTTTCGTTGTTAATAGTGTGCTCTATTGCTTTGAATACCAGGTGTATGAAACCTTGGGTTTTAACAAAGACTTTCTTGCTTATGAAGTTGCGGTACCTAACCTTGCCCAAGCAACTGAACTGACTGATGTTGAAAACCTACTTGATTATACGTCATATTACCCAGTTGATTTCAGAAACAGTGTCTATGTTATGACAAAGTATAACCTTGAAGATGTCATTGCTTTGAAAACTTAAAATAAATATACATTCAAATGATATGGTTGATTGAGTTTCTTATTTCAAGATAAAAAGGTGAATGATTCTTATTTTGAGAAAGATTTTTGGACTAAATACCATCTGAAAACTATTTTGGCTTGAAATAAATGTAAAATGGCTAACTTTTAGATATACAGACTAAATAAGAACAAAAAGTAATATTTACTTGAATCAAGCCTAATTATCTAACACATGAAACTGGAAACTAGCTTATAATGCTCAAAACAAGATGTAGAAGATAATTTGGCTAGATTTAAGACAATAAATCTTGTTAAGCTACAAAGAATTTGCAGTGTTGCATTGGGGAGAGTTCAGTCAGAGATTTTAAAAAAGAGGCTCCAAACAAACTACTGTAGATCCGGTCACCGAGCAGATCACTCCGCCGCTGCGTCGCTACAACCAGGAAGCTGATGCTGCTCAAATAAGTTCTTTTAACCTCTTAACTCCCGCCTGAACCGAGAGGATCTTTTTCCTCACGTCATCAGATGTTTTTTCCATCATTTTTTTGTTGGGTATTCAACTCATTTTTGTAACTTTTTTGTCATTTTTTGTCACATTTTTGTCATTTTTTTGTCAAATTTTTATCACATTTTTGTCACATTTTTGTCTTTTTTTGTTGTCTTTTTTTCGTCAATTTTTTGTCAATTTCTTGTGACATTTTTGTGACATTTTTGTCACTTTTTCATCAATTTTTCGTCACTTTTTTGTCAATGTTTTCTCACTTTTTTGTCACATTTCCATCATCGTTTTCGTCTCAGTTTTGTTGCTATTTTCACACCTTTTTTCCAGAAGCTTTTGGACTGGGGTAAAGCCAAACTGGTGAAAATGTGCCCGGTTCAGGTGGGAGTTAAGGGGTTAAATGCAAAATGATTATGTTGCAAAACAGTTCAGTCAAAAAGTTCAGTCAGAGATTTTAAAAATGAGGCTCCCACGACTCCCTCGGCCTCAGAGGAGCTGAGACACATCGCAAAGAAAATCGTAGACCTCGGATCGTATTTTATGTTGCAGATTTTTGCTTAGAATCCCGGAACCATAAAAGATGGCGACTGATTTTTCCTTTCAAACGAGCTCCCTCTGAAGAACCTACTAAACAATATTGTCCTTATTACATCAACCCTATGCCTCTAATAAAGCGCCCCATTTTTTCAATTTTTTTTCTACATTTTTTCCTTTTTTTTGCCTGAATTTTTCTTGTTCTTGTCATTTATGCTCATTTTTATTACTAATATTTTCTCCCAATTTTCCTTAATTTTGACACAATTTCTTCCAAATGATTCCCCATTGTTGATGAAGCCGATATTGTAAGTTTGCAGATCTCCCACACATTTTCTGCTTCTCGACGACAAATATTTTAGTATCGGTCTTCTTCGGGTATCGGTATCGAAACAAAATACAAAATAGACTCTTACATTTAAACCTGGCTCTGGCCATTATTTACATTTTGTTGCTGAAAATACCTCTCAGTTTTCTCCGCCTTAAACGAGCTTTACCCAAATCTAAAAGCACCAAAATAGTCAAGAAAATTAGGATGAAAATCAAGGCCGTGGGAACCCAGGGTGCTGAGGGCGCTGCAGCTCCCCCTGGTGGATAGTTTGTGAACTGCAGGCAATATTAACCCCTTAACTCCCACCTGAACCGAGCACATTTTTTCTCCAGCTTTACCCCAATCCAAAAGCTTCTGGAAAAAAGGTGTGAAAATAGCGACAAAACTGAGACGAAAACAAGGATGAAAATTTGAAAAAACTGAGAAAACATTGACAAAAAAATGACAAAAAATTTACAAAAATTTCACCAAAAAAGGAGAAAAAATGGACGAAAAATTTAGAAAAAAGTGACAAAAATTTGACAAAAAAATATGAATAATTTGACGAAAAAGCGACAAAAAAGTCACGAAAATTTGACAAAAATGAGTCGACTGCCCAACAAAAAAAGTGATGAAAAAAAATCTGATGTGAGGAAAAAGATCCATTTAGTTTTGTAGGTTAGTTTAGTTTAGTTTAGTTTAGTTTATTTTCAGTCAGTATCTTCACACAGACACGATTTACTCCAAAACATGAAAACACAGAAACAATGACTGAAAAGGGTTTTGGCTGAAGTGAAACACTTATCTAAAGCCAAACCCTATTGCAACTTATAGCAACTTAGAGTCTACAGCAGTTTTATCATCTGCAAGATGAGGACAAATGATTATGTTTCTGTATCAATTAGTTACAAAATGAATTCGCACAAGTCACACATCAATCAATAATGTAACGTAAAAACAAAATATAATGTACACTGGAGAGTTTATATGCGAGTTTGCGCTAGTGCCTTATAACTACTAATTACATCAGATTTGAACATTTTTTTGAAAGCGTTTAAGGATGTTGAGTTTTTTAAGGTGTCATTCAGACTATTCCAGATGTTTCCTCCTCTGACTGAGACACATCTGGCTTTGGTGTTTGTTCCAAATGCACTTTTCTGATAGATATGAGTTCCTCTGAGATTATAGCCAGTCTCTCTGGGTTTAAACCTTTCTTGTATACATTCAGGAAGCTTATGGTTATGCACCTTATATATAACAATAGCTGTGCCAAGATCAACTAAGTCGTGTAGTTTTAGTATTTTTAATTTAATGAACAAAGGATTTGTTGGGGCATTATAATCTGCATAGCTGACTATTCTGACCGCTTTTTTTTGTAGGATAAAAATGGGTTGGATTGTACTTTTATAATTATTCCCCCAGAGCACCACACCATAATTTAGGTATGGAAGAATGAGAGCATTGTATAATAAATGGAGTGATTTTTGATTTACAACTGCTTTGATTTTACACAATATGCCAATTATTTTTGATACTTTTGATTTCACATAATTTACATGCACTTTCCAATTTAGTCTTTCATCAACATGTACTCCCAAAAATTTTGTATGACACACCCTCTCAATTTCCATTTGGTTAATTTTTAGTGTTGTTGGATTATCAATTCTCTTATTACCGAATATAATATATTTTGTTTTATTCACATTCATTGATAATTTATTATAGTCAAACCATCTTTTTAGCAATTCTAGTTCCTTTTCAACTGTATGCATTAACTGTTCAACATTTTGTCCAGAACAATAGAGGCTGGTGTCATCAGCAAACAAAATACACTGCATGTTCTTAAGGACTTGACAGATGTCATTAATGTACATGATAAATAATTTTGGCCCAAGAACAGATCCCTGCGGGACACCATGAGTTATGGTGTGTTTTTCAGAATTAACATGATCAATTTGTACATATTGCTGCCTCCCACTGAGATAACTTTTTAGCCATTCGTACGCGACTCCCCTAAAACCATATCTTTGCATTTTTGATAAAAGTAATTGATGATTTCAAATGAGGCGTCACACTGGCCTACAGGATTTGGGTAAAGCCAAACTGGAGAAAATGTGCTTGGTTCAGGTGGGAGTTAAGAGGTTAATAAATAGGATTTATGCACAGAAAAAGTATTTTGGGGGTAAATTTTGTCCCTCAGCGCCCCCTAACTAAAATATCTTCCCACGGCTCTGATGAAAATGGAACAAAAATGTGCTGGAGAAGCAACATAAAAAGTGTTGAAAACATGACAAAGATGTGACAGTCAAAGGTAAATGATAATGAGCCGCCAGTGAAGTACTGGATATACTGCATAGTACACAACAACATGGCCTCTGACTTCGATGAGATGTTTGCTTATGAATATGAGTCATGTGCACTGACAATGTAACTCCTGCCCTGCATTGTTTTCATTGATCAATGATTTGACCTTCTCTGCTTTATACTCGGCTACAGAGACAAGTGAGTGCCGAGTCATGTTTGTTTTTCATAATGACTAAATTGTAAAGTTAGTGCAGTGCAGTGTAGTCTACATATATGGCAATTGTTTATGTGTTAAGGCCGTTGAAAGGGATATTTCAGGATTTTTGACATAGGGCTTCATTTCCTAGTTATCCATGATTGATAACTAGATGATTTCTGAGATATTTTGTCTTAATTCATGCAGTCCTTATATTTGAAGGATTTAGTGGTGCTAGGCTAGTGCTAGGCTAGTGCATGTCTATGGTAACTAGTAGCCTGCATCAAAAACCTCTTCAAAGTCATGGGCTCGTCCTCCAAACGTTGCCATATCTGATTTGTAGAAAGCTCCTTTGTGAATTGCAGTAATGGCGGCCACAGGTAAACAAACTACTGTAGATCCGGTAACCGAGCAGATCACTCCGCCGCTGCGTAGCTACAACCAGGAAGCTGATGCGGCTCAAATATAAGTTCTTTTAACCTCTTAACTCCCGCCTGAACCCAGAGGATCTTTTTCCTCACGTCATCAGATTTTTTTTCCATCATTTTTTTGTTGGGTATTCAACTCATTTTTGTAGCTTTTTGTCATTTTTGTGTCACATTTTTGTCATTTTTTCATCAATTTTTTTTTGTCACATTTATGTCATTTTTTGGTCATTTTTTTGTAATTTTATTGTCACTTTTTGTCACATTTTTGTCATTTTTTTCCACATTTTTGTCATTTTTTGGTCAAATTTTTATCACATTTTTGTCACATTTTTGTATTTTTTGGTCACATTTTGTCACATTTTTGTCATTTTTTTTGGTCATTTTTTCGTCAATTTTTTGTCAATTTCTTGTGACATTTCTGTGACTTTTTTGCCACTTTTTCATCAATTTTTCGTCACTTTTTTATCAATGTTTTCTCACGTTTTTGTCACATTTCCATCATCGTTTTTGTCTCAGTTTTGTTGCTATTTTCACAGCTTTTTCCCAGAAGCTTTTGGATTGGGGTAAAGCCAAACTGGAGAAAATGTGCTCGATTCATGCGGGAGTTAAGGGGTTAAAAGCAAAATGATTCTATTTCAAAACAGTCTGGTGTTATAAGTCACATCAGGTGCACTGTGCTCGGGTCAGACTGTTTTTAATGCAGGCTACTAGTTACCATAGACATGCACTAGCCTAGCATTAGCCTAGCACCGCTAAACTCTTCAACTATAAGGACTGCATGAATATCTCCAGAAATCAACAACACTCTGGATAACTAGGAGATTAGGCCCTGTCAAAAATCCTGAAATATCCCTTTAAGACACAAGGGCAAATCCAGGCTACATGGACCTCTAATTGCAAGGTATTTATTAAGACAAATGGCTCACCAGAAGAGGCACGAGTCATTTGCATTAGAAGTCCCGAGCAGTTAGAAAAACTGAGAAGCAATAATTGAAGTTTATTGACTCAGTATTGGTGTGGTCACATGCAGGCATGCATTCATGAGGTGTAAATACGTCTTGTAACTATTGTTCTCATTAAAATGATGTTAAAAGGAATAAAAGGAATAAAAATTGCTCTATTGAACATCTGTAGTTTAAAAAACAAAATTTTTGAATTATCTTCTATTTTATTAGAATCAAATATTCACATAATGGCTCTTACAGAGACACACCTAGATGAAACTGTAGAAGATACAGCTTTAGCAATAGAAGGATATAATATTTTCCGACATGACAGGAATAAACATGGTGGAGGAACTGCATTTTATATTCAAAGTCATATCCCAATAAAAATAAGAAAGGATCTTGGTGCGTTAGGCATAGAAGCGCTTTGGCTTCAAGTACATCTTCCACATCGCAAGCCCATTCTGATGTGCTGTATTTACAGGCCACCAAGTGCTAATGCTGATTACTTGAATAATGTATGTACAATGATCCAAAAAGCTACTGATACAAACTATGAAATGTTTATTCTTGGAGATATGAACATTGATTGGTTCTCGGATCATTGTTGCATGAAAAAAAATCTTGGTAATACAATTATGGTATGTAATCTTGTCCAACTAGTGAATTCACCTACAAGGATAAGAACGAACAGAGATGGGTTAACTACATCGACATGTATTGATCATGTCTATACAAACTGCATGGAAAAGTGCTCAAGCATTATCTCAGTACCAGTCGGCTTCAGTGACCATAATGTTGTTGCTCTGGTTTTCAAGACAAAAATACCACGAGCTGGACCTAAAGTAATTTATAAAAGAATGTATAAATCTTTTTCAGAATTTGATTTTATCAATGATGTGGAAAAGGTACAATGGGACACTGTGTTACAAAGCACACACGCTGAGATTGCATTGAACAATTTTTGTAAATTATTTTCAGCAGTATGTGATAAACATGCCCCAATTAGGAAACTCTCTGTTAGATCGACAAGGTCTCCTTGGCTAGATGGGGATCTGAGGCAATCTATGGGAGAAAGGGACCGAATGAAAAAGGCAGCTGTGAAGTCTGGTGATTCTGAAGACTGGCAAGCTTATCGGTTACTGAGGAACAAAGTAACAAAAATGAATAGGCAAAAGAAAAAACAGTACTATTTTACCAAATTTAAAGACTGTGGAAAAAATAGTAAACAAATATGGAGAATGATAAATGAACTTCTGTGTCGAGGCAAAAGTAGCAAAATGTCTTCTTTCATTGAGATGAATGGTATATTTATTACTAAACCTTGTGAAATTGCAAACTACTTCAACAGTTACTACCAGGATAAAGTGAAAACAATCAGGAATGAGATGCCCCCAGTTAGTAGGAAACTGTCAGAAAAAATTATTCGAGAACAAATTGTTAGTGATAAGTATTGTTCATTTGTCTTTGAACCCGTTAAAACTGATGAAATAAAAAAATTATTGGAAAATATAAATTGTGATAAACCATGTGGAATTGATAATATGGATGGAAAACTTCTAAAGCTTGCAGCCAAATCAGTAGTCAAACCTATATCTTACATTTTTAAAGTATGTTTTGATGAATGTACCTATCCAAATCTGTGGAAAATATCAAAAGTTGTTCCTATGACAAAAAATTCAAAACAGCCACTGAGTGGTCAAAACAGCAGACCCATAAGCATCTTACCTGTCCTGAGCAAACTAATGGAGCAGGTGATATATAAACAAATTCAGAACTATTTTGAAGTGAATCACCTTAATTCTGACGTTCAACATGCATACAAAGCAGGCTACTCAACCAGCACAGCACTAACAACTCTGACTGATGACTGGCTGGGACAAATCGATAACAAGCAATTGGTAGGAATTGTGTTTCTGGACTTCAGTGCAGCATTTGACTTGGTTGATCATCAACTTCTACTTGAGAAACTACAAGCATATGGTTTTTCAAACACAGCTGTCAGTTTCTTAAGTAGTTATTTGGTTGACAGAACACAATGTGTTGCCTTCAATGGTTCCCTTTCAGACACAATAGCCCTAACCTGTGGAATTCCACAGGGCAGTTGCCTAGGTCCTCTTCTTTACAGTGTTTATGTAAATGATATGTCATATGTTTTACGAAAGGCCTGTATGACTGTATATGCAGACGATACAACAATGTATGTTTCTGCCTCTACCGTCGACCAGGTCAATAACATGCTACAACAGGAGCTAATGTCTACTTATGAATGGGTGATTGAGAACAGGTTAAAATTGAATGTATTAAAAACAAAGTGTATGATTTTAGGTTCACAACATGCAATGAGAGAAACTCCAAAGTTAAAACTCTCCATAAATAGCAGATCAGTAGAACAAGTGACAGAGATTAAACTGTTGGGAGTAACTTTAGATCAAACTCTGTCATGGAAGACACATATAAATAACATTGTGACTAAAATGAGTAGGAACATCTCGTTAATAAGAAGCAGTGCCCCTTTTATGTCATTAGAAACAAGAAAACTTGTATTACAGTCTTTAGTTTTATGTCACTTGGACTATTGTCCCGCTGTGTGGTCCAGTGCTGCAAAAAAACACCTTGACAGACTCCAGATAGCTCAGAATCGGGCTGCTAGACTTGCCCTGGGTTGTCCTTTTCGAACAAATACAATTGCTATGCATCAAAAACTGTCATGGATGAAAGTCAAGGACAGATTGGACTGTAGCTCTGTGTTGTCTTTGCATAAAATCTGGACCTTACACAAACCCTTTACCCTGTTCTGTAAACTGCAGCCCACTTGTAACAGACATGGCTTTAGCACAAGACAAGCCTCTATTACTAATTTTACTTTGCCTCGGCCAAAATCTAATGCACAAAAAAGTACATTTATATACCGAGCCACCTCGCACTGGAATATGCTACCTCAGGAAATTAAGAGACTAAAAAATCATCTTTCTTTTAAAATAAATCTAAAGAAACATGTAATCAGTCAAATACAAATAAATAACCTGACTTAAAGTTGCTTTGGGTATTGTAATACACCTTGTTTTGTTTTTCCTCTTACCTCAATTATTTGAATGAAGAAATCTGTATTGTCGATGTGTGTTGTATAAACTATCCTTTGACTGTATAAGGTCTTTTGAATGAGAATGGACCCCAGGAAGAGTAGTCTTTGCGTTGGTAAAGACTAATGGGGATCCTTAAATAAAGAAATAAAGAAGAGGTTAAAGGTTATGTCTTTGTGGAAGTGTCGCTAGTCCAGGGCTGTTTTTCAGGCCCCGTCCGCCCCCGAATGACAGAAAACATATGCAGCACATTGTATCCCTCATGTTTATATTTATATCTACATCAGAAGCCTCAAAGTAAAACCCCAAAGCTCGTCGTCGTTTCTAAACCCGAGCAAATCCAAACGGCGGCTTCGTGTTCCCGTCTTTCTCCATGTATGTTATTTTTTTATCTTTGATCCAAACTTTAATCCCGCTGTAATCCCGGTTCAGTCCGAGTTTCTCCTTTTCTTCCCCCTCGCTCTTTATCCATCCCTAATGATTTCCCAAAGCCCATTAATCACATTTCTCGACGTTTCTGATGACGAACTCCCTCCGACGGCGCGTTAATCTCCGCACAACAGCCTTCGGTGTGACGTGGCCCCGGCGCCCCCCCCCCCCTCCTCCTCCGCCGGGATCAGCCCGAGCCGCCTTTCATTCACTGAAACGCTCCTTATCGCCGCGCGACAGGAGTTCGATGCCGGTAATTGTCGGGACGCGTGTATAACATGTGATCGCGTCGATACGCTTAAGCGGAATGGGGGCCGCTTAATGCTCCGCCATTATCATAAACGCCACGGGATCGAAGGTAGAAGCAATCGGGCTTCATTTGCCGCTGTAAAAGGACATTATAATTACGTGAACACGGGAGGGAAATGAAATGAAGCCATATCTTTACATGTGTTTAAGGCTAAGAGGCGCCGTTTAGCATCGAACCGATCAGGCATAAAACCAGGGCTGGACTGGGGGAACTCGGGCTGCTTTTCGGTACCGGTGCCTTAACGGTACTTTTTTCGATACCTATGTTATTTTAATTGAGTTATAATAATGTGCATAGGAAAAGTATGGTTCAGGAGGAAGTCCAAACAGCAGCAGCGTCGCCTGTAACTTCATGTTTTGAGCAGAATTCCCACTAAAGCCGTGATAAAAAGAGAGAAAGGACATTATTACCTCCTGAGCTGCAGGAACAGACCAGATCCACATCAGGACCGTTTACTGAAGATAAACTTTTCTAAACTCACTGAGCTGTTCGACAGTGAAAGCTCCTCACACGTCACAGATCTGTTACATAGTGAGAGCGCTCACTCTTTCACTGACAATGCACCATAACTGTTCCAAACATGGCTAATGCAGAGTGAGCCTCACCTTTTCCAGAGACAATCTTTGATCCCAAACGCTCCGGTGCAGCTGGAGCTTAAACAACAGCAGTAACTTCAGGCTCTGCGGCTAAAGCTAAAGGTAAAGCTAAAGGTGAAGCTAAAGGTGAAGCTAAAGGTAAAGCTAAAGGTAAAGGCAAAGCTAAAGCCCATGTGTTTCTCTTTGTCTAAGAGTCTAGTTTCGTGTTCAGTCCTGGCTCAGTCCTGGTTTTGTCCTGGCTCAGACCGCGGCTCTGCCATCTCTGATAATGACTGAAGTGTGAGTAAGTTACAGCTTTGCTTCTGCATTTGTGCTGAAGCTGCTCATGAGTTCAGGCTTTTTTAGACTCACTGCGGATCATTTATTGATGTTTGAAAAGAAAAAGTACCGAAAATTAGCACCCAAAAAAAAAAGTTTTTCGATACCGCCCCCTACCGGAGCTTTTCGGTCGGTACCAAGTAGGTACCGTTCAACGGTACCCAGCCCGAGTCCTCTGTCATATTCAATGCAATAACAGGGCCCAGAGTTTGGTGCTCCGCCCCTGTCAGCCACAACCTAACACTGTCCTCATCAAACCCGGAGTCAGACACTTTCCATCTCTGCTGATTCAGATGTCAGAGCTGATTCTTCTGCTGCCGTTTAAGTCTGTAAGAAGTGACCTTCAATTCTATGTATTCACAACATGTCCTGTTCTTGAAAATGTCCGACATTAACACTATTGAAAAGTGAGGGGAACGGCTGAGACACCTGGAGACTGGAGCCTTATGTCCAGGGGACGTCTCGGAGACGTCTCTGTGATCAGCGTCGACTCGAGCCTTGGTCCAAACAGCTGATCTCATTTCATTTTCTCTTATTCTTACTCTGGATGCTGCTTCAAATCTAGTCCTGGCAGTTTCTTAAACATTCAATCCAATTCATCTTTATTTATAATGCACTTTAAAAAGACGCCTGCTTTTCACATTTCAGTCATGTCTGATTTCAGTCCAGTTAGTTGACGAAAACTCAAAAGGTTTAGTCATGTTTTGGTCAGTTTTATATTTAAAGAAGTAGTATTTTGGACATGTGGTTTTGCTTGTGACAGATTCCTCCACAATCGGCAGAAAACTGTGAAATGGCGGCCACTCTCCTCGTGCTCTGATCATCCCTCACAGGTGGTTCATTCACGACGGCGTCTGCACATTCGTTCATCAACATCCTCCTGCGTTCACGCCGCTGCAGTATTTAACTGATAAAGTCCCCGTGACATTGATAAAAGTGTAAACTGTGGCCGTCTGGACTGATACAAAGCGGATCCTGGCGTTTGTGGCGTTTGTGGCGTTTGTGGCGTTTGTGGCGGGGTGGGGGGCACTTCACAGACGGCGCGGGGGACATTAATTTGCCGCTGTCTGGTCTTCGCAGGTGTCTCAGGACTTGACTTTTAATGAGTTTGGAGCAGACGACAGCTGGACAGAGGGAGAGGCAGGCTGGGACTGCGCAGGTCAGAGCAAAAACAATTATTAATGTCTTTGACTGAACATATGAACGTGTGTTATGGTTATAATGAGCACAGGGAGAGAGACACAGGGGCTCAGGAAACACACAGGGCGGAGTCAGACTCTCCCGGACTAGGATCCTCCTTCTGCTTTGTGTTCAACATGAGAAAAGTGGTAAATGTAAAAAACAGACTAAACTCTCGCTTTATGACGAGATTTCCCAGAACTCCCTCCAGCATGGCGGCGTTTTGGAACACTTTGAAAAATCTTTAACATTTTGGAAAAGTTCGGAAAAATTCAGAAAAGTAAGAAAGGGAGTTCAGCTTCCCGATGGCCTTGTGTATGAAACTGTTCTTCAGTCGACTGGACCTGGCCCGTGGATTCTGCAGCCTCCTCCCTGAAGGATTACCTTGAAGAGACTGTGTGATGGTGTGTAGCGTCCCCTTTGTGGGTGAGACGGGTGGAGAACATCTCCTTAATAGAGGGGAGAGGGGCTCCACAGATATTCTCCTCTGCTCTCACGATGCGCTGGAGGCTCCTCGGCTGAAGGCAGTACTGGCACCGTACCACACAGTGATGGAGCTGGTCAGGATGCTCTCTATAGTCCCTCTGTAGAAGAACCACACAGTGATGGAGCTGGTCAGGATGCTCTCTATAGTCCCTCTGTAGAACCACACAGTGATGGAGCTGGTCAGGATGCTCTCTATAGTCCCTCTGTAGAAGAACCACACAGTGATGGAGCTGGTCAGGATGCTCTCTATAGTCCCTCTGTAGAACCACACAGTGATGGAGCTGGTCAGGATGCTCTCTATAGTCCCTCTGTAGAACCTCACAGTGATAGAGCTGGTCAGGATGCTCTCTATAGTCCCTCTGTAGAAGAACCTCACAGTGATGGAGCTGGTCAGGGTGCTCTCTATAGTCCCTCTGTAGAAGAACCTCACAGTGATGGAGCTGGTCAGGGTGCTCTCTATAGTCCCTCTGTAGAAGAACCTCACAGTGATGGAGCTGGTCAGGATGCTCTCTATAGTCCCTCTGTAGAAGAACCTCACGGTGATGGAGCTGGTCAGGGTGCTCTCTATAGTCCCTCTGTAGAAGAACCACACAGTGATGGTCAGGGTGCTCTCTATAGTCCCTCTGTTGAAGAACCTCACAGTGATGGAGCTGGTCAGGGTGCTCTCTATAGTCCCTCTGTAGAAGAACCTCACAGTGATGAGCTGGTCAGGATGCTCTCTATAGTCCCTCTGTAGAAGAACCTCACAGTGATGGTCAGGATACTCTCTATAGTCCCTCTGTAGAAGAACCTCACAGTGATGGAGCTGGTCAGGATGCTCTCTATAGTCCCTCTGTAGAAGAACCTCACAGTGATGGTCAGGATACTCTCTATAGTCCCTCTGTAGAAGAACCTCACAGTGATGGAGCTGGTCAGGGTGCTCTCTATAGTCCCTCTGTAGAAGAACCTCACAGTGATGGTCAGGATGCTCTCTATAGTCCCTCTGTAGAAGAACCACAGTGATGGAGCTGGTCAGGATGCTCTCTATAGTCCCTCTGTAGAAGAACCACAGTGATGGAGCTGGTCAGGATGCTCTCTATAGTCCCTCTGTAGAAGAACCTCACAGTGATGGTCAGGATGCTCTCTATAGTCCCTCTGTAAAAGAACCACACAGTGATGGAGCTGGTCAGGATGCTCTCTATAGTCCCTCTGTAGAAGAACCACACAGTGATGGTCAGGATGCTCTCTATAGTCCCTCTGTAGAAGAACCACACAGTGATGGTCAGGATGCTCTCTATAGTCCCTCTGTAGAAGAACCACACAGTGATGGTCAGGATGCTCTCTATAGTCCCTCTGTAGAAGAACCTCACAGTGATGGTCAGGATGCTCTCTATAGTCCCTCTGTAGAAGAACCTCACAGTGATGGTCAGGATGCTCTCTATAGTCCCTCTGTAGAAGAACCACACAGTGATGGTCAGGATGCTCTCTATAGTCCCTCTGTAGAAGAACCTCACAGTGATGGTCAGGATGCTCTCTATAGTCCCTCTGTAGAAGTTATAATATATCAGGAAAAACATTTTTTTTACAAACTAATCCAAACTATCCGTATACCTGACCTTAATCCTAACCTTCAGGATAGTAGAGTTTACAAAAGGTGTCTTTCAGGCGTTCAGTATGAATCCAACCAATCAGGGAGTGGATGGCGGTGAGGACCTCACAGTGGAGGCCTCCAGGCAGGACCTCTTGAGGGAATCTGAGTTTTGGAACAGTTTGGAAAATGTCGTCCAACATGGCTGTGTCGCTCCCTGCTCTTTCCCACACTTATTCATTCACAAATACTGACATGTTTGGTATCCACGTGTAGCAGGAAAGGCTGTGACCAAGATGACGCTTTAATCCAAATATGGTCATTTCCTTTGTGGGAGACAGCAGCGGCTAAAGACGGGAGAAATATACACAGGGTGCATGTGCAGACAAAGAGACTGAACTTTAGTCGCTCCATAATAATAATGAACATAAACAGAAAACTTGCAATACATTTTTCCTCATGTTTATGTCAGTAATGTGCAGCAGAAATTTCAAATCAATATCTCTACATTTAATTTTCCTCCCTATTCACCGACAGCCTCTCGTTTTAAAAGCACTTCTTTGACTTCTCCTGCTCTGTGTGATCAGATCGGACCAAATCCCTATAATTTAGATTCTGTAGACTTTAAAAGCCACATTCCCATCGATCTGTCTCTCATTTCTCTCCGCTCTCTCTCCGATAATGTTTTAGCCTAATGGACCAAACCAAAGCCCCAAGGCCGACTCTGCCGCCGCTCAGACACTCGTTCACTCACTTCCTCCTCCGTCCAAAGATCAAGGGCTCTCCACTTAGACCACGCAGCGACGGGACGGGATCCTGCCCCGGGAGTCGCTCACATCAGTTTGTTTCTGATCGAAGGCAGCGCGTTTCACAGAATAACACTTTTCAAATAAGAATGAGGAGATTTTAAATGCGCCTAATTGCACTTTACATCTGGGAGTCTGAGCTGTTGGTCTGGTTCCTCATTGATTTTCCACTCAATTTAATGTTCTATTTCTGTTCGGATTAAAAATGTGCCGGCGGTTCCCAAAGTGGGCGTCGCAGGATGATTTCGAGACACAAAAGAAGACAGATATTTAGGTGTAATTAATGGAAGTCCTCGTGGAAATCGGCATTCGTGAATAAAGGTCAAAATGTAAAAAGGAAACAAAGGAAATAATTTTGCTGCTTGCTGTTGTTATTGGCACCAAAAAGTGGGTTTTTACCCCTTAACTCCCACCTGAACAGAGCACATTTTCTCCAGTTTGGCTTTAACCCAGTCCAAAAGCTTCTGGAAAAAAGGTGTGAAAGTAGCAACAAAACTGAGATGAAAACAATGATGGAAATGTGACAAAAAAGTGACAAAAAAGTGACGAAATATGGCAAAAATGTGACAAAATGTTACGAAAAAAATACAAAAATATAATAAAAATTTGACAAAAAAATGACAAATATTTGACAAAAAAGTGACGAAAAGGACAAAAATGTGATTAAAAAAAGGACAAAAAATGACCAAAAAAAATGTATGAAAAAGTGGCAAAAATGTCACAAGAAATTGACAAATTTTGACAAAAAATTGACAAAAAAAGACAAAAAAAGACAAAAAAAGACAAAAAAAAGGACACAAAATGTGATTAAAAAAAGGACAAAAAATGACGAAAAATATATGAAAAAGTGGCAAAAATGTCACAAGAAATTGACAAAAAAATGACAAAAAATTGATCAAAAATTGACAAAAAAATTACAAAAAATTACAAAAAATGACGAAAAAAGGACAAAAATGTGACAAAAAATGACCCCAAAAAAATGACAAAAAAGTTACAAAAATGAGCAGAATACCCAACCCGAGTTAAGAGGTTAAAGTTGGGGTCGCAAAGGGTCTGAACGTGTTTGAGAACCTGTGCTCTTTACAACTCAAAGGGAGAGACGCCATTTTGGAAAGAAATGTCCAAATGTTTTCCCTGATTGTTATTTGGAAGTGACTCACAAACCTCTGTTCCAGCCCGAAATCAAGCTACCCATCAAATTGAAATAGAACAGCATCAACATCCAGGTTTTTAAAGTAAACACTCTCTGCAGACTTTATTTTAAAGGGATATTTCAGGATATTTGACATAGGGCAGGGGTAGGCAAGTTCTCTTGGCGGAGGGGCCGATTTTCTTTATTGTAAATAGACCGAGGGCCGAAGCCGCTGATTATTAGCCCAAAGTAAAGCCCAACACTGCAAAAATGACCATCTTAAATGCGATAAATGACTTAAAATTGCTTGAATTAAAGTTCTTCTATGTTGAATTTGAGTCGGTTTGAACTAATCCAAGATACAAATGCTATGACACAAGATTATCTGAATTAAGATATTTGCTACTAGCGGTTTTATCTCATCTAAGATCAGACCAAGTCTACTCAAACCTTAGATTTAATCTTTTAATTCAAGTAGATTTATGTCATTTCTTCCTTAAAACTATTCTTGTCCCAGTGCACTTCTTTCAAATGCCAGTGTTGTACATAATACATGACCTCATTGGGTGTATTGACAGTATTTATACCTTTTTTTCTCCCATTTAACTCTAATAATATTAAAAGTACTCTCTGATTTGGGTAATACTGTTTCTCAAAATCATCTTGAGGGCCAGAGGGGCTGTGCTAGAGGGCCGGATTTGGCCCCCGGGCCTGACGTTGCCTACCCCTGACATAGGGCCTCATTTCCCTGTTATCCAGAGTGTTGTTGATTTCTGGAGATATTTTTTTCAAATTCATATAGTCCTTATATTTTAAGAGTTTAGTGGTGCTAAGCTAGTGCTAGGCTAGTGCATGTCTATGGTAACTAGTAGCCTGCATTAAAAACCTCTTCAAAATCATGGGCTCGTCCTCCAAACGTTGCCATGTCTGATTTGTAGAAAACTCCTTTGTGAATTCCACGCATAAACAAACTAGTGTAGATCCGGTAACTGAGCAGATCACTCCGCCGCTGCGTAGCTACAACCAGGAAGCTGATGCTACTGAAATATAAGTTCTTTAGATGCAAAATTGTTATATTTGAAATTTTGTTTTGTGAAGATAGACATTTCTATGGGTAGTCTGGTTTTATAAGTGATTTGCCTCAGGTGCACTGTGCTCGGGTCAGACTGTTTTTAATGCAGGCTACTAGTTACCATAGACATGCACTAGCCTAGCACCACTAAACTCTTCAAATATAAGGACTGCATGAATAAAAAAATGTATATATCTCCAAAAATCAACAACACTCTGGATAACTATGGAAATTAGGCCCTATGTCAAAAATCCTGAAATATCCCTTTAACTAAAATGTCTCATGTTACACAATATAACCTTGATATTCCCAATCACAAAATCAATAACATGACCTGATAAAGCTTGTATTGTCTCATTCTCGTTACTTTCTGCCTCTGTCCCTCGCTCGCAGGAGGAACAAAAAACCAGTGAAAGAGAAGTGGTATAGCTCAGTTATTATCACATTCTCAGTTTTATTTCACAAACTCGTTGCGTTTGATGTTCACTTCGAGCCCCTCGTGGAGAGAGCGCCGCGGCGGACTGAAGAGGAGGGAGTGGGCGTTAAAGGAATAGGCCACCGTTTTTACATACTAAAATATGTTCTTACCTCACTTTAGTCGAGTTAATATATCCCCGTCTGGTCTTTGTCCGCGCGCTCTGTCACGCAAACGGAGCACATACGCAGCCTCTCCCAGTTGTCACATAGCTCCGAAAAAGCTCACGATAGAAGCTACCAAGCTCTTCCACGTGTTCCCTATTTAAATAAAGTTACGTGAAGTGTTTTCATGCGAAGTATATTTACACAGAAATGTAACATGTCGATTTTATAAGCAAATAAAAAGGGGGACTATATTGTGAGGCGTAATGATACGAGGAGCAAAGCGTCCGCGTAGTAACTCCTAAAGACTTCCCCCGCTCACTTCCGTCAATAACCTTTAGGAGTTACTGCGCAGACGTTTTACTCCTCGTATCATTACGCCTCACAATATAGTCCCCCTTTTTATTTGCTTATAAAATCGACATGTTACATTTCTGTGTAAATATACTTCGCATGAAAACACTTCACGTAACTTTATTTAAATAGGGAACACGTGGAAGAGCTTGGTAGCTTCTATCGTGAGCTTTTTCGGAGCTATGTGACAACTGGGAGAGGCTGCGTATGTGCTCCGTTTGCGTGACAGAGCGCGCGGACAAAGACCAGACGGGGATATATTAACTCGACTAAAGTGAGGTAAGAACATATTTTAGTATGTAAAAACGGTGGCCTATTCCTTTAAAGTCGCTTTCATTTCGAAGGCGTCTGGAGCCGAGCGAACAGAAGATGTCGACTCGAGGCTTTACTTTATAATGAAAGAGAATGCGTTCTATATGGATTGGTCCCGCCGTTAACCTCTTAACTCCCGTCTGAACCGAGAGCATTTTCTCCAGTTCAGCTTTACCCAAATCCTGTAGGCCAGTGTAACGCCTCATTTGAAAAAGATCTACAAAACTCAGCTGAATGGATCTTTTTCCTCACGTCATCCGATTTTTTTTCCATCATTTTTTGGGGGGTTCTCAACTCATTTTTGTAACTTTTTTGTAGATTTTTTGTCAAATAGTACATTTTTTGTCACTTTTTGTCACATTTGTCCTTTTGTTGTCAATTTTTTGTCAAATATTTATCACATTTTTGCCACTTTTTCATCATTTTTTCGTCACTTTTTTGTCATTTTTTGTCATTTTTTTGTCACATTTTTGTCATTTTTTGTCATTTTTTTGTCATTTTTTTTGTCATTTTTTGTCCATTTTTTGTCCTTTTTTTATTTATTTTTTGTCCTTTTTTGACAATTTTTGCCACTTTTTCATAATTTTTTCATACATTTTTGGTCAATTTTTCCTCACTTTTTTGTCACTTTTTTGTCACTTTCTGTCATTTTTTGTCATTTTTTTGTCACATTTTTGTCACATTTTTCTCAGTTTTTTGACAATTTTTTGACAGTTTTTTGTCTAAGTTTTGTCACTTTTTTGTCACATCTTCATCATTGTTTTCGTCTCAGTTCTGTCGCTATTTGAGTTGGTGCATTGAGTTGCCTTGTGTACGAAATGCGCGGTATAAATAAAGTTGACTTGCCTATTTTCTTTTTTCCAGAAGCTTTTGGATTGGGGTAAAGCCAAACAGGTTCAGGTGGGAGTTAAGGGGTTAAAACAATATCAACCATAAACCAAGTCCAAGATTCAAAATTATTGACCGTTTATAATGTCGCGATGTTCCTGTCCTCGAGAGAACCAGTGTCCTTCAGTTCTTGTGTTTCTCTCCTCATCCAAAGCCCTCTTGGGTTTGCCACAAGGATCTCCACTGGGTCCTGTTTTATTTTCACTACAGGTCGCCCTTTAGTTCAGTCGTCTCTAAACACAGAGGTGCTCAACTTACTTGATTTCATTACTAGAGCAAAAGCACAGATACTGCAGGTCAAATATTTCTCAGGTAAAAGTTGCTCTGTCAAGTATTTAAAGTAGAAAGTACAAATTCGTTTAACCTCTTAACTCCCGCCTGAACCGAGAGGATCTTTTTCCTCACGTCATCAGATTTTTTTCCATCACTTTTTTGTTGGGTATTCAACTCATTTTTGTAACCTTTTTGTCATTTTTTATCACATTTTTGTCATTTTTTTTTGTCAATTTTTTAGTCAAATTTTTATCACATTTTTGTCATTTTTTTCACATTTTGTCATTTTTTTTTCACATTTTTTTTTCACTTTTTCATCATTTTTTAATATTTTTTTTGTAATTTTTTTGTAATTTTTTTGGTACATTTTAGTCAATTTTTTGTAATTTTTTTTGTCCTTTTTTTGTCACATTTTTGTCACTTTTTCGTAATTTTTTTTATCAAATTTTTGTACCTTTTTTTGTTACATTTTGGTCATTTTTTTGTAATTTTTTTGTAATTTTTTTGTCAAATTTTTATCACATTTTTGTCAGTGTTTTCTCACTTTTTTGTCACATCTCCATCATTGTTTTCGTCTCAGTTTTGTTGCTATTTTCACACCTTTTTTCCAGAAGCTCTTGGATTGGATTAAAAACATCAATATATGGCCTGAATTCCCCTCTGTACGGCAACACGGCGAGGACAAACCTTCTTCCTTGTCGTGAGTCGGTGGCATTGACAATACATCAACACAGCGCCACCTACTGTTCATGGAGGGTGTATTATCAGGCTCAAATGAACAAAACACATGGACAAATGCACCTTTGGAGCCTTTATAGAAATGTACTGTAGTGGAGTAGAAAGCATTATATTTATCTTTCAAATGTAGTGGAGTAGAAGTAGAAAGTACTCAATGCAAATACTACTCGAGTAAAGTATAGTATTTGTCTCGTATCAGTGATTGTTCATGAAACATCTTCATAAGAAAGTGCTATAGAAATAAATGGGTTTGAAACAATCACTAATGGACCGAACCTTTCCCCTCCTTCATTCATCCCCGCCCCCTCACCTGTCCTAAACCCCGCCCCCTCTTGCATGTAACCCCGCCCCCACCCCTCACCTGCCCTAAACCCCGCCCACCTCTTGCATGCAGGACCGGGAGGTGAACTTGGAGCAGGTGCATCGTCGCATCAACAGCCTTTTGGACGACGACCTGCCGCACAAGCAACTCCCTGGCCCCGCCCTCGACATCTCCCCGCAGGTAACCCAGATGCCCTCCCACCCTCACTCCCGCTCTCCTGCACTCCTGTCGGGTTTATGTGAGCTGGGGGCGGGACAAATGTCTTTTACAGGTAGTTTTGTTCAGGTATTGGTATTGAAATGAACCGGCATCGATAAACTGTATCGGTTTCCAGCCCTCGATGTGACTAAAGGCTGACAAATATAAGATTTATTTATTTAATATAAGAGGTTAAGTCCTCATCCAAATCCATTCTGTGATTACCCCCAAACTTTTCTGTGTCGAGCTGCTCATTAGGGGCATGTTTTTTATCAGAAACAGAAGAAACTAAAACACCACTCACAGGTTTTCTGCCCCATTTGTTTTTGTGCTGAAATGTGGGCCATTCAGTTACATTTACTCAAGTTAAAGTACTCATTCAGTACTTTTTGCTTCTACTTGACTAATATCTTTATTCTCACTTGAGTAAAATGACTTCAAGCTTCATGTCGACCTAAAACACATGTACTTTGTGTTTTCGTTTTTCCTCAGAAATATATATTTAACACATTTTTAAGGTATTTTCTCTGGAAAACATATTAATTGTCTTGGAGAGTAAATACTGCGCTGACAGGAAAGGCGAAGGGACAGAGGGATATTGTTCATCCAATTACACCAGGGGTGTCCAAAGTGCGGCCCGCGGGACAAATGTGGCCCTCAGACCAATTTTCGGTGGCCCTCGGGCTGCTTGCTGAATCGGTTCACATCATCAGAGATGGTCCTTTTTATTGAATATGTAATAATTCTACACAATTCTAACCTAACAACTAGCATTTTATTGTGAGACAGAGCTGGCATTAAGGTTTTAAGCATAAATAAAGGCATGAGGCACAATTTAAACCTCTGCTACTCGAAAGTTTCGTGGAACTAACCACCGACCCATGGCCCTTACTCCGTGTACGCTCCAATATGTGGCCCCCCATGATAAAAGTTTGGACACCCCTGAATTACACAATGGAAATAACTTTTCACTCAAACTTGGCTGTAAATACTGTTTAAAGTGACGTTTGCCCACAGTTAGCTTTGCCCGTTAGCCTGTTAGCTTCTTCTTCGTGATTCTATTAGTGTGTATTGGTGTCTCCGGTCCGGTGGCAGTCAAGTTGCAAGCATGGTTTTCTGTCCAGAGACACCAAGGGGCGATGCAAGACTCTCCAATCATCCCATAAACACTTGTATCACCCCCACAGGGACGAGGAAAAGGATTTATTAAGGTAAACAGGTTACACACTGCTGCTTTAACCCTTCTCTTTCCCGTGTGGCCTTGTCCGCAGGCGCTGACCGTCAGCTCGTACCTCCCGGGCGACTCTTCCTCGGGCCAGACCCTGACTCTGCCTCACCACGGAGGGGGTGGGGGCACGCTGGGCCGCACCCTGCCCCCCGCGCTGTCCCACCTGTCCGCCTCGCATCTGTCCGGACCACCCCTGCCCGGGCCCCACCTCACCGGGTCGCTGCAGCAGTGCAAGCACCGAGCGCCTAACGGGGGGCTCTTCCGGCAGAGCCCCGGCAAGGGCGCGGTGCCCATGTCCTACCAGCAGGTGGCGCAGCGGCCCGAGGCGCTGGACCCCACACACAGCACGTCCATCTGAGGCCGGGACGCTTTTATACGAACTCAGATGTACAGTTTCCTCGTCCGCCGCCGGGGCCGTCTCCGCTCACACACGCGCTCTGTCCCGGGACAAGATCCACTTTCCTTTGGCTTCAGTCCTTCAAACTGATGGATCTCAGAGCTCCAGAGTCAGTGTAGACCTGAACATGGATCTGTTGAGACTGAAGGCTGGATGCTGTGTGTGTATAGGGGAATAAGATGGATTTAGAGAGATAGTTTTGAAAGATTTGCTGTAGATTACAAAACAACACACTGAAGGAAAAGAAGATCTTTCCTGGATCTTTTTGAGGAAAACTTAAAGGTTATACTGAGATATGTTCTCACCTGAGTGTAGATGAGTTTAAACATACCTGTCTGGTCTTTGTGCACGTCCGTGGAAGCACTCGGTCACTTCTAAGCGCTTCTAAGCTATAGGAATATACTGGGAGAGGCCAAATACTAACAACATCTTTGGTCTTTTTGCGTGACTGAGGGCACACAGTTCCTCCATACTGAGATATGTTCTTACCTGAGCTTAGACAAGTTGATGTGTACCTGTTTGGTCTTTGTGCCTGTGGAAGAGCTCGGTACATGGCAAAAAGTATTTAACTAGGTCAGTATAAACATCTCAATTTGAGCACAGTAATCCAAGTTTTAGTTGTTTTGACTGGTTAAGAAGTTGTTGGGCATTTGTCCCAGATTATTTCACTTGTTCTGAGATGTTTCTGACTCGTTTCGATACATTTCGTCCTTATTTCAGGTCATTTTCTTTGCCAATGGGGTAAGAAAATTGGTCTTATCTCATTGGCAGTTTTACTTTCTTATTTCAAGCGAGATTTACCCTAGAACTGGTCTGAAATGTCCTCAAACAAGCAAAGTAAACTCGGTCCGATCAGGAAAAGTGTCTAAATGAGTGAAAACCGCTCAAAACAAGAAACATTTCCTCAATTCAAGTCATTTAAGCCAATGCTTGATATTTACTTTTTGTAGTGAAGCTTCCAACTTCACCCCCGTTTGGAGCTATAAGAATACATTAGGAGAGGCCAAATACTAACAACATCTTTGGTCGTTTTGAGTGATTGAAGGCATCAACTCGTCAAAGCTCAGATATGAACATATCCATTTTCTTCCTCTTTATCCGGGGCCGGGTCGCGGGGGCAGCAGTCTCAGCTGAGATGCCCAAACTTCCCGATCCACACACACCTCCTCCAGCTGTTCTGAACCCGAGGCGACACCAGGCCAGCTCGGAGACATAGTCCCACCAGCGTGTCCTGGGTCGTCCATGAGGCCTCCTCCAAATTGGACATGGCTGGAGCACCTCCCATGGGAGGCGACCAGGAGGCATTCGAAACAGCTGCCCTAGCCACCTCAGCTGCTCCTTTCCACGTGAAGGAGCAGCGACTTTACTCTGAGCTCCTCCCGGGTAACTGAGCTCCTCACCCGATCTCGAAGGGTGCGCCCAGCCACCCTGCGAAGGAAACTCATTTCGGCCGCTTGTATTCGCTCATGACCATCGGTGAGGGCGGGAACGTAGATCGATCTCCGACTCAGTTCCCTCTTCACCACAATAAGAACATATCTCAGTATGTAAAAACAGTGGCCTGTTCCTTTAAGAAAACAGGTTAGACACTCGGGCAAAGATGATAATTTATGAGCTCACACCTGACCTTGCACCACAATTCAGCCGCGGAGGAAACCCAGGCTTTGTGCACTTCTGCAGTGACACAGACAGGGGGCGCTGTGGTCGGGAGGGACGAGAGCAGCAGCAGAGACAGAGAAACCACATCCCGTCTGCTCTCTCACAGATCTTCCCTGAGAGCCAGACTGAGATCCCAGAGCCAATAACGTGAGATCAGTCTGGGCCCGTTTAGGAAAAAGACACAGTTTTGGAGCAGCCTTTGCGCTGATTGGATCAGTTTTAATTAAAAGCTGTGTGTGTTTGTGTTGCTGAACGCCGTGTGCTTTTGGCGTTTGGTCTGGTTTTAATTAGTGTCTATTTGGCTCAAACAAATTTTGGTCTGATTCCGAACGGTGAAGGCAGGAGCAGTTCGAGAATTCAGCTTCAGGTTAACACAGCTCTGACTTATGTGTTTTATTATATTAACCTCTTAACTCCCGCCTGAACCGAGAGGATCTCCTTCCTCACGGCATCAGATTTTTTTTCCATCATTTTTTTGTTGGGCGTTCAACTCATTTTTGCAAATTTTTTGTCACATTTTTGTCATTTTTTCGTCAATTTTGTGTCACATTTTGTGTCATTATTTTGTCATTTTTTTGTAATTTTTTTGTCACATTTTCTTTTACTTTTTCGTCAATTTTTTTGTCAAATTTGTGTCATTTTTTGTCACATTTTTCTGTCAATTTTTTTGTCACATTTTTTTTTTACTTTTTCGTCCGTTTTTTATCAATTTTTTGTAATTTTTTGCTACATTTTGGTCTTTTTTTGTCACATTTTTGTCACATTTTTGTCATTTTTTGTCATTTTTTTGTCATTTTTTTGCTACATTTTGGTCATTTTTTGTCACATTTTTTGTCATTTTTTTGTCACATTTTTGTCACATTTTTGCCACTTTTTCATCAAGTTTTCGTCACTGTTCTATCAATGTTTTCTCACTTTTTTCTCACATTTCCATCATTGTTTTCATCTCAGTTCTGTCGCTATTTTCACAGCTTTTTCCCCAGAAGCTTTTGGATTGGGGTAAAGCCAAACTGGAGAAAATGTGCTTGGTTCAGGTGGGAGTTAAGGGCTTAAACATTCACCAGGACGATGAAAGAGGGAAGTTTAAACTGTGAGTTTTGTCCAGACTTTTCCAACATCCATGTGTTTTAAAACTGACGTCTGGAGCTCTGGATTTTCACCAGGCCTCAAAAAATCAGTGACTTCCAACCTTTTTGTCACCTTTCGCTTCTCCTCTTGCCTCCAGGACGCTGCCAATTATTTGTGAAGTGATCGACTAAATCCCAGTGGATCCATGAACTCGCGTTGACCTCGTCCTGAAACTCCAGACACATTTTTTCTCGAATCCTTTTTTCTCCCCGTGAGCGGAGACGGCAGAACGGCGCCCCCCTGTGTACATTTCCCCTTTTTGTATCCGAAAACGGTTTAAACTGAAAAGAAAAAACAAACAAAGCTGGCGTCGCTCCGAGCTGTAATTTTCTGTAAAAAACCTGTACAAAGGAAGAACGCAGTGAGCTAAAGTGTATTTTGAATATTCCCGATTTTTGAAGCTGTAAATGAAACACGGCGTTATAAGCCTCTGTATCTGACTGTTTGTACATTCTGTTGGATTATTATCGGTTCATGGTGATTGTTATTAATGAAGTGCCGAACTCAGAACTCACAAAACCCCGTCGGTTTGATCCACTTCAGTATTTATTTTCCTGGCTCTTCAGAAAAAGCTGATTTTCACGCTTATTTTTCCTCTTACATCTGTGTCCGAATGTCCCTAATCTTTATATGTTCGATAAACTCCGGTAATAATGTGTTTCTGCGATAAACTCCGACCAGATTCAAGGGACGGTTTCATATTTATGGATTCATGAAGAAAACCTGCAGGGGGCGCTATTGCTCCAGCTCATTTGTTGCGTATTTTTCAAGAATAAACCACTGAAATATAAATTGTTACTGTGAATAGTCGATCTGACCTTTAGCTGAGCTGTTAGATGAGCGATAGGGGGAAAAAAAGGCAACAATCCAAGCTGTTTTCTTCATTAAAGTGACGGTGTGTCAGTTTATATTTTTATACAGTGAGTGCCAAAAAGGAATTAATTATGAAACTAGACACTTTAAAACACCTTCTGTGTGTTTTTTGTAGCTCTGTGATGAACAGAAGTGAAGTAAATGACGATCAGAAACTTGTGAAAAGTCACGATCTGGACATTTTGTATATTATTGCGGGTTTTTTTTTCTTGGTTTTTTTAGTCCGAGGGGGAGAGAGCAGGAGGAGAGAGGAGGAGGAGAGAGCAGGAGAGAAGAGGAGAGAGGAGGAGAAGAGCAAGCAGGAGGAGAGAGGAGGAGAGATGAGAGAGCAGGAGAGAAGAGGAGAGATCAGGAGGAGAGAGCATGAGGAGAGAGCATGAGGAGGAGAGAGGAGGAGAGAGGAGGAGGAGAGAGGAGGAGAGAAGAGAGAGCAGGAGGAGAGAGGAGGAGAGAGGAGAGAATGGGAGGAGAGGGGGAGAGGGGGAGAGAGCAGGAGAGAAGAGGAGAGAAGAGGAGAGAAGAGAGAGCAGGAGGAGAGGGGACGAGAGAGGAGGAGGAGAGGGGAGGAGAGAAGAGGAGAGAGCAGGAGAGAAGAGGAGAGAGGAGGAGAGAAGATGAGAGAGGAGGAGAGAAGATGAGAGTAGGAGAGAAGATGAGAGAGTAGGAGAGAAGATGAGAGAGTAGGAGAGAAGATGAGAGAGCAGGAGAGAAGATGAGAGAGCAGGAGAGAAGATGAGAGAGCAGGAGAGAAGATGAGAGAGCAGGAGAGAAGATGAGAGAGAGGAGAGAAGAGGAGAGAAGATGAGAGAGCAGGAGAGAAGAGGAGAGAGTAGGAGAGAAGATGAGAGAGTAGGAGAGAAGAGGAGAGAGCAGGAGAGAAGATGAGAGAGCAGGAGAGAAGATGAGAGAGCAGGAGAGAAGATGATAGAGCAGGAGAGAAGATGATAGAGCAGGAGAGAAGATGAGAGAGCAGGAGAGAAGAGGAGAGAGCAGGAGAGAAGATGAGAGAGCAGGAGAGAAGATGAGAGAGCAGGAGAGAAGATGAGAGAGTAGGAGAGAAGAGGAGAGAGCAGGAGAGAAGATGAGAGAGCAGGAGAGAAGAGGAGAGAGGAGGAGAGACGATGAGAGAGCAGGAGAGAAGATGAGAGAGCAGGAGAGAAGATGAGAGAGGAGGAGAGAGGAGGAGAGAGGAGGAGAGAAGATGAGAGAGCAGGAGGAGAGAGGAGTTAATCGAGTTAAAGAACACGCTGTGTTGCTGCAAATATCATGAAAAATGTCCTGGCTCTCACTGTGTTTACAGATTGTGTATAATTAACCGCCTGGACCTACAATTCGTTACAACGTCGTTAATATGATTTTTTTTTTTCTAAAGTTCCTCCCCTTGCTGATTAGACACTCGTCAGAATCCCCTGTGCCGTCGCTTTGACCAATGAGACGAGCTTTCCTGTGAACCGGCCTGACCGGCACGTCCAATCAGGAGACGAGGGGGGCGGGAGCTCGATCGTTCACTCTTTAAACGTCTTTCTCTCTCTCAAATTAGAATCAAACGCCACTTCTACTTTTATGTCTAGCATATGTGGACAGTTAAGTCGGCTAATCCGGGAAACTTTTCAGAATCCGTTAGCATTAGCCTCCTCTAAAACTGATCTGAATAATATTTACCTTTAGAATCAAACTGTCTCTTTAATGTAGTCGCTGTTTATCGCAGGAGTCTATTATCATTACCGACGTTTATCGAACTTATAGTCGCTCTTCTGATTCGGACACGGCTCATACTTTCTCCTCAACATGATCTGTGAAGAGTCCCAAAAGCATAAACGACCCTTAATTTCCCACCACTTCCCCCCCCCCCAAGCCCAGCGACCCGTGAGCTCAGTGTGTTTTCAGGCTGTTAATATTCCATCCATGAAAAGAAAAAGATAGTTTTATACAGAAATATAACGACACATATTTATATTGAGGCGTTTTTCCTTCACGAGTAAAGTAACCCAGAGCTAAATCCACGTATTTCACATATTTTTATTCCAAAGCCTTTACTCATCATTCACTGGTGTCCGATAGGAATTACTGAATGTTTTTGGGGCATTAAAGAGACTTTGAGGAAGAAGGGAAGTCATTGCTTCAGTTCGGATCATTACTGCGGTGTGAGGGGGTCGTGGGTTTGACTCCTGATCTTCTGAGCCAAAGCGATGACTTCTTCTTTTATCGTCTGAATCATCATTTTTTGACAGATTTTCCCACGATCTCGTTCCTTCAGGATGTTTTTCTCTCGAGCGATTGTTGTCCGTGGCTTCGTGAAACGCTCCACACTGTGCTCCGTCAAGACACACGAACCCAGAGCCTAAACCGGGGGGACTCCAAACCCAGGGGGGGACTCCAAAACCCGGGGGGACTCCAAAAACCCGGGGTCTGAACTCTGTCCGGGATCGGAAAACCAGGACTGGAACCCGTGACTCTGGAGCAGGGACTTTCACTTCGAGTTAAACATGTGTTATTTATAAATCTGCTGCTTGGACTTTCGTAATCTTTATTAAACAGATGGTTTACACAGAACGCCTCCGAGTCTTCTTTAAGTCCTGGTTTTATTTGAAGTTTATGTCGTTTTTAAAGTTGTTTTTAACCCACAAATAAAGTATATTAGAGCTGCTGCATGATAGACTAATAACAAGATAATAATAAGAGATCTGCTGGAGCTCCTGAGGGACTGGCTGGAAATCCCTGCTTTAGGAGAAGGTGTCCAGGAAGGTACTGGCCAACAGGAGGCGCTGTGGGGCTGTGTTCATGTCGGTTAATGCAGTGAGTGAGAACTGCTTAACCTCTTAACTCCCACATTAACCAAGTGCATTTTCTCCTGTTCGGCCGGCCTTGCCCAAATCTAAAAGTTTCTTGACTGGAGAGCTACAGGCCAAGTGGAACCTCTCATTTGAAAGATCGTCTTCGCAGATATTTTTCCATGTGTTACCTTGTTTTTTGTTTTTTTTTACCGCATTTTTGACACTTTTTTTCCATCGTTCTTTTGTGGCTTTTTTTTTAACCTCTTAACTCCCGCCTGAACCGAGAGGATCTTTTTCCTCACGTCATCAGATTTTTTTTTTCCATCATTTTTTTGTTGGGTATTTAACTCATTTTTGTAACTTTATTTGTCTTTTTTTTTGGTCTTTTTTTGTCATTTTTTTTGTCATTTTTTGTCATTTTTTTGGTCATTTTTTGTCAAATTTTTATCACATTTTTGTAATTTTTTGTCACATTTTGTCACATTTTTGTAATTTTTTCGTCAAATTTTTATCACATTTTTGTCATATTTTTGTAATTGTTTTGTCACATTTTGTCTTTTTTTTTTTTTCATTTTTTGTCAAATTTTTCTCACATTTTTCTCACATTTTTTTCTCACATTTTTGCCTCTTTTTCCATCAATTTTTCGTCACTTTTTTCTCACATTTCCATCATTGTTTTCGTCTCACTTTTGTTGCTATTTTCACACCTTTTTTCCAGAAGCTTTTGGACTGGGGTAAAGCCAAACTGGAGAAAAAGGTACTCGGTTCAGGTGGGAGTTAAGGGGTTAAATCACAATTTTGACACTTTTTCCATTGTTTTTTTTTTGTCATTGTTTATGCTCTTTTGTGGCTTTTTTGTTGATCTTTTTGTGGCTTTTTAAAATCACATTTTTACTACTTTTTCCATAGATTTTTTGGTGTAATTTTTGTCACATTTTTGCCTCCTTTTCCATCATTTTTGTTTTTTATACTCTTTTGTGCTTTTTTGTTACATTTTATATTGGCAAAGATTAAAATCGGCCTACCCCTGGTTTACAGTGATTGGTCATTCGGCTGCTCTTCCCGCAGAGTTTCTGAGCTGAGGTGCCTAAGACTAAACATTTGATCAAACAACTAATTTGCGTTGTTTTTGTTCTTTTGTTTGAACAAGTTTAAGGATTAAGCTAAAGCCACACTTGTGCTCTCCTAGTGTTTTTAAAACTACGATGAATGTCATAAAGAATTGCGTCTATAGGTGTCTGTCAGACCCAGTAGATAGAGCTATAGGCTCAAACTAACTAATATGATGCTTTTGCTGTGATCGTTACTGGACAAAAGTAGCTACTACTTTTTCTGGCTCTTCAAAATTCTCCAGAGCCTCCGACAGCCGGGTGCTTTTGGCCCTGAGGGGAGAGGAGCCCACGGCATCACTTTGAACGAGCGTCCCTCCCGAGCGTAATCTTTAGAAAATCTGATCATTCAAACGGGTCTAAGCTAATCTTAATGGAAATGAACACAGACAAGAAGTCCTGGTGCTCACGACTTCAGATCAGAAGACCTGGTGTCAGGGTCTGAACTAGGGATGCACCGATACTGATACCAGTATCGGGCCGATACCACAGGCTTGTACTCATACTCGTACTCATTCATGAGGTCCCGATACCAGAAACTGATACCGTTTGACGTGCGGCCAGCGCAGCTACGAGGCGCAGCTACGAGGCGCAGCTCTCAGCTGAGGAGAGAAGAAGCAACAAACTGGAGAATTGTTTACTGTAAACACAATAATCCATAGAGCTGACTTTATTACAGACTGCGCTCTCTAAACCAGAGTCTGAGCTGGATTTAACCAGAGCTTAATGTTGTTCGCGCTGCAGCGTCTGCAGTGTTTACAACACACAGGCTAACGTTGCTAACTCGCGGCTAGCTGTTTTGGCCATTCTGACGCCGTTTTATGCCCAGGGGTTTATTCATCTGAAAAACTAACCCAGCGACTAAAAAGTCCTCAGAAAATCCAAATGAAAGACATACAGCATGTTTATATTGAGGGAAAATGAGCTGCAGCAGAACAATGAAAACGCTGTAGCTACTCGCTAAGTTACTACAAACACACGAGAAAATCTACAGGAGCTGAAGTAAAGACGAAAAGAGACCATTTAAGTAACATCTCAATACTATTGTTACATAAAAATACATAAATGAATAAAGCACAGGCATTGGGAGCTGGACATGGACATGGGCTTTTCTGTCTATGATGGACAGTGACATAAAAAGAAAAATTATATTGAATGAAAACTAAATAAATAAATGGCATCAGCACAATTCTAATATAACTGCTCTTAAATGTGTCGCCTACTTTACTTAAGGAAATGTACATGAGTAAATTAACTAATTACAAACCAATCTGCTGTGAAAAAAGTAAGAATGTTGAAGAAAATGCCTTGTACTCGCATCGGTATTCAGTATCGGCGAGTACTTAAATCAAAGTACTCGTACTCGTATCGGTTTTAGAAAAAGTGGTATCGGTGCATCCCTCGTCTGAACTCATGCCAGGCTGATGGATTTACCCCGTTGTGTCTGTTGTATGAACAGTGTGTGAAGTCTCTCCCTGTCGTGTTACATCATCATTTGCATTGACACACATTTCTATAACTATTCAACTTCCATCCATCTCTTTTGTTAACGGCTTTAGTAATAAAACAGCGGCACAAATACTGTACAAGGCCATTGAATCACAATGTGGTGCCTTTGGAGACCGAGGCCTTATGCAGAGAGAGAGATGTGAGAAAAACAAGTCCCTTTACATAAATATTACAGCAGAAAATAACAGGACGAGAGCGGAGCGTCATTTCTGCAGAATTCACTTTAATGAGAACTAGCTCTACACTTAGAATCAGCAGTTTGTTCATAAGCATAAACATAAACTAAACAAAAACAAGTAAATGATCCCGTGGTAGAGCTGGTTATAGCATGAGATCTGCTTCAGCCGTTCAGGGCAGAGGTCAGAGGTCAGAGGGTGAAGGCTTCGGTAATGTTCTCGTTCAGAGCTGGATTTTGTGTCTGTGATTCGCTCCTGACCTTCGACTGGACTGGGCAGAGAAAGCGCTTGACTCCAGGCAGCGCAGAGGACACTAACTTTACCCAGGATCCTCGGGAGGACGAGGATCCTGGGTAAAGTCCAGCTCAGACTCTGGTTTAGAGAGCGCAGTCTGTAATAAAGTCAGCTCTGTGTGGATTATTGTATTTACACTAAAGAATTCTCCAGTTTGTCTGGTATCGGGACCTCATGAATGAGTACGAGTATGAGTACAAGCATGTGGTATCGGCCCAATACCTGATACTGGTATCGGTATTGGTGCATCCCTAGTTTAGACCCTGACACCAGGTCTTCTGATCTGAAGTCGTGAGCGCCAGGACTTCTTGTCTGTGTTCATTTCCATTAAGATTAGCTTAGACCCGTTTGAATAATCAGATTTTCTAAAGATTACGCTCGGGAGGGACGCTCGTTCAAAGTGATGCCGTGGGCTGCCCTCCCCTCAGGGACAAAAGTACTCGGCTGTCGGAGGCTTTGGAGAATTTTGAAGAGCCAGAAAAAGTAGTTGCTACTTTGACCAGTAACGATCACAGCAAAAGCATCATATTAAAAAAAAAAGTAGCCCGTTAGTTTGAGCCTGTAGCTCTAATTATTGGGTCTGACAGTCACCTATAGACGCAAATCTTTATGACATTCATCGTAGTTTTAAAAATACTAGGAGAGCACAAGTGTGGCTTTAGCTTAATCCTTAAACTTGTTCAAACAAAAGAACAAAAACAACACAAATTCAGTTTCTGCTTTCATTTCCCAATTTGGATGTTTTTCCATGGATGGCAAGGCAAATGTATTTATACAGCACATTTCATGCACAAGGGAACTCAATGTGCCTCACAGTAACACCAGGAGCACAAAAAATCTATTATAAAAACACAATAAAACAATCAAATCGACACAACTCATAAAAATATAGAAAAGATATATATATATTAAAGTGAGTCAGGGTTGAGGCCTGTTTCATGTCTTCAATGAGGCTGTTCCAGACCTTTGCAGCATTAAACTGAAACACAGCCTCACCGTGTTTAGTCCTGACTCTGGGAACCACCTGGAGACCCCTCCCTGAGGATCTGAGGGCCCGACGTGGCAGGGCCGCCTTAACCTAGCCATAGGTTGGGCTAACCATTAAATATAGGCCCCCTAACCTTAACGCATGCCGCAAATGTAAAGTGATTGACAGAAAAATCAACAAATTGGAGTTTGTTTTTTGTCTTTTATTGAATTCTGATAGGCCCTTGACCCCTGTAGGCCCCTGGACTCCAGCCCAGGCAAGCCCAGTGGTTAAGGTGGCCCTGCGAGGTGGTTCCCACGGCTCTAACATGTCAGAGATGCATTTTGGTGCTTGTAACTAACAGAGCTGTTTTAAAGTCTCTTCTCTGAGTGACAGGAAGCCAGTGCGGAGACCGGAGCACTGGACTAATGTGGTCGTACTTCCTGGTTCCGGTCCGGACTCGAGCAGCAGCGTTCTGGATGTTCTGGATGTTCTGGATGTACTGGATGGATGTCTGGATGTTCTGGATGGATGTCTGGATGTTCTGGATGTTCTGGATGTTCTGGATGTTCTGCAGCTCCGACAGCTCGTTCAGAGAGGCCAGTGGACAGTTTGGAGATTAAAATCATACGTGTTAACCTCTTAAGCCCCACCTGAACCAAGCATATTTTGTCCAGTTTGGCTTTACCCGAGTCTAAAAGCTTCTTGAAAATAGAAACAAGGATGAAAATACAACAACAAAAAAGACAAAAAGAGCGAAAAAAGGTGTTGGAAAAGAAAGACTAACACAATAAACAGGCTGTTTGTGAAGGCTCTCAGTTACACAGGAGTTGTCCGTCTTCAGTGAAGGTTCTTGAGTTGTCGTCTCTACTCAAACGTTTCACCTCTTCATCCAAAAGGCTTCGTCAGTGAACTAGCGAACAAAAGCACAACTAAAAAGTGACTTAAATCTTTGTAGGTCTTATCTTTGGAATGAGGCGTCACACTGGCCTATAGGCTGTAAGCTCTTAGAAGCCTTTAGATTTGGGTAAAGCTGAACTGGAGAGAATGTGCTCAGTTCAGGTGGGGGTTAAGAGGTTAAAAGTTTTACAAAAAGAGAAGGCGTTAATGTAACAATCAGAAAAAACACTGTTACCCAACCTGGGGCGGACTGGGACTGAAAAACAGCCCCGGACTCTGACCAGCCTGGCCCAAATTAGCGTAATTGTGACACTTCCACAAATACATATTTTTTACCACCCGCCTAAACCAAATGCATTCTGTCCTCTTTTGGCTGTGTAACACCTCATTTGAAAGCTAAGACCCACAAAACTGACCTTTTTCCTTGCGCTGTTGCTGTGTTCTGTCACCTTTTGTATGTTGTTTTTTTCATTTTTTTTTTTTTTCATTTTTGATACATTTTTGTTGAATTTTGGTAATTTTTTTGTTGAGTTTTTGTCACATTTTTGTTGAGTTTTTGTCACATTTTTGTTGTATTTTTGTTGTATTTTAGTAATTTTTTGGTTGAGTTTTTGTCACATTTTTGTCACATTTTTGTCACATTTTTGTCACATTTTTGTCACATTTTTGTCACATTTTTGTCACATTTTTGTCACATTTTTGGTTGAGTTTTTGTCACATTGTTGTTGATTTTTTGTAATTTTTTGGTTGAGTTTTTGTCATATTTTTGTCACATTTTTGTCACATTTTTGTCACATTTTTGTTGTATTTTTGTTGAATTTTTGTTGATTTTTTGTAATTTTTTGTAATTTTTTGGTTGAGTTTTTGTCACATTTTTGTCACATTTTTGTCACATTATTGTCACATTTTTGTTGTATTTTTGTCACATTTTTTGTTGAATTTTTGTAATTTTTTGGTTGTGTTTTTGTTGAATTTTTGTCACATTTTTGTTGAATTTTTGTCACATTTTTGTCACATTTTTGTCACATTTTTGTTGAATTTTTGTCACATTTTTGTTGAATTTTTGTCACATTTTTGTCACATTTTTGTCACATTTTTGTCACATTTTTGTCACATTTTTGTTGAATTTTTGTCACATTTTTGTCACATTTTTTATTATTTTTTCTATCATTTTTTGTTGTGTTTTTTTGTCCGTGTTTCTCATGTTTTCATCCTCTTTTTCTCGGTATTTTGATGCTTTTCTTTTTAGCTTTTAGATTTGGGTAAAGCTCGGTTGAGGCGGGACTGGTGGCCCTCGAGCCAGTGGCCCCTCTGTGCTCTTCCATACTGGACATATGGCCAATCCGCCCCTGTACCCAACAAACATCTAAAACATCTACACGACCCAAGCGTGACCCGCAGTTTGAGACTCGAAAGCTTCTCCTACAGCTCCGTGTCCCTGCTTTCTTTTTCCCAAAAGTCGCCTACTTCATTTTTATTCCCGGTCCGAACCATCCGACTTCATCCAGAGCAGGAAAGCGAGCGCGAGAGTGTTTCGTGTGATTACAGGTTTGTCTGAGCTGCTAAAAGCCTGATTCATTAACGTCCTCCGTGTCCTGCACAAACGCACCGGTTTATTCATCAGACTGAGAAATGGGCAAAACGCAGGCTCGGAAAAACGTAAAACGCACTGGATTAGACTAAAAAGGCAGATTTGAAAAGCAAAGCACAAAAGATTACATCAATTACAGCTGGTGCCGCCACACCTCTCCAACGCTCACCGCTTTCAAAGTCACAAAGCGGCTGAACTCACTCACGGCTGCTTTTAAAAGTACGGACTTTACAACGATAACACCTGCCTCCATAACTCCACCACTGACTTTAGATCGACTCGCGATGTTTCTGACCATGGACAGTCGCGAATATGAAGTTGTTTTTGAGGAAACGCAGGCGATCGGTGAGCGGAAACAAAGAAGACCTGGTGTCAGACACAAGACGGAGAAGCTCCTGCAGATCCTTGACAGTTCCTTCAGTGAAACCGGTCGGTGAGAGAGATGGAGTTTGCTGCTGGTCACCTACGATGTGCTGTGATCTGGTGGAATATAGCAGCATGTCCACGACAGGGACTTGGGGAGACGGCTTGATATCCATCCATCCATCCATCCATCAACCATCCATCCATCCATCCATCCATCCATCCATCCATCCATGGACCTGTTTGCCCTGGGAGACCCTACCAGGGGCACGAAGCCCCAACAACAGAGCTCAAGGATCATTCAGATGCTCAAACCCCTCCACCACGTTAAGGTGGCGGTTCCAGGGTGGGCCTTATTTTTCATCTACTTCATGCATGCCCTTATAGTTTTAAAGTTTTTTTTATATTAGTTTCATGTTACAAGTTTGCTCCGAAGAAAATTCCTCGTTGTGAACCTGTTCACTGACAATGGCAATAAAACCAATTCTGATTCTGTCGGATTATAAACAAGAAAAAGCTTTCAGTTATTACACATCTGGATGGTGAGGGAGATGTTTTACTTCAGTGCCAGATTTGATGCACAGTTTCATGAAAGCCGAGTGTGTTTCATCAGAAAAGATCAGACAAATGACACATCGAGTGTATGTGATCACTGAACATAGAAGGTGCTTCTGCACATATTTTGCAGGGTATGTTTATTGTTTCCTACACTGCACTTACCTTAACATCGTGGAGGGGCTTGAGCACCCGAATGATCCTGGAGCTCAGGGGAATTTAGGCCCCTGGTAGGGACTCCCAGGGCAAACAGGTCCTCGATGATGGGTCAGACAAAGAGCGGTTCAGAAGCCCCTTATGAGAGACCAACAGGCCCGGGTAGAACCATGAGGCCGTCCTTCTGTGGACCCATTTCCTGCAGGAGGAGCCATAAGAGGCTGGTGCAGCTCCAACAGCTGCCCCCACGACCCGGCAATGGAAAGGTGGATGGATGGATGGATGGATGGATGGATGGATGGATGGATGGATGGATGGATGGATGGATGGATGGATGGATGGATGGATGGACGGACGGACGGACACTTCATGACCTTATCCAACGTGTAGGTATGTACCATTTAAGAATTTCATTGAGCCTTTCCTTCATATATAATCACTGTAACACCCAGTTATTCTTGTTTAATGCTTTTATAGGTTATGATTTATCTTGTTTGCAAGAAAAATTAGACTTTCTTGATCTCACACTAGGGAAAAGAGGACCAACTTTTTCACTTATAGCAGCACTTTTAAGAAAGTCTCTTGGTATCGGATAATATCGGATATCGGCAGATACTCAAACCCCTGGTACTGGAATAAAAAAAGCTGGATTGGTGCATCTCTCTATATAAGCATGTTATTCCTAAACCCATTTTTCAGGCCGTGCATTAGAAGCAGTGATAAAGTCATTTTGTATTTTCCTCGTCTCCTCTAAAAGCCGTTACTCATAAGTTTTGCTGCCGAGCCTGAGCGATGCCTTCTCCCTGAGCCGCAGATGATTCAGGGGAAGCTCGTCCTTCTGTTTTCGGATTTATCGCCCCAAATCTCGAGCCATATTTCAGACGTTTTTATAGTTTAAGCCTTCAGCGTCGAGAAGGACAGGAAGAGCAGCGCCGCCAAAGTAAAAGCAGTCTGGTCCGATCTTCAAAGTAAAAGCCCACAGCTCGGCAGAATCCGCTTGACATTCCCATAACTTACTGATGAAGAAACCACAGAAGTGATGGAGAGAATGATGAGACTCAAGTTACACAGACATTTGTAGCTAACGGTGTTTGTGTTTCTCGCAGCGGGAAAGGTTTTACCGACGTCTGTATAACTGTCGTCTCTCCCTCTCGTCTCTTTATCTCTTCTCTCCATCTGTCTCCGTCTCTCAGGTAAATATTGATTGAGTAAACGTCTCGTGAAGGGCGTCTGGGTCAGAGAATCCCGCGGTGATTTTAAATTCATGTCGCGGTTTGTCTCTGGGAAATCAGCGTTTAAGCCGAGGTCATGACACGGTTTAGCGAGGTCACAGGAGACACACCTTCTCTCGCTTTAGACCAAGTTATAACGACGCTCTCTCGACATAAACAAACCTGGAGGAGCTTTTATGCTTTATTCAAACCGTTATGAGTAAATACAGATCACTTCTTCTTCTGCTGAATCTAATCTCTACCTTTTGGATCAGAGATGGAGTCCAGAAGTCTTGTTTGTGTTTTTTATGTATAATTCCCACTGACGTCTTTTCAGAATGCTTTTGTGCATCTTTGTTGTGTTTTCTTAAGGTTCAGCTGATTCTTTTACTGCAGAAAGTCCTCACTGGCCATGAAGGAAACTGCTTTTCTAAAAGTAAATAAAAGTGCTGATGATCGGAAGGTCTTTGAGCGATATTTGAGACTGAGAAATCCACGGTTCTTCTTCTAAAACACTGAAGAGGCACCAGGAGCCGCCACACCTGCAGCAAAGAGGAGGCGTCACAAGAGGAGCTACAGGAAACAAGAAAAGTAGTGATGGGATTCGAGCAGATTGGTAAGAGCTCTTACGCCAAACCGGATGTGCGTCAGCGTCCGCCATGACAAGATGCTTCCAAATTGGGCTGTCAGTTAGGAAGGAGTTAGGAAAAGGAGCCTCGATGCTAGATATCATAGCCACTTTAGCATAGGGAGCTCTGGTGCTAACTAACCAGTGATTAGGAGCTCTGTGCCATCCCATAAGCCACTGTGCCGATGGATCATTTGGATTTTATTTTCTCCTTAAATGTCTTTGTTTGGACACTATGTTGTTGTTGAACACTGTACACTAGGGGGCGACATGCACTTTTGTTTGGCCTGCACTCTACCAATAACTTTAAAGAAGAAGAGAAACAGCTGTTGGTGATGTCACTTCCCTTTCCCCTGTTTAAGGACGGACGGATTGTTCAAAATGCTGCTGAAGCTCTAGTTCACTAACTGCACAGATCTAACAGTCGACCCATGAAAGGTTAAGGAGTTAGTTGCTCGTGTTAGTGCTTAGAGGCGACAATGTGATGGTTTCAGACGCAGCCTTTGAGATCTGTTCATTTCAAAGAGCCGTTCAAAAGACTGGCTCTTTTGAAGATAAGATAAGATAATCCTTTATTGATCTCACAATGAAGAAATTCCCTTTTTACAGTCGGCATAATATACAATTTGAATAACTCCAACCAGATAACTTTTTGATCTGAATCCTCTAAAATTTAAACAGGACTGAAATGTGTCATTTTTACTGCATTTACAGGCGCAACTTGCCATTAGGCGAGGCAGGGCGCTGTCTGGGGCCCCCAACAGTCAAGAGCCCCCACGAACTGGTTCATTGATTTAAGTTCATTCAAATGCTTGATATTTACAGTTTTCCTAATGACTTTGGTGCTGCAGTTGCACCATCGTCCCTCAACACACTGTGGCGCTGTTGATCCCCTCCTGCTGCTGCTTCAGTGAGTCATGTTTTCCTAATGTCACTTATAATGATGAGCAGTGACAGACTTTTACTCGTGTCTCCACCGGATTATATTTATAAAGTGAAATCAGTTTATTGTAACGCTCATCATGACCTAAAGAACCTCAGCTTCTGTTCTGAGGGAAGCTTATGCAAAGAACTGCATTATGGGAGTTGTCAGTGTTAGAGAATTAACAATGGTGTTTGAGAGGACAGATGAAGAACAGGCAGCAGTCTGGATGTCTCATACAGGAGAAGTTTATTTACCATCGGTTACGGGACCCGGAGACATGAACTCCAGACATTACACTAGTCCCATTCAAGTCTGTCTGAGCTTCCACAGAAAAGGGATAAACACCGTCTCAGAGCGTCAGACTGATACACAAGAAAACCTTCAGTGTCTGAGAGTCTGAGAGTCTGAGCTCCACAGTCAAGGCTATGATGGAGAGAGTACGACTTTACAGCCTGACCCAGTGTGATAAATGGTGATATAATGTTATCCTCTAACAGTCAGGTGTCTGGTCCTGCCCAAATGACGTCCCTCACCCAGTGTGCAGTACACAGGGCGGCCGCCAGGGGGGCCCCTACCGCCATTCTTGCTTGTTACCCTTGTTTTCTCTTGTGTGGCCTGCTCTGTTGTTGGGCTCGTTCTTGGGTTCGATCAGGGGAGTTCTGGGTAAAACAATGGTCCGGCTCTTTTCACAATAGAGATCCAGTTCCAAACGTTCACCTTAAAGGAATAGTTCACTGTCTTTCTATACTGAGATATGTTCTTACCTGATCTTAGATGAGTTGATGCGTACCTGTCCAGTCATTGTGTGTGCTCTCACGCAAATAGAGCAAAGATGTTGTTAGCATTTGGCCTCTCCCTGTATATTCCTATAGCTCCAAACGGGGGGTGAAGTTAGAAGCGACGAGGCTCTTCCATGGACAGAAAGACAGGTACGTATCAACTCGTCTAAGATCAGGTAAGAACATATCTCAGTATGGAAAAACCGTGAACTATTCCTTTAAAGAGCCGTTTGGTCAGGAAAGTCACATCACTAATGAGGAGGTCTCCAGGCAAGACAAGCCTTCTATCCCTAGTATTGTTCTGGCTAAAGCACATTCACTGGAGAATAATATGAAGAAGTGGATATGTCCCTTTTAGACTGTTGTCCCATGTGACTCCTGCACTCCCTTCATTGTCCTTACACAGGAGCTGGACGACTATTGTACATGTTTTGGTCTGATGGAGGAGCCTGGAGGAAACCCGCAGACTCACAGGGATCTGCATTTCCGTTGGATTGGGCCCGAGCTCCAAACGGACGGCGTTTATTCACTCAGAGCCTTTTCAAGTGATTTCTGCAGCTCGAGAAAATCATTGACGTCATTTCAAAATCCAGCAATTTGTGCCCGAGACGAGCGAGGATTTAAAAGAGGGGATGTTTGAATCCAAGGCCGAAGCGGCGAGCGGAGGAGGATCATCAGAATAATGACGAGAGGAGAGGTTTAGAAACAGGAGAATATGAAGTGAATATAGAGTTAGAGGCCCAGTGGTTTACTTTACTGCTCCACAATCACAACCCACTCAGTTTATACATGTCATGTGCATTTTCATGTTAATTAACGACTGATGGAAACACAAAATATCTGAATTTAAACCCTTAATTCGCATTAAAAAGTACATCCACTTCTTTTGGATTCATGTGCTAAACAGTAGATGTGCATTTTGTGAGATGGAAACCTTTCATGGTTCTAGATGACAAACTATTCAGTATAGGGATTCAAATATGTATCGTTCAGATATTGGAATTATCATTTAACCAGTTTTCTGCCATCTTTTGCATTTTGCATACACAAACCTCAAAGTGTATTGACTCTCTAGTCCAGGATTCCTCAGACTTTTTTCTCTGGGGGCCACATTATTGTTCCTGACTGTGATGGGGGGCCGGACCGGGTTGGCTATTACATAGAATCGTCTGACTCAGACCAAAATGCCTCATAGTGAAGTAGAGATGACTCGCCTGCACAGTCGTCCCCACGACTATATCCAGATCAACGATGATTCAGGCTCATATTTGTTTCAATGTAGTGGTTTGCAAAAATAGTGATCAAGTCTTCACACTTTAATTTTCATTTGTTTGTATTTTCAAATAAAACATCATTATGTAATGTGACCAAAGTTAGTAACTTCTTACACTTGTGCTTCATTTACCACAGGGCTATAATGTGTTATTCTGATCTCTTATGTAAGTGCCCTCTGCTGGACACCTGTGGAATCATTTTTTATTTATTCAAATTGCCCCCTAGTGGCTGGAATGAGTAAACTGGTTATTTAGTTAAAATATCCTAACTCCGCACAGGAATGGGCTAGAGACTTTTTTTTTTTTTTGACATACTCTACAATTCGGGGGCCGGATTAAATCATCTCCGCAGTTTGAGGACCCCTGCTCTAGTCCATACACAGCCTATATGCTAGAGTGATACCTCATTTGAAAGCCAAGACCTTCTAGTTTCTAAACATATGTGTAAGATATGTGTGAGTGAAGCACAACTTATATCACACTTGCCGTTCCTAAAAGGCCTGTCTCACCGGCTTGAGTCGCCGCCGGTCTTGGTGATGTCTCTGAGACGTCCCCTGGAGATAAGGCGGGTTTCCGGGTATGGTCTTGGAGATGTCTCTGAGACGTCCCCTGGAGATAAGGCGGGTTTCCGGGTATGGTCTTGGAGATGTCTCTGAGACGTCCCCTGGAGATAAGGCGAGTCTCCGGGTGTGGTCTTGGTGATGTCTCTGAGACGTCCCCTGGAGATAAGGCGGGTCTCCGGGTATGGCCTTGGAGATGTCTCTGAGACGCCACTGGAGATAAGGCGGGTCTCCGGGTATGGCCTTGGTGATGTCTCTGAGACGCCACTGGAGATAAGGCGAGTCTCCGGGTATGGCCTTGGAGATGTCTCTGAGACGTCCCCTGGAGATAAGGCGGGTCTCCGGGTATGGTCTTGGAGATGTCTCTGAGACGCCACTGGAGATAAGGCGGGTCTCCGGGTATGGTCTTGGTGATGTCTCTGAGACGTCCCCGGAGATAAGGCGGGTCTCCGGGTATGATCTTGGAGATGTCTCTGAGACGTCCCCTGGAGATAAGGCGGGTCTCCGGGTATGGCCTTGGAGATGTCTCTGAGATGCCCCTGGAGATAAGACGGGTCTCCGGGTATGGCCTTGGAGATGTCTCTGAGATGCCCCTGGAGATAAGACGGGTCTCCGGGTATGGCCTTGGAGATGTCTCTGAGACGTCCCCTGGAGATAAGGCGAGTCTCCGGGTATGGCCTTGGAGATGTCTCTGAGACGTCCCCTGGAGATAAGGCGGGTCACCGGGTATGGTCTTGGAGATGTCTCTGAGACGTCCCCTGGAGATAAGGCGGGTCTCCGGGTATGGTCTTGGAGATGTCTCTAAGACATCCCCTGGAGATAAGGCGGGTCTCCGGGTATGGTCTTGGAGATGTCTCTAAGACATCCCCTGGAGATAAGGCGGGTCTCCGGGTATGGCCTTGGAGATGTCTCTGAGACGTCCCCTGGAGATAAGGCGGGTCTCCGGGTATGGTCTTGGAGATGTCTCTGAGACGTCCCCTGGAGATAAGGCGGGTCTCTGGGTATGGTCTTGGAGATGTCTCTAAGACATCCCCTGGAGATAAGGCGGGTCTCCGGGTATGGCCTTGGAGATGTCTCTGAGACGTCCCCTGGAGATAAGGCGGGTCTCCGGGTATGGTCTTGGAGATGTCTCTGAGACGTCCCCTGGAGATAAGGCGGGTCACCGGGTATGGTCTTGGAGATGTCTCTGAGACGTCCCCTGGAGATAAGGCGGGTCTCCGGGTATGGTCTTGGAGATGTCTCTGAGACGTCCCCTGGAGATAAGGCGGGTCTCCGGGTATGGCCTTGGAGATGTCTCTGAGACGTCCCCTGGAGATAAGGCGGGTCACCGGGTATGGTCTTGGAGATGTCTCTGAGACGTCCCCTGGAGATAAGGCGAGTCTCCGGGTATGGCCTTGGAGATGTCTCTAAGACGTCCCCTGGAGATAAGGCGGGTCTCCGGGTATGGTCTTGGAGATGTCTCTAAGACATCCCCTGGAGATAAGGCGGGTCTCCGGGTATGGTCTTGGAGATGTCTCTAAGACGTCCCCTGGAGATAAGGCGAGTCTCCGGGGATGGTCTTGGTGAAAAACGAACAGCTTGGAAGTTCGCGAACACTGTCTCAATGTCTCTGAAACCTGTCGAGTTTCCCGGTTATTATCTGGAGTTTTTAATACAACGGTTTTGTCTTTGATCAAATAAGCGCAGAGAAGAGAGAGAGACACAGAGACGGATTAAGTTTTTTCTCCACTAACTATTGGTTGCTCCGTGCTCCCGGTTGGGCCCATATTGTTCGGTGCTGCACCTGTTCCTTCCCCAGTGCTGAACGGCCCCGTTAATGTGTGTTTTGTTTAGGTGTAATGTCACTCTGAGACACTAGATGTCACTCTCTGCAAAGACGTGATTTGTGAACGTTCAAGCCCTGGCTGTTTCCCAAAGACCGGAGAGGGCAGAGATGTTGATTATTTTCTTCTCTTCATGTTTAACTTTGCTTTACAAGCCAACAAACACATATGGAGGTCAGGCATCATTCAGTCATTCACTCTTTATTTATTTTCAGTCCAGTGTTCGTCAGCATTACATTGACTCCCCAGACCAAAGGAAGTGTTCCCCTCAGAATGCCCCCTCCTCAGACCTGCCCCTCTGCCCCGGATGAATCTATTGATTTTTTCCTGCGTTGATCTCTGCGGCGGCCATCTTGTTTTGTTTGTCTGCTGCGTGAGCTCCCCTGCCCTCTCTCCGGGTCCTGCCCGGGTCCTGCCCGGGTCCTGCCCGGGTCCTGCCCGGGTCCCGGGGCGATGCCACTGCGGATGAAGCGTTGCCGTGGAGACGCAGGTGAAGGGGTCGCAGTGGTAACCCCAGGTGGAGGGGAATTCGGCGCAGAGGTCGGACCGAGCAGCGGTGACCTCTGACTCTGTTTACTGCTCCCTCCCGTCACCGTGGGAAACCAACAGGAGAAACAGTAAACATCTCTTTTTAAACACTATTTCATGCCCTTTAAACTCTGTATTTTGTTCTGTAACTTCAACATGAACCCCTTTTTTTCCAAAAAACTCTCATCTTCGATGATTTTAAAAACACCAGCAGGGGGGGCTCTTCCTCATGTTGTACAGCAGTAACAGAACAGCAGGGCAAAGCAAAAGTTAAGCAATGAATTGTATCGATGTAATAAATATTGGAATAGTCATGTGACTGTGACCAGGTGACTTTCAGGTTTATCATAATTTAAGTGATGAGGAGCTCATGGTTTTACAAAACATTCATGGGACACTAGCATGATACACACACTTTATGGCGTACTTTTAGCACATGGAAGATTAAAATTGATTCATTTTCATGTATTTATTGATATATAAATGAGTAAAATGTAACTGAATGAATAGAATTGAATGAAAAGGAGCAGAGAGGTGAGCAATCTTAACCATAGATGGATGTTTTGTTTCTTTGTCAGTGACTACCTTGTTTATTAATCCTAAATCCCAATCGGCTTCACTTTCTAAAGAAGTTCATCAGATCTTGTCTTCAAACCCTGAATCCTGAGTGACGTCTGTGGAAGTGGAGAGCCTGGTCACCAACTGCATCAAGGCTCTTCAGTGTTTTACATGTGTGGAGTAACTGTCCCGTCTACAGGACAAACACCAGAGCAGTGTTCAGGAGGATCACACACACCCTCACAACTCACTACTGCTGCCCTCTGGGGGGCGCTAGAGGAGCATCAAAGCAAGAACCACACAACTCACAAACAAGTCTCATCCACAGGCCTTTATTCCTTTAGTCTCTAATTCATGAAAGTTCAAACAGGTCAGGTACAACATCATTCAGTCCTTTTTCAACTGTGATGTTATTGTTGAATCTGGTGTTTATTCAATACCAAGTTTCATTCAGTGTGGAGCAAAACAAAATGTCTCAATATAAACATGGTTATAAACATTTACTTTATGTCTATATGAAAGAACAATTTACATTTGTTAATGGTTTGTCTGTTTTTGATCACACTTTCACACACTATGTTTTTCCCAGAGGCGGGGAGTGCTCAGTGACATTTCCTCAAGCACATGTACTTGAGTAACTTTTTGAGTAAGAAATTGTACTCCATAGAGGAGTTTTATCATACAGTGAATTTTACTCGAGTAAATATAATAAAATAATAATTTCTGCCATTTTCTCATAATTTTCTGTAAATACAAATCAAGATTTCCACAGGATTTTATGTTTTGTTTCACACAGTTTATGGCGTCATTGAAATTGAATCAGACTAACGCCGTGCTGCTGTGTGCGCTCGAATCATTTGGAACTGCACAACAGCCTGGGGACCATGGCCGAAATTTTCGCGTGGATTTGGGAACCAATCACAGAGCGAGGAGGGACGGCAAGACGATGACGCGCTATTCGATATACGGAAGCTTGTAGTTTATTTACGGATTAAAAAAAAAAGTTTATTTACGTATCCAACATGTCGGCAGCAGACACGATGGTATTTTTTGATCAAGCTTTAGACCTTGTTCTAAATAGTTTATCTCAAAGGTTTACAGCGGGTACGTCATACGTCATCTCATACGATGATACGATTGGCCATGGCCACGTGCAGACGCAAGAGACTTTTTTTTTTTTTTTCGTATCGCCCAATAAACGACTATGGACGATCGTAAACCACACCTCTCCTACGAGAAAATGAATTGGTGTCCCCAGACTAAATATCACTTGTGATTTTAGTCTGGTGTTAGCCAGGCTAGTTACTCACAGTACTCTTGCAACATTTTCTCCAAGTATTTTTTTACTTGTAATTGAGAAATTATTTGAGTTATTGCTTTTTACTCTTACTTGAGTAAATATTTTGGTGACTCTAACCCACCTCTGGTCATTCCTGTTACAAACACGATTTAACTTTGGACAATTCAATTCAAGTGCTGCATCTCCACATATAACACTGTCAAACTGCACAGACACTGTTATAGAAACAGAAAACCATAAAATACTATTGCAGTTAGAAAATAATATTCGTCATGTGTAACATGAAGAGGTGTGAGTGTAAAAACCAGCATGACTTTGATTGAAGCTGACCTGAAATCAAACAGATTTACAGAAGCTGTTTGGAAAATGACACAGATGAAAATAGTTCAATTGAGACGAACAATGAGGAACTGCGACGCAGCCTGGGACATGTCAACGGTGGTTGAGTAGAAAAATAAAAATAAGCTGTAAGTATGAAGATATGAAGAAGAGAAATAGGAAGAAAAGATCGCTCTTAGTCTGGCCTCTCACCTCTGACCTGTCCAGTGTTGGTGACTCTACCTACTGAGTACCCAGGGCCCAGAGCAGGGTAGGGGCCCTCAATAATGCTGCAAAAAGCGTTGCATTGTACTTTCTAAGTTTCCTCATAATTGATACTATAAGAACTGAACAACTGGGCTGAAATACAATGGTTGCTACACAGAATTTTGCACAAACAATAATGATGGATAATATCTCAGGGCCTTGACACCCCTTTAAAAATGTGCCCACACACCGGCGTTCAGCACCGTGCGCTTCAGCTCAGCAGTGACTTTGTACTCTGTAATGTAATGACACAGAGCTATGAAGAAAGACAGATTGTAGTCTTACCTCGCTTTAATGTGCTTTTATTTAACACTACCCTGTTCTAGCGGAGCTTAGAGGAAACTTTCTTGTCATAAATGACACTTAAACATGAGGTGAGGTGAGTCCTGCCTCTGCCTGCGCTGAGAAGAGGATGGTGCAGAGTCAGAGTCAGAGACAGAGCTCCTCTCCTCGTTTTAACCTCTAAAGTTTCTCTTTCCTCATATTTATTGAGTGACTGCCATCAGGCCAATACAGGGACTCATTCACTTGCAGACTGCTCCGTTTTGGTGTTATATGTGGCGAAGTAGGCGGAGAGTGAGTGCGTGCTGGAAGAGCCTGTCCCCGTAACAATGCGTTGGTTAATCAGTGACACAACACCGTAGTTTGACTGAGATGCGGGGCCCTTGCGGCTAAGGGGCCCTATGCACCTTGCGTAGTTTGCGTATAGGAAGAACCGGCTTTGGTGCTACGCCCCTGATTGTAGCTGACCTGAAATCAAAGAGATTTACAGAAGCTGTTTGGAAAATGACACAGATGAAAATAGTTCAATTGAGACGAACAATGAGGAACTGCGACGCAGCCTGGGACATGTCAACGATGGTTGAGTAGAAAAATAAAAATAAGCTGTAAGTATGAAGATATGAAGAAGAGAAATAGGAAGAAAGATCGCTCTTAGTCTGGCCTCTCACCTTTGACCTGTCCAGTGTTGGTGACTTTACCAGGAGATATAATCTCCCACTGGCAGCTCTCAGGGTCACTGAGACTCACAAGCTTCCCAACCACGGCAAGGTGGCGATCTCACTGGGAAGTTTTTTTTTTTTTTTTTTGGCCAAGGCTTGTTGTTTTACTTTACTTTTTTGACATGCCTGGATGACTGAGAATCTACATTGAGTCATTAGAGCTGTGTATGTGTATTTTAAAGATTAAAATGTCTGTGCAGTGTGTATGTAAGGGATAATGTATAGAACGCTGGTCATTATCGGGAAAATAACCGGACCGCGACGCGAAGCGGAGGAACTCTATCAAAAAACAATGTGTGAAGAGCCATATAATAAGTATGTATAAAACTAATCCTTGAGCATGCACTTTGCAACGGTGGAGAGGAAAAACTCCCTTTAATGGAAGAAACCTCTGACAGACCCAGGCTCAAGGAGGAGATGGTTGTCTGTCTCAACCAGGAGGAAGAGGAAAAACAGAGGGAAATAATCGGTAGAATATAACAAGAGTAAAGCGACCGTGCATATTAAGGAGAGCTAAAGGGTTAATGACTTACACATACCCGTGAAAAACATGTAATGCGCAAGCTTTATTTGATATACAAATGCAGCTACATCTTACATATTACGCCCATTTTCCTGGCCCGCGGGTTAAACGATACTTTCATTTCCTTTGCGATTCGTTTTCATAGCTTCAGGTTGAACGATCCCTTCATTTCCTTTGCGATTCGTTTTCATAGCTTCAGGTTGAACGATCCCTTCATTTCCTTTGCGATTCGTTTTCATAGCTTCAGGTTGAACGATCCCTTCATTTCCTTTGCGATTCGTTTTCATAGCTTCAGGTTGAACGATCCCTTCATTTCCTTTGCGATTCGTTTTCATAGCTTCAGGTTGAACGATCCCTTCATTTCCTTTGCGATTCGTTTTCAGAGCTTCAGGTTGAACGATACTTTCATTTCCTTTGCGATCCGTTTTCATAGCTTCAGGTTGAACGATGTTGCGCTGCCCGTCGAGAGTTAGATAAAGGATTTGAATAATAGCTATAGCCACAATTTCAGGAATTTCTAAATAACCTCTTTCAGCGATGATATTTTGCACAATAATAAGTAGAGCTGGTATATGTTTGGCGCACGTTTCCAACCATCCCTGAGCATACTTACAGGCAGGAGATTCCTGCCAGTTCTGAGGCAACTGCTGCAAGCCCCACTTAGCTGAAAGAACAGCAACCGCGAACCCGAGGATCATCCCTGGCCTGTGAACAGTCAGTGATTAAACATGTTATTGGATTTTCTTGTGAAAGTGTCCCATACGGACATGTTGTTACGTTCATTCTCTCTCTTCATCACATCTTTGACAAATTAAGAAAAGGGATTACCCGCACTGATAAACTTCTCCAGGCATGATCACTAAAATTAGAGTAAAACAAAGATTAGTTAGTTAGGCGGAGAAGTGTGCACGTCTCTCCTCTTTCTGTCTCTCTCTCTTCCTCCACCTCCTCGTTCATGAACATCTCGCTGCATTTGCAAAAGCTACTTTTTACGCACAAACAGGAGCCAAACTGCTGATTTATCTAGTGTAACTTAAACGCTGTCCTGAGAAAAAGAGTGCATAGCATGTTCTCTGTGTAGCGCCGGTATCAAAGGTGCCTGGCCATGCTTTTGCAACGTGACAACACGTGCGCCCGCCCCCATTGGTAACATAAAATGTTCAAATAACAATAGCCTGAGGTGGTTGTGAGGTTAGTGACCTACCCAAAAATCAAAAACGTGTTCCAAAGGTTCCCATAAGGCTACCCAACAACATCATGTTCCCAGAATGTTCAAACAAAGCAAGAAAAATCCAAACATTATACATCCCCTGTAGTGTACGCGCTTGGATGCTCCGCAGCCCTAGCAAAATATTCTGTGGACTGATGAAACCAAAGTTGAATAGTTTGAGCAGAACACACAATGTCATGTGTGCACAGGCTCAGACGTTTTCGCTCTCACTACGTCAAGTACAGGGACAATCTTCATAACACTTGCTATCAATCTTCTTCTCTAGACATTTTTTTTTTTTTACATTTTGGTAAATAACTTGATCAAGCAGAGCGAAGCATATAAAACACAAAGTTGATTCACTTCAGATCAGTGTATTGGCAGGTGACTTTGCTCTAATAATAAACCTTGCGTAACCTGCTTTGTGCCAGCGCCAGTAAACGTGAGTCATGTGATTTCAGAATTCCCAGAACACAAAGTTAATTCATGTGTTTAGGCACACATATTTTGGTCTATAGACACACCCTAACCGGTTTTGGCATAATTTGAGTCAAGTAAGGCTAAAATGCGATTAAAACTAAACTAAAAGTTGTTTTTGAGACTCATGCTTCCACTAAAATGTCAAGAATTTTTTGTGGACTAAACTCTGACTAAATCATCTAAAATCATCCAAACTTCCACTGAAAGTTTGAAAAAGCCTTGTATCCTTAAATTCACTGCAAAGGAACAGCTCTGAGCTTTGTTCAAGTGGAGAACAAACATGAAGCAGAGAACCTGGATTAAATATGACTATAATAAATATTAGAAATGCAAAGTTGTTTAGATTAATCTTAAATTTCGTTGACTAAATTTACACACGTGTTTAGTCAACCATCAAACCATAAACCAGTCTTTACTCCCACTACGCCGACAAATACAGGCACAATCTTCATAGCACTTATTATCGGTCGACTTCTTTACACATTTTAGGCACATTTTATCAATCCAGTTTTTAAACAGTGAATAACTTGAGAATAGAAAACACAAAGTTAGTTTCAGATCAGTATTTAAGTCAAGTTGTGACTTTACCAACATTGTTAACCTTAAATCAATAACAATTTGTGGTTTCAAGCATTAGAGAAGTTATTGAACCTTTAATACTGAGTTAAATAAAATCAAAAAATATATATAAGGCTAATTGCACTGAAACTAAAAATCAATGTAAACGCCATTTGGAGGTGATTTTGATGTGTGTAAAATTTACAATGACTGTTCCGTGAATTAACCAAAAAATGTATTGTTGGAAGTTTGGAACCAATGTAAACAAATCACTAGACCAATTAAACACTGATGTCATACTAAAGCAAATAAAATCAAAACAAATATAGAAAACGTATAGGTTTTCGGTCTTACCTTATTATTGAGCGACGCAATCCTCGCAGGCTAAATCGCGCAAATGAATGATAATGCGGATATGAGTGACGTTTATCGGGGATGACTCTCTTCTGGAATCTACTGGAATCTTCTGGAAGGTGAAATAACCTGGTTGACAGGTTTAATAATAGGTTTCTTGGTCATTTAACTTTCATTTGTGTTTTATTTTCCTTCAACAATACATAGTAATGTTTTTATTGATCCTTGGTTACAGAAAAGATAACAATTTCAGGTTTCAAGATTTTATTAAAAAAAAAAAAAAAAACATTTAAATGACAAAGTGTAGTCAGGTTAACATTCCTGTCTCCAAGACGTCAACGCCCTCGTGAATTGGACGAAATGTCTTGCTTTGTTTGCCTATGAGCCTTGCCCTCCCTTGGTCTGTGTTGTGGGCGTGGTCGGGTGCCCACAACACTATGTTGATTAGCATGTGGTTAATTCCACAGGTGTATCTTTCACCAGCCTTGCACCAGCCAAATTAGCCGAAAACGCACCAGTTTAAAAGTATAACAAACAGCATAGAAGTTGGGGCAGGCTTAAGTCTTTCAGCCAAAATATATGTTTTGCATTGTTCCTTTTGACACACACTTTTTAATTTAGGTTTTATTTTATTTTATTATTTTACTTAATAACTATTTTATTTTTGTTTTTTGGACATATGTATAATAAAGCTTTGCTAATTTTAAGTTGCAGTCTTTTTTGTGTGTTGATTTCACAATTTTTGCTGTTTTGATCCAACCATCTATCCTCTGTGTTTAATGCATTGTCATGTCAAGTTTACATTCACAGCCAATTATTCAATCATGTATATACAAACAACAACCAGACCTGTTTTTTGGGGAATTCAATTTTTATTTACATCATTGATGATGGCTCTTTCATTGATAGTAGAGAGGTTTTTTTTCAATTTTCACTTTTTATGTTTAATTTAAAGTGTACTTTATTGTCCCCGTACTAAGGGAGCTTTGTCTTCTTTGCAAGGAGCAGTGGGCTGATGGTCAGAATCACCTGGCTGGAGGATTAACCTATTGTACATCTGGAGATTCACTCAGGTTTAATCATCATTTCCAACTGTATATTTAGTTTTATTTGACTCCCCAGGATGAGACCACAGAGGCCTGATGTCTCTCAGGGATTCTGTTCTCTCCAGCGTCCATCTTGTTTTGTTGGTTCACGCTCCACTGTGTGAGCTCCTCTTGCCCTCTCTCTCCGGGTCAAGCCTGGGTCGGGGAATGCCGCTGCCGATGAGGTGTTGCCGTGGAAACCCCAGGTGAGGGGGAAACCATATCCGACCAGTGGTTTGCGTTCATTGTCTAGACGTTGATGATGATGTTCATGTTCGAAGCAGCCAAGGGGAAACAAATAGGGGGAAAAGTACGCTTTCCCCCATTACTCCATGGGGACTTTACATGTGGCTTACAGCTTTACATACAGTTTATTCCCATGATGCTGAGAAGAGTGAAATATCTTTAAACACGCTGATTTTTGTTATATTTGTAAAGCATAGCTTTAGGGTTTGATTAACAGGAGCACTTTGGAGGCTTGTTGCTGCTCAGCCCGCCTCACGGGGGCGGAGTTTCTCACCTTTCTGTTGCTTTTTTGGAACATGCTTGTTGGAGGAGACTATAGTAATTTGAGCTGCAGTGTTCGCCTCTAAACATCCTGCCACTTAGCATTGGTGCAGGAGCAGCATATTCCTTACTACTCTCCTCTGAACATCTGCTACTACATCTGTTCTTTGGGCTAAAAATAAGTGTGTAATGCTATTGATCAACAACTCGATTCTGCTCCGTTCCCTTGTTCAAACTTTGGGAAAAGTGTAGGGGTGTGTAGACTTTTCCTATCCACTGTATGTGAGAGTGAGTGGTTGGTTGTGGTTGGAGGGACCAATGGCGCAGATTGGCAGCTGTGCTTCCGTCAGTCATCCCTGGGCAGGTGAGGCTGCTAAGTTAGCTTACCACCCCCACTTTGTGACCATGTGAAAGCTGGTATACAAATAAGTCCTTTAATTTTCTTTCTGCAGGTGCACATGCCATTGTGTTCATGCCTCCAGTGTCTGTTTACAGTGACGTACGAATGAGAGTGTGAATGGATGATCGGTTCCTTGATATAAAGAGCTTTACAACCATTTGACCATTTACCATCAGTTTCTACATGAATGTCTGTGTTTTATTGCAGCAAAGCGTCATTACTTCAGTTTCGTCAAATTCGTCCCATGTATATAATATTTGCAGAATTATTATCAAATCTACATTGTGTATTAAAAAGAACAATACATTGTTTCCAAATTAAAATGTTGATCATTACTGAATAAAGATCATGAATTGTGAGAGCTGAAACAGGTGTAAGTAGTAAATAAAACAGAATGAAGCCATTTCAAAAATTTAGTTTATTCAATTTGATGCACAATATACAGAATGCACGATCTGGTTTGTTCACCTCCCCCCCTGACCCACCGTCAGCGGGTGGAAGGGCGAGGGACTCCACACTTGTAGTTAAGCGATAAGGAAGTGGTGAATGGCACGCATAATGATCTCCACGACAGGTTCTGGACATCCCATTCTGACGATGGTTTCACGCAGGGCCTTTAGTGCACGTGATTTGAATTCCTCAAACACGTCGTGAAGGAAAAGCCCAAAACAAGATCTTTGCCAGGCGGGAGGCAACAGCTGTAGGAGTTTTGGTGCTGAAATAACAGCGAGGAGCCCAAGAAGACATATCCAGCTGGAATGAGAAGAATGAGTCAGTACAATTACATATTTGGGTTAATCTTTTCAGCGTAAAGTGAAAATGACTAAATCATGACACATCCAGGACTAAACTTAACGACCAAGCACCTTCTTTATTTCCGAAATACTTGTCAAGTCACATTTCAGAGGAATGTTATTTTTTATTCTGAAGACCCCTGCTGCAGCATGAACACGACAGCACATATTTTGGAAGTGTGGAATTACTTCTGTCACCCTCTGCCAACCACAGCCCTGCCCCTTATCCAGAAAATTAAAAAAAATACAACTTTTAATCTAGAGTAATCAGATGTTTAACAATAGCACTGTACAGACTAACCCCAAACAATTTACAAGAAAACTGAGAGTGAATTACTTCAGCTGCTCCTCATTCATCTGGTCCTCAGGCAGGTTCACAGGACTTTCAGTGGGCTTCTGAGGGTTGACCGGTGTGCCAGGGTAGGTGCCAAACTGGGTGTTGTTCAGTGTGCCACGCTGGATGTTGACCTGGGTGCTGGGCAGCTGTAGGAGCCACAGTGTTAAAACAAGGAGGCACACCACTGTGATGAGGCACACCCAAAGTTTCCAACCAGCCCTGAAAACAAAAAAAACACAAGAATGAGTAATTACAACAATACAATCAGGACTGTCCTGAACCCGTTGCCTCTCAATCCACTTCAACAGATGCTCTCTCTCTCCCCTCCATCATTCAGCCATTTCAACTAGAACCCTCATCTGCTCAATTACCATTGAAAATCAGCCTCCTCTTCACCACCACCGAGCATTCATTCTGTCTCTCTTCATCACATTTCTTATCGAGTGTGAATTACCTCGGCTGTTGTCTGTTCACCAGGTCCTCAGGCTGGTTCTCCAGTCCATCTGTAAAAAACAGGGTGAATTAAGTCATTATTTCAATGGAATAATCTTCAGCAGAAGAGAAAGACTTACCTCCTCTCATTATATTCTCCATTTGTGTCTGACAGGATGTGATCTGTTTACAAACAAATAAAATACAATAAACATAGAACATTTCTGTCAGAAATACATCAAATTCAATCTCAGAAATGAAAAAAAAAAAAAATCATCTCGCGACCCCCACTTTGGGAACCACTGCTAGACTAAAACCTACATTCGCAACATGGCTGCCGGAGCAGGTTCCCATAGCAACAACCACTATTGTGTATATGTGCCCTATGCTTCTCTTCCCTCTCGCCTTGAGGCACAGCCTATGAAAGCGCCAGGTCTCTACAGGTCTGGGCCTCGTCAGCGCGGATGCTAACGCTGTGGCTTTATGTACAAAAAACAGAATAAACTCATGCTCAACCGAACCCTAAAATGTATCGATTCACAGTTAAACTCCACGCTGATGCTAATCCTTCACTCAAATTCTTTATGTAAATACTATTTGACCTATTTTTCATGATACATCCTTTGTGACGCAGTTGCTAACTGTAGCTAACGCTGTTGGCCGTGACGCTGTTTGTCTCGGTCCCTAAAAGCCGTCAGATTTACCTTTTAACTGTTCCAGAGCTGGGATTGTGGTTGTAGACCTCGGAAAGCACAGGTGACGTGTATGAATAATATGAAAGACAAAATAAACTTTACAAACGAGCGAGCGTCGACCGTATGCTAGCAGAACGCGGACATGTAAGAATGAGACGGCGCTAACCAGGTGCTTTTATAGGGACACTCACGTGACAGAAACGGTCATACGAGTAAAGATGTCACACATTTTTAATTCAACTATCGTAACTTGAGCAGATACCATCCAAACTTTATTTACACACTTTTTTTCTTAGTTTTTTTGCAAAAACAAAACACACATTACAAAACAATGATTTATTTTCATAACGTTTGGTGCTACCAGGGCTGGACTGGCCATCGGGAGATTCGGGAGTTTTCCCGGTGGGCTGACAGTCAAATCAAGATAAGGCCCGTAATACCTGACACCGGCCCACAATTAGTGGGAAAAGCCATTAGAATCTCTCTAGATCTCTATTATTACATAGATGTAATTACACAACTCCTCCACTAGAGGGAGGTGACGCCTTTTATATCCCTCTGGTGGCCTTTCTTGAGTCATGGTTCCCAGATAACCTCGTATAATGAGCAATGGGCCTCTGGGACATCACACTCATGCCCCTCACATTGCCCATATAAGAGGAAATAGTTTATTGTAACTCCCTCCAGGACCCACAGAACCTCAGACCTCTATTTTTTTATACATTTTAGACAAATGTTTGCAAAGAAGTGCATGCTGGGAGTTGTCAGGTGACTTCCTCTTGCCCCTCGTCGTCAGTGCAAATCTTCTAGTTTCCATTGAAAGGATTTACAATGTTTGGCCTTTTTGGGATTTCTATTCTCACTCCACACCTCCTGAACTCTGTGGTGAGTTTTACCGTTTCATCTTCATCTACAGTGGGATCAATTGGTTGGTTTTGAGAAGTTTATTTGTGTCGCAGTCGTGAGAGGAACTTCATTAACGGAAAGCACATTTTAAGATTGTTAAGTCATTTTACAAAAGTTCCTTCAATTGTAAATGACAAGATTAAAGTGTTGAGTGCTATGAGGTGTTAGCTTGAATTCAGCAGAAACAAAATGCAATTAAAGCCGCAAGCGGCATCGAACGGCCCTCGCGGGCCGTGCCTCCTTTAGCGCCTCTATATATCCGTGCCACAACCCTACGAAGGGCGCCAGCGTTGCAACACTGCATTTTATTGCCCCGATGTGCCATTAATCTTTGTCAGGAAACATCAAAACTGCATTTTTAGCCTCTCCATGTAAGCAATGGCTCCAGCCTGCAGAGGGCGCTATCGCGCCCGTAATCTTTTTAATTTCATAAATTAGCATCAGACGGCCCTAACGGGCCGTGCTTCCATGACCACTGTCGACAAGCTCCTGACAGGGGGCGCTAACGCGCTGTACTGTTGCATAATGTGAGATTTAAGTGTGTCAGCCCCATTAGAATTACATGGGGGCCCCCGGGCATCACCATAGCAACACCGTACAAAATACGATATGGTTCTCATTGGCTTTTTGGATCGGGACGCCATCAACTATTTTTGTACCGAATTTCATCCATTTCCGAGAAACTAATTTTTTTCCCATAATGCATTTTTTCTTCTGCACCTGGAGGGGGCGCTATCGCGCCCAATGTTACTTTTACACATTTGTTGTGTCCAGGGGAGAAAGGTCAATAAAATGTATATTTCCGATTTTTAATCGGAGTTTGTTTGTGCGAATGGGAGCGATTTTTAGTTTTTGATGAATCGCAAAATACTTCGGAAAGATTGCGGCTTCGCCGCAAACAAACCGTAAAACTTAGCCAAAAAATTTGGATAACTTTTGATGCCCCACATCTCGAGATGAGCTGGAGCGATTTTGAGCTCATTTTGTCAAACGCCCTAGGAGGAGTTCGTTAAAATGCGACGTCAGCGAAAACCATGACTCAGCATTCTCCAGGTTTCCAGTCAAAATGGCGGACTTCCAGTTTGTCAGGGGGCGTGGCCACAATAATATTTTTTGTTTGTCGTCACATGACGAATATCTGTACCGAATCTTGTCGCTCTATGACAAAGTTGACGTTGGCCCCGGTTGGTCCCGCCTCCATAGACGCAATGTATTTTGATTCACCATGGCAACACCGTACAAAATACGATATAGGTCTCATTGGCTTTTTGGATCGGGACACCATCAACTATTTTTGTACCGAATTTCATCCATTTCCGACAAACTAATTTTTTTCCCATAATGCATTTTTTCGTCTGCACCTGGAGGGAGCGCTATCGCGCCCAATGTAACTTTTTCACATTTCTTGTGTCCAGGGGTGAAGGGTCAATAAAATGTATATTTCCGATTTTTAATCAGAGTTTGTTTGTGCGAATGGGAGCGATTTTTAGATTTGATGAATCGCAAAATACTTCGGAAAGATTGCGGCTTCGCCGCAAACAAACCGTAAGACTTAGCCAAAAAATTTGGATAACTTTTGATGCCCCACATCTCGAGATGAGCTGGAGCGATTTTGAGCTCATTTTGTCAAACGCCCTAGGAGGAGTTCGTTAAAATACGACATCAGCGAAAACGCTGACTCAGCATTCTCCGAGCTTCCTGTCAAAATGGCGGACTTCCGGTTTGTCAGGGGGCGTGGCCACTATAATATTTTTTTTTTGTCGTCACATGACGGATATCTGTACCGAATCTCGTCGCTCTACGACAAAGTTGACGTTGGTCCCGCCTCCATGGACGCAATGCATTTTGATTCACCATGGCAACACCGTGCAAAATACGATATGGGTCTCATTGGCTTTTTGGATCAGGATGCCATCAACTATTTTTGTACCGAATTTCATCCATTTCTGACAAACTAATTTTTTTCCCATAATGCATTTTTTCTTCTGCACCTGGAGGGGGCGCTATCGCGCCCAATGGCACTAATTTGCATTTGCTGCGTCCAGGGGTGAAAGGTCAATAAAATGTATATTTCCGATTTTTAATCGGAGTTTGTTTGTGCGAATGGGAGCGATTTTTAGTTTTTGATGAATCGCAAAATACTTCGGAAAGATTGCGGCTTCGCCGCAAACAAACCGTAAGACTTAGCCAAAAAATTTGGATAACTTTTGATGCCCCACATCTCGAGATGAACTGGAGCGATTTTGAGCTCATTTGGTCAAACGCCCTAGGAGGAGTTTGTTAAAATGCGACGTCAGCGAAAACGCTGACTCGGCATTTTTTTTTCACCCCCAATATGAAACACACATTTAAATTAATTTTTCACCGAACATGAATTTTGGGCAAAGTTTGGTGAGTTTTCGACAATGTTCAGGGGGTCAAATTCCTGCTCAAAGAGCAGAAGAAGAAGAAAGAATTAAAGCCGCAAGCGGCATCGAACGGCCCTCGCGGGCCGTGCCTCTTTTAGCGCCTCTATTGCCGCGCCATAGCCCTACCGAGAAAGCCAGCGTGGCCACACTGCATTTTATTGCCCTGATATGCCATTAATCGTTGTGAGTAAACATCAAAACTACATTTTTAGCCTCTCCATGCAAGCAATGGCTCCAGCCTGCAGAGGGCGCTAGCGCGCCCGTAATCTTTTTAATTTCACATTTAGCATCAGACGGCCCTAACGGGCCGTATTTCCATGACCACTGTCCACAAGCTCCTGACAGGGGGCGCTAACGCGCTGTAATGTTGCATAATGTGAGATTCAAATGTCAGCCCCATTAGAATTACATGGGGGGCCCCGGGCATCACCATGGCAACACCGTACAAAATACGATATGGGTCTCATTGGCTTTTTGGATCGGGACGCCATCAACTATTTTTGTGCCAAATTTTATCCATTTCCGACAAACTAATTTTTTTCCCATAATGCAATTTTTCTTCTGCACCTGGAGGGGGCGCTATCGCACCCAGTGTCACTTTTTCACATTTTTTGTGTGCAGGGGTGAAAGGTCAAAAAAATGTATATTTCCGATTTTTAATCGGAGTTTGTTTGTGCGAATGGGAGTGATTTTTAGTTTATGATGAATCGCAAAATACTTCGTAAAGATTGCGATTTGCCGCAAACAAACCGTAAAACTTAGCCAAAAAATTTTGATAACTTTTGATGCCCCAAATCTCGAGATGAGCTGGAGCGATTTTGAGCTCATTTGGTCAAACGCCCTAGGAGGAGTTCGTTAAAATGCGACGTCAGCGAAAACGCTGACTCAGCATTCTCCGGTCTTCCTTTCAAAATGGCGGACTTCCGGTTTGTCAGGGGGCGTGGCCACAATAATATTTTTTTTGGGGCGTCACATGACGAATGTCTGTACCAAATCTCGTCGCTCTACGACAAAGTTTACTTCGGCCCCTCCCCCATTGGCGTAATGTATTTTCACTTTTGTAGGTGGCGCTGTCGCGCCATTTTTTTTTTCCCCAATATGAAACACACATTTTAATAAATTTTTCACCGAACCTGAATTTTGGGCAAAGTTTGGTGACTTTTCGACTATGTTCAGGGGGTCAAATTCCTGCTCAAAGAGCAGAAGAAAGAAAGAAGAAGAAGAAGAAGCGAGAAAGAATAATAATATTTTCGGCAAAAACAATATCGTCGCTTTCGCGACATTTTTGGAAAGCTTTCAACGATCCGCACGCATCCGTGGGGTTCCTGGGTGGATGACGAGCGCTTCGCGCTACCCCCATTCACACTATATACCCCCACTATATATACTATATATACCCCACATATATACCCTTTAATGCAATAATAAGTATAAAGGCCCCACACCTCCGGTGTGGGCTGTCACTGTTTTACACGGTGAGTTTACGTGTAAAACACCGTGTAAAACAGGTGTTTTACACGGTGTTTTACACCACTATATACCCCCATTCACACTATATACCCCCATTCATTTTAATGCAATAATAAGTATATTATTGCATTCAATTTTACACGGTGAGTTTACGGTTCACTTAGGTTCAGTGCGCTGTGCGCACTGCGCTGCGATTGCGATTACAATAGGCCCTTGCGACGGCAGGCCGCTCGGGCCTAACTATTGTCCTCGATTCGTAGCTTATACTGTTTTAGTTCAAGCCATGGGCTTATTGTTTTGCTCATCACCTCGACTATTGCATTGAATATGTTTTTTTCTGCCAGTCCAGCCCTGGGTGCTGCCCATGAATGCAGCTCGTCCTGGATGGGGCCGTCGTCGGAGCTTCGTGTCAAGTGGACCTGTCGCTGGAGCCGGATCATTAAGATAAAAGATAAAAGTCATGATAAAATATCCCTGACCGATTACATTACTTTGTCACGACAAAGATAATTGTCCTAAATATGTACAAGAGAGCAAAAACAATTAACACATTATTCCCAACACACATTATAATTATGATTTTTTTTTGTACTTTTCCCCCATTGTCTTTCTTTCTTTCCAGACCCCTTTGCCAATTTATCCTAATTTTTGTAATTTTTGTCACATTGGAGATAAATTGTACTGAATTGTAAATTTGTACACGACACAAAACTGATGTAAACGTAAAAAAACAAACTGATCACGTGATTCCTTCCCTTGCTTCATACTATAAGTGGCACTGTGGCGCAGTGGTTAGTGCTCGTGCTTCACAGCTAGAAGGTCGTGGGTTCTTGACGGGGCCATTCTGTGTGGAGTTTGCATGCTCTCCCCGTGTCTGTGTAGGCTTCCTCCGGGCACTCCCCTGAAAAATAGATTCTTATTCTCAGTGAACATTAAAAAACCCTTAACGCCTGAATGTATTTCCAATTATATAAAAAATATATATTATCAGTGTTTTTGCTTTCAAGCTGATGCTAAATTAAGTGGAGATTGTTAATTTTTATGTCGCACATACAGATATAGTTTTAGGTATGTTGCAAATCGGCAACAACAGGCAAACGTTGTAAATGTATTAAAGTGACAAAATTAGTTTGTTCTGAATGACTACAATGTAAATGCACTGTAAGATACACTGAACACTTGTGTGTTCAGGTTAGGATATTAGAACAGTAAACAGAGCTAATGCTTTTCACTAAATGCTTGTTAAGTGTTGATTTTGAGCAGCTGATGTCGTCCTGCAGCAGCAGCTCTGGTAACAGGAAGGGCATCAGGATTTTCAGTAACATCTTCATTACTGCTGTTCCTGTCATCAGTGCCTTCCCTGTTGCTGCTGCTTCATCACCTGATGCAGGGAGGAGAAAAAAAGCACTTTATAAAGGTGCAGACAATTTATCTACAAAATATCTACAATTTGTATGACTAATTATCATATTTTGCTCCCTTTCCTGAGGTTTTATAACACATTGTACATCAGATACCTCTATTTACCATTACTTATTTGCAAATTATACTATAATTGCACATTATTTTGGAATTCTTGTTTGTGGTCCAATAGATCCACTTGGTGGTCGCTTTGCAAACAACACCAACGGTTTCATTTTGTTCTGTGTAAAAAAAGGGATAACTTTTTTTTAAATATCCTTGTATGTTATTGTTACAATGATTATAGAATTTGACTAAAATGGCATGTTCTAAAAAACGTTTTAGCACTGTAATACATCTAAATACTACTAAAATGTGGTCACTGTGGCCACCAGATGGAGTTTTCCTTTATGGCCTGATGTTGCCGACGTACTTGTTAGGTTAAACTAAAGAACCCCAAAGCAGAGGACAGAAGCAGGAGGCAAGTTAAACAGTTTATTTTACAAACGGATGGTGGCAGCAGTGGAGGCAGGGAGCTGGCCGACGAGGAGCAGGTCACCAGGAACGAGACACCAGGAGAATCTGTACAGATGAGGACACAGCAGGTAAGTATTTTCCAGGTAAGTAAAAACACAAAGTGCTTCCAAGACAAGGAGCTCAGTAACGCTACCGAACAGGACGGAATTATCTGGCAGTGTGGTGCTGAGACATCCAGGCCTTCATACTGTGGTTGATTAGGTAATGACGTGCAGGTGTCCAGTCTGCAGCACCAGGAGGAGTCAGCCACGCCCCCTGCCACACACTGCTCTGCTGCAAAAAGAAAACAAAAAGGGGAGGGGGACAGCGCACAAACCAAATCATAACAGTACCCCCCCCTCAAAGGGCGCCACCTGGCGACCCACCAGGCTTATCCGGGTGAAGAACATAAAAATCCCTAATGAGATCAGGGTCCAAAATGAAAGAGCGCGGAACCCACGAGCGCTCCTCAGGCCCATACCCCTCCCAGTCCACCAAGAATTGCAGCCCACGACCCCGACGCCGGACATCCAACAGGCAGCGAACAGAGAAGGCCGGATGGTCATAGACAACCCGGGGGGGTGGAGGGGGCTCGGCCGGAGGGCAAAGATCACTGGAGGTGACAGGCTTCAGGAGGGAGACATGGAAAGAAGGGTGAATGTTCAAAGAGGAAGGCAATTTTAAACGGACGACCGTGGGATTGAGGACGTGCTCAATCACAAACGGCCCAATGAATCTGGGAGACAGCTTTCTGGACTCGCACCGCAGAGGAATGTCACGAGTGGACAACCAGACTCTGTCCAGGGCTGTAGTCAGGGGCTGGGACACGGTGCCGATCTGCCAGCAGCTGGTTACGAGTCCTCGTTTGCGACAGAGCAGCCCGGGCCTCCCTCCATACGTGTCGGGCCCTCCTCAGGTGTCCCTGAATCGAAGGCACTGACACAGCCCTCTCCTGTGTCGGGAAGAGTGGAGGCTGATAGCCGTTAGACGCCATGAATGGAGACATACCTGTGGCCGAGGAGATCAGGGTATTGTGGGAGTATTCGATCCAGGGGAGATGAACGGACCAAGAGGCAGGGTGGCTGGCCGTGACACAACGTAAGGCAGCCTCCAGATCTTGGTTGGCCCGCTCAGTCTGGCCATTGGTTTGTGGGTGATAACCTGAAGATAAGCTCACAGTGGCTCCGATGGCACGGCAAAACGCACGCCATACTCGCGAAATGAACTGGGGACCCCTGTCCGAAACTATGTCCTGAGGGAGTCCATGGAGCCTGAACACATGCTCAACCAAGAGATTAGCCATCTCAAAGGCAGACGGGAGCTTGGGAAGAGGAACAAAGTGGGCTGACTTGGAAAAACGATCAACAATTGTTAAAATAACGGAGTTACCTTCTGACGGGGGAAGGCCGGTCACAAAATCAACTGCTATGTGGGACCAAGGGCGATGAGGTATGGGAAGTGGCCGCAGCAAACCAGCAGGGGGACGATGAGATGCCTTGTTGCGGGCACAGATGGAACAGGCCGAGACAAATTCCCTTGTGTCGGCTGTCATAGATTGCCACCAAAAACGTTGCTGAAGCAGGGTCAGGGTGCGGCGGATACCGGGATGGCATGCGACCTTGGAGCTGTGTCCCCACTGAAGCACTGCAGACCGGGCAGTAGGTGGCACAAACAGAAGCCCTGGTGGACACTCAGCAGGGGTAGGAAGGTTTCCCTGCGCCTCCTGAACTGTCTTGATTTGCCCCTTCTCCACCACAAATCCAAGAAAACTGACAGAGGACACATGAAAATCGCATTTCTCAGCTTTCACAAAAAGTCTATTTTCAAGGAGTCGCTGCAAAACCAATCTGACATGCTGAACATGCTCCTTAAGGTTACTTGAAAAAATCAAAATGTCATCAATATAAACAAACACAAATCTGTTCAGCATGTCACGCAAAACATCATTAATAAGGCACTGAAAAACAGCAGGTGCATTAGTTAATCCAAACGGCATGACTGAATATTCAAAATGCCCAAGGGGGGTGTTGAATGCCGTTTTCCACTCATCCCCCTCTTTGATTCTGATCAAATGATAAGCATTCCGAAGATCCAGCTTTGTGAACACTGTAGCCTGGTGAAGGGAGTTGAAGGCGGAATCAATGAGTGGAAGGGGGTATTTGTTCTTAACAGTTATGTCGTTCAAGCCCCTAGTCTATACATGGTCGTAGAGACTTGTCTTTTTTATCCACAAAAAAGAAACCTGCTCCTACAGGAGAAGAGGAGGGGCGAATAAGTCCTGCAGCCAAACTCTCAGTAATATAAGTCTCCATAGACTCCCTTTCTGGTTTGGAGAGATTATACAACTTACTAGTGGGTAATGGAGCACCAGGTATCAGATCTATTTGACAGTCATAAGGTCTGTGAGGAGGCAGAGATGACGCTCGGTCCTTAGAGAAAACCTCCTTCAGGTCATGATACATAGACGGAACTACTGACAAGTCAATGGGCTTAGGAGTAGAAGGCGTGTGGAAATTAGTGGGTGGAACAGCTGCGTGTAAGCAATGGGAGTGGCAGAACAAGCTCCAATTAACAATGGATTGGGTGGACCAGTCTATGTGTGGGTTATGGAGTTTAAGCCAAGGAAGGCCCAATACAAGTGGAGCTGACGGAGAGGGAATTATGTACAGAGAAATTAACTCACAATGGTTACCGGAAACCAACAGGGACACTGGGACTGTACGGTGAGTTACACTGGCTAGCACTCGTCCATCGAGAGCATATACATTCTTGGGCTCTGAGAGAGGTTCAGTAGGAAAGTTGGCCTGGGAGACAAATTCAGAGTCAATGAAGTTATCATCTGCACCAGAGTCCACTAAAGCTTGAACAGTAAGAGAAACGGTGTTGAAAGACACAGTACTTTTGAGTTGAATGCGCTTAGCGGAGGGATCCATAGGAGTGTGGCTCACCAGCGCCCCTCCCGAGGCCGATGAGCCTGATCTTTTGGCCGAGCGGAACAGTTGAGCAGGATGTGGCCGGCCTGGCCACAATAGAAGCAGAGTCCTTCCCGAAAACGGCGTTGACGCTCATCCTGGGTGAGTCCCACTCTCCCGAGCTGCATGGGCTCCTCTGTGGCGTTAGAGTACCCTTGTGTTGGAGGGGCTGGTAGTTCCAGCAGGTGAGGGGTCCTGGACTGGAAGGTAGGAACAAAGTGTTTGGACCTGACACTTCTTTCCCTGCGTCTCTCACGAAGGCGGTTATCCAGTCTAATAGAAAGCGAAATCAAGTCCTCTAGGTTAGCGGTCTCATCTCTGGCCGCCAGCTCGTCCTTCACCTCCTCACCAAGACCGCGGAAAAAAATGCCTTGTAGTGCTTTATCATCCCACCCACACTCTGCAGCTAAAATGCGGAAGTCAATGGAATAAGCCGAAACTGAACCAGAGCCCTGACGTAAAGAGAGCAAACGACTACTAGCCTCCTTACCCTGCAGTGGGTGATCGAATACTCTTTGCATTTCAGATGTAAATGACTTGAGTGCATAACAAACTGGAGAGTCACTGTTAGATAATGCTACAGCCCAAGCGGATGCCTTCCCAGAAAGTAGACTCATTATAAAAGCTACTTTAGATCTATCCGAGGAGTAGGTGAGTGGCTGCTGTTCAAACACTAACAAGCATTGATGTAGGAACTGCTTACACATCCCTATCTCTCCTGAGTACCTGCTAGGTGTGGGTATGAAAGGCTCACGGGGCTGAGATGTCAGGGGACCGGTGGGAGCTGGGACCTGGAGATTTGGATCCGCCGCTTGGTCAGGGTTTGGAGATTGTGCCTGGTTGAGAGGCTGAAGCGAGGAAAGATGAGCAGTTACTTCATTCAGACGACCACCGAGCTGATGCATTCCCGTAGTGAGTTCCTGTAGAGTGGACATAACTTCCTGAAGGGCGACGCCCTGCTGCCCGACAAGCACTCCTTGTGAAACAACAGCTCGTTGGAATTTTTCAGTCTCAGCCAGGGCCTGCTTGATTCTTTCTGTCTCTGCGGGGTTCATGTTGGCCAGATAATTCTGTTAGGTTGAACTAAAGAACCCCAAAGCAGAGGACAGAAGCAGGAGGCAAGTTACACAGTTTATTTTACAAACGGATGGTGGCAGCAGTGGAGGAAGGGAGCTGGCCGACGAGGAGCAGGTCACCAGGAACGAGACACCAGGAGAATCTGTACAGATGAGGACACAGCAGGTAAGTATTTTCCAGGTAAGTAAAAACTCAAAGTGCTTCCAAGACAAGGAGCTCAGTAACGCTACTGAACAGGACGGAATTATCTGGCAGTGTGGTGCTGAGACATCCAGGCCTTCATACTGTGGTTGATTAGGTAATGACGTGCAGGTGTCCAGTCTGCAGCACCAGGAGGAGTCAGCCACGCCCCCTGCCACACACTGCTCTGCTGCAAAAAGAAAACAAAAAGGGGAGGGGGACAGCACACAAACCAAATCATAACAGTACTGAAATCTTCAAATAACAAATAAAAAATCCATTACACGAAGTTCATTCCAATCAATAATCTAAAGATGGATACAATGAGCTGCTACATAATTTTATTTTAGCACAACTCAGTTTACATTTGAAAATTTCAGTTTTCAGTTCAGATCAAAGTTGCTGCCTCGTTTTGCAGAAATGCTATTTTCGCTAAATAGCTACCATGACCCGCTTGTGGTTCCTTCTCTGACCGGTCCTACGAGAAACTAGTGCTTGCAAAACGTTCCTAGGTACGGCATGGATGTGCTCAAACAGGTATCAAGGGAAAACATGCCTTATTTTAGCCACAGTCTGGCAAGAAGAGGTATGTTGTCAAAATGTACCAATAGGCGTTAAGGGGTTAAATTAAACATATAGAATTATGTCACTGTAATAATAATAATAAAAGAGTTATATTTCAAATATGCAGTCCAACATTACCTGTGGAGGATGGACAGCTCCATGGTTGCGCTCGATGTTGCCTCCGGGAAATCTGCGCTGGTCTATATTACATCAGTGGCAGGGTGGGGCAGAGCTCAGCATCCGCAAAGACACGTCACACCGGAGACGCAAACGTGGTCTGATGAAAAGAAATGTGGCAATTATTGAGAGTGGATTAAGTGCACAGCCTGATCACCAAACTCTGATCTTTGCTTAAGTCATTTAGATTTTGTTGTAATCTTGATTTGGACAGAGTTGATGCAAAGTGGATTTCTGCATCAACTCATGTTTTCATGAAGAAATGGACTCACATTCTCTTCAGGGTCAGCCTTAAAGTTTACTCTAAAGACTGAAGACTGACAAAGATAACGAGTATCAAAAGAGAGTTTTTAACGGCTGTTTCAATGTTTTCTGTGCTTATGTAGTAATACATATGTAGTAATGAATGTTTTGTACTAAACATCAGCTGTCTTAAGTGACATCAGTAGGACAAATCTTTGCCTATGCAAAAGTCAATGCCAAGGTGTTTTCCATGTCTCCTTGAACATGTGGTTGGTGAACGAAGAAAGAGCCTTTTGAGGAGTGGCTGCAGCAGTGATTCAGTTTACTTTACATAATCCTCAAACACAACACTTTGTACTGACCTGTCCACTCCCTGGAGTCTGATTGAAACTGATGATTCTGCTGCTTGTTTTTGCTGTTTGAGACAAATGTGTTTTTGCATCTCTGAACTTTTCTTATAACGTTTCAAAGATGCACATTATCTGTGACTGCATGACACACTGCTCACAAACAATCTGTATAAAAAAAAGTTCACACGCTCTAATATCAGGTCGAAGCGCCTTTAGCTCGGATTGTTTTTCTGTGGCCTTGTTCCAATGAGCTTCTTCCACATCCAAAGAACCAGTATTGTGTTTATGTTTCTCTAAGATCTTGTATTGATGATGGGAGAGTGTGACCATTCGCAAAAGCCTTCTCCAGCACATCTCAAAGTTTTATAAATGATCACACATTGAGTCCATCTTACACCGTGTATATCGTTATAAAGCAGGGTCATCAAAAAATAATAATAATAGCAGCTGCTCACAGCCAAGTAATAATAATTTGATTATGGATTTGATCATACAGGTCATATTCAGGGGACACTCGGATGGCCGTTATTGCTTTGTAACCAGTTTGGCAATGATCAGCTGTTCAGAGACAATAACTAACTGATTGTATCACATGATCAGGTGTTAAGTGTTTGTCTGTATAGTATTTATTCACGGACAATGTGATTGAATGTTTGTAGTTGGTTGTCGTTTGTATGGTGGCTCTCCAACAACCACCCCTGGGTGACCCCTGAGCTTAAAGCTCTCCTGGACCAGAAGTAAAGGGCTTCCAACTCAGGGGACACAGAAGAGCAGAGGAGAGTCCAGCACGAGCTCCAGTGGAGGATCAGGAAGGCCAAGAAGGACTATGGGGAGAAGCTGGAGCAGAAACAGGTGCAGGTCAAAGGGTGGGACGTGTGGATTTGGACAGAATGCCAGAGGGACAGCTGATGGAGACCAGCGCGGGGCCAATGAATTCAACGAACATTTCAATCGGTTTGATCCCTGGAGAAGGTCTCCGTCCTGTGGAAGACCTCCTGTCTGATCCCGGTTCCTAAAACAGCGCACGCCAGGGAGCCGGCCCACTACAGACCAGTCGCCCTGACCTCCCACCTGATGAAAACGATGGAGCGGCTCATCCTCACCCACCTCCGCTCTGTGGTGAGCCCCACCCTCGACCCGCTGCAGTTTGCTTACAGACCCAACATCGGAGTGGAGGACGCTGTCATCTACCTGTTGGAGCGGGCGCTCATGCACCTGGAGCACGCCGGGAACGCTGTGAGGGTCATGTTCTTTGACTTCTCCAGTGCCTTCAACACCATCAGGCAGGCGCTGCTGCGGGGGAAGCTGGAGGACGCGGGAGTGGATGAACATCTCACCGCATGGACCATCGACTACCTCACGGACCGACCACAGTATGTGCGGCTGCGCAGCTGTGAGTCTGAGGTGGTCGTCTCCAGCACCGGGGCTCCTCAGGGCACCGTCCTCTCACCGTTTCTCTTCACCATCTACACATCGGACTTCACATACAACACGGACAGTTGTCATCTCCAGAAGTTCTCCGACGACTCCGCCATCGTGGGCTGTGTGTCTGAGGGGAACGACCTGGAGAACCGGCCAGTCATCCTAGACTTTGTGGACTGGTGTGAGCGCAACCACCTGTGCTTGAACATCAGTAAGACGAAGGAGATGTTGATCGACTTCACGAGGAAGCCACTACCGCACACACCGCTGAACATCCAGGGGGAGGACATTGAGGAGGTGGACAATTTCAAGTACCTGGGTGTTCCCCTCAACAATAACCTGGACTGGTCCCACAACACCAACGCCCTGTACAAGAAGGGCCAAAGTCGCCTTCACCTTCTGAGGAGACTGAGGTCGTTCGGAGTGAGCAGGCCTCTACTCAGGACTCTTTATGACTCTGTGGTGGTCTCTGTTCTCCACTACGCTGCCGTGTGCTGGGCCCCGGGCCACACAGAGCGGGACAAAAACAGACTGAACAAGCTGGTCAGGAGGGCCAGCTCCGTTCCTGGGCTGAGGGACAGGAGGGTGTTAGCCAAGCTCAGCTCCATCATGGACAACACCTCCCACCCACTGCACTGGACTGTAGAGGAGCAGCTCTTTCAGTGGCAGACTGAGACACCGTCAGGTCCTTCATCCCCACTGTTGTCAGACTGAACAACAACACTGTAAAGTAACATGTGCAATAACCCCCCTTGCAAAACTGCGTGCAATAATCTCTGTATCAGCTGCACTTTATTCCCTGTACCAGCATCACTTATTGACAACCTGCACTAGGACTGTACTTTACACCCCGATATTCTACTTATATAACTTTTATCCCATTTTTATTTATTATTCCCCTATTGTTATTACTCCGCCCCCTGAGATTTTTGCTTTACTTATTGTACATAAGACACCTCATTTTCTATTTTTGTATTTTTGTTGTTCTGTAATGTTTAATATCCCTGTCCCACCTTGGAACTCGAGACGACGCAGGTTATTACGGGGGAAAGTCTAAACTTAGATAAACAGACTTTGCTGTAAAAATAAACTGGCTTTTCCTGTTTGTGGGAGGGAGTTTTTGGTTTTGTGGCCTTTATAGGAACGAAGCACATCTAAGTTAAGTTAAATTATCCTTTATTAATCTCTGTAGAGAAATTTGTTCTCTGCATTTGACCCATCCTCAATGTCACAGGGGCGATCCGTGAGCTGCCAGGATGGGCCGGCACTCGGGGACCCATCTCCATGATGTGGAGCCAGGCTGATGATCAGAAATACCTGGCTGGAGGATTAACCTATTGTACAAGTTTTTACTACTAACCTACGCACATGAGGAGAACATGCAAACTCCACACAACACACTTTGAAAGAAACTCCCTTTGCATGGAACTGGTTTGCTTATCAAATGAAGAAGGAGGAAAATAGTGCTCAGTGAAACTAAGGTCACAATGGAAATGAAAGTGTTTAGATGCGACTAAATAAAGTCTTGGTATTGAATATTCATTGTTTTCAGTAAAAAAGTATTGAGAGCAATGATGACTTTATTTCCACAGAAATATGAACCTTTTTTTTTTGTTACGTCGTCATCTGAAAGCTCTTTAAATGACAATTATAATACAAATGTGCCTTGTGTGAAGGGCCCCGGCTCTGTACGAGAGAAAATGACTTTTGTTCAGGAGTTTAGTTCAACATTCAAATGACGTCAGCCTGTAGTGAAGTAGTAACTTATGTGTTAGTATTTGCTTATGACAGATAGCAGCACAAACTAAGGTTGAGAGTCCGATCTCATCTGCTGACATTTACCCGTCTGTTTTCTGCATGTTGGCCCTTGGGTTGTGAAAGTCACCTTTTATTTGAATTTGCATCGGCTGCTTCAAACATTCATGTGCTCAGATGTTTGTGTAAAGCAGTGGTGCCCAGAGTGCGGCCCTCTGACCAGTTTCAGTGGTCTGAGGTTCGAGTTTAATCATTTAACATGATTAAAACCTCCAAAACTAACAGTTTATTGTGAGATAGAACTGGTTTTAAGGTTCCAGGCCTGATCAAAGCTGGGGGGAATGTTTTAACCCCTTAACTCCCACCTGAACCGAGCACATTTTCTCCAGTTTGGCTTTACCCCAATCCAAAAGCTTCTGGAAAAAAGGTGAGAAAATAGGCAAGGCAACTTTATGTATACCGCGCATTTCGTACACAAGGCAACTCAATGCACCAACTCAAATAGCAACAGAACTGAGACGAAAACAATGAAGATGTGACAAAAAATGTGACAAAAAATTGACAAAAAGGACAAAAAAATGACAGAAATTGACAAAAAAAATTACGAAAAAATGATGCAAAATTGGCAAAAAATTGACAAAAAAATGACAACAAAATTGACAAAAAATAGACAAAAAATGATGAAAAAATGACAAAAAATGTGACAAAAATGTGACAAAAATTGACAAAAAAATTGACGAAAAAATGGCAAAAAATTGACAAAAAAAGGACAAAAAAAAAGACAAAAAAGAGACAAAAAAAATATGAAAAAGTGGCAAAAAATTGACAAAAAAATGATAAAAAAGGACAAATGTGACAAAAAGTGACATAAAATTTACAAACAATTTGACCAAAAATGTACAAAAATGTTACAAAAATGAGTTGAAAACCCCCCAAAAAATGATGGAAAAAAAATCTGATGACGTGAGGAAAATGATCCATTCAGATGAGTTTTGTAGGTCTTAGCTTTCAAATGAGGCGTTACACTGGCCTACAGGATTTGGGTAAAGCTGAACTGGAGAAAATGCTCTACAAAAATTCCTACAAAAGGTTTTTCAATGGTTTTCTGTAGAATCAGGTGTGCTTATTAACATACTAAAAGTCTGCCAAAATCTGACCACTGGAAAGGTCTCATTTTCAAGATGGCGTCCAAGAGGGTGGCGAGATCCTTAAAATGCCCATCACCAAACTTTCAGTATTATTGCTGGGCTGCAAACATCAGACCAAGAGTCCACTGGCTCTACGAACATCCGGGAGCCGATGCCCCTTCATGGCTACAGCTAGAGGCATCATCTTGCAGCCCCTCATCCCTGTCAGCTTGAACTTTTTCTAATACACCTCCCCCATCTGAATATACTAAGAATGTTGTTGTCAAAAATACTGTCAAAATTTGGTTTCAATGTAAAAAAAAACATTGTAATTGGACATCTTTCTCTCTAAAAGCTCCAGTTTCCTCAAACCACCTTTTTAAACCATCCTTATCAGACAAAACGTTTGCTGAGTGGGATGACTCGGGCATTAAATCATTTGCTGATTTATATCGGAATGATACATGTATTTAATTCACCAATCTCCATACTAGATTTAATATACCCAACCGCTTCCCAACGCTCCACAAAAAAATCCTGGTGACCTCATTCTAGCCCGACCACAAACATTTAAGAGTAATTTCAATCTTATACAGCAAAATTTTACAAAACGACAAGTCTGGGTCTTCCGTACTAAAAAGTGAATGGGAGAATGAGCTCAGTGTGACCCTCAATGATGACCTCTGGCTTTCAATTCTCAATAGAGTCCACACCTCCTCTGTCTGTGCCAAACAGTCCTTTATGCAATATACAATTCTGCACCGCTGTTTTTGGACCAACCAGAAGTTAGCGAGGATTTTTCCTGATGTGAACCCAAACTGCAATCGCTGTGGTGCTGCTCCAGCCAATCATGTTCATATGTTCTGGTCCTGCTCAAAAAATTCACCTCCTGTGGCATAATATGTTTACACTAATAAATTCTGCACTTGATAAGTCATTACAACCACGCCCCCTATTGGCCATATGTGGTGCCAACAACATTCCAGGCTTGTCTAAAGCTGAGTCAGACTCCATTGCCTTCATCTCACTTTTGGCCCGTCAAATTATTTTATTCAAATGGAAAGATCGCCTGCCACCCACCTACACACACACTGTAAACCCGAACAGACACACCAACTCATAATATTTTTCCCCTACTGGAAGGAGGTTATTGGATACATTAAAATTATAATGGGATTACAATTAGATGAGACTTTTTTTGTGTTTTATCTTGGCAACATACCAAGCGGAATAAGAAAGGAGGACAAATATCTGCTCCAAATTCTACAAGCATCAAGCAAGAAGGCTATAACACGTCAATGGCTGAACATGGACCACCTAACTTCTTCGCAGTGGATAGAAATTACAAACGAAATATACAACATGGAGAAACTGACTTTTTTTTTAAAACATGCTGCAGAAAAAGGTGAACATTACTGGAAGAAATGGAAGACATTTGTTGATAAATAGTTACCATATATATATATTATAAACTATATATATTTTAACTTAATATGTGCCTGGAAAACATGGTTCATTGTATTGTGGCTTTACATTATAGTGATTATTTTTCTTTGGTCGGTCTATCTGTTACTTTTAGTTCACTACCGTTTAATTGTAAAAAATGTAAAAGCTTAAAAAAACAAAGTTTGAAAAAAAAACTCATAATATTTTTAAGCACCTCACTTATAAGTATGACAATAGTTCATTGGATGTAAATGTTTGGTGTACAAAATGTCATTAATGGTGATTTAAGTTCAATACAGATAATGTTCATTGACTTTGAATCAAAACCTTTGCTTTTTCGTGGCTGACGTCATGACGTCACCAAAACGTTGTGCACTTTGACGCACGAAATTGGAAAAATCAAGATGGCTGCCCGAAGCGGAGAAGCACGCGGTGAAGACCCTCTCGTCATTTTGCTGTACAAATGAACATTTTTAGTGTTTCTGTCGGCGTGTCTGTCAAATATTAGATTAAGACACCGTTCTCCTTCAAACTATACATATTAATAACAATACACAATCTGAAAATAGAGTCAGACGGCCCCGTTTCCGGTCCGGCGCTGCAAGTTTAAGGCCGTATGTTCGCGAACTCAACTGAAAACTCAGTTACAGTCGTCGTTTTGGCTCCAATAGTCCTTCTCTTCCTAAGTGCTTTCATTTGGTAAGTCATTTTATTTTTTGCTATCCCATGAGGCTCGGACACACATCTCCGGTTTTTTCTGATCCTTGTGGCTGTATTACACATCCCGCCTGTTTCCCAGCAATAATTCACACTTTAAAATGGCACTGATTCTCTTTGGTGAAATCGTTCTTACTTCTAATTAACTTCAACGTTAACTGGGTTCATGATTTTCTTTTTTTTTCTAAAACCTGAAAAAAATTAAGTTTACCCTGCGCGGAAACTTAAATGCTTTTTATGTCCAGTGGAATCCACATCTGTCTGCCTTAAAACAATGTGTTCTGCAACCTCCAACTTTATTTTTCTAATACATATGTACAACGAATCGTATCCATAGCCCATGAATCAGCCTTTGTCTGTGCCTGTGTGTGAGAGTAGTATTGTAGTATTATTTTTTATTTTCTTCTTATTATTCTTTCAGATTTCTTATTATTTAGTTATTTTTTCCTTTCCATTTGTTTGCTCTTCCTTTTTTGTATCTGTTCTATGTTTTAACCAATATCATTTCCCATGTACAACTAATGAAGTTAAAAGAAAAATAATTTAAAAAAAGATTTAAAAAAAAAAAAAGTCCAATACTCCTTTATTATTCATCCTGGACAAGTCATTTTGGTTCTAACCCCATGTTCTGGGTGTCTAGGAATCCAATGGGCTTGTTCAAGTTGTAGTCACATGATCACATAATTGTGAAATAGAAATCGTGGACAAATACTCTACATATTAACATTAGCGAGTTTGTCACGGCAGTTTGTCATCGCTTCCCAGAGGCTTAGCGGGGCATGGATGGGCTCGTTTTAAAGCCCCGACCCTCTTCTTCCCAACGCAATAAAAGGCAAATCTTAACGACATTTACTCGCGGAGATATTCACTAAAGTCTGCGAGGCGAGCGACCACGTCGGCGATGTAAGGTTGCATTGAAAATGTGTGCCGTTGCCGTGACAAACTCGCTAATGTTAATATGTAGAGTCTTTGTCCACGATTTCTATTTCACAATTATGTGATCATGTGACTACAACTTGAACAAGCCCATTGGATTCCTAGACACCCAGAACATGGGGTTAGAAGCAAAATGACTTGTCTAGGATGAATAATAAAGGAGTAATGGGCATTTTAAGGATCTCGCCACCCTCTTGGACGCCATCTTGAAAATGAGACCTTTCCAGTGGTCAGATTTTGGTAGACTTTTAGTATGTTAACAAGCACACCTGATACTACAGAAAACCATTGAAAAACCTTTTGTAGAATTTTTTTTGGGGGTTAGGTGTTTTTTTTTCCATATATGCAGCCGCCTATTCATGGTTCTAGATCAGTGGTTCTAAACCTGGGGGTCGGGACCCCCAAGGGGGTCGCGAGACAAGTTGAGGGGGTCACCAGAATCTATAGATAAAATGTACATATTTTTATTAGCATATAATCTAATATTTTATTGTAGCATGTGTGTGCTATTTGACTAGATTACCATTATTTTAATGTAGTTTGATGACTTTTACTTTAGCCATTTGTTTGTGCCTATTTCTCATGGTGTGACCAGGTCGGAGGGTCACGAACCCCTTTAACTGTTATAATGGGGGTCGTGGCTCCAAAAGGTTGAGAACCAGTGTTCTAGATGACAAATTATTCAGTATAGGGTACCAAAAAACCGCAGTATCGTAAAACAAGTATCATTTAACCTGTTATCTGCCATCTTAGAGTTAGGGTTGGTGAAAGGGGCAGATATTATAAGACTTGTTCTTCTCCTCTGCTCCGTTTCATTCATACTGTGTTGGCTTGGCGGTTTTATTGTGATTGCATAACATCACTTTTGAATGAAATAAATAAATAAAATAAAATGAAATGAAAATGAAATGAAATGAATTGTGCATAACCGAACCTCAATGTGTGTTAACAGGAGACCTTTCAGCCGATTTCAGGTAAGAACATATCTCAGTCTGGAAAAACGGTGCCTGTTCCTTTATAAATCTTGTTCTTGAGTCAAACATTATATTGACTCCCCAGCCCAAAGAAAGTGTTCCCCTCCGAATGCCCCCTCCTCAGACCCGCCCCTCTGACCCGGATGAAACTATTAGGGCCTGATTTTTTCCTGTGTTGATCTCTGCGGCGGCCATCTTGTTTTGTCAGTTCAGGCTCTGCTGCGTGAGCTCCTCTGCCCTCTCTCTGGATCCCGCCCGGGTCACGGGGGCGCCACTATGGATGCCAACCCCAGGTGAGGGGGGCATTCAGAGCGAGCGGCGGTGACCTCTGACCCTGTTTACTGCTCCTTATTGATGTGTATGGTCATCATTTCAATGCCAGTTTGGATTCAGTTTAATGAATGAAATGTAATGGAAAAGGAGGTCATGTGACTGTGATCATGTGACATTGAGGTTGATCATGATTGAAGTGATGAGGAGCTCATGGTTTTACAAAGCACTCGTGCCCCAGTCCACTTTAGGGTATATTTTTAGCTCATGAAAGTATTAAAATTCATTCCTTTTTATGTTTATTTTTTGATATATAAATGAATAAAAACATGTACAATATATACATTGAATGAAAAGGAGGAGAGGGAAGAGCAATCTTACCCACAGATGGATGGTTTGTTCCTTTGTTAGTTACAAAGTTAATCACTTTTAAAGGAAGCTCATCAGATTTTGCCCTTCAAACCCTAAATCCTGAGTGGCGTCTGTGGAAGTGGAGAGCCTGGTCACCGACTGCATCACTGTGTGGATGGAAACGTGGGACAGGAAGGCTCTTCAGTGTTTTACATGTGTGGAGTCACTGTCGAGTCTACAGGACAAACACCAGAGCAGTGCAACTGGACAAAAAAGAACCTAAAATAAAATACAAACAATTATGCATGAATTTGTAATCAATGAAAATGAGTAGAGTTAAGTGTTGGAGATTGGTGCTAATGGACCAGCAACACACGCAGTCCTGTGTGCCACGAACTTTGTTTCTTGCAGACTGCAGTGATGTATATTGTGGGAGCCAGAGTATTGATACTGTAGGTAACAGCCCTTTTGTGTGAATGAGTGTAAATGAGTGTGAATGAGTGTGAATGAGTGTGAATGGGGTGGAGGGAGGGAGGGTGGGTTTTTGTGTTGGTGCACTACCTGTAAGTGTAGCTTTTATGTTGAATGAATAATAACCATAACCATCACACACTCATTAGAACTGCTGCCCTCTGGGGGGCGCTATAGGAGCATCAAAGCAAGAACCACACAGCTTGGTTTTGGAACAGCTTTATTCCTTTAGTCCTTTAGTGACCGAGCAGTTCGAACCGGATCTCAATTGTGCAAGAGACAGACCTTTTTTTCAGTCAGTTTGACCCTGAACTCCCCTGAGCAAACACGAGAATCAGTCCCACAGCAGAGCAGGAGCAGCCACACAAGTTAGTGCAATTCTATGTCAAAAAGAAGAATCTTTTCAATGGTTCGTTGAAATGAACGTAAGACATATACTTGGTTTATCCGTCTTTGGTCATGCGCTCGAAACACTGCAGAATATTACAATGTTACAAACTGTGGACAACTGAACTCAATTTGTTCGCTGACGGCAAATACAATCAGTTGTAACACTGTAAACACATGGCCTACTTCTCCACAGCCAGAGACAGAAAAACATAAAATACTCATGTGTAAAATGTGACTTCTACATTTGGTGGTGGTCAGTCGTGATGGGTCGGGTCAGGAACTGCGCTGCCGCCTGGGTCAGGTCAACGACAGCATCTCTCAGGACGCTGAGCAGAGCTGTTATCGCAAAGGTTTGCAATCTCTCCAACTGGATCTGAAAGGACATAGATTGGAATGAATTTTAGAACTATTGAGACTAATATTGATTAATTCTTGTATTAGAAAATATGTTGGTCTATTTCTCGAGTTGAGGCACGTTCTTCCTCTGAAGCTCTGGTCTCTACAAACATCTAAATGATTATAATGTGGTGTAACTTTCTGCCTTAAAAAACTGCAGATTCTACATTAACCCTTAATTACACCCAAGCACATGTTTGTGCTTTTGGACTTTTATTTTGTTGCGTAACTCCTACATTTTTAAAGCCAATTGGGTGAAACTTCCCCGGGGGTGTATGTTTTGATGATCTAAAATAATTTGATGTCATTTGGATTTTTAACCCATTGTAAACACTCAAACAAACATGTGCTTGAAACTTTAGAGAGCTATAACTCAATATTACTTTTCACTTTTTTAATTGTGAAGGTCTGACTCTCCTCTTTCCATACATATAAAAATAATATAACTTTCATAATGTTTTAACCCTCTCATTGCCAACTTTCTGACCCAAAGTTGCTACAGCGCATGTTCCAAAAACACAAAAAATGAAATATTTTTAAAATTTCAAACCCAAAATGGGAAATGTCTGGTCTGGCTGATGTGGCCTGATGTCTGTGTGAAATGACCCGAAGGATTAGTTTCTAAGTTGAAAGTAGAAGTTCACTTCTAGGGTTAAGTCGTGGCTAAAAACAAACCAAAGCTGTACCCATTTGTAAATAGCACTGAGTCTGTGTGAATGTAGGTGTGAGCATACACAGTGTGTGTGAGTGTGACTGACAAAGTTTTATACAAATGTTGTATTTATGTATTTTATTATTGTAAACTGTGTAGAAAGGCCCAACCAGGGACATGAGCTGCGAACTAGCACTAGCTACAAGCTCTTCATGCATCGCATCAGCTGCAAATATTCATTGTAACTATGTTGATTGTATCGTCCCTGATAAATAAATAAATAAATAAATAAATAAATAAAAAATTTGTTTATGTAGCGGCGATTTTAGTATAACATGTTGCGTTGTGGGAGCTTCCAAAAAAATGTGCTTTTCACTTCATGAAAAGGCTCTAATATTTTAAAAGTTTGATTATTTTCATATGTATGACAAGTGGAGAGTTCAACCTCCACAACGAAAAAAAAAAGTTACAAAAAATATTGTTCCTTCATTGAGTTCTAGCTCTCGAAATGTTCAAGCACATTTTTGTTTCGAAGCTCCTTTAACGTGAGTTTTTTACTAAAATCGCCGCTACATAAACACATTTTAACTTAGAAACAAATCCCCCCGCCAGAACAGAAATGGACCATTTTCCTTTGGAAAATGTTAAGATATTTCATGTTTTGTGTTTTTTGAACGTGCACTATTGTAACTTTGGGTCAGACAGTTGGCATTTGAAGGGTTAAGATATTTATAAAGTTATAATATGTTTATATGTATGAAAAGGGGACAGTCACACCTTCAAAATAAAATAAAACGTTTTTAAAAATATTGTTCCGTCATTGAGTTATAGCTCTTTAAAGTTGCAAGCACATTTTTGTGTTGACGCTCCCTTAACATAAGCAGTGTTAATTTTGACAACATATTTTATTTTAGTTTTAGTTTTAGTCTTTTGACTAAAATGTAGTTTAATTTTAGTCAAGATTTAGTAAAAAAAAAACTTTTCAATTTTAGTCTAGTTTTAGTCGACTAAAATTAAGACTAATTTAGTCGACTTATATTGATAATATTGATTATAATCATATTTAATGTTGTTCCTCTGCTTCATGGAGCTGCTCCACATGAACAAAGCTCAGAGCTGATCCTTTAACAGAGAATTTACCTGATCTGAGGCTCTTTCAGACGCTCAATACAAGTTTGGATGATTTTAGTCTCTCCTTTACATTTTTATTTAGTCTTATTTTAGTCGACTAAAATATCTGGACATTTTAGTCATAGTTTTAGTCTCATGAGAAACTTTTAATTTAGTTTTAGTCCAATTTTAGTCACAAAAATAACACTGACTAAAATTAAGACAAAATATTTTAGTCGACGAAATGAACACTGAACGTAAGTTTTTTAAAGGTGTTATTAAGGGTTAAGTTATACGTGTTATGTCATGGACAGACTAATGCTCCTTCTCCTTTACAGGCTTGAGCTCCTGAAGCTCACAGAGAACAACAGTTGGATCATGTTATCGCAGACACAGGGAGAACATGTAAACTCCACAGAAAGGCCCCGTCCAGGTGGGAATCGAACCCGGGACCTTCTAAGTGTAAGGTATGATGTGGTCTGTGTGGCACATGATTAAATCTTCACATGTGTGTGTATGTTTTATATGTTGCATTATGGCCCGTGCCAGGGCCGGACTGGGACTGAAAAACGGCCCTGGACTCTGGTCAGTCTGGCCCAAAGGCTTCCTGACTGGAGAGCAACACTGTAACGCCTCATTTGAAAGCTCAAATGTAGAAAAGTGATGGTAACTTTTTGTCACGTTGTCGCTGCATTTTTGTCATGATTTTGTTGCTTTTTCATTACTTTTTTGTGGCTTTTTGGCGTGTTTTCGTCACTTTTTTGTCTCTTTTTTGTCACTTTTTCGTCACTTTTTCGTTGGGTTTTCGTCCCTTGTTTTTCTTTTTTTTTTTCATTGCTTTGTCGTCACGTTTTTGTCACATTTTGCTGTGTTTTTGTCACTTTTTTGTTGCTTTTTTGTCACTTTTTCGTTGGGTTTTCGTCTCTGGTTTTTCGGGGGGTTTTTCATGTTTTTTCATTTGTTGTCACATTTTGTTGTGTTTTTGTCACTTTTTTGTCACTTTTTCCTGCACATTTTTGTTTTTTGTTCTTTTAAGCTTTTAGATTTGGGTAAAGCTCGGTTACATCCAGGGGTGAGGGTGAGGTAAAGTGAGAGGCCAGACCGGTGGCCCTGGAGCCAGTGTTCCTTCTGTGCTCTTCCAGAATGGACATATGGCCAGTCCGCCCCTGGCCCGTTCTTTTATAAATGACAAATGGCTTCAGGGAAGTCGAAGCAAAAGGCTTGAATGAAACGTGAACAATGTGATTATTTTGTTCATGTTTTCAAATATATAAATAAATAAAATAACCTGAACAAACTGTAAGATGTAAGTCGCCTGCCAGTCCAGAGGCAAACGCCTCAGCACGAGCCTTAGTCCTGAGAAAACAGCCAGGAGCACAAAGAGCTCTGTGCAGCTCGCCCTGCAAGAAGCAAAAAAAACAAGTCAATGATATGTTTTGTGTCTTGTGAAAATGACTCGATCAGGAAACATCCAGGACTAAAGCGAAGTCTAAACTGGACCCTTTGTCTCAACATTCACCTCTTCATTGCCTCTATCAGAGCCACAGTCTGAGGCAGATGATGAGTGATGATCCGGGTGAGGAACCGGGCGGCGGCCTGAGCGACACGTGCTGGACACCCCCTTTCGATGATCCCGTCTCTCACAAAGTTCAGCTGATCCAGAAACAATTCCCACAGCAGAAACAGAGCGAGCTTAAGAGTCGCCTGCCTGAGCCCCCCCACGGCCTGTCTCCAGCTGGACCTGCACAAAGACAAAGAATCATCAGTGAGGACAAGATCATGCTGTGAGTTTTCATTCATCGTGAAAACGACTAAATTAGGATTTATGGATCACAATGGGGGAATTACACATTCTCTCTCTTCATCACATTTCTGATATTTGAGAGGGAATTACCTTGACTGGTCTCCGGTCTCCTGGTCCTCAGGCTGGTCTCCGGTCTCCTGGTCCTCAGGCTGGTCTCCGGTCTCCTGGTCCTCAGGCTGGTCTCCGGTCACCTGGTCCTCAGGCTGGTCTCCGGTCACCTGGTCCTCAGGCTGGTCTCCGGTCACCTGGTCCTCAGGCTGGTGCTCTGGACCATCTGTACAAACAGGGTAAATAATGTCATTATTTGGGTTAAACATGAAGGAAAGAAATCTTCAAACACTCACTTCCTCTGCCTCGGATTATGTTTCTCATTCTGAGTTGTCCTCTTCCTGCTACAAACAAACCAAATGGTAAAAGACGTTATACATGTGATTCTGTTACACGTCAGTTCTGACACTTTAAAGTCTGCCTGAGCTGCCTGTAATGTGGGTATTTTCTGACTATTTTTCAGTGTGGTTATTACATATATTCTGTGAGGTATAATATATTGATATTGGAAAGAGAACACCTGACATTTTCATTTATAATCAAAATTACTATTACAGGTCGGTGGGGAGTTCTCGCCTCAAGTGGAGTTCAAGTATCTCGGGGTCTTGTTCTCAGTGAGGGATGGAGCGTGAGATCGATAGACGGATCAGCTGTATCGGTCTGTCGTGGTGAAGAGGGAGCTGAGTCGAGGCAAAGCTCTCGATTTACCGATCGATCTACGTTCCCACCCTCACCTATGGTCATGTGATCTGGGTAATGACCGAAAGGACAAGATCGCGAATACAAGCGGCCGAAATGAGTTTCCTTCGCAGGGTGTCTGGAGCTCAGTTACCCGGGAGGAGCTCAGAGAAGAGTCGCTGCTCCTTCACGTAGAGAGGAGCAGCTGAGGCGCCTCCTGGTCGCCTCCTGCGGGAGGTGTTCCAGGCATGTCCTATTAGGAGGAGGCCTTGTGGAAGACCCAGGACACGCTGGTGGGACTATGTCTCTGAGCCGGCCTGTGTGTGGATCGGGAAGTCTGCTGCCCCCGCGACCCGGCCCCGGATAAAGCGGAAGAAAATGGATGGATGGAAACTAAATTTAAATCAGCATTACACAAATGACAGAACATACAGAATGTTGTGATGGATCTGAATCTTAATGTATAAATGGTTTAGGCTGAAGTCTCTGTTATAAAGATCCAGGTCTAACATGAACAAAGTCGAGGCATCAAGTTCAATTTACTTTAATAACTTTTAAATAAGTTCCAGATACTTAGGCTTATTCATATTTATCAGGAAGAAAACATCATTTTAGTTGTTGATACAAACCTATAGCAGTCGGGGCCCCCTGGAGGTCCTCAGAGGTACTACAGAGGGGCCCCAAAGCTTTTCTACAAAACAAGTACTGGGCAAAAAAACCTTTTTGAAACAAAAATACATTAATTTGCTAAAAGGTCCTTTGTATTTTGGATCGATAAGGGACTTCGGGAATGTCTGGCCGACTGCATCTAAACTACAGCTTAATTAACACGTAATCATCAAAATAAATGAAAATATCACTGTTATAACTGCAGCCTGTGTTCCTTTTCAGGGGTTCCCAAACTTTTCAGGGGTCGTGCCCTTCAACAACAACAACTCTTCTGCCACACGTGTCGTGTTCAGTCAAACAGATTTGTTTTTTCATCATGTTTTGGGCGGTAGGCGTTGTGCAGGTGACAGAAATACCGCAGTCATTGCTCATGGCACGAATGATCGTTTAATGTGGGAGTCACTGTGCGTGTGTCACTTGTTTTGGCCCTTGGGCTGCAGAGTTTGGCTCAATAAGAAGTAGATTTATAATTTTTGCCGCCCAGGGATGTCGAGGTTGCGTTCAAATGCTAATGCTAACGGTAACTCGGAGGCTTTATGTCAAAAAACTGAACAAAACAATCCTCAGCCAAACCCTTAAAGGTATCGATTCATAACTACTCTGCGCTGATGCTGATGTGTCTTTCAGTAAATACAATTTGACTCATTCTACGACGTAAATCCGTTGTGACGCATTTGCTAACGGCTGCGGCAATGACTGCGCTCCTAAATTGGCATCGTTGTTGCCGGGTAGACTTCAGAAAGCACAGGCGACGCATATTGTATTTGAATAAGAGGAAATAAGAGAGGAAACAAACAAACCGTGTAAACAAAAGCGTGTCCTGAGAAAGACTGGGAAGTAGGAAGGACTGAAAGGAAGGGGCGGGCCCTTTTATACGCAGGTGAAGGGCATGTGACCTACAGGACCCGGATATGTCTTTTTAATTCAACATTCGTAAATTCAACTCATAATCAGATCTACCATCCAAACTTTGTGTACACACAGCTCCTTTTATTTATTGTTTTTGTAAAAAAAAAAAAAAAAAAAAAAAAAAGACGTGTCACATTAAAACAAGCTGAAACAAAACAATTATTTATTTTCATAACATTAGGTGCCCAGGGCCCGTGGATGCCGTCGCCGGGTGTTGATTCCGGAGCTTCATGTGGAGCTGGAGCTTCATCAAAATATCCCCGACCTATTACATTACTTTGTCACTAAAAAGATAATTGTCCCGACAACAAAAGGGGAAAAAAGTCCACATTTTTCCCGACTCTTTCCAGCATTTCCTCATTTTTTTCCCTATTTTTCTATACCCCCATTATTATAAGAAATATATATATATATATATATATATATATATATATTTATATATATATATATTCTTTTTCCACCCTATTTCTTCCATATTCCATATTTTCCTGTTTTTTCCCATTTAATCCTTTCTTTAATTTTTTCCACACCCTCACCCATTTTCCAAATTTTTGTAAAAAAAAAAAAAAAAGCACCACCACATTGTATTTAATAAATATAATTATGTTGTTGCTGCTGTAATAATAAAAAAGAAAAGCCTATGTTTCAAATCTGCAGCCCAACATTACCTGTGGTCACGTCTGTGGAGGAAACAAAGCTCCATGGTTGCATTTAATAAAAATAACAATAATAATAATAATAATAATAATAATAATAATAATAATGTCCAGTCTGCGCACACCAGCCACACGCACTACATTTCCCAGGGTTCCTGGTGTTTTCCATCCGAGTCCTTCCGTTCCCTCCCGGCTTAGCTTCCGAGGTCTGACGGGATCGGCCATGGCGAAGGCGGCGTGTCCCATCTGACTGTGGGGAAGTCTGAGCCTGCTTTAAACACCGGTAAAAGGGGCGGAGCTCTGCCAAACACAGTTTCTGTTAAACAGGTGGAGCCACTGCTGCAGGTGAATAAATAGAGACATCAGTTTGAAACGTGTGGTGTAGATTACTGAGAGACATTATTCAGAGACATTGTTCAGAGAGACTTTTGGGTCTGGTTTAGTTTTTGAATAACCTTTGAAGTAAATTGAATGATCTATTGGAGTTTCTTCCACGTCCAAAGAAGTTTAATTCTACGTGTCTCGGTTCCTGAGAAATCAATTCAATTAAGATTTTATTCACAAGGTTATAGTGTGGAGTGAGATTGGGCGAGACTGTGGGCGGGGGCTCCGTCTCAGATGGATTTGCCCATTCTGACAGGTCAATAGGATGACCATTATTGCTTTGTAACCAGTTTGGAAATGATGGAGATAAAATCAGCCCCAGAGACAAAGCAAAGTCTTAAAGAACTCCTCATTAGGGCTTTCACTCATTGTATCACGTGATCCGGTGTTGAGTGTTTGTCTGTACAGTATTTGAAATCATAATTTTAACATTTCTATGTCCAAATAATATTTTAAATGAATAAGCATGCCAGTACTTGAGTGTGCCACGTATATTCTTCCTGCACTACGTGGGAGGTATTGGTCACCTAAAGGCCAGGGAGTGTGTTTTTCTATCTTAAGGCCTCACATATATGGCCGTCCTGTCACCGTGACAGTGAGTGATTCGGGGCCTCACAGACACACAGTCTGTCTCAACCAGCCTCACCGAGAATAACAACTTTTACAGTTCCTCATTTACATACTAGGATAAAAGGTGACAAGGTCTGAGGTAATCGCCGAGACGGGCGCAGAAGTCGCGTGAGAGACTCAGGGTCTCTTCCAGAGAACTCGGAACTGTTTGTTTTTGAGGCTTACATTAGATCTGAAATATTTTGTGGCGCTAGACCATTGAAGTTGTTAACTTTTAACTGTTGGGTGCAGCGAAGTCAGCGGGCTTCCGTGAGGTTGGTGCGGACCTGGGGTACATGTTCTGTAAGGGTTTCTGATACAAGACGGGGTCTGATTATAATTTGTGTGAATGTTGTGTGATTTTGACACTCTGTGATTGCCTTTTCCAAACTAAACTTTTAAGGGGGTGAACATTTATATGAATTTCTTGAGTATCCAAGAGACCAAGGGATGAGAATATTTACTGTTTAATTCGGAAACATTGGATTAGATACAGCAAAAGTTGTAAATTGACATCCTGGGGAGAGACCTAGTAAAATAGATCGTACTAAAATGTACATTTATGGGAAAAAAAAGAAAAGAATGATTTGTCAGGAAAGAACAAAGGAAATTAAAGCTTTATTTAAACCTAATGTAAACATGAAAGACAGAAGTAGCAAATCAAATGTGGGACATGGAATTGATCGTGTGTTACCAAGTTTGAAACAACAGCACAACCTCTAAGAAGAAAAAAAGCTAAACAAGGGTTTTCTTCTGGCCAGCACAAGGTCCTGGCAGATAGAGGAAGAATATATAGCTATAGAAGCTATATCCATCGTGGGGATTGGCTCTGACCACTTATACAGAGCTACGTCAAGGAAGAGATATAGGATGCATAAATAAATAATTCCCATACCTTTATTATATTCTATTTGTTTGTTTGGGTGCGATAGTCAAAGGTAATGAACATCCATAGATGTATGTAAACATGCTGTGTCAAAATTGTAGCCTTGAGAAAGTTACGCATGTTAAGGGTAAAGACCTAAGGTGACTTTGAAAATCAAGCAAAGTTCAGTTGCCCAGCTGTACTTATACAACTTAGTCCAGGCCAAACCAGTAAACCTATTAAGAGAAATAAAACTTGTAAGTTATAAATAGATAAAGATATTTTCTTTCACCATGACACTCAATGTTATGTTAATTTAATCCAATATTGGACTAGATATTCGCTAATGATGATAATAAAAATAAGGTTATAATAATCAGAAAATGTTTGTAGTTAGTTAGTTGGGCTTTTCTACACGACATTCAAATGAAAGTATGTTCACGCACAGACACAGGGCTCGAGTCTCGAACGTTTTAAACTCAGATGGTTCTTAGTTCAGCTGGTGATGAACTCCACAAGAGAAAAGGCAGGAAATGAACCGTCATGACCTTTAGTATTAAACACAGGCCAAGAGCAGATCACTGGTAAATAAAAATCCTGTTTTGTCTCTTGTTTGCTTTAGGGCGTCAGCTGCTCTGCCAGGGAATTCACCAGTATCGTTTAACAGATGCACTTGAACATTTGTACTTTGGCAACGGCTGATTCTATTTAGTTGATGCAGATTAATAAATGTACAATGTTCTTTTAATGTTCCTTTTTGCCGCCCTACTTTAGCCTGTGGCTTCTGGTTCAAACAAACACATGCAGATACTTGTCTGACTGAATGTGTCGGAACATGTTGTCCCGACTTAACCAGGCTGTTCACTAATCAAGTCAGTTTTTTACCCAAATCAGTTTAGAGTAGTTCTAATTGATATTTTTAGAGCCAGATGGTTCTTGAATTTGGGTAAATATGGTCTGAGGTAGTGCTTGTGTTCAGGAGCCGGTTTTATAGACCAGGTTTTTGTTAATTTAGTGGATGCTCTTCTTCTTCTGCTCTTGTGGAGGATCGCGTGGGCGCCGCCATGAATTATGCCCCTCCCTTTTGTCATATCAGTTAACATGGGGCTGGAGTCCAGATAACATCAGCTACAGTGCAAATGAACACTGGACATTTAACACAAATCACTCGACTAAACATCAGATTTGAGCGGAGAACTTTCTCCCTCGTTTTCCTTTTAATGAACGAGCTTCGCGCTAGACCAGAAGTGTCAGGACAACGGAAGTGCCGAGACGAAGCAAAAAGAGGCAAAAGTTTAATTATAGTAAATCTGTGAAACACTAATAATGAATCAATTTAAAAAAATATATATATAATTTGTAGAAATAGAATTGAAACAGGAAAATTCTGACTAACTGAATCCTGGATAAATAAAGGACAAATCAAATAAACCTTTATTTGTGTTGGCAGTGACAGTTGTGACTGAGGATCATGTGAGAGACACGCCTGTACCGGATGAACCTCCAAACAAAAAGCAGATGAAAAGCTTTGATGTTTTTGAGTCATGAAAGACACATTTGTCACGCACTCCAAAGAGTGAGGACAACAGCATCAAAACAAAACACAACTTTCCTAAATCTACATTTAGCCTAAACCTCTGGGATAAATAATGGGACTTTGAACCCGTCTCTGACTCAGATCATGACAAATGTGACCAGTTCTGTACGAGGACTCACAGACTCTTCAAACAATATATTATTATAATACTGCAAACACTTGTGGTGAATATACACAACATGGGTCCAAGTCATGGAGGGAGCTGATATCCCTCCAATACCACCCCCTGGTGGCCAGGGGCAAACATCAAACTTTGTAAAACATCTGTGCAGTGACACACAGTGACGTATGCAGACATTTTGAGGGGCAGGTGCTCAACCAAGACTAAAGGGCCGAGGCAGAGGAGGCATGAAGCGCCATTTGTTAAGCACTAAAACTGTATTTTCAGCACATGTTGGCTTAGTAGGGCAAATGTCTAAGAACAATAAAAGAAATAATACTTGATATTGGGAAGGGGAAAAAATGCTCTTGAGTATAGTAACCATCAAACCAGATTCTCATGCTGCCGTCAGCCTTAACGTGTGAACTCACAGAGACTGAAGCCTGTTGGCCTGATGTTGGCCTTCAGACTGAGGAGAGGAGCTCTCACTGAGCACCTGTTTCCAGCACAAACCACTTTTTTGGTGTTTCTTCCTTTGCCATGTCCCCGGTTTTATGGAATAAACTCCCAGCTCATGTTAAAGAAGCAGACACACTCTCTACATTTACGACATTTAAAACATACCTCTTCGTATGAGCTCATGATCAGGTCAGTTTGGTAAAGCTCTGACCCACAGCCTGAAGTAAAGCTGCTTTAGAAGAAACACTGAGCGCTGTCCTCTTCTTCTTCTTACTGCAGACTGTGTCTTATTATGATACAATATTACCCCCATTTCAGATTTAGCCCTGTCCACAGAGGAACCACACCCACAACGCTCCTCACCACCTTCAGCTGACGGTTATTTGGCCTTAATGTTTGCCTGGGTACTACATTCGCCTGAAAATGTCCAGGGGCCAAAACTCCAAATTGTGGCCCACATGACGCCCCACTTCCTCCAGATCCCAGAGTTGTTCATCTAGTATTGGGGTTGGGGCGTCCCTTAGGACATTTGGAAGAAATTCAGTATTTTGAGCCTTTTTAGAGCCCTGATTTGTGTAATATTATTTCTTAAAAATCATCATGGGGGCCTGTGGTTGTGTGGCTCGTGGCTATTAGGGAAAAAAGAAGTCATTCTGTGTAATCCATACAACACAATGTGCAGATCATGGGCCTGTAAAGAAGAAACATTAACTCCTTTCATAATCCCATTAATTCCTATACATTTACATTTTTGTGATTATATTTGGCTGCTATAGATGCTCCTCTTGTGAACACATACATTTACATTTGTTTCATATGATTTAACATTGTATTACAGGACTGTATTTATTTACATCACATGCAAACATTAGTCCTTTAGCGCGATATAGACTGGGACCATTGACCATTTCTACAAAACATAAGCAGTTTATTTGCTCTTAAGTCACTGAAGAAGAAAAATAGACAGATTGTGACCAATATTTAGCTCGTGAACCGGAGACATTGAACACTCTAAGGCCCTCCTGCACAGAACCTCTGGCCCCCAAGATGAATTTGCTCACACACCTGCCAAAGTTGGGGGAAGATGAGCCACTCTTTGCTTCGGTGGTTATTGTGTAAAAACAGTATAATATAAATACAAAATGTTGCTGTTTACATGTGTTTTTTAACCTCTTAACTCCCACCTGAACTAAGCACATTCTCCCCCATTTGGCTTTACCCAAACCTAAAAGCCCCTTGAAAAGAAAGCATCAAAATGGCATCGAAACGCAACAAAGTGACGGAAAAGCGACATAAACACAACCAAAGAATGACTAAAACAGGCCAGAAAAGCAACGATGATACAACAGAAAAGTGACTAAAGAGCGAGAAAAAAATGACGAGGCAAAAGGGCAAAAATACTTACTTAAACTCCCGCCTGAACAGAGAGCATTTTCTCCAGTTCAGCTTTACCCAAATCCTGTAGGCCAGTGTAACGCCTCATTTGAAAGCTAAGATCTACAAAACTAAATTGATCTTTTTCCTCACGTCATCAGAATTTTTTTCCATCATTTTTTTGGGGGGTATTCAACTCTTTTTTGTAACTGTTTTGTAATTTTTTTTTCTTCATTTTTTTTCACTTTTTGTCACATTTTTTTTTAAATTTTTGTGACATTTAGGGGACTTTTTTGGGACTTTTCATAATTTTTTGGTCAAATTTTTGTACATTTTTTGTCCATTTTTTGGTCATTTTTTGGTAAATTTTTCATCACTTTTTTGTCACATTTCCATCATTGTTTTCATCTCAGTTCTGTCGCTATTTTCACATCTTTTTTCCATAAGCTTTTGGATTGGGGTAAAGCCAAATTGGAGAAAATGTGCTCGGTTCAGGTGGGAGTTAAGGGGTTAAACTTACTTAAAAACCCACAATAAAAACTTCAAAGACGCTTCAAAAATTTGACCAAAGAGGGGCAACAACGCAACAAAAATCTACAATTAGTTGTGCAGGCCTTAGCTTTCAAATGAGGCACTACACTGTTCCTTTGCAGCTTTTAGATTTGGGTAAAGCCGAACTGGAGTTAAAAAAAAAATAATAATCCAGGAAAAACATCCAATATAATGTAAAACATCGGCAATTGCAGAAAATTGGCCTCAGTGGCCTCACAAACTTGCCCACCCCTGCTCTAAGGGCTCCTTTACCATGTGCAACACAAGTATGGGCTAAAGTGCATCAGCAGACGACTCTTTTCTTTTTTTTTTGCTCACAGCATTTTCTCTTTTACACATCAGGGTCGAGCCCCAACACTGTAACACTTGCCGTTTCAAAAGGTAAATCGGACGCCTCATTCCAACAACAAACAATATGCTGTTTTCCAACTTGCACTGGCGTTGTCTTGATAAAAGATCAAAGTAAAATTAACAGATAAGGCGCTTTAGGGCACACGGGTTCTGCCCAAGTGTCCTTGCTCATTTTGTATATCAGTGACAGAACCGCAGAGCGAAGCAAAAGCTACATTATCAATTTTACTGTAAAGCTATGAATTTTATGGGTGTAAAAATATCGGTATGGTCAACATTTCAATGCCAGCTTAGATTCAGCTTAATGAATGAAATTGAATGGAAAAGGAGGTCATGTGACTGTGAACATTCAGGTTGATATTGATGAGGAGCACGTCGTTTAACAAAGATACTACACACACTTATGTAGATAGATAGATAGATAGAATCCTGAATCCTGAGTGACGTCTGTAGAAGTGGAGAGCCTGGTCATCAACTCCATCAAGGCTCTTCAGTGTTTTACATGTGTGGAGTAACTGTCCCGTCTACAGGACAAACATCAGAGCAGTGTTCAAGAGGACTTTAGGATCACACACACCCTCACAACTCACTACTGCTGCCCTCTGGGGGGCGCTAGAGGAGCATCAAAGCAAGAACCACACAACTCACAAACAAGTCCCATCCACAGGCCTTTATTCTTTAGGCTTTAAGTCATGAAAGTTCAAACAAGTCAGGTACAACATCATTCAATCCTTTTTCAACTGTGATGTTATTGTTGAATCTGGTGTTTACTCAATGCCAATTTTCATTCAGTGTGGGGCATTAAAAAGTCTCTATATAAACATGATTATAGACATTTAAGTTATGTCTTTCTTTAGTGGTGATGTAACATTCATGATCAATTGTGAAAGAGACAGACCTTTTTTTCAGTCATTTTGACCCTGAACTCCCCTGAAGAAACAAAAGACGGATCAGGATCAGGGTCAGGATCAGGGTCAGGGTCAGGATCAGGGTCAGGGTCAGGGTCAGGGTCAGGGTCAGGATCAGGATCAGGATCAGGGTCAGGGTCAGGGTCAGGATCAGAATCAGGGTCACGGTCAGGATCAGGGTCAGGGTCAGGGTCAGGATCAGGGTCAGGGTCAGGGTCAGGGTCAGGGTCAGGGTCAGGGTCAGGGTCAGGATCAGGGTCAGGGTCAGGGTCAGGATCAGGGTCAGGGTCAGGGTCAGGATCAGGGTCAGGGTCGGGGTCAGGCCACACAAGTGAAAGCTTTTAACAGTTAAGTCAAAGCAAAATGCACTAAAAATGATATTTGGACATGATTGAAATTCTGTGTTAAAAAGAAGCAGTCTTTTGAATGACTCTTTGAAATGAACGGATGAAATAAATGTGGTTTGTCTGTTTTTGATGCACTCGAAACACTCGTGTAGCCAGTAAGAAACAACATAAAACTTAACATGCAGTTTGTTATTCCTGTTACAAACACGGCTAAACTGTGGACACTTCGGTTAAGTTCATGTTATTTCCAAGTTAATTACCACACTATTACCCTACTGTTACCATATTATTACCGTGCCGTAATGTAAAGTGCTACTGACAATTCAATAGCTCGATGTTGACAAATACAATCAGTTGTAATACTTCCATAATACTTTTCCACAACCAGAAACAGAAAACCATGAAATACTTTTGTAGGTGAAACAAAAATCCTATAATAATACTTGTGTGATTGTACCTGACCTGAAATGAAACATTATGATTTACAGATAAGTGGTAGTGGTCAGTGTGGTAGTGGTAAGACGTGATGGGTGATGGGTTGGATAGGGTCAACAACAGCATCTCTCAGGACGTTATTATTCCAAAGGTTTGCCACCTCTCCAACCGGATCTGAAAAGACATAGATTGGAATACATTTTAGAACTATTGAGACTAACTGGAAAATAGATTAATTCTTATATTAGAAATTCAGTGTCTAGTTAAGAAAATATATTGGTCTATGGCTGTATCGGAATGTCCACACTAGTCCCTACCCCTTATTCACTACATAGGCCGCACTATATAGTCACTATTTAGTCACTGATTCTGTTGGTGATTCGGACACAAGACACTACTTTCTCCGAGCTGCGACTGCAGATATGTTTCTTTTTTTCTTTTTATCTGAATTCATTTATTGTTACAACCTTTTATTTTGGCACTTTTACAGGCGTTTTATTTGTCATTTAAATTAAAATTAAAACTAGAAAAAGGAAGAAAAAAAAAAGTCACCCCAGCGTGAGCTCAGAGACGCCGAAAGTCGGTCAGAGCCCGGTGTCCGAACACCAGCAGATTGAGGGACTAGATCTGCTAAAAGTTCGATAAACTCTGGGAATAAAGTATTTCTGTGATAAAAAACAAACTCAGAGACAGTGGAATATTTATGGATAAATATGAGTCAGATACTTTATATTTAAGATGGATTTTACATGAATGGCTTGGATTATTCGAGAGGAAGCTGTCGGTCATTTAACAGCTCCAGCTAAAGGTTAGCAGCTAACGTTAGCATGAAGCTATCGGTCATTTAACAGCTCCAGCTAAAGGTTAGCAGCTAACGTTAGCATGAAGCTTTCGGTAATTTAACAGCTCCAGCTAAAGGTTAGCAGCTAACGTTAGCATGAAGCTATCGGTCATTTAACAGCTCAAGCTAAAGGTTAGCAGCTAACGTTAGCATCTTTTCACCGAAACCGTTTACGTTTAGGTCGTTTATTCATGAGAAACACAAACACACGACTGAAACAGCCGATTTAAACAGCTGATTTACTTCAGTCGTGTTTAGTTCAAAGACCTGTCTCTGTCAGGCTCTTCCCCGACTCTCGCAATGCATTGTGGTCTATATTGACTCATTTAGTGACCATCGATGCTCACTACTTTTCCAGATGCATTGTGGGAAATTTCGAGTGCACTACTTTTTTCTCTCTGGACATTCGGACACCCCTACGACATGTGACCACTATATAGTCACTATATAGTCACTATATAGTCACTATATAGTCACTATATAGTCAGTATATAGTCACTATATAGTCACTATATAGTCACTATATAGTCACTATATAGGGGATAGTGTGGACATTCGGATACAGCCTATTTCTCAAGACGAGGCACGTTCTTCCTCTGAAACTGTGGTCTCTACATAGTGTTCCGGCAAATGTTTTGGCCTGTTCCCCGAATCCATCACATCAGACCAAAAGTGTTCCTGAAACTCCTCATTTACAAAGTAGGCACTGCTCAACTCTCACCTCTCCATTCTCTCCATCAGATCCTCTCTCTGAGGCAGATTGTTATGGTAAATATTGAGACCATATTCAATAAAACCGGAGAGAAGTTGTCGTAAGTCAAGCGTGCCGATTTATTGGACATGTGGACATGGAGACACATCAAGTACCGAGATACAAGATGCTCTGAAGAACAGTTCAGAGCTCACAGTATTTATACACAAAGACAAACAATGATCATACGATTGTGGAATGCCCCCAATGGTGTAATGGTTCAGATTGACCTAAGACATTCAAAAACGCTGACGAAGATGTATAAGACAAACGTCGCCACAGCAAGGACACAGACCCCCTGTCTCCAATTCGAGATAAGATGTACTACCCCGGCCACGCAGGTGTCCGAGCAGGTGTCCCTTAGCTGTAAACACTGTCTCTTAGCTGTAAACAGGGTACAGTGCGTACTTGTCAGTCGCTCATAACACATACGTAATGTGATTACAATAAAGCATATAATAAACATATTATAATATATAATAAACATATAATGATATATAATATACAGTTGGATTTCCATAATTTCCATAACAAGACTCCAAGCGATGATCTGGGTGATCGCCTCAGCGATATCTGCTGGAGACCCCATTTCGATGACGGTGTCTCGCACAAAGTAAAGGAGTTCCGGCAGCAGGAACCGAGACCCCTGCCAGACGACAGGTGAAAAGTGCCGCCAGAGCCGCGCCACAGCCCTGCAAAAGCAAAAGAATGATCAGTAAGCAGTCATGTATCGTGAATACGAGTAAATCAGAACAATCTAAAGGAAAGAGCTTTATGGATCTCAATGGGAGAATTCACTGGTTACAGCAGCTCTTATAAACACACAAGTGAAGTGCAGACGAACAAGATAAATGTGTAAATACATAAAGATAATAACAGGATAAAAGAATCTTCATGAATAATGAATAAAACACTTAAAGAGCGGAGTTATTCTGACCGCTCCGGAAACCGAAGCTCGATGGTTAGAGCGATTCCACCCAAGTAGAGGTCGGCAGCTCGAATCCCGGCTTCTGCAGATTGTCATTGTTTCCTTGGGCAAGACACTTCACCCAGAGATGGTGCAGATTAGTGTCCTCACCTCCGTCAGTCGACCCCAGGGCAGCTGTGGCTGCAATAGTAGCTTACCACCACCAAGTGAATGCATAATGACGATGTAGCACTATCATTATTCATTATTAATTAAAGTTTTTATTCTTTATTATATTTTTTTCATTTTACTTTATTATAATTAATTAATTAATTATTCTGTTAATGTATTTGTTATTGATCCTGCCTCCTACTTAACCACATTGGCCAGCCTTTCCACAATATCCCCATCTCTTGTATATATTGTCATTTTATTTACCATGTTTTTTTATTATAAATGTGAACAAATTCATTAAACATATGCATGAGCACCTTTTCTGTTTAATTGTATTATTTCAATTGTTTGTTAGTGTGATTATTAAAGCTGCTGTGACAAGATAATTTCCCTTGTCGATCGAAAAAGTCTAATGCAAAAGTCAAATCAGAGCCAAATATAAAATATCAAAGTTGCAGCAAAGAAATGGATTCTCGATGTTACAGTCATAGTTCAGAGACGATGATGAAACTAAACCAGGACTTCATTTGTCCAAACTAAACCCACCAGAGTCTGAGCCACATTCTCTTCATCACATTTCTGATATTTGAGAGTGATAATTCTTATATTAGAAATTCAGTGTCTAGTTAAGAAAATATATTGGTCTATGGCTGTATTGGAATGTCCACACTAGTCCCTACCCCTTATTCACTACATAGGCCGCACTATATAGTCACTATTTAGTCACTGATTCTGTTGGTGATTCGGACACAAGACACTACTTTCTCCGAGCTGCGACTGCAGATATGTTTCTTTTTTTCTTTTTATCTGAATTTATTTATTGTTACAAACTTTTATTTTGGCACTTTTACAGGCGTTTTATTTTTCATTTAAATTTAAATTAAAACTAGAAAAAGGAAGAAAAAAAAAAGTCACCCCAGCGTGAGCTCAGAGACGCCGAAAGTGGGTCAGAGCCCGGTGTCCGAACACCAGCAGATTGAGGGACTAGATCTGCTAAAAGTTCGATAAACTCTGGGAATAAAGTATTTCTGTGATAAAAACCAAACTCAGAGACAGTGGAATATTTATGGATAAATATGAGTCAGATACTTTATATTTAAGATGGATTTTACATGAATGGCTTGGATTATTCGAGAGGAAGCTGTCGGTCATTTAACAGCTCCAGCTAAAGGTTAGCAGCTAACGTTAGCATGAAGCTATCGGTCATTTAACAGCTCCAGCTAAAGGTTAGCAGCTAACGTTAGCATGAAGCTATCGGTCATTTAACAGCTCCAGCTAAAGGTTAGCAGCTAACGTTAGCATGAAGCTATCGGTCATTTAACAGCTCCAGCTAAAGGTTAGCAGCTAACGTTAGCATCTTTTCACAGTAACCGTTTACGTTTAGGTCGTTTATTCATGAGAAACACAAACACACGACTGAAACAGCTGATTTACTTCAGTCGTGTTTAGTTCAAAGACCTGTCTCTGTCAGGCTCTTCCCCGACTCTCGCAATGCATTGTGGTCTATATTGACTCGTTTAGTGACCATCGATGCTCACTACTTTTCCAGATGCATTGTGGGAAATTTCGAGTGCACTACTTTTTTCTCTCAGGACATTCGGACACCCCTACCACTATATAGTGACTATATAGTGACTATATAGTGACTATATAGTCAGTATATAGTCACTATATAGTCACTATATAGTCAGTATATAGTCACTATATAGTCACTATATAGTCAGTATATAGTCACTATATAGTCACTATATAGTCACTATATAGTCACTATAAAGGAAATAGTGTGGACATTCGGATACAGCCTATTTCTCAAGACGAGGCACGTTCTTCCTCTGAAACTGTGGTCTCTACATAGTGTTCCGGCAAATGTTTTGGCCTGTTCCCCGAATCCATCACATCAGACCAAAAGTGTTCTTGAAACTCCTCATTTACAAAGTAGGCACTGCTCAACTCTTACCTCTCCATTCTCTCCATCAGATCCTCTCTCTGAGGCAGACGCCGAGCGATGATCTGGGTGATCGCCTCAGCGATATCTGCTGGAGACCCCATTTCGATGACGGTGTCTCGCACAAAGTAAAGCAGCTCCAGCCGCAGGACCAGAGTGAGCTCACGAGTCGCCTGCCAGACGACAGGTGAAAAGTGCCGCCAGAGCCGCGCCACAGCCCTGCAAAAGGAAAAGAATGTATCGTGAATATGACGACATCAGGACAATCCAGGACTAAAGGTAAGAAAGAGCTTTATGGATCTCAATGGGGGAATTCACTGGTTACAGCAGCTCTTATAAACACACAAGTGAAGTGCAGACGAACAAGATAAATGTGTAAATACATAAAGATAATAACAGGATAAAAGTATCTTCATGAATAATGAATAAAACACTTAAAGAGCGGAGTTATTCTGACCGCTCCGGAAACCGAAGCTCGATGGTTAGAGCGATTCCACCCAAGTAGAAGTCGGCAGCTCGAATCCCGGCTTCTGCAGATTGTCATTGTTTCCTTGGGCAAGGCACTTCACCCAGAGATGGTGCAGATTAGTGGCCACACCTCTGTCAGTCGACCCCAGGGCAGCTGTGGCTGCAATAGTAGCTTACCACCACCAAGTGAATGCATAATGACGATGTAGCACTATCATTATTCATTATTAATTAAAGTTTTTATTCTTTATTATATTTTTTTCATTTTACTTTATTATAATTAATTAATTAATTATTCTGTTAATGTATTTGTTATTGATCCTGCCTCCTACTTAACCACATTGGCCAGCCTTTCCACAATATCCCCATCTCTTGTATATATTGTCATTTTATTTACCATGTTTTTTTATTATAAATGTGAACAAATTCATTAAACATATGCATGAGCACCTTTTCTGTTTAATTGTATTATTTCAATTGTTTGTTAGTGTGATTATTAAAGCTGCTGTGACAAGATAATTTCCCTTGTCGATCGAAAAAGTCTAATGCAAAAGTCAAATCAGAGCCAAATATAAAATATCAAAGTTGCAGCAAAGAAATGGATTCTCGATGTTACAGTCATAGTTCAGAGACGATGATGAAACTAAACCAGGACTTCATTTGTCCAAACTAAACCCACCAGAGTCTGAGCCACATTCTCTTCATCACATTTCTGATATTTGAGAGTGATAATTCTTATATTAGAAATTCAGTGTCTAGTTAAGAAAATATATTGGTCTATGGCTGTATCGGAATGTCCACACTAGTCCCTACCCCTTATTCACTACATAGGCCGCACTATATAGTCACTATTTAGTCACTGATTCTGTTGGTGATTCGGACACAAGACACTACTTTCTCCGAGCTGCGACTGCAGATATGTTTCTTTTTTTCTTTTTATCTGAATTTATTTATTGTTACAAACTTTTATTTTGGCACTTTTACAGGCGTTTTATTTTTCATTTAAATTTAAATTAAAACTAGAAAAAGGAAGAAAAAAAAAAGTCACCCCAGCGTGAGCTCAGAGACGCCGAAAGTGGGTCAGAGCCCGGTGTCCGAACACCAGCAGATTGAGGGACTAGATCTGCTAAAAGTTCGATAAACTCCGGGAATAAAGTATTTCTGTGATAAAAACCAAACTCAGAGACAGTGGAATATTTATGGATAAATATGAGTCAGATACTTTATATTTAACAAGGATTTTACATGAATGGCTTGGATTATTCGAGAGGAAGCTGTCGTTCATTTAACAGCTCCAGCTAAAGGTTAGCAGCTAACGTTAGCATGAAGCTATCGGTCATTTAACAGCTCCAGCTAAAGGTTAGCAGCTAACGTTAGCATGAAGCTATCGGTCATTTAACAGCTCCAGCTAAAGGTTAGCAGCTAACGTTAGCATGAAGCTATCGGTCATTTAACAGCTCCAGCTAAAGGTTAGCAGCTAACGTTAGCATCTTTTCACCGTAACCGTTTACGTTTAGGTCGTTTATTCATGAGAAACACAAACACACGACTGAAACAGCTGATTTACTTCAGTCGTGTTTAGTTCAAAGACCTGTCTCTGTCAGGCTCTTCCCCGACTCTCGCAATGCATTGTGGTCTATATTGACTCGTTTAGTGACCATCGATGCTCACTACTTTTCCAGATGCATTGTGGGAAATTTCGAGTGCACTACTTTTTTCTCTCTGGACATTCGGACACCCCTACCACTATATAGTCAGTATATAGTCACTATATAGTCACTATATAGTCACTATATAGTCACTATATAGGGGATAGTGTGGACATTCGGATACAGCCTATTTCTCAAGACGAGGCACGTTCTTCCTCTGAAACTGTGGTCTCTACATAGTGTTCCGGCAAATGTTTTGGCCTGTTCCCCGAATCCATCACATCAGACCAAAAGTGTTCTTGAAACTCCTCATTTACAAAGTAGGCACTGCTCAACTCTCACCTCTCCATTCTCTCCATCAGATCCTCTCTCTGAGGCAGACGCCGAGCGATGATCTGGGTGATCGCCTCAGCGATATCTGCTGGAGACCCCATTTCGATGACGGTGTCTCGCACAAAGTAAAGCAGCTCCAGCCGCAGGACCAGAGTGAGCTCACGAGTCGCCTGCCAGACGACAGGTGAAAAGTGCCGCCAGAGCCGCGCCACAGCCCTGCAAAAGCAAAAGAATGTATCGTGAATATGACGACATCAGGACAATCCAGGACTAAAGGTAAGAAAGAGCTTTATGGATCTCAATGGGGGAATTCACTGGTTACAGCAGCTCTTATAAACACACAAGTGAAGTGCAGACGAACAAGATAAATGTGTAAATACATAAAGATAATAACAGGATAAAAGAATCTTCATGAATAATGAATAAAACACTTAAAGAGCGGAGTTATTCTGACCGCTCCGGAAACCGAAGCTCGATGGTTAGAGCGATTCCACCCAAGTAGAAGTCGGCAGCTCGAATCCCGGCTTCTGCAGATTGTCATTGTTTCCTTGGGCAAGACACTTCACCCAGAGATGGTGCAGATTAGTGGCCACACCTCTGTCAGTCGACCCCAGGGCAGCTGTGGCTGCAATAGTAGCTTACCACCACCAAGTGAATGCATAATGACGATGTAGCACTATCATTATTCATTATTAATTAAAGTTTTTATTCTTTATTATATTTTTTTCATTTTACTTTATTATAATTAATTAATTAATTATTCTGTTAATGTATTTGTTATTGATCCTGCCTCCTACTTAACCACATTGGCCAGCCTTTCCACAATATCCCCATCTCTTGTATATATTGTCATTTTATTTACCATGTTTTTTTATTATAAATGTGAACAAATTCATTAAACATATGCATGAGCACCTTTTCTGTTTAATTGTATTATTTCAATTGTTTGTTAGTGTGATTATTAAAGCTGCTGTGACAAGATAATTTCCCTTGTCGATCGAAAAAGTCTAATGCAAAAGTCAAATCAGAGCCAAATATAAAATATCAAAGTTGCAGCAAAGAAATGGATTCTCGATGTTACAGTCATAGTTCAGAGACGATGATGAAACTAAACCAGGACTTCATTTGTCCAAACTAAACCCACCAGAGTCTGAGCCACATTCTCTTCATCACATTTCTGATATTTGAGAGTGATAATTCTTATATTAGAAATTCAGTGTCTAGTTAAGAAAATATATTGGTCTATGGCTGTATTGGAATGTCCACACTAGTCCCTACCCCTTATTCACTACATAGGCCGCACTATATAGTCACTATTTAGTCACTGATTCTGTTGGTGATTCGGACACAAGACACTACTTTCTCCGAGCTGCGACTGCAGATATGTTTCTTTTTTTCTTTTTAACTGAATTCATTTATTGTTACAAACTTTTATTTTGGCACTTTTACAGGCGTTTTATTTTTCATTTAAATTTAAATTAAAACCAGAAAAAGGAAGAAAAAAAAAAGTCACCCCAGCGTGAGCTCAGAGACGCCGAAAGTGGGTCAGAGCCCGGTGTCCGAACACCAGCAGATTGAGGGACTAGATCTGCTAAAAGTTCGATAAACTCTGGGAATAAAGTATTTCTGTGATAAAAACCAAACTCAGAGACAGTGGAATATTTATGGATAAATATGAGTCAGATACTTTATATTTAAGATGGATTTTACATGAATGGCTTGGATTATTCGAGAGGAAGCTGTCGTTCATTTAACAGCTCCAGCTAAAGGTTAGCAGCTAACGTTAGCATGAAGCTATCGGTCATTTAACAGCTCCAGCTAAAGGTTAGCAGCTAACGTTAGCATGAAGCTATCGGTCATTTAACAGCTCCAGCTAAAGGTTAGCAGCTAACGTTAGCATGAAGCTATCGGTCATTTAACAGCTCCAGCTAAAGGCTAGCAGCTAACGTTAGCATCTTTTCACCGTAACCGTTTATATTTAGGTCGTTTATTCATGAGAAACACAAACACACGACTGAAACAGCTGATTTACTTCAGTCATGTTTAGTTCAAAGACCTGTCTCTGTCAGGCTCTTCCCCCGACTCTCGCAATGCATTGTGGTCTATATTGACCCGTTTAGTGACCATCGATGCTCACTACTTTTCGAGATGCATTGTGGGAAATTTCGAGTGGACTACTTTTTTCTCTCTGGACATTCGGACACCCCTACCACTATATAGTCAGTATATAGTCAGTATATAGTCACTATATAGTCACTATATAGTGACTATATAGTCACTATATAGTCACTATATAGTCACTATATAGTCAGTATATAGTCACTATATAGTCACTATATAGTCACTATATAGTCACTATATAGTCAGTATATAGGGGATAGTGTGGACATTCGGATACAGCCTATTTCTCAAGACGAGGCACGTTCTTCCTCTGAAACTGTGGTCTCTACATAGTGTTCCGGCAAATGTTTTGGCCTGTTCCCCGAATCCATCACATCAGACCAAAAGTGTTCCTGAAACTCCTCATTTACAAAGTAGGCACTGCTCAACTCTCACCTCTCCATTCTCTCCATCAGATCCTCTCTCTGAGGCAGACGCCGAGCGATGATCTGGGTGATCGCCTCAGCGATATCTGCTGGAGACCCCATTTCGATGACGGTGTCTCGCACAAAGTACAGCAGCTCCAGCCGCAGGACCAGAGTGAGCTCACGAGACCCCTGCCAGACGACAGGTGAAAAGTGCCGCCAGAGCCGCGCCACAGCCCTGCAAAAGCAAAAGAATGTATCGTGAATATGACGACATCAGGACAATCCAGGACTAAAGGTAAGAAAGAGCTTTATGGATCTCAATGGGGGAATTCACTGGTTACAGCAGCTCTTATAAACACACAAGTGAAGTGCAGACGAACAAGATGAATGTGTAAATACATAAAGATAATAACGGGATAAAAGAATCTTCATGAATAATGAATAAAACAGAGCGGAGTTATTCTGACCGCTCCGGAAACCGAAGCTCGATGGTTAGAGCGATTCCACCCAAGTAGAAGTCGGCAGCTCGAATCCCGGCTTCTGCAGATTGTCATTGTGTCCTTGGGCAAGGCACTTCACCCAGAGATGGTGCAGATTAGTGGCCTCACCTCCGTTAGTCGACCCCAGGGCAGCTGTGGCTGCAATAGTAGCTTACCACCACCAAGTGAATGCATAATGACGATGTAGCACTATCATTATTCATTATTAATTAAAGTTTTTATTCTTTATTATATTTTTTTCATTTTACTTTATTATAATTAATTAATTAATTATTCTGTTAATGTATTTGTTATTGATCCTGCCTCCTACTTAACCACATTGGCCAGCCTTTCCACAATATCCCCATCTCTTGCATATATTGTCATTTTATTTACCATGTTTTTTTATTATAAATTTGAACAAATTCATTAAACATATGCATGAGCACCTTTTCTGTTTAATTGTATTATTTCAATCATTCGTTTGTGTGATTATTAAAGCTGTTGTGAGAAGATAATTTCCCTTGTGGATCGAAAAAGTCTAATGCAAAAGTCAAATCAGAGCCAAATATAAAATATCAAAGTTGCAGCAAAGAAATGGATTCTCGATGTTACAGTCATAGTTCAGAGACGATGATGAAACTAAACCAGGACTTCATTTGTCCAAACTAAACCCACCAGAGTCTGAGCCACATTCTCTTTTCTGATATTTGAGAGTGAATTACCTCAACTGTTCTCCGTTCTCCTGGTCCTCAGACTGGTCTCCGGTCACCTGGTCCTCAGGCTGGTCTCCGGTCACCAGGTCCTCACGCTGGTCTCCGGTCACCAGGTCCTGAGGCTGGTCTCCGGTCACCAGGTCCTGAGGCTGGTCTCCAGTCACCAGGTCCTGAGGCTGGTCTCCGGTCACCAGGTCCTCAGGCTGGTCTCCGGTCACCCGGTCCTCAGGCTGGTCTCCGGTCACCAGGTCCTCAGGCTGGTCTCCGGTCACCAGGTCCTCAGGCTGGTCTCCGGTCACCAGGTCCTGAGGCTGGTCTCCGGTCACCAGGTCCTGAGGCTGGTCTCCGGTCACCAGGTCCTGAGGCTGGTCTCCGGTCACCAGGTCCTCAGGCTGGTCTCCGGTCACCAGGTCCTCAGGCTGGTCTCCGGTCACCAGGTCCTCAGGCTGGTCTCCGGTCACCCGGTCCTCAGGCTGGTCTCCGGTCACCAGGTCCTCAGGCTGGTCTCCGGTCACCAGGTCCTCAGGCTGGTCTCCGGTCACCCGGTCCTCAGGCTGGTCTCCGGTCACCAGGTCCTCAGGCTGGCGCTCTGGACCATCTGTAAAAACATTTTTAAAAAGTCATTACTTTGGTTAAACCTGAAGGAAATAAATCTTCAGCGTAAAACTCACTTCCTCTGCCACTGATTGGGTTTTCCATGTTGCCCAGTTCTCTTGTTCCTGTTACAAACAAGACATTATAATAATATACAGACATGAGTTAAACACTGACAAAGCGTGAAGTCTTCAAGCTACTTGTGGGTCGTCACATGTCGGTTCTAATCCTTTAACCTTTATCCTCTCCAGTATCCTTTACACTGAATGTATACATATAAAGTCACCTGCTGAAGGGACTGTTATAAAGATCCATCGGTCTAACAAGAGTAAAGTCGATGCAAGTAGCCTATAGCAGTGGTTCCCAAAAGTGGGGTACAGGGCCCCCTGGGGGTCCTCAGAGGCACTACAGTGGGGCCCCCAATGCTTTGTTACAAAACAAGTATGAAGAAAAGTAAATAATAATGTTTTTGAAAAAAAAAAAAAATACTTTAAACCAGCCAATAGTTGTGTTGCTTCTATGTAACTTTAGCTGTAAAATAATCCCTTAGAATATAATAAATTATTATTATGGGCCCCATGAGTATTAAGGATCAATAAGCGGGCTTCAGGAATGTCTGGCTGATTGCATCTAAACTATGGCCTAATTAACACGTAATTATCAAAAATGTAAAATGTAACAAGCATTTATAGTCATTTAATCTGTAAAAGTTGGTTTCATGATGTTTGGATACTGTATTTTATATTTGACTTAATTTCATTGTAATATTCTGTTATCAATCAGAAATCAAAATGCGACCCCCACTTTGGGAACCACTGCTAGACTAAAACCTACAGTCGCAACATGGCTGCCGGAGCAGGTTCCCATAGCAACAACCACTGTTGTGTCTATGAAAGTGCCAGGTCTCTACAGGTTTGGGCCTCGTCAGCGCGGATGCTAACGCTGTGGCTTTATGTACAAAAAACAGAATAAACTCATGCTCAACCGAACCCAATGAACTCCACGCTGATGTTAATACTTCACTCAGATTCTTTAAGTAAAAACTATTTGACCTATTTTTCATGATAAATCCTTTGTGACGCAGTTGCTAACTATAGCTAATTACCGATCATGCTCCTGTTAACGCCATGTCACTGCTGAGCCTCGCCCCTGGGCCACGTCAGCGTTCAAATGCTAATGCTATGGCTAACTCAGAGGCTTTACGCTAAAAAAACAAATAAACGAATACTCGACTGAACGCTAAAATGTATCGATTCATAATTACACTCCACGCTGATGCTAATCCTTCACTCAAATTCTTTAAGTAAATACTATTTGACCTATTTTTCATGATAAATCCTTTGTGACGCAGTTGCTAACTGTAGCTAACGCTGTTGGCCGTGACGCTGTTTGTCTCGGTCCCTAAAAGCCGTCAGACTTACCTTTTAACTGTTCCTGAACTGGGATTGTTGTTGTAGACCTCGGAAAGCACAGGAGACGTGTATGAATAATATAAAAGGCAAAATAAACTTTTGCGAGTGTCGACCGTATGCTAGCAGAACACGGATGTTTGAAAATGAGGCGGCGCTAACCGTGACTTTTATAGGGGCATGTGACGGAAACGGTCGTACGAGTATTGACGTCACACATTTTTTATAGATTATTTTTAATTCTATTTTTAATTCTTTTAATTCTAACTTGATAATCAGATTTACCATCCAAACTTTATTTACGCACTTTTTTTATTTTTTTTAAAAAACAAAACACACATTGAAACAATGAAACAAAACAATGATTTATTTCCAGAACATTCGGTGCTACCCATGAATGCAGCTCGTCGTCGTCTGGAGTGGACCTGTCGCTGGAGCCGGATCATTATTAAGATTACATTACTTTGTCACTACAAAGATAATTGTCCTGAATATCTACAAGAGGCAAAAACAATGAATACATTATTCCCGACACACATTATTGTTATGAATATTTTTTTGCACTTTTCCCCCATTGTTTAAATTTCTTTTTTTCTTTTTTTTTTTTTCAAATTTCCACTTTTGATTTCCCTATTTCTTCCACTTTTATTTCTTACATATTTTCTGGTATTTTCCCCATTTCTTTCTTTCTCTCTTTCTTTCTCTCTTTCTTTCTCTCTTTCTTTCTCTTTCTTTCTTTCTTTCTCTCTTTCTTTCTCTCTTTCTTTCTCTCCTTCTTTCTCTCTTTCTTTCTTTCTTTCTTTCTTTCTTTCTCTCTTTCTTTCTTTCTTTCTCTCTCTCTTTCTTTCTTTCTGAGGTCAGTGCGAACACTTGTACGTCTTCTAACCCATTGGAGACAGAGACTGACAGGACATGACTGGGCGCTTTTGAGGAGGTTCAGTTCCGGTGAGCTGTTCCCTGACTCTGCAGATCCCTTCCCCAGTATCATTCTTAGCCCTGACCTGGAAAGTTCCTCAGGCCCCTTGTTGTCCAGCCCTGTCTCTACCTCACTGGAGGGTTCCCCAGGAAAAAACTTTTTACAGGCTGATGGTGCAGGCCCTGAACCACCAAAGACTCTCCGGCCGCACAGATACTGTGTGGAGGACTCATCTGGGCTTGAACACTGAGGACAGTCCGAAGCGAAGAGGAAGGGACGGGTCCTGAATTTCCTCCTGGGCCAAGCGAAGATGGCTGTGTACCAGAGCAGGAAGAGGAAGGTGCAGGGGCAGAGTCAGGTCAGTGCTGAGGTGCTGTTTGTAAAGATGGTGCAGGCTCGGCTCCTGCTGGAGTTTGGGGTCGCCCAAATGTCCATGAGGCTGGAGGAGTTCGGGGACAGTTGGGGGCTGGGGGGGGTTCTAGCCTCAGTCAGGGCAGGACAGCTTTGTTTTGGACCTTTTTTTTTAAATAACTTTGTGTGCACTCTGTATTTGTTGTAAATTTTTGTAATTTGTAAATGTAAATTGTAGATTTGTAAATTGGCACGTCACTACACAAAACTGATATAAGAGTTAAACAAATTACAAACTAATCATGTGATTCCTTCCCTTCCTTCTTGCTATAAGTGGCACGGTGGCGCAGTGGTTAGTGTTCGTGCTTCACAGCTAAAAGAACAGACAGTGCTGCAGATGAACTGTCATAACCTTTTGTATTAAACATTGGCCAAGAGTATTTACTGGTGTAGGAATCCTGTTCTTCTTATTAGTCAGAAGTTTCCTTGACAAAGATAGAATGAGCAATTGTCACACCAGTCTCTTGTAGTTGTGTTCTTTAGCATCAGTTGCACGGCTGATTCCATTTAGTTGATGCCGAATAATAAATGTTCAATGTTCTTTTAATGTTCCTTTTGGCCGCCTTACTTTAGCCTGTGGCTTCTGGTTCAAACAAACACATGCAGATACTTGTCTGACTGTCAGAACATGTTGTTCCAGCTTAACCAGGCTGTTCACTAATCAGACAGAACTGTACAATGGTTAGTCAAATATATTTTCTTTTTTACCCAAGTCAGTTTACAGCAGTTCTAATTTATATATTTTTAGAGCCAGATGGTTGAAATTGGTTAAATATGGTCTGAGGTAGTGCTTGGGTTGAGGAGCCGGTTTTATAGACCAAGTTTTTTATTTAGTGGAGGCTATAGGAAGTCCAGGATTGCCGGGAAAATGTGATTTAGAATAAAAATCACTTTAATGATAGTAAATTTGCAGCCCAGTGAAACGCTATAGTTAATAATTAATCAATGAAAAAAACATATGTATATATTTGATCAAAAAGCTTGAAGCAGATGAGATTTGTACATCAAATTCAAATTCCTTTTTTTATTTTTTTTATTCAGCCATGGCGTTATTACAGGCACAATAACAACAACAGCAACAGCAAAGTATTCGATGCTGAACAGGAGCATGAGGAAGACATTGTCTTATAAATTTCATGCCCCCTTTTTTTTCCAAAATCTGAGCTGGCTCTGAACAGACGGCTCGCCCGTTTTTGATTTGTTTTATCCCATATCAAGGTACTTTACATAATACTTTACATCTAAATCAATGACTGTTTCAAATTTGTCAACATTGGTTCTTATGTTTCGTTGCCTTCGTATTTTCCAAGTACATTTTTTTTAATACATTTTTTTTGGAGTAAGAACAGCCTCTCTGTATAACTGGTGCATTACTTCAATACAGTATGTTATAAAAGGAACAATTAAGGCTGAGTGTAAAACAGTGTTGATTTTGACACATATTTTATTTTAGTTTTAGTCTTAGTCTTTTGACTAAAATGTAATTGATTGACTGCGGAATTCTTCCGCAGTCAATTATTGGTTTTCATGTTCTTTATTATTATTCCTCTTCCATCTTTTTCCCGATTTTCTAGAGCTTTCAGCACCTTCATGCTTTGTGCAATTTATGCAAGTTATGCATCAAAATGTTCCGCATGTTGAGGAGAAGGTGCTATTACTTTTGGGACTTCTGCAATTTACGTTTTTTCTGCAATCGGCCAAAATGTCGGAGATTTTTCCCATTGACTTATAATGGGGCTGCCGCAAATCCATGCTTTTTTGCACTTTTTTCTGCATTTTATGCAATTTCTGCACTTTGTGCATGTTCAGCTTCTGCAACTTGTGGGTTTTGAGAAAAAATTGACCTTCTGCAGTTTTCCAGTTTTTTTATACGAGAGTTTGAAATGTTTGCATTGGTGTGTATGGGGGAATCCAGCCAATGGGGCGACTCCAGGCCTTTCAGCCATTTGTGCTTCTGCCAATCAAGCACTGAGGCCATTTCAACAGTTTGACCAGTTTATGGAATTTAAAAAGTTTATGCAATATTAACAATTTATGCAAATTAACCACTTTATGCATTTTAAACCGTTTATGCAACTTAAGAGTTTATGCAAATTAACCAATTCATGCATTTTACCACTTTATGCAGTTTATGCAACATGACATTTTATGCATTTTACCAGTTTATGCAAATTAGATTATGCAAATTAGGCAATTTATGCAATTTGAACAGTTTATGCAATTTCTGCATTTGCTTCCCGCAATTCCGCAGTCAATCGCGCAGCCATTGCATTTCTAGTTTAATTTTAGTCTAGTTTTAGTCAAGAAAACCTTTCAATTTTAGTCTAGTTTCACTCGACTAAATTTAAGACTAATTTAGTCGACTTTGCATTGATAATATTCATTATAATCATATTTAATGTTGTTCCTCTGCTTCAGGGAGCTGCTCCACATGAACAAAGCTCAGAGCTGATCCTTTGGCAGAGAATTTACATGATCTGAGGCTCTTTCAGACGGTCAATACAAGTTTGGATGATTTTAGTCTCTCCTTTTCATTTTTATTTTGTCTTATTTTAGTCGAATAAAATATCTGGACATTTTAGTCACAGTTTTAGTCTCATGAGAAACTTTTAATTTAGTTTTAGTCCAATTTTAGTCGTCACAAATAACTATGACTAAAATTAAGACTAAATATTTTAGTCGACGAAATTAACACTGGTGTAAAAGCTGTAATGAGGTCCCGGGTTCGATTCCCACCTGGACGGGGCCATTCTGTGTGGAGTTTGCATGTTCTCCCCGTGTCTGTGTAGGCTTCCTCCGGGTACTCCCCTGAAAAATGGATTGTTAATCTCAGTGGGACTTTCTGGGTCCCAAAAATAGGTCAAAAATAAAATATTCAATTAAACATATAGAATTATGTCACTGAAATAAATTTAAAAAAAGAGCTATATTTCAAATGTGCAGTCCAACATTACCTGTGGAGGACGGACAGCTCCATGGTTGTGCTCGATGTTCTGTGCCCGGTTGATATTACGCCTGTGCCAGGGGACGAAGCTCAGCCTCACCTTTTAAATCACATGTCACAGTAACATGTGGCAATTTGGGCGTGCAAAGAAAGAGGAGTGGCTGCAGCAGTGATTCTATTCAGTTTACTTTACATAATCCACAAACACAACACTTTGTACTGACCTGTCCACTCCCTGGAGTCTGACTGAAACTGCTGATTCTGCTGCTTGTTTTTGCTGTTTTCGATTTGAGACAAATGTGTTTTTGCATCTCTGAACTTATAACGTTTCAAAGATGCACATTATCTGTGACTGCACGACACACTGCTCACAAACGATATATGTTCAGTACTAACAAAAAGGTCACACGCTCTAATATCTGGTCGTAGCGCCTTTAGCTCGGATTGTTTTTCTGTGGCCTTGTTCCAATGAGCTTCTTCCACGTCCAAAGAACCAGTGTTAGTTTTTCACCAAGATGACGGGAGAGTGTGACCATTCGCAAAAGCCTTCTCCAGCACATCTCAAAGTTTTATAAATGATCGCACATTGAGTCCATCTTACACCGTGTATATCGTTATAAAGCAGGGTCATCAAAAAATAATAATAATAGCAGCTGCTCACAGCCAAGTAATAATAATTTGATTATGGATTTGATCCATAGAAATATATACATGGAAGAGGCATGTTGTCCCAGCTCCTATCTCTTTACATAGGGGTGCTCAGTGGCGCATTACTCCAGTTTCGTCCGCCATAACGGCCCAAAGTACCCGTATGACGCGTCACCTGTATCTATGCTCCCACGGCCCAAGTGGGTGAAAGCAGCGTGAGCGCACGGCTGCCGACGAAGCTTCAGAGCGGAGCGGACGCCATTACGCAAAAAGTAAAATCTCTTAATATCATCGTTCTTTAAATACAAAATGTTTTTTTAAGGCCATTTCAGGCGAATAAGCTGCTATGCTACGATGACTTTGGGGGTTAGTTTGTCAGTGCGGGGCTTAAAAAGCTAGTTTAGCTCTTGGAACAACCGGGCTCTTAGCGGCCCTTCGGACGTACGTAGCCGCGCTCATTAACTTCCGCTCGGTCACTTTTCTGGGAAGTTTCGTAAGTGCTGGAAGTCTTGATATTGTGATAGAATTGATAAAAATCGAGTTATTACTTCACTGTATTTGCTAGTATAACATCATAACTAGAATTGTTTGGCTGAAATACAAAGAATGAGCACTGCAAAAGTGTTTTATATTACATTTTCATTGGTAAAATGTGAGATATTGTTTTTTATATAGCATTTATCTGTACTGTACTGTACTGGATCCAGGACAGATGCGGAAATCATGCATTTTTTTTGTGTTTCATTCTACTTACACAAATAATATACATGTACATAAGTACATTAAATGCTGGTAGTATTCTTTTAATTAATAAAACAGTTACAGGTTATTAGTGCCATTATTTAATTTTCAGAAATGAGTTTAATAACATGTAGACTAGTTGTTTCTTATTAACCATAATCCAATGCTATAAACACATGCTATATTCATCATACATTTCATATTTCGTTTTTGGCTAAAGACTTAGAGAAACATAAACTTACTTGAGATGTTTGTTATTTCGCGTTTATTCTTGTTTTTAGTCCAGTTCATTTGTTTTGCTCAGACTTCAGCCGCTAAATCACACGAGGGAGAATCTGCTCGTTCATGAGTCGTCACGCACACGCTCGCGCACGTCTACGGCCCTGGTGACGTCACGTCATTAGAAAACTTTTAAAAATGTATTTTTGATGCTTTACAATTTTTTTTCGAACAAAAAAAGTCCATGTCCTAAAAATAGTAATTTTTAAGAAATATATTTGCCATAGTCTGAAACTCTAGATGCCCTGTGGACCATTTTACAGGCTGCTCCTTTTACATGAGTGTCTATGACAAAAAGGGCTTTTTGGGCTGCTGGCTGCAATATCACGGCCTGCCACTAGCACAACTGGAGACGGGTGTAAAGGGGCGGACCCCCCCACTGATTTGATCATACAGGTCATATCCAGGGGACACTCGGATGGCCGTTATTGCTTTGTAACCAGTTTGGCAATGATCAGCTGTTCAGAGACAATAACTAACTGATTGTATCACATGATCAGGTGTTTGTCTGTATATAGTATTTATACACGGACAATGTGATTGAACGTTTGTTGTTGCTTAAAGCTCTCCTGGATCAGAAGTAAAGGGCTTCCAAATCTGGGGACACAGAGGAGCAAGAGTAAAGGCCGACCAAATGATTAAAAAAAAAAGTAAACAGGCAGTGCTGCAGATGAACTGTCATAACCTTTTGTATTAAACATTGGCCAAGAGTATTTACTGGTGTAGGAATCCTGTTCTTCTTATTAGTCAGAAGTTTCCTTGACAAAGATAGAATGAGCAATTGTCACACCAGTCTCTTGTAGTTGTGTTCTTTAGCATCAGTTGCACGGCTGATTCCATTTAGTTGATGCCGAATAATAAATGTTCAATGTTCTTTTAATGTTCCTTTTGGCCGCCTTACTTTAGCCTGTGGCTTCTGGTTCAAACAAACACATGCAGATACTTGTCTGACTGTCATAACATGTTGTTCCAGCTTAACCAGGCTGTTCACTAATCAGACAGAACTGTACAATGGTTAGTCAAATATATTTTCTTTTTTACCCAAGTCAGTTTACAGCAGTTCTAATTTATATATTTTTAGAGCCAGATGGTTGAAATTGGTTAAATATGGTCTGAGGTAGTGCTTGGGTTGAGGAGCCGGTTTTATAGACCAAGTTTTTTATTTAGTGGAGGAAGTCCAGGATTGCCGGGGAAATGTGATTTAGAATAAAAATCAGTTTAATGATAGTAAATTTGCAGCCCAGTGAAACGCTATAGTTAATAATTAATCAATGAAAAAAACATATGTATATATTTGATCAAAAAGCTTGAAGCAGATGAGATTTGTACATCAAATTCAAATTCCTTTTTTTATTTTTTTTATTCAGCCATGGCGTTATTACAGGCACAATAACAACAACAGCAACAGCAAAGTATTCGATGCTGAACAGGAGCATGAGGAAGACATTGTCTTATAAATTTCATGCCCCCTTTTTTTTCCAAAATCTGAGCTGGCTCTGAACAGACGGCTCGCCCGTTTTTGATTTGTTTTATCCCATATCAAGGTACTTTACATAATACTTTACATCTAAATCAATGACTGTTTCAAATTTGTCAAACATTGGTTTTATGTTTCGTTGCCTTCGTATTTTCCAAGTACATTTTTTTATACACATTTGATTGAATTGAGTGATTGTGTTACATGATTTTTGAACAAAGAGTTCCATAAACTGATCCCTTTTACAAGAAACCCCCTTTTGTGTTTGTGAAGTGTGTGAATATGGTGCCCAGAAATGCCCCTTTCTTATGTTGTTACTATCTGTGATTAACATACATTTGTTTTGGATTTGTATTGGCACCAACTTATTTTTCACTCTCCACATGATTTGTAGTATTTTAAATTTGACCAATTCATTACATTTCAAGGTCTGCAATTTTATGAATAGTTTGTTTGTGTCTCGTGGACCTTTGAGAGTCACAATTCTTATCGCTTTCTTCAGGAGTAAGAACAGCCTCTCTGTTTAACTGGTGCATTACTTCAATACAGTATGTTATAAAAGGAACAATTAAGGCTGAGTGTAAAACAGTGTTGATTTTGACAACATATTTTATTTTAGTTTTAGTCTTAGTCTTTTGACTAAAATGTAATTTAATTTTAGTCTAGTTTTAGTCAAGAAAACAGCATGTCAATTTAGTCGACTAAATTTAAGACTAATTTGGTCGACTTTGCATTGATAATATTCATTATAATCATATTTAATGTTGTTCCTCTGCTTCATGGAGCTGCTCCACATGAATAAAGCACAAACCTGTTCATTTGGCAGTGAATTTAAATGATCTGAGGCTCTTTCAGACGATCAATAGAAGTTTGGATGATTTTAGTCTCTCCTTTTCATTTTTATTTAGTCTTGTTTTAGTCGAATAAAATATCTGGACGTTTTAGTCACAGTTTTAGTCTCATGAGAAACTTTTAATTTAGTTTTAGTCCAATTTTAGTCGTCAAAAATAACACTTTGACTAAAATTAAGACTAAATATTTTAGTCGACGAAATTAACACTGGTGTAAAAGCTGTAATGAAGCCTCATCCAATATGTGTTTAACCTTATATAGGACACCAATATTTGTACTAACTTTACCTTTGATGTGGTCGATATGAGGCTTCCAGCTAAGTTTGCTGTCTACGATAACCCCCGAAAATGTGATTTCGGAGACAGATTTGTACATTTGTCTGGGTTTTTAGCTGGCGTTAAACAGCAGTGAACAGATGACATTCTAATAACATGGCCATTATTGCTGTTTGGTAATGACAGGGATGATTGAGGCTTATGATTATAACCTGTCAATAACCTGTTAGCCCTCATACCTGTCTCTGACACACCTGCAAAGCCATGGGCCGATGGAAAGTTTCCGTCACAGATAAATGCCAAGTGAGCAGGTCATGAGAACAATGACTCTTGACAAAGGCTTTATAATTGGAGGGAGGCGTGATGACTATGGCACAGTGGCACAGTGGTTAGCGCATGTGCTTCACAGCTGGAATTTTTCATTTTTATTTATTTATTTCATTCAAAAGTAATGTTATGCAATCACAATAAAACCGCCAAGCCAACACAGCACGAATGAAACGGAGCAGAGGAGAAGAACAAGTCTCATAATATCTGCCCCTTTTGTTACTTCACACTTTACACTTCACACTGTTGTCCTTTGGAAACTGGTACGTATTTATGTCTACATACCAGAGTTAATTTTGACAACATATTTTAATTTAGTTTTAGTCTTTTGACTAAAATGTTATGTAATTTTAGTCGAGATTCAGTCAAAAAAATCAATTCAATCAATTTTAGTCTAGTTTTAGTCGACTAAATATTCATTATAATCATATTTAATCTTGTTCCTCTGCTTCATGTTTCTGCTCCACATGAACAAAGCTCAGAGCTGATCCTTTAACAGAGGATTTACATGATCTGAGGCTCTTTCAGACGGGCAATAGAAGTTTGGATGATTTTAGTCTCTCCTTTTCATTTTTATTCAGTCTTATTTTAGTCGACTAAAATATCTGGACATTTTAGTCACAGTTTTAGTCTCATGAAAAACTTTTAATTTAGTTTTAGTCCAATTTCAGTCACAAAAATATCACTTTGACTAAAATTAAGACTAAATAATTTAGTCGACGAAATTAACACTGGTCTACATACATATATTTACAGTCTTGTGTATATATATCTATATATATATATATATATATATATATATTTATATATATATATTTACAGTATTAACATATGTTTTTGTATTCTATATTCAGTTTTTTCAATATATAAAATACAGAACCTTCGTATTCTTGAATGTTTACAAATGGTCAAAAAGAAACAAACGTCGTATTCATGTTTGTTCAAATCAAATATCCCACATTATTCATACTTCATACTTATTATTCATACTTCATACTTTTTTAACATTGTAGCTTTTATGTGTATTCTAAACTCCAGGAGAGTTTCTGACTTTTTCACTTCTTTCTGGAGTTTATTCCATAAACTGATTCCTGTCACTGTAACAGTTCGTTCCATTGCTTTAAAATTGAACCTGGATTTGTGAAAGACGTCTGTCCCGGGTTCGACTCCCAACTGGACGGGGCCTTTTTGTGTGGAGTTTGCATGTTCTCCTCATGTCTGCGTAGGTTTCCTCCGGTCTCCCCTAAAACTAAAAACATATACAATAGGTGAATCCTTCAGCCTTTGCCAAAAGTAACTCAAAGTAGCTTAACAACATTTTTAAAACAGTCATATGTGACACAAACTTCGATGTCAGCGAAGGCCTGGGCTCCTCCTTTACACATTTCAGATGTATAAAACATGAACATTAGCTCCCTGTCCGCACATGTATATATATATATATATTTGCTCTGAGAAACGCCTCTCCTCCTCCATCTCCTCTTTATCATCTCTCACAGTGTTTTGTGCTGATTTTGCATATTTCCTCTGTATTTGTAGCTCCAGCGCTCTCCAATAAACCCACGGCGCATTCCTTTGTTTGTCTTCATGAAAAAGTAAATTAATTTTACGCTCAGAGAAACAGCGCTTTTTCCTCATTTCACTAAAACAACAGAAGCAGAAGCAGAAGCCGAGGCTCGGGAAATGAAAACACTGGAGAAGGTTCATTAGAGAGAGATACGAGACTCACTTTAGTCCTGGTTTATTCACACAAACACACTTTTATTTCTCTGACCTTTAGTCAAATATACACACTGCAGGTGAAAACTCAATTTAAAGTCATTAATTTAAAACTTTATCTGTCGATTATATAAATATACAGTGTTTACCCAGTGTCAGTGCTGGCCTTTCTGTCCACTAGGGGGCCCTACAGTACAAATCCCAAGGTTAACCTCTTACCACCCGCCTGAACCAAATGCATTGGACCCACAAAACTGATCTTGTTCCTCGCGTTGTTGCTGTGTTGTGTCACCTTATTTATGTTATTTTTTGGTCACATTTTCGTTGAATTTTTTGTCACATTTTTGTTGATTTTTTGTCACATTTTTGTCACATTTTTGTTGAATTTTTGTCACATTTTTGTTGAGTTTTTGTCACTTTTTTGTTGATTTTTTGTCACATTTTTGTTGAATTTTTGTCACATTTTTGTTGATTTTTTGCCACATTTTTGTTAATTTTTTGTCACATTTTTGTTGATTTTTTGTCACATTTTTGTTGAATTTTTGTCACATTTTTGTTAATTTTTTGTTACATTTTTGTTGATTTTTTGTCACATTTTTGTTGATTTTTTGTCACATTTTTGTTAATTTTTTGTCACATTTTTGTTAATTTTTTGTTACATTTTTGTTGAATTTTTGTCACATTTTTGTTGATTTTTTGTCACATTTTTGTTGATTTTTTGTCACATTTTTGTTAATTTTTTGTTACATTTTTGTTGATTTTTTGTCACATTTTTGTTGATTTTTTGTCACATTTTTGTTGATTTTTTGTCACATTTTTGTTGATTTTTTGTCACATTTTTGTTAATTTTTTGTCACATTTTTGTTGATTTTTTGTCACATTTTTGTTAATTTTTTGTCACATTTTTGTTGATTTTTTGTCACATTTTTGTTGAATTTTTGTCACATTTTTGTTAATTTTTTGTCACATTTTTGTTGAATTTTTGTCACATTTTTGTTGATTTTTTGTCACATTTTTGTCACATTTTTGTTGAATTTTTGTCACATTTTTGTTGAATTTTTGTCACATTTTTGTTAATTTTTTGTCACATTTTTGTTGAATTTTTGTCACATTTTTGTCACATTTTTGTTGAATTTTTGTCACATTTTTGTTGAGTTTTTGTCACATTTTTGTTGAATTTTTGTTGAATTTTTGTCACATTTTTGTTGAGTTTTTGTCACATTTTTGTTGAATTTTTGTCAATTTTTTGTTGAATTTTTGTCACATTTTTGTTGATTTTTTGTCAAATTTTTGTTGATTTTTTGTCACTTTTTTGTTGATTTTTTGTCACATTTTTGTTGAGTTTTTGTCTCTTTTTTTGTTGCGTTTCTGTCACTTTTTTGTTGTGTTTACATCTTTGTTTTCTTCTCATTTTTTGTGGCCGTTTTGGTGCTTTTTTCTCAAGAAGCTTTTTGATTGGGGTAAAGCCAAACTGGAGAAAATGGGATCCGTTCAGGTGGGAGTTAAGAGGTTAATTGATGAATGAGCTGCCACCACTATGATGATGGTCTAGATTTTAATAAAAATCCCTCTGAAATAAAAAGTGTTGTAGTAAAAGTGAAATGAAAACGTCCTGAAGTTCCGTAAATGTAAACCCTGTAAAGTTCCGCCGTGCGTCTGTATCTGATTCCGACTCATCTGTCTCTGAAACCTCTGTGATTCTCGGGGTTTTTTGGGCCGAAGTGGAATTAAAGCGTTAAACCCGGGGCTAAATCCAGGGGGCGCTGTGGGAGCGGCTGATCAGAGGAGGCTTCGCTCAAACCAAAGAGAGAAAAGTCCGGGATTAAAGCGGGATTATCACATCAGAGAGCGGGATCAGAGTCTGCGGAGGCGAGAGGAAAAGTTCACAACAAAACGGAGACGAACCGCGGAACGGACGAGGAAAGAGAATCTGTTCTTTCAGTTCATCACCTTTCCTCATCACGGAACAGACGAGGAAAGAGAATCTGCTCATTCAGTTCATCACCTTTCCTCATCACGGAACGGACGAGGAAAGAGAATCTGCTCATTCAGTTCATCACCTTTCCTCATCACAGAACGGACGAGGAACAAACCACGGAACAGACGAGGAAAGAGAATCTGCTCTTTCAGTTCATCACTGAGGGGAATAAATAAAGTACAGGCTGAACTCTGGGTTAGAGAATGTGGGACACGTCGTGAATGTGAAGGGACAGAAATTCAAACGTATCACACAAACATCAGTATTTGGAGCATTTCCTTTAGTTTTTGGGCTCAACATTACACATGGATAGAAACAGGTCACAATATGCTACATTTTATGCAAAATTAAGTTTTTTCGTGTTATCCTTGAATGCAACAAATCTATGCATTTATGTAAATGTAAATGGTCTCAACATATATTAAACTCATAACACCATCACTAACGCCGGTGATTTTTACCCGAGAAAAAGAACTTCATCAAAATCTATCAAAACATGACACATGTGAGTCTTTTATATTAAACTGTGTCATGTCTAATAAAATGAAAGAAAAGCATCATGAGACGACCAGATAAAAATGCTCCAAAATTACTGGAAATGGAAGAATGGAAGATGTGACGTAGTTTCCTGGATGTGTGAGACGTCTCTGCTGAAGCTCAGTGTCCTTCAGGAGAGAGAAACGAAACATAAATAACTCTGTGTTACCAGGCCAGAGACACAGGAGCAAAGAAATAAATAAATAACTAACCCTCCCCGACCTTCAACACTGTGGAAACATGAGCCTGTAGGAGAAACACCCAGGCCATCAGAGATGTCCAAGACAAAGACCCAGGACACTCAGATAAACTCAGCATCAGGAACATCACACACATGGATTTGCTCGGGTGAAAAACACCCGGCGATAGAGTTCTAGGGTTAATCCTGATCGGCCCTTGACTATGGTTGGCCCCTGGGCTCCAGCCCCTGGGCTCCAGCCCCTGGGCTCCAGCCCCTGGGCTCCAGCCCCTGGGCTCCAGCCCCTGGGCTCCAGCCCCTGGGCTCCAGCCCCTGGGCTCCAGCCCCTGGGCTCCAGCCCCTGGGCTCCAGCCCCTGCTGGCCCATTGGACAAGGTGGTTCTGGTGGTAAGATGGGTGGATCTATAGCAGAAAGATGGTGGTGAAGATAATTTGATTAACCTGAGCTTTTTATTCTAAAGATGTTGCACAACAACGCCACCGAGTGGTCAATGTCGGATTTGGGACCAAAAACAAAACTACCAAAATAAGGTTTGTAAATTGATGACAGACTGTAAACACATAATCAGTTCATTCATTTCACAATAACCTGGATAAAACAGGGATTTAGTTCAGCTTCTTATTGTTCACATTCACAGCCGAGGTTTCCTTTAGTTCAACTTCAACAGTTCATCAGAATTGAACAGAGCATAGTTCAAGGCAAACAAAATGTTTGTTTTTTTTGTTGTTTTTTAATGAATTCATGGCATAAAACAGTGGTTCTCAACCTTTTAGTCTAAAAAAAATAAAAATAAATTTACAATCTGACATTTAAGGCCGACATTTTGGCCCAAATCCTTTAATGGCTCAGAAAACTGGGAAACACTGGAGGACAATCTGTCAAAAAAGTGGGACATTATGTTACTAAGTGGGACGGGGGACAAAGGTCTAAACGGCTGCAGTGAAACCAAAAGGACAGGAGTTTAAAATCAATCATATTAAGGTACTCCTTTGAAACAGGAAGTGGAAATGCACAGTATAAGTCAGTCAGGTAAATCCATATTGTTGAGAGTCCGTGTTAAAGAGTATTTATCTGCTTCAATTCCTTACAAAATGATCAACTTCTGAAAAGGATTTTGTGAAAAGCCTACAGTTCATTTCAAAGCTTTCGTCTGTGTTACAACTTGAAAACACAAAAGCTAAATCCCTGGCCTCCCTCTCCCCTTTAGGTCAGAAGTCGAGCGCCGTCTCCTTCGCTCGCCACAAATAAAGATGGCGTCGGATTAAAGATGGCCGCTCGTAAATCTGTCTGAGCTCTGGTTTACGGCGCTGACTTTTACAGAGACGATTCCGGCGCCTGCGGAGTTTCAGACCAGGAAATATGAGCAGAGTTCAGACCAGGACGCACACGAGTCAGCAAGTGGATTTGTTTCTATTTTACAATATGTTACTGTGAGGCTCGACACATGAAACAATGAACATATTAATCCTCCTTTTGCTGAGTTTTTGTCACATTTTTGTTGAATTTTTGTCACATTTTTGTTGAGTTTTTGTTGAGTTTTTGTTGAATTTTTATTGAATTTTTGTCACATTTTAGTTGAATTTTTGTCACATTTTTGTTACATTTTTGTTGAGTTTTTGTTGAATTTTTATTGATTTTTTGTCACATTTTGGTTTAATTTTTGTCACATTTTAGTTGAATTTTTGTCACATTTTTGTCAAATTTTTATTGAGTTTTTGTTGAATTTTTGTTGAATTTTTGTCACATTTTTGTTGAATTTTTGTCACATTTTGGTTTAATTTTTGTCACATTTTCATTGAGTTTTTGTCACATTTTTGTCATATTTTTGTTGAGTTTTTGTTGAATTTTTGTTGAATTTTTGTCACATTTTTGTTGAATTTTTGTCACATTTTGGTTTAATTTTTGTCACATTTTAGTTGAGTTTTTGTTGATTTTTTGTCACATTTTTGTTGAGTTTTTCTCACATTTTTGTCATATTTTAGTTTAATTTTTGTCACATTTTTGTTTAATTTTTGTCATTTTTTGTTTAATTTTTGTCACATTTTTGTTGATTTTTTGTCATGTTTTGTTGATTTTTTGTCACATTTTTGTCATATTTTAGTTTAATTTTTGTCACATTTTTGTTAATTTTTGTCATGTTTTGTTGATTTTTTGTCACATTTTTGTCATATTTTGTTGAGTTTTTGTCACATTTTAGTTGAATTTTTGTCACATTTTTGTCACATTTTTGTTGAGTTTTTGTTGAATTTTTATTAAATTTTTGTCACATTTTTGTTGAATTTTTGTCACATTTTGGTTTAATTTTTGTCACATTTTCATTGAGTTTTTGTCACATTTTTGGTGAATTTTTGTTGAATTTTTGTCACATTTTAGTTGAATTTTTGTCACATTTTTGTTACATTTTTGTTGAGTTTTTGTTGAATTTTTATTGAATTTTTGTCACATTTTGGTTTAATTTTTGTCACATTTTAGTTGAATTTTTGTCACATTTTTGTCAAATTTTTATTGAGTTTTTGTTGAATTTTTATTGAATTTTTGTCACATTTTTGTTGAATTTTTGTCACATTTTGGTTTAATTTTTGTCACATTTTCATTGAGTTTTTGTCACATTTTTGTCATATTTTTGTTGAGTTTTTGTTGAATTTTTGTTGAATTTTTGTCACATTTTTGTTGAATTTTTGTCACATTTTGGTTTAATTTTTGTCACATTTTAGTTGAGTTTTTGTTGATTTTTTGTCACATTTTTGTTGAGTTTTTCTCACATTTTTGTCATATTTTAGTTTAATTTTTGTCACATTTTTGTTTAATTTTTGTCATTTTTTGTTTAATTTTTGTCACATTTTTGTTGATTTTTTGTCATGTTTTGTTGATTTTTTGTCACATTTTTGTCATATTTTAGTTTAATTTTTGTCACATTTTTGTTAATTTTTGTCATGTTTTGTTGATTTTTTGTCACATTTTTGTCATATTTTGTTGAGTTTTTGTCACATTTTAGTTGAATTTTTGTCACATTTTTGTCACATTTTTGTTGAGTTTTTGTCACATTTTGGTTTAATTTTTGTCACATTTTCATTGAGTTTTTGTCACATTTTTGGTGAATTTTTGTTGAATTTTTGTCACATTTTTGTCAAATTTTTATTGAGTTTTTGTTGAATTTTTATTGAATTTTTGTCACATTTTTGTTGAATTTTTGTCACATTTTGGTTTAATTTTTGTCACATTTTCATTGAGTTTTTGTCACATTTTTGTCATATTTTTGTTGAGTTTTTGTTGAATTTTTGTTGAATTTTTGTCACATTTTTGTTGAATTTTTGTCACATTTTGGTTTAATTTTTGTCACATTTTAGTTGAGTTTTTGTTGATTTTTTGTCACATTTTTGTTGAGTTTTTCTCACATTTTTGTCATATTTTAGTTTAATTTTTGTCACATTTTTGTTTAATTTTTGTCATTTTTTGTTTAATTTTTGTCACATTTTTGTTGATTTTTTGTCATGTTTTGTTGATTTTTTGTCACATTTTTGTCATATTTTAGTTTAATTTTTGTCACATTTTTGTTAATTTTTGTCATGTTTTGTTGATTTTTTGTCACATTTTTGTCATATTTTGTTGAGTTTTTGTCACATTTTAGTTGAATTTTTGTCACATTTTTGTCACATTTTTGTTGAGTTTTTGTTGAATTTTTATTAAATTTTTGTCACATTTTTGTTGAATTTTTGTCACATTTTGGTTTAATTTTTGTCACATTTTCATTGAGTTTTTGTCACATTTTTGGTGAATTTTTGTTGAATTTTTGTCACATTTTAGTTGAATTTTTGTCACATTTTTGTTACATTTTTGTTGAGTTTTTGTTGAATTTTTATTGAATTTTTGTCACATTTTGGTTTAATTTTTGTCACATTTTAGTTGAATTTTTGTCACATTTTTGTCAAATTTTTATTGAGTTTTTGTTGAATTTTTATTGAATTTTTGTCACATTTTTGTTGAATTTTTGTCACATTTTGGTTTAATTTTTGTCACATTTTAGTTGAGTTTTTGTTGATTTTTTGTCACATTTTTGTTGAGTTTTTCTCACATTTTTGTCATATTTTAGTTTAATTTTTGTCACATTTTTGTTTAATTTTTGTCATTTTTTGTTTAATTTTTGTCACATTTTTGTTGATTTTTTGTCATGTTTTGTTGATTTTTTGTCACATTTTTGTCATATTTTAGTTTAATTTTTGTCACATTTTTGTTCATTTTTGTCATGTTTTGTTGATTTTTTGTCACATTTTTGTCATATTTTGTTGAGTTTTTGTCACATTTTAGTTGAATTTTTGTCACATTTTTGTCACATTTTTGTTGAGTTTTTGTTGAATTTTTATTAAATTTTTGTCACATTTTTGTTGAATTTTTGTCACATTTTGGTTTAATTTTTGTCACATTTTCATTGAGTTTTTGTCACATTTTTGTTGAATTTTTGTTGAATTTTTGTCACATTTTTGTTGAATTTTTGTCACTTTTTGGTTTAATTTTTGTCACATTTTCATTGAGTTTTTGTCACATTTTTGTTGAATTTTTGTTGAATTTTTGTCACATTTTTGTTGAATTTTTGTCACATTTTCGTTGAGTTTTTGTTGAGTTGTTGTTGAGTTTTTGTCACATTTTTGTCATATTTTTGTTGAGTTTTTGTTGATTTTTTGTCACATTTTTGTTGAGTTTTTCTCACATTTTTGTCATATTTTAGTTTAATTTTTGTCACATTTTGTTTAATTTTTGTCATTTTTTGTTTAATTTTTGTCACATTTTTGTCATATTTTAGTTTAATTTTTGTCACATTTTTGTTAATTTTTGTCATTTTTTGAATTTTTGTTGATTTTTTGTTTAATTTTTTTAATTTTTTGTTGCATTTTTTTTAATTTTTGTTGAGTTTTTGTCACATTTTTTCATTTTCTCACTCCTTTGGTTAAAGTCTGAACCCAAACACACGTGTCAGTCACAAACATGTCTGAGAGCTTAGACCTGCTGTGTGGAACAAACCAAAGAGCAGGAAAAAGCATCAACAGTTCAAACAGTTTGTGGCAAAAAGTAGATTTTGGCGAATGATTGAGTCGTTTTTAAAGTGAGATCAAACTTGTCGTTGAAATGAGTGTGAGTTGTTTTGTTGATTTATTCTGTGAAATGTGTCAAAGCGACTGAGGAAAACTGTGAAAAGGAAAGTCTGCCCCCTAGTGGTCATGTGTTGAAGTGGTAAAAGTTCATTAGGCCCCAAGCGCTTCATAACAAATGTCCATTCACCCATTCACGCTCTCTCATTCACAAACCAAAGCACCAGTGTGAAGTGTTGTGTGGAGTCCTTGTACCAAGGAGCATCTGTCCTTCAGAAGTGCCCGTATGGAAGCGTCATCTGCAGATCTGACGTGCACAGTTGTGGTGGATGAGCTGGGAATAGGAACAGGAGTGGACTGAGCACACAGCCTTGTGGGGCTCCAGTGTTGGTCATGAGCGGAGCTGCTGGCCTTCAGTTTGGCACAATCTTACACCAGTGCACGTAGACACTGATGTTGGAAAGCTGGGTTTTCGAACCCTCGACCTTCCGATCATGAGACGACCCGCTCTAAAAAAAACAAAAAACAAAGGTAAGGCTGGTTTGCCGGTCGTCTTGTCATTTGCCAAGAAGTCGTCCGTCATTCACTGCAAAAAGTGGATCCTAAGCAAATAAAAAATATCTTGCTTTAACCTCTTAACTCCCGCCTGAACCGAGAGGATCTTATTCCTCACGTCATCACATTTTTTTTGCATCATTATTTTGTTGGGCATTCAACTCAATTTTGTAACTTTTTTTGTCATTTTTTTGTCACATTTTTGTCACATTTTTGCCACCTTTTCATCAATTTTTTGTCACTTTTTTGTCAATGTTTTCTCACATTTTTGTCACATTTCCATCATTGTTTTCGTCTCAGCTTTTTTCCAGAAGCTTTTGGATTGGGGTAAAGCCAAATTGGAGAAAATGTGCTCGGTTCAGGTGGGAGTTAAGAGGTTAAGAAATAAGTTTTTATTTGTTCCCTAAAAAGTAATAATGTTTTGCCGAGCAAAGTTTTCTTGAGAAAAAAAATCTCGTTTTAGGAAATAAAATCTAGCCATTTCTTGTTCAGATATATTTGCTAAAAAACATGATATTTTTTCTTGTAACAAGAAAGAAAAACTTTTTGAATCTTCTTCAGCTTTAGACAAAGATGATTGATGACATTTTAAGAAAATGTAAGATCTCAACAACTCTTAATGTAAGAACTGATTCTCACAGATGGAAAATACATTTCATTCTTTAAAGTGGGCGGCTCGGTGGCACAGTGGTTAGAGCCTCAGCTTCACAGCTCAAAGTCCTGGGTTCGATTCCCACCAGGACGAGGCCTTTCTGTGTGGAGCATGTTCTCCCCGTGTCTACCACCAAAAACATGTACAATAGGCAAATCCTCCAGCAGGTGATTCTGACCATCAGCCTGGCTCCACATCATGGAGACGGGTCTCCGGGCGCTGGCAATATTTTCTTAAAAGTATTTATTAAGAACATTTTGCTCAAAAATGCATTTTGCTTAAATCAAGCAACATTTAAGTAAAATACCCACAATATTTCACTAAATAAGAATGTTTTCCTTAAATTATTCCATTTTCTGAGGACATTTTGCTTAATTCTAGCTGTTTATTTGCTTAAATTTAGTGTTTCTTTCTTGTTTTATGATGAGAAAAATATTCTAGAAATAAGAATTCTTAGCAAGAAAAAAATGCTTAACCCATTGGTAGAATTTTTTCCTTAAAACAAGACAAAATGTCTTATTTTAAGATTTTTTTCCCCATGTTTTTAGTAGGGCACTTTTTGCAGTGTTGTTTGTACTGTTTCTGCCGCTGGAATGTTTTTTTTGTAGTTTTTTATTTATTTTCTGTCCAGTTTTTGGTCTTTTTAGTCATGCGTTTGTTTTAGTTTTTTTCACTTTTTGTGGCTCTTTTCTCGTAACTTTTTTGTTGTATTCTCATTCTCCTCGTGCTGGACTCAGGTGGGGGTTAAGAGGTTGGTGTCTCTCGAAATCATCTTGGGAACTCCTGCATTAGAGCTCGAGTCTACTCTGTGTTTCTCTTGAATCTGTTTTTGTACATTCCTTGTTTTTCCTTTTGTCTGTAAATACTCAGAGTCTTCTCCAAACCCGGCCGTTTCCTCTGCGTCTGCACAATCTCTCCCTGTATTTATTTTCATCATTACCGCCCTGACGCCGTGCCCTGGAGATGAAGTGAGCGGCGCATTAAAATCACATTTATATAACACAATAACGATAATAAAAGCGTTCATTAAAAGCACATTCGTCTGCGCCGCGTGACGGACTCGGAGGGGGAGATTAGAGACCTCAAACAGCTGACGACTGTTCAAATGAGCCACAGTTTTCATAAAAAAGGACGCTTATTGTGAAGCTAATGGAGTTTTAATGTGGGGGACTACATTACCCACGATGCATCACTCTTTCATTTTGGTTCGGGGAAGACATAACACAATAGAGGCTCGGTTAATGCTGTTTTTATCAAGCGTTTCTGGAGCAAGCTCGTCTAAGGTCATGACTGTGGTTTCTCCATCATCTGTGCATCTGTTTGAGAGTTTAGCGGCGCTAGGCTAGTGCTAGGCTAGTGCTAGGCTAGTGCATGTCTATGGTAACTAGTAGCCTGCATTACAAACCTCTTCAAAATCACGGGCTCGTCCTCCAAACGTTGAATGGTCATATTAAAAAAAAAACACAGACATTTATATGGGTCGTCTGGTGTTATAAGTGATTTGCTTTTTAATGCAGGCTACTAGTTACCATAGACATGCACTAGCACTAGCATCACTAAACTCTTCAAATATAAGGACTGCATGAATTACAAAAAAATCTACAGAAATCAACAACACTCTGGATAGCTAGGAAATGAGGCCCTATGTCATGCTAAGCCCTTACAGCAGCGGTAGGCAAGTTTCCTTGGCGGAGGGCCGATTTTCTTCATCGTCAAAGGACCGAGGGCCAAACCGCCCGAAGTAAATTCTCATTGCTCATTTTCTCCAGTTCGGCTTCATCCATCCATCCATTTTCTTCCGCTTTATCCGGGGCCGGGTCGCGGGGGCAGCAGTCTCAGCAGAGATGCCCACACTTCCCGGTCCACACACACCTCCTCCAGCTGTTCTGGGGGGACCCCGAGGCGACACCAGGCCAGCTCGGAGACATAGTCCCACCAGCGTGTCCTGGGTCTTCCACGAGGCCTTGTCCCACTAGGACATGCCCGCGGGGAGGTGTTCTCCCAGCTGCTCCTTTCGACGTGAAGGAGCAGCGACTCTACACCGAGCTCCTCCCGGGTAACTGAGCTCCTCACCCGATCTCGAAGCCACCCTGCAAAGGAAACCCATTTCGGCCGCTTGTATTCACGATCTTGTCTTTTTGGTCATTACCCAGATCTCATGACCATAGGTGAGAGCGGGAACGTAGATCGATCGGTAAATCGAGAGCTTTGCCCCGACTCAGCTCCCTCTTCACCACGACAGACCGATACAGCGACCGCATCACTGCTGACGCCGCACCGATCCGTCTGTCCATCTCACGCTCCATCCGTCCCGTAAAGGTAATGAACAGAACCGGTGACAAAGGGCAGCCCTGGCGGAGACCAACACGCACCGGGAACAGGTCTGACTTATTACTGCCGGCAATGCGAACCAAGCTCCTGCTGTGGTCATACAGGGAACGGACAGCCCTTAGCAGAGGGCCCCGGACCCCATACTCCCGGAGCACCCCCCACAGGGCACCACGAGGGCCCCGGACCCCATACTCCCGGAGCACCCCCCACAGGGCACCACGAGGGCCCCGGACCCCATACTCCCGGAGCACCCCCCACAGGGCACCACGAGGGCCCCGGACCCCATACTCCCGGAGCACCCCCCACATGGCACCACGAGGGACACGGACCCCATACTCCCGGAGCACCCCCCACAGGGCACCACGAGGGCCCCGGACCCCATACTCCCGGAGCACCCCCCACAGGGCACCACGAGGGACACGGACCCCATACTCCTGGAGCACCCCCCACAGGGCACCACGAGGGCCCCGGACCCCATACTCCCGGAGCACCCCCCACAGGGCACCACGAGGGACACGGACCCCATACTCCCGGAGCACCCCCCACAGGGCACCACGAGGGACACGGTCGAACGCTTTCTCCAGATCCACAAAACACATGTGGACTGGTTGGCGAACTCCCACGAACCCTCGAGCACCCGATGAAGGGTATAGAGCTGGTCCAGTGTACCACGACCAGGACAAAAACCGCATTGTTCCTCCTGGATCCAATGTTCGACTATCGGCCGGATCCTCCTCTCCAGCACCCTGGAGTAGACCTTACCGGGGAGGCTGAGTTCGGCTTCAGCCAAATCTAAAAGCTTCTGGACTGGAGTTTACAGGCCGATGGGGCAGCTCCTCATTTGAAAGCCAAGACCTACAAAACTGACCGTAACTTTTGATTTGTTTTCATAGTTTGTTGTGTTTTCGTTTCATGTATTTTGTTGCTCTATTTTTGCCTTTTGGTCATTCATTTGTTGCGTTTCCATCCTATATTGACACTTTTCATGCCTTTAGATTTGGGACAAGCCGAACTGGAGAAAATGAGCAATGACCCGTGCCTTACAGTATGGGTGCAGTACACTTTTTGGCCACCAGTGTCGAACTGGGGGCGTCCACAAAGATACGTGTTGAAAATGGACGTCATGCTGAACTGACACTTTCAAAATGATCTAAAATGGCATTTAATTTGAGTTAAAGGGACAGGACACCATTTCTCCAGACTGAGATATGTTCTTACCTGAGCTTAGACGAGTTGATCTGTACCTCTCTGGTCTTTGTGCCCGTGGAAGAGCTTGGTACTAGAATAAAATGCAATAAAATGCAATAGATAACATTTTATTCTATCTATTGCACAGATAGAATCAAATGCAAATGTATACAGAGAAAAAAATAAACCCAATTAGTGCGGCTGATGTTCCACGGAGAGCAGTGAAACCCGACGTACAAGAGTGTCTAATGAAAAGTGCAGTAAATCTCTTGATCCAGAGTCTTCCTCGTGTCCTCTGTGCATATTTCCATATAAAGTATTTGTAAAAGTCGTCTCTGAGCAGCTGGATCAGAGGCGGCTGTTGTGCGGGCTCTTACTTTGGCGGGGGGTCTGTCCTTGGGAGCTTCCTGTGGGGAGTCGACAGCTGTGAGTTTTAATGTGAACAACAGGAAGCCCTCGCCTAAACAAAGACGAGAAGGCAACAAGTTCTGAAGAATAAGTACTCGTGTAGTAAAGTGGAGTGAAGTATTTGTAATGAAAGAGAAAGCAAAGTCGAGCTCGTGTCTCGGGATGATCAGATCTTTGATGAAATGAAGAAGTTGCCGAACACAGTGGAGTTTTTCAGGGCCTGACTTGGCAGAGTGGCATCCTGTGGTCAGCCTGTGGTCAGCATGTGGTCAGTCTCTTCTGCTTTCTAAGAAACGCTAAAAAGATTCAGCCTCGTGTTGTGACCGCATTGGGGTGTGAGTACAAAAAAAGTGTCAAAAGCACAATGAGAAAACACGGCAGCAACACAAGGAGAAAGATGAGTTTAGGTGAGTCTTGTCGGTCTTAGCTTTCAAATGAGGTGCTGCACTGGCCTGTAGTCTGTGAGCTCCAGTCATGAGGCTTTTAGACGTGGTTCAAGCTGAACTGGAGAAAATGCACTCGGTTAAAGGAACAGGCCACCGTTTTTACATACTGAGATATGTTCTTACCTGAGCTTGGACGAGTTCTTTAGGACCTGTCTGATCTTCCCCCGTGCCTTCAGTCACGTAAACACAGCGCAGACGGCGTTAGCATTTAGCCTCTCCCTCTCTCCTCTATAGCTCCAAAACAGGTCCAGATAGAAGCTACCAAGCTCATTAAACAATGTGGATTTTCTAAGCGGATAAAAGGGGGGACTATATTGTAAGGCGTAATAATACCAGGAGTAATTTGGCATCCGCACAGTAAAGTGAAGATTACTGCGCGGAGAGAGGGAGAGGCTAAATGCTAACGCCGTCTGCGCTGTGTTTACGTGACTGAAGGCACGGGTGAAGATCAGACAGGTCCTAAATAACTCGTCAAAGCTAAGGTAAGAACGTATCTCAGTATGTAAAAACGGTGGCCTGTTCCTTTAAGGCGGGACATGATATAAATATTTGAAGTATGGGATCCATGAATGGTTTCCAGGCTGGTGAAGAGTTGTGACCCGAGTCTGGGGGGGGGGTTGGTGCAGGACCTGCCTCACCACAGGTCTGGTACAGGACCGTAACACTCCGAGTCTGCACCCACAAGTACGGCGTGTGCAGACTGGGAATTGAGAGGTAAACTCCAGAATGAGCGTCAACTGAAAGAACAGGAGTCACTTCATACTTTAAAACGTGACAAAGCAGGTTTATATTCTTCTGCAGGGACACAGACAAACAGGGAGACTGATCCAAACTTTGTTGGGAGTTACGAGGGACGCAGCGGAAAAAGAGAAACCACCGTCTGAACTCCACTCTGGGAAGGTGCACTTCAGTCTGTTCATGTGGCTGTAATGTCGCCTCTGCCTCCGGACCAGGACTCTGTTTCGTCTTCATGAGTTCTATCCTGGTTAGGTGAATTCAACCTTTCCATTGTCCACCTGAGCACAGAACTTTGACAGTTTGAGCTCCATCCATCCATCCATCCATCCATCCATCCATCCATTTTCTTCCACTTCTCCGTTGCTGGGTCGTGGGGGCCGCTGTTGGAGCTGCCCAAATCACACTGCACCAGCCCCTTATGACTCCTCCTGCAGGTGGTGGGTCCACGGGAGGACGACCTCACGATTGAACGAGCCTGTTGGTCTCTCATAAGGATCTTCTGAACCGCTCTTTGACTGACCCGTCACCCAGGACCTGTTTGCCCTGGGAGACCCTACAGGGGCACGAAGCCCCCGACAACAGAGCTCCAGGATCATTCGGGCGCTCAAACCCCTCCACCACGTTAAGGTGGCGGTTCCAGGAGGGGCAGTTTGAGCTCATGTCTTGGAATGATGAGATTCTCGATAAAAATATGTGATTCTTGTAAAGAAGAAGTGTTGTTTCAGTGGCCTGTATTTGCAGAGTGTCAGTCTGTGGTCAGTCTGTGGTCAGTCTGTGGTCGGTCTGTCATCGGCGGAGCTTCTCTAAAGAAGTGCTTAAGAAGACTCAGCCTAATAGATCCACACACTGAAGTGAACATCCGAGCAGGCATCATGGTGCACGTTGGTCCAGAAGTCGTGGCTAAACTCCAGAAACTCTTCGTGAAGGCGATGAGCACGTCTCTGCTGATCGTGCTGTTCTTCGTCCTGCAGCGCGTCTTCGACATGAACTTCCAGTGCTCGTGCAAAAGCGGCGTGCAGGTTTACGACGGGCTGTACCTGACGGCGCCCGCCCTGATCCTGACCTGGGTGCTCGGGTACATCGAGTCCTACGACCACAGGACCCAGTGGGGCACCAGCAAACGGAGCTGCTGCTGTCCGAAACTGCCAGAGTTCCTCTCTGTGATCGGGAGCTGCTTCTGTGAGAAACTGCTGAAGTTCCTCTCTGTGTTCGGGAGCTGCGTCTGTCAGATTCTGCTGAAGTTCCTCTCTGTGTTCGTCGTCTGGTTCACGGCGGTCCTGCTCGATGGAGACTGGTACATCTGCATCAAGACCAACTCTGATCCTCACCACGAGGGGCTGCCCTGCAAAGACCAAAACAAACTCGTGGATGAAGAAAAAGAATTCCAGCACAAGCTCAAAATTGAATCTGTGGTAAGTGTCAAAGATCCTCAAAAACCTCTGCTGTGAAGTTCAACATTGGAAAAGCACATTTTAATCCATGTTATGCACTTGTGTGAAGTTAGCCCCCCCCATAGTGTCCGATTTGTTTCAAAATGGTGTCATTCGTTTGTGCTTCGTTTGTGCACATAAAATTAGCGTTTGTGCGCACTTCGTTTTTTTAGGTATTGATCGTTGATTGATAATTGATCAACCCCCCCATAGTGTCCGATTTGCTTCAAAATGGTGTGCACATAAAATTAGCGTTTTATGTGCATTTTTATGTGCACAAACGAAGAGCTGAACAATGACACTAGTTTGGAGTGAATAGAACACTATCAATTACCAATCAATGATCAATATCTCAAAAACGAAGTGCGCTGGTGCGTCGTCTGGTCTTGGTTTGGTTCTTAGTCTTGATCTTTGTTCGGGTTTGGTTCGGGTCTTGGTCTGGTTCTTAGTTGTGGTCTTGGTCCGGTCTTGGTCTGATCTTGTTTCGGGACTTGGTCTTTGCTTAGTTTTAGTCTGGGTCGTGTTTCAGGTCTTGGTTTTAGTCTGGGTCATGGTTCGGGTCATGGTTTTAGTCTGGGTCATGGTTCGGGTCATGGTTCGGGTCTTGGTTTTAGTCTGGGTCATGGTTCTGGTCTTGGTTTTAGTCTGGGTCATGGTTCGGGTCATGGTTCGGGTCTTGGTTTTAGTCTGGGTCATGGTTCGGGTCTTGGTTTTAGTCTGGGTCATGGTTCTGGTCTTGGTTTTAGTCTGGGTCATGGTTCGGGTCATGGTTCGGGTCTTGGTTTTAGTCTGGGTCATGGTTCGGCTCTTGGTTTTAGTCTGGGTCATCGTTCGGGTCATGGTTCGGGTCTTGGTTTTAGTCTGGGTCATGGTTCGGGTCTTGGTTTTAGTCTGGGTCATGGTTCGGCTCTTGGTTTTAGTCTGGGTCATGGTTCGGGTCATGGTTCGGGTCTTGGTTTTAGTCTGGGTCATGGTTCGGGTCTTGGTTTTAGTCTGGGTCGTGGTTCGGGTCTTGGTTTTAGTCTGGGTCATGGTTTGGGTCTTGGTTTTAGTCTGGGTCGTGGTTCGGGTCTTGGTTTTAGTCTGGGTCATGGTTCGGGTCTTGCTTTTAGTCTGGGTCATGGTTCGGGTCATGGTTTGGGTCTTGGTTTGGGTCTTGGTTTTAGTCTGGGTCATGGTTCGGGTCATGGTTCGGGTCTTGGTTTTAGTCTGGGTCATGGTTCGGGTCTTGGTGTTAGTCTGGGTCATGGTTCGGGTCTTGGTTTTAGTCTGGGTCATGGTTCGGGTCTTGGTGTTAGTCTGGGTCATGGTTTGGGTCTTGGTTTGGGTCTTGGTTTTAGTCTGGGTCATGGTTTGGGTCTTGGTTTTAGTCTGGGTCATGGATCGGGTCTTGGTTTTAGTCTGGGTCATGGTTTGGGTCTTGGTTTGGGTCTTGGTTTTAGTCTGGGTCATGGTTTGGGTCTTGGTTTTAGTCTGGGTCATGGTTTGGGTCATGGTTTGGGTCTTGGTTTGGGTCTTGGTTTTAGTCTGGGTCATGGTTCGGGTCATGGTTCGGGTCTTGGTTTTAGTCTGGGTCATGGTTTGGGTCTTGGTTTTAGTCTGGGTCATGGTTTGGGTCTTGGTTTGGGTCTTGGTTTTAGTCTGGGTCATGGTTTGGGTCTTGGTTTTAGTCTGGGTCATGGTTTGGGTCATGGTTTGGGTCTTGGTTTGGGTCTTGGTTTTAGTCTGGGTCATGGTTCGGGTCATGGTTCGGGTCTTGGTTTTAGTCTGGGTCATGGTTCGGGTCTTGGTTTTAGTCTGGGTCGTGGTTCGGGTCTTGGTTTTAGTCTGGGTCATGGTTTGGGTCTTGGTTTTAGTCTGGGTCGTGGTTCGGGTCTTGGTTTTAGTCTGGGTCATGGTTCGGGTCTTGCTTTTAGTCTGGGTCATGGTTCGGGTCATGGTTTGGGTCTTGGTTTGGGTCTTGGTTTTAGTCTGGGTCATGGTTCGGGTCATGGTTCGGGTCTTGGTTTTAGTCTGGGTCATGGTTCGGGTCTTGGTGTTAGTCTGGGTCATGGTTCGGGTCTTGGTTTTAGTCTGGGTCATGGTTCGGGTCTTGGTGTTAGTCTGGGTCATGGTTTGGGTCTTGGTTTGGGTCTTGGTTTTAGTCTGGGTCATGGTTTGGGTCTTGGTTTTAGTCTGGGTCTTGGTTCGGGTCTTGGTTTTAGTCTGGGTCATGGTTTGGGTCTTGGTTTGGGTCTTGGTTTTAGTCTGGGTCATGGTTTGGGTCTTGGTTTTAGTCTGGGTCATGGTTTGGGTCATGGTTTGGGTCTTGGTTTGGGTCTTGGTTTTAGTCTGGGTCATGGTTCGGCTCATGGTTCGGGTCTTGGTTTTAGTCTGGGTCATGGTTCGGGTCTTGGTTTTAGTCTGGGTCATGGTTCGGGTCTTGGTGTTAGTCTGGGTCATGGTTTGGGTCTTGGTTTGGGTCTTGGTTTTAGTCTGGGTCATGGTTCGGGTCTTGGTTCGGGTCTTGCTTTTAGTCTGGGTCATGGTTTGGGTCTTGGTTTGGGTCTTGGTTTTAGTCTGGGTCATGGTTCGGGTCTTGCTTTTAGTCTGGGTCATGTTTCGGGTCTTGGTTTTAGTCTGGGTCATGGTTCGGGTCTTGCTTTTAGTCTGGGTCATGGTTTGGGTCATGGTTCGGGTCTTGGTTTTAGTCTGGGTCATGGTTCGGGTCTTGGTTTTAGTCTGGGTCATGGTTCGGGTCTTGCTTTTAGTCTGGGTCATGGTTTGGGTCATGGTTTGGGTCTTGGTTTGGGTCTTGCTTTTAGTCTGGGTCATGGTTTGGGTCTTGGTTTGGGTCATGGTTCGGGTCTTGGTTTTAGTCTTGAAAAAGTTGAAAACTGCTGAAAATCAGGAAAAAGACGGAAGTTTAATAAAAGATGAAGAAACATGAAAACCAATTATTGATGCGGACGGATCCACAGTCAATCAATACCTCAAAAACGAAGTGCGCACAAACGAAGCACAAACGAAGCACAAACGAAGCACAAACGAAGCACAAACGAAGCACAAACGAAGCACAAACGAAGCACAAACGAAGCACAAACGAAGCACAAACGAATGACACCATTTTGAAGCAAATCGGACACTATGGGGGGGGGGCGAACTTCACACAAGTATGTTATACTCATGTCAAATTCCTGTTTGTTCCTCAGGAATATGGGATGATAGTAATTTGTTCCTTCCTTCTTCTGTGGACCTTGGCTAAAGTCGGGTTGATTTGCTGCTGTCGATGTCAACACCAGACCGGGTGCACAGATGTTTGCTGCCTTCCTTACTACAAAGCTGTTCATGAGCATCTTCTGGAGGAGCAGGTCAGCAAACACCTGGAGGAGGAGCTGACTAAACGAGCAGAGGATCGAGCGAAGGCCCTTTGCGAGAAGCGTCTGACAGACATCGAGGAAGGAGGAGAAGCTGCGGAGAACGTCTGGAGCGAGATATCGGCTTCAGACTTTTACATGAGCCACGAGACGCCGGAGGAGAAGACACGGAGGGAAGAGATTCGACGTGAGAGACGAGAGAATCAACGTGAGAGACGAGAGAATCAACGTGAGAGACGAGAGAATCAAGAAGAAGAGTCGTCAGTCTGAGGCCAAACCTTTAGAGCCGCTCCACACAAGGCCCACGTCTGAACGTTCTGGAGAAGAACATTGAATATTACAATAGAGATGGGATTCATGGATATTCGTTGGAATCTTTGTTATGATTTTCACGTTACCAGATAAAAAATTGTCCGACCTAATTGTCAAGAGTTTCACCTTTTGATTCAAATGATCCAACACTGCAAAAAGTAAATATCAAGCATTGGCTTAAATGACTTGAATTGAGGAAATATATCTTGTTTTGAGCGGTTTTCACTCATTTAGACACTTTTCCTGATCGGACCCAGTTTGCTTTGCTTGTTTGAGGACATTTCAGACCAGTTCTAGGGTAAATCTCGCTTGAAATAAGAAAGTAAAATTGCCAATGAGATAAGACCGTTTTTCTTACCCCATTGGCAAAGAAAATGACCTGAAATAAGAATGGAATGTATTGTAATGAGTCAGAAACGTCACAGAACAAGTGAAATAATTGAGGAAAAAAGCCCAAGAACAACTTGCCCAGTCAAAACAACTAAAATTTGGATTATTGTGCTCAAATTGAGATGTTTATACTCATCTAGTTAATTACTTTTTGCGGTGAACCTTACAGTGGGACTGATTTTAAACCTACAAATGTGCATGTTAGACGTGGGCAAGATAATAATCAGAATTGCTGTATTGGAAAATGTACAATATTGAGTTTATCTCCTGTGTGAAGAAATCTGGAGGAAAAAAAATCACGAGCAAACAGTCTCCCATTCATTCATGCATCAGTGTGAGCGTCGACTCAAACCCCCGACCCTCGGATCACAAGGCGACGCGCTCTACTATCTGCCCTGAGAACTTCAGGGAGGGGCCTCCTGGTGGTTCCCAGAGTCAGGACTAAACACGGTGAGGCTGCGTTTGAGTTTCATGCAGCTAAAATCTGGAACAGTCTTCACGAGGATGTGAGACAGGCCTCAACTCTGACAATGTTCAAATCCAGGCTGAAAACAGTTCTTTCTGCTCGTGAATATGACTGAAAGTATTTTATCTGCACTCTTGCCTTTTACTGTAATTGATTCATTTTATGTTGACGTCCAGAGGAGAAGGAACGACAAAACAGAGGTTAGGTAACTTTGTGTGAACGAGCAAGAAAAAATAGTGCTCAAGACAGAGTGAGTCAAAACAAGACTTAAAAATGCACATGACTGAAAGTATTTTATCTACACTCTTGCCTCTTACTGTAATTGATTAATTTATGTTGATGTTTTTATTGATTGTATTTGTTTTCTTGTATTTATGCAACTGTGAAGCACTTTGAATTGCCTTGTGTATGAATTGTGCTCTACAAATAAACTTGCCTTGCCTTACTATCTGTGCCACTTTCGCCCCAAAAATGCAGCTTTATCAACAGAAAACTGATCTTTTACAAAAGCCCCGCCCCAAACCGGACATTGTCCAATCATGCCTCCTAAACCTTTGCTAGCACCAGGGCCGGTCCTCGGCAGTTTGGTGCCTGAGGCAAGACAGAAAAAATACAAAGAAGAAATAAATACAATATAAGAAATCATGTGGTTCTACAAAGCCTCTTTCTAAATGTTCTTGACCCAAACATCTGTCTGTAGTTCTATGGTTTTAGTTGAGTTCATTTGAAGGACAGTGTGCGGTTACATTAATGGCTGCACCAGATTTAGCACTAAGATAATTTCTATCTGTGCTCCTACTCAATTACACAAGAAAATGAAGAATTACAGATCACAGGCAATTTACAGCGACAAGTGCAATAAACAAATACAAAGCGCAAAAAAGTCATTTCTGTCACTGGAATATCTTAACTTTCACTTCAGGGACGACCTCATGAAGCTCACTGAGGAAATGCGGAGAAAAAAGGCGGCCATTTTGAAGAATAAAATATAAAGCATAATTTGAGTGTTTATTCAGAGTTTAAAGTCTTCAATGACAATCACGATGGAAATGATGCTGAAAATGAAGAAAAGCTGAACCATAAAAAGTATTTCCAAACTCAGGTCAGTCATTTTGATCAGTGCATCTAGACTTGACCACTGTAAAAAAAAAAGAAAAAACGAGCAGACCAGCTGTTTCCATAATTAACCGTTTATTTCCTGTCAGTCACAGTGCTTCCAAAGTCACAATAAATACTTTACTCCAGTTTAAATACATTTTCAATAATAACTTACGACATGTTACACTTTCTCAGCTTATTTTCTCTGTATAATCCATAAACGTTTGGTTAGTAATATCTTTCCTAAAGCGCTTTTAGTTTTCAATTTAAAGTCGTCTGATTCAGAGACTTGAATCTGCTACGGCGGCTGTGATTGGTTAGTGCCGCTCACGTGACTCAAAGGGGCGGGAATTCAAACGCAGACAGGAAGCGGAGGGAGGTTCAGGTTCAAAATGGCGGCTAAATGGTCGGTTAATCAGATGAGGACGAGGGGTGGGCACCGTTAAACGATATCAGAGCGGGATGGGTTAAATTATATCGGTATCGGAGAAATGAAAGTATCGAAAACAGATACTGGGAAAAAAAATCGTCCATTTTTAGATCCAAGTTTTGACACTGTTGGTCCAAGAACAGCATTAAAAGTGACTCGTTTCAGCTAAAATAATGATTTCCCCACACATTTTTAGAAATATTTTTGCTTCTACAAATCTTTTTCTATTTTCCCAATTTTTCCCTCAATTTATTCCCCAGTTTTCCCCCCTATTTTTGCCTTCATTTTTTTTATTTCACTTTTTTTTTCTTATTTTTCCCACAATTTCCTCCAATTGTCTTTTGTTGTTTTTCATAATTTCCCTATTTTTCACCTTTTTTTAATTAATATTTGTTCTAGTTACCCCACCCCCTATATTTGCCCCAATTTTAAATTCTTTTTTTTTTTGCCACAATTTCTTGCAATTGTAATTTTTTTTTAAATTATATTTTCCCAATTTTTCCCTTCATCTTTGCTCATTTTTAAAATTTACATTTGTTCTCATTTTGTCCATTTCCCCCCATATCTTTGCCCTCAGTTTTTTATTTTACAGTTCTTATTTTTTGCCACAATTTCTTCCAATTGTCAATTTTTTTTTCAGAATTTCCCAATTTTTCCCTTCATCTTTGCTCATGTTTTATTAATATTTGTTCCATTTCCCCCCAATTTATTCCCCATTCCCTCCCCCCTATTTTGCCCCCCAATTTTTAACTTCACATTTATTTATTTTTTTCAAATTTTTGCCACAATTTCTTCCAATTGTCAATTTTCTTTATTTTTTTTGTCCATAATTTCAAAAATGTTCCCCTCATTTTTTAAATTACTTTTTTCTTCGCTAATATTTTCTTATTTTTCATTTATCAAAATTCGTCCCCATTTTTCACACATTTCTTGACATTGCAGATGAACCCGATGTTGGTCCTTGACGACAAATATTTTAGTATCATATCGGAAAAAGGATCGTTCAGGCATCGGTATCGGAAACCATGTATTGCTAAAGTATTGAAAAGAAAGTAACGGTTCTCAGACGCACCGAGGACAAATGTGCAGAAAGCGTTTGTTGTAGATGCAGTTTAAAGCCTGCAGGGGGAGCTCCAGGCTCGTGGACTGATATAACAGATGGCAGAAACTTAACTGAAATTCCCAAGATCCTTTTGTTCCTAGTTTATTAGACTTGATGAATGATCATTGCACTTCAGGGAGTCTGAACAGAAACGTCTACTTTTTTTTTCAATCCCAGTACTTCAACGATACTTGGTTTACAATAGATACCAGAACGATAATTTTTATATTTTTTTTCTTAATTGTTACTCTAAATTTACCCCCAATTTTCCACTTATTGTTCCCCATTTTATAAACATTTCCTCCTTTTCTATTATTTTTTTTTTTTTTGAAGACCAACAGCATCAAAACTTGAATGTAACCTCTTAACTCCCGCTTGAACCGAGAGCATTTTCTCCAGTTCAGCTTTACCCAAATCCTGTAGGCCAGTGTAACACCTCATTTGAAAGCTAAGACCTACAAAACTAAATTGATCTTTTTCCTCACATCACTTTTTTTTGTTGGGGAGGCATCTCATTTTTGTCAAATTTTCGTGACTTTTTTGTCACTTTTTCGTCACTTTTTTTTACATTTTTTTGGTCAAATTCTTATCACTTTTTTGTCCATTTTTTGTCACTTTTTTCTCATTTTTTTCTCAATTTTTCGTCAAATTTTTCTCACTTTTTTGTCAAATTTTTGTCATTTTTTTGTACATTTTTTGACACTTTTTCGTCCATTTTTTCTCACTTTTTTGTCACATTTCCATCATTGTTTTCGTCTCAGTTTTGTTGCCATTTTCACACCTTTTTTCCAGAAGCTTTTGGACTAGGGTAAAGGCAAACTGGAGAAAATGTGCTCGGTTCCGGTGGGAGTTAAGAGGTTAAAATCTGACCAAAACGTTTCCATCATCAAAAAACGACCCACGAACTCCTCTCCCTGTTTGCGTTTGCCTCCGTTTCCCATGAGCCTTTGCGGCGTCGCTGCGTTTCCTGAACTAAAACGGCGTTAGCGTTAGCGTGGTTAGCTCGGCGGCCCGTTCCCCCGTCATTTGCATGAGCGTCCCCGAGCCCTCAGTGAGTCTTTGGTTTGGGAAGACGCGAGAACAGCGAGGGCGACGGGCAGGAGGGGGAGGCGGGGCCGGGCCGGGCTCTGCTCCCCGGCGAGAGGGCGGGGCCGCGCTTGCTGGAGGCGGGGCTTAGCGAGGCGGCGGACTTTAAGGGGGAGGAGCCGGAGAACATGAAGAGGCGGAGCTTGGAGGGCTGCGGGCTGCGTTTGGCCTGATCCTTGACTGCGGTGGAGGCGGCGAGGGGAGAGGGCGGGGCTTCAGAGGGGGTTCCTGATTGGACGGAGCCGCTGTCAATCAGTGGGGCCTGGACGCTCGGATCGGGCGTAAGTATCGCAGGCTGAAAAACACAGAAAATATACTTTAATATAAATGAAGCAGCAGGAATTCCTTTTGGAGCAACCATTTACCACATACTTTCTACTTCTACTTGAGTAACTTAAGTTAAAGCTAAATTTGTGCAGATTTGACCTTTGACCCAGTGACTGTATCAGTGGCTAGCATAGCACCATTACATTTGATCATCGTTAGCTGCAGCATTACTTGGGACTCTTAACTAAAACTAAACCTTAACACATTCGCTACTTGTGCAATCCCATAATGCATTGCGCCTTGGGGGGGGTTCGCTGCTGTAAACAATATGGCGTTCCGAGCTGTCATCGAAGAGACTAATAATAATCTTCAAAATACCATTAAAAAAATATCCAATTCCACTAAACCAAAGCTTAAAGGAATAGGCCACCGTTTTTACATACTGAGATATGTTCTTACCTAACCTTAGCCGAGTTAATATATCCCCGTCTGGTCTTTGTCCGTGCGCTCTGTCACGCAAACGGAGCACATACACAGCCTCTCCCACATGTTATATAGCTCCAAAAAAGCGTTTTCAGTGCAAAGTATATTTGCACAGAAATGTAACATGTCGATTTTATAAGCAAATAAAAAGGGGTACTATATTGTGAGGCGTAATGATATGAGGAGCACAGCGTCCGCGCAGTAACTTCTAAAGACTCCCCCGCTCACTTCCGTCAATAGAAGCTGCGTGACTTGTAGAGAGCTGCAGAGAACAGTTGAAGAAGCGTTGATAACTTGTGAACAATGCCTTTTACGTGCATCGTGCCGGGCTGTGATAACAAGCAGAAAGTATATAGTGCAGTAATGTTTCACAGATACAACTCACCCCGGACGACGACACAGGACTCTGGACCTCGACCATGAGGTAGGAATGCGCCAGCACTTTCCCAAAATATATTTTATGCTTGTTAAAGGCTCTGTACAAGTCACGCAGCTTCTATAGAGTAGTTCGAAATCCGCGCAGTAATCTTCACTTTACTGTGCGGATGCCAAACTACTCCTGGTATTATTACGCCTTACAATATAGTCCCCCCTTTTATCCGCTTAGAAAATCCACATTGTTTAATTTTGTGTATTATACTTTCTAGTGGGACACTTCACGTAACCATATTTAAAAAGGGAAAACGTGGAAGAGCTTGGTAGCTTCTATCTTGACCTGTTTTGGAGCTATAGAGGAGAGAGGGAGAGGCTAAATGCTAACGCCGTCTGCGCTGTGTTTACGTGACTGAAGGCACGGGGGAAGATCAGACAGGTCCTAAAGAACTCGTCAAAGCTCAGGTAAGAACATATCTCAGTGTGTAAAAACGGTGGCTTGTTCCTTTAAGGGGTTTTTACTTCGCAATGAAAGACTGAAGCTTATCCAGAGATGAAGAGGTGAGGAAAGCATTTCCTGGAAACGCAGACCCTCTGGAGAAGGATTAGGAGCTGCCACCGGGAAAGATCCACAAATTATTCAAACATGTGCGAGTGGCTTGTTTTGGATGAGAAAACACCAACAGGAAGAAAAGAAAAAAGCCAACTTTGCATTACACTGCCTTTAATATGCTGTAAAAAAGTGAAAACTAGTGGCACAAATGACCATCGTCACATCCAGGGCTGGTCAAAGTACTTCATTTGATCTGACTCAAGAAGTAAAAAGTACTGCATGATAAAAGTACTCGAGCTCTACAGGAGAAGGAAAGGCTTTTGCTGCAAACGAATGTGTTGAAGCTGCAGAATCGGAGTGAAAAGGTGAAAATCAGAAAATACAGTCGATGAAATGGAGAGGCATGCGCAGAGCAACAGTGACCCCTGGAGGAGGAGGCGGGAACTGCAGGATGAAACACAAGGAAACGAACAGTGGATTAAAGACGGAGGGAAGGATGACGAGAAATGGACGTTTCTTCAAATTAATTGTGTGAAAACAAAATGAGGCTAAAATGGAACTAAATTAGAAAACTCATTACAAACTAAACAGTCACATTTTTAGGTTATATGCGTTTTTTTAATAAGCTGTGTTTGCAAAACTGTTAATATCAGTGAATGGGAGAAAACACTTTGATGTAAACTGGCAAGGCGAGACACTGCAGGTGAATGGGGGAAAAAAAGAGATATCAATTATAAACTTTTACTGAACATTACTGATAAAAAATGACAGAAAAGATGTTGATTTATTAGTTAAAGATTTCCTCAGATGGATTTTGGATCTTGATTAGTTTTTAAATAAATTATAAGAAAAGAAACATCTGCCAAACTTCAAATTCCACCTTGTTTTTTGGGCTAAAAACTCAAGATTTGGAAGTTTCTAAGAAGGATTTTTTTTGGGAGGCTGTAAAGTGTGGAGTCTTGTTAAAGAGTGGAATGAAAATGACCCTAAAGTTTAGTCCAGGGGTAGGCAACCGCAGGCCTGGGGGCCAAATCTGGCCCTCCAGCACAACCTCTGGCCCCCAAGATGATTTAGAGAAATACTATTATGCAAATAACACACTAACTGTGTTAAAGTGAATGTTATTGGGTTGTTTTGATCATAATTTCAGTCTGCTGCTGTCTCCCACAAAGGATATATATATTTGGATTACAGCATTAGGAAAAGAAGGAAGGAAGGAAGGAAGGAAGGAAGGAAGGAAGGAAAGAAGGAAGGACAGAAGAAAGGAAAGAAGGAGGCAAGGAAGAAAGGACAGAAGAAAGAAAGGAAAGAAGGAAGCAAGGCAGGAAGGAAAGAAGGAAGGGAAGAAGGAAAGAAGGAAGGAAAGAAGGAAGGAAGGAAGGAAAGAAGGAAGGAAAAAGGAAGGGAAGAAGGAAAGAAGGAAGGGAAGAAGGAAGGAAGGAAAGAAAGAAAGAAGGAAAAAGGAAAGAAGGAAGGAAGGAAAGAAGGAAGGGAAGAAGGAAAGAAGGAAGGAAAGAAGGAAGGAAGGAAAGAAGGAAGGGAAGAAGGAAAGAAGGAAGGAAAGAAGGAAGGAAGGAAAGAAAGAAAGAAGGAAAAAGGAAAGAAGGAAGGAAGGAAAGAAGGAAGGGAAGAAGGAAAGAAGGAAGGAAAGAAGGAAAGAAGGAAGGAAGGAAAGAAGGAAAGAAGGAAAGAAAGAAAGAAAGAAAGGAGGGAAGGATGTATAGAAGGCCCTAAAGTTCAGTCCCTTTGCCTGCACATGCTCCCCGTGTTTATTCCTCCCGTCTTTAGCCGCTGCTCTCTCCCCACAGAGGAAATGACCATATTTGGATTACAGCGCCATCTCGGCCTTTCCTGCTACACGTGGACACCAAACACATCAGTATTTGTGAATGAATAAGCGTGGGGAAAGACCAGGGAGCCACACAGCCATGTTGGAGTCACTTCTTGGGTAAATCTCCGGCTCAAAGCCACAAAAGGACGAGTCAAATGTGGGCGGAGACGTAAAAGTGCGATGAGTAAAAGCGGGAGCAGATGTTCCTGAACTCCGCCGATCGACCTTGCGGAGTCTTAAGTTGTTTTTTGGACGCGGCCGAGGCGTTTCCTGCCAGTACTCCGGCTCAAAGACTTTCAGGACAAACTTTAATGTTTATTTCGGTGAATTTACAAATCCCAGCAGAGAATGGTGTCATTAAGATAAGGCATTAAAAACGCCTGAAGCTGCGGAATCTGGACGCGGCTTCTGTGCAGCTGCAAATTAAGCAGAACCCGAGTGTTATCGGAATTTAAAGAGATAAATTAACTTTGCGGCTCAGCCTGTTGACAAAGTTGTGTTTTCACCGGGAATTGTCTGACGTTCAAGGTGTTCTTCCAGAAACGGAGCAGTAGATTTAACCAATAAAAGCACTTTTGTCTCTGCTCATTTGTGTGTGTTGGGATTGTTGGAGGCAAACTCTTGGTAACAAAGCCACGGCAGATGAGTGGCTTTATGAACCCCCTGAGAAGATTTCATTTTTAACCCTGCGGTTCCTCATTACAATCACCACAGTGCACTTCATGTTTTAATATTATAATCTAAAGGTTCACTTTTCCGGCTAATGAAGCGCACTGTTAAAACTGAACAGACAGCTGGCATTATTCTGAGGAGTGTATTTTTCCTCTACTTTTGAGTCTATATTCAGACAAATGCAGCAGCTCTGAAAACTGCAGGGAAATTAGTTTCTACAGCACCTCATTATACAGGTTTCAAAAGTTTTCAAAAGTTCATTTCTGTAATTCAACTTAAAATGTGAAATATGATAGATTCATTACATGCAAAGTAGGGATGTGCCGATCCGATATTCAGCATCGGTAGCCGATCAGGCTTTTTTAGAGCAGTGTTTCTCAACCTTTTGGAGCCTCCTAAAGGTTATTGACGGAAGTGAGCGGGGGAAGTCTTTAGGAGTTACTGCGCGGACGTTTTGCTCCTCGTATCATTACGCCTCACAATATAGTCCCCCTTTTTATCTGCTTATAAAATCGACATGCTACATTTCTGTGTAAATATACTTCGCATGAAAACACTTCACGTAACTTTATTTAAATAGGGAACATGTGGAAGAGCTTGGTAGCTTCTATCGTGAGCTTTTTTGGAGCTTTGTGACATGTGGGAGAGGCTGCGTATGTGCTCCGTTTGCGTGACAGAGCGCACGGACAAAGACCAGACGGGGATATATTAACTCGGCTAAAGTGAGGTAAGAGCATATCTTAGTATGTAAAAACGGTGGCCTATTCCTTTAAAGGGGTTCGGAACCCCCCGCCCGGGTCACACCGTGAGAAATCGGAACATTAGCCGACATCATTCTTTAAAAACAAAGAAAAAAACAAATGGCTAAAATAAAATTAATCAAATTACGAACATATAATGGTAAAATAGCACACACTTGCGACATTAAAATATAATAATATACGCTAATAAAAATATGTTATCTACATGATCTGGCAACGCCCCAAATTTGTCTCGCGACCCCCAGGTTGAGAACCACTGCTTTAGAGTATCGGATTGGATCTGATGTGATGACTGGACGGGTCCGATACAAGACGACCGTGAATCTGTGGTCCTGGATCTGCACCGCAGCACAGCGGTAAACCCGCAGACTGGAGTCGCTGCAGATCCAGGACCACAGATTCATGGCTTTCATGCTTTCACTAAGCTCGGATTAACCTGGCTAAGGCCAGGCTGCTGTGTGCGCTCCAATCATTTGGAACTGCACAGCAGCCTGGGGACCATGTTGGGAAATGTTCGCATGGATTTGGGAACCAATCACAGAGCGAGGAGGGACGGCAAGATGATGACGAGCTATTTGAGATACAGAAGCTTGTAGTTTATTTACGGATAAAAATAAAAAATGTACACATCCAACATGACAGCAGCAGATGTGACTTTAGGCCGCGTTCTAAATAGTTTAGCTCGAACGTTTACAGCGGGTACGATGATACGATTGGCTGTGGCCTCGTGCAGACACATGATATTCGTATCACCCAATAAACGACTATGGACGATCGTAAACCAAACCTCTCCTATGAGAAAATGAATTGGTGTCTCGAGACTAATTATCACTTGTGATTTTAGTCTGGTGTTAGCCAGGCTAAAGCTCGGATACTGATTTGATTTATTTGATTTGATTTATTGTTATTATTGCGTCTTGCACATCAGTAAATGTCCTCATGAGTTTACACGACACATTTCAAAACAGAATTCAGATTCTGCCAAAATAAAATCACAGAAACTGTACAATCGATCTTAACAGAACAACCTCCACATCACAGGAGGATATAAATTCATTTGCCTACAACATCTGCTTCTGAAAAACTTTCTAAAGCTAAAGCCAAAACCAATTGCATGTTTATGAAAAAAAAAACTGGTAAACGTACTGTAATATATAAAAATATAACAATACAAAAAGACTGTATCGGATCGGTATCGGCCAGACGAAGTGTCAATAATATCGGATCTGTGCCTCCCTAATGCAAAGTGACTCACAGTATGTCAAGCCTTTATTAAAGTCCATTTCCACAATTGTAATTTATGCTGAAAAATGGGAGTAAAAACTAAAGTGTTGCCTTTATTTTGCCACAATTTTATGACTTTTAATGGTGTTCATGCCCAGTGGATCCAGAGGGTGTTTGAACACATCGAAAAAAGACGTTTTTTGAATGTTACGTCTCATTTAGGGGGAGAAAGACGCTGCCTGTGCTCGGTGAGGCGACTCATTTGTATTTCATTGTCTTTCGTGGCTTCTCGTCTCTGCGAAATGTGCTGTAGCTTCATTTACTTGTGAGCCTTTACAATGATTAATGACTCTTAAGTGAATCTGTCAGACGGAGCGGAAGCCGGTATCCTGTATCCAAATCTGAGGAATGTGAAAAATGGTTTCCCTGATCATTTATAAAAGTTAATGAATGAGAGGGAGTGAAGGGGAAGGTGTTGGGCAGCAGGCAGAGAGGAGTCAGTCACACAGTACCAGGCTTTGTCAGTGAAGTACAGCACTAGCTTCTCCACTCCTGCAGGGGGCAGCACGGAGAGGGAGACAGAGGGAGAACAGCAGTGAAGAAGAGGGTTAGACGTGTTGTTAATAAAGGAAGCAGAGTTAATGCGAGGTTTAGCTGCACCTACAGGTCGTTCTCTTCTGTAATTTAGTTCAAATACGACCTCAGTTTTCAGGGCTCCCACTCTTTACCTTTAACCATTTTCCAGGTCCTTTCCAGGATTTTTCAGGACACGAGAAACAGCGAAAATATGCAATAAAACAATAAAGTTCTGCTCATCGCATCGTATCAACCTCTTAACCAAGTGCATTTTCTCCAGTTCTTTGGAATGACCCAAATCTAAAAGCTTCATGAAACAAAAGTGTCAAACTGGAGAAAATGCGCTCGGTTAAAGTGATAGTCTGTAAGTTAAGAGAGGGAAATTTTAAAGTACAGAATCAAATTTGCACAATGAGATCAGGAACAGAATTTTCAAATGTAAACAAGCTCCTCCCCTTCCCCCGATTGGACCTGACAAGCTGGTTCGCAGGAAACGCTCATCTCATTGGTCAACGCGGGAGGATAAGTTGCTACGGTCCAGGAAGGAGGGACTTAAAAAAAATACTAAATATAGATATTATTACTTTACATCAAAATGCAAGACTAGGTGGTCGATTTTGTACATTTGATCAAATCTGTAATACATTTAGACTTTTTTTTTTCTATCATTTTTTTGTTGGGTATTCAACTCATTTTTGTAACTTATTTGTCATTTTTTTGTAATTTTTGAAGTCATTTTTGAAGTCATTTTTTTGTCCATTTTTTTTATCACATTTGTGTCACATTTTAGTCTTTTTTTTTTTTTCATTTTTGTAATTTTTTCGCCATTTTTTATCAAATTTTGGTCATTTTTTTTTTCACATTTTGTCATTTTTTCCCACATTTTTTTGTCAAATGTTTTATCGCATTTTTGTCATTTTTTCATCAATTTTTTGTCAATATCTGGTGACATTTTTGCCACTTTTTCATCAATTTTTTTTATCACATTTGTGTCACATTTTAGTCTTTTTTTTTTTTTCATTTTTGTAATTTTTTCGCCATTTTTTATCAAATTTTGGTCATTTTTTTTTTCACATTTTGTCATTTTTTCCCACATTTTTTTGTCAAATGTTTTATCGCATTTTTGTCATTTTTTCATCAATTTTTTGTCAATATCTGGTGACATTTTTGCCACTTTTTCATCAATTTTTCGTCACTTTTTTGTCACATTTCCATCATTGTTTTCGTCTCAGTTTTGTCGCTATTTTCACGCCTTTTTTCCAGAAGCTTTTGGACTGGGGTAAAGCCAAACTGGAGAAAATGTGCTCGGTTCAGGTGGGAGTTAAGGTTAAGCGGGGTCTACACTGGGAAAAAACAGTATTTAGTCAGTTTCCCATAGACTTTCTATTGGATTTTGGCCAAATACTTTTCCCCACTGTAAATGTAACGTCTTTAAAGCGGGTTTGACGTAAATATGAGGCGGATTTTTATCAAACAAGCAGCGTTTTGCATCTTTTCTGTACAGTTCTGTATCCGAATAGAGAGAAATAGTGCGAGGGGGCCACTTTTATGAGAGAATCACTCATAAATTGCCTCTTACAGATTCGTATCTTGTTGCTGCATGAAGCTGACATCTTAACTCCCGCCTGAACCGAAAGGATCTTTTTCCTCACGTCAACAGATTTGAACAATTTTTTTTGTTGGGTATTCAACTCATTTTTGCAACTTTTTTGTCATTTTTTTGTTATTTTTTGTCACATTTTTGTGATTTGTTTGTCACATTTTGTGACATTTGTCATTTGTTTTGGTCATTTTTTGTATTTTTTTCTCAAATTTTTGTCACATTTTTGTAATTTTTTGTCACATTTTTGTCATTTTTTCATCAATTTCTTGTGACATTTTTGCCACTTTTTCATACATTTTTCGTCACTTTTTTTGTCAATGTTTTCTCAATTTTTTGTCATTTCTTTGTCAAATTTTCATCAAATTCTTGCCATATTTTTGTATTTTTTTTGTCACATTTTGTCACATTTTTGTCATTTTTTTTGTTAATTTCTTGTGATATTTTTGTGACATTTTTTTCCACTTTTTCTGCACTTTTTGTCAATGTTTTCTCACTTTTTTGTCACATTTCCATCATTGTTTTCCTCTCAGTTTTGTTGCTATTTTCACAGCTTTTTCCAGAAGCTTTTGGACTGGGGTAAAGCCAAACTGGAGAAAACGTGCTCGGTTCAGGTGGGAGTTAAGGGGTAAACTGCAGATATTAGACATTTCCAGGACGAGTGGGAACCCTGAACTGCTGCGGTTTAGTCGCATTGTAAGAGGATACGAACGGCTGAACTGAAGTCCCTGGTTCAGACTCACGTTTGTTGGAATAATGCGGGGAAAGTCCTGGTTTAGGCCGGGTTCTAAAGGGGCTGGATCTCTGGTACTGCCACGGAGGAGACAGGAAAGGCCCGGGCGCCTGGAGTTTACGCCCGAACGACAGGAAGATACAGGAGTCAAGAGACAGAGGTTATTCACAAGCAGGAGGAGGAACGTTAGTGGAAAGAGTTCTTCTTTGTGTCCGACGCTTCTGTCTCTGAGGGATTTCAAACGTATGATCTCACCGTGATGTTGGTCCAGGGAGTTTGCGACGCCACCGTCTCCGTGTCTCTCTCTCTGGTCTGAGTCTGAGCTTCTGTCGACTCCACGTCCAAACAGCGACACCTGCTGGACGCCGCCGCAGCGCTCTGAGGACACAGTCATGATAAAGGCTTCATAATTTAATCAGAAATTAAAGAGGCTCCGGGTTTATACCGAGAACAACAGGTCAAATGTAAGGCCTAAATATAATCTTTTTAATGCCACCAATGGGAAAAAAAAGGGCAAAATTTGAGCAAAAAATGTAATATGGGAATAAAATTTACGGAAAGGCTGCGACGGCATGTGTTTTTTGTATTTTGGCCAGTATTACCCTTTCCAAAGAAACATTTACAGTGGGGAAAAAAAGTATTTGGCCAAAATCCAATAGAATGTCTATGTGAAACTGACTAAATACTTTTTTTCCCCACTGTATCATATTTTCCGGACTACAAGTCGCACTTTTCATAGTTTGGCTGGGGCTTTGTGTATCAAAATATATAATTTCACATCTTTGTTTTCCTCTCCTGGAACTGCCACCTTAATATGGTGGAGGGGTTTGAGCCCGAATGATCCTGGAGCTCTGTTGTCGGGGCTTCGTGCCCCTGGTAGGGTCTCCCATGGTCCTAAATGACTGGTCAGACAAAGAGCGGTTCAGAAGCTCCTTATGAGAGACCGACAGGCCTGGTTGGAACAATGAGGCCGTCCTCCCGTGGACCCACCACCTGCAGGAGGAGCCGTAAGGGCCTGGTGCAGGGTGATTTACGACCCGGCATCGTAAAAGTGGAAGAAAATGGATGGACGGATATCTTTGTTATTTTCACACTGACAGCCAGAGGGCGCTCTAGGCTTGGGGAACACTATATGCTACTCTTGTACTACTGAAAATTAACAAAAACGGTGATCGATCAGCAGGGAGAAAGTTTGGAGAGGGGGCGAGAAACTTGTGAGGGACCGGAGAACTGACTGTAATGAAGAAAACAAAACAAAAAAGGGAATCACGGGTTAAAAGCGAGAGGAACGAGTTCACAAATGAGTGCTTGAACAACATGATGCTGGGAGAGGTTGGGACGTAGTGAGGTTTGTTGCTGGTGATGGTGTGTAGACTTCAATATAAAGTAAACAAAATTGCAGTAATTGTGTAAATGTTACTTTGAAATAACATTTACCAAAAAAAGTAAATTTGACCTAAAAAAAAAAAAAAAGTTCTCACGATATTGCCAGTAAATTAAAAAGACAAAGTGTCCATCACTGGGACTCGTTAAACGATCCTGTTGAGCCGACATTTGCAGGATAACGACTATAGCGTTTCATCCATAAAAGGCCGGTCTTGTCAATAAAGATTTCACTTTTAAAACACCCCATTGTGTCTAAAACCTCTCCGAAACGGTGCAGAGAAATCATACTGATCTGCAGTGCAAGACACAGCGCCCCCTCCAGGGTCAGTGCAGCAAAGGCCGATCTTACCTCGGGTCGTTCAAAATGCATTTAAAGTTGAACAAACAAGTTCAACGTGTTGTTCTTGTGCCAGATTCTTTATCCAGATGATAGAAAAAACAACGGCCCGACAAAAATCCATTTACAAATGTATTTTATCTTCGGGACGAAAAAAAAACACAGCACGGAAGAGAGCGAGAGTGGATGAGCTGAGGTCAGTGTGTGGGACAGGTCAGAGGCTCCGCCCTCTTCACACCATATCCACAACCAGGGATGTCACGGTTACCAGTGTCACGGTAAACCCCGGTAAAAATGTTGACAATAATAATTACTGTCTTGCTTAAAAAATATTTTACCGCGGTGGATTACGGCGCCCGCGGTTTAGGCAAAATGAGCCTCATGAGCCGCCGTCTCATCTGCTGAAGTCGCCGCAGGCGCCTCTGTAGCTACAACCATAACTAAACTGTCTCTGAGCTGGAATCATGTCCGACACGACAGCGCAGGATCAGCCTCAGAGACCGAGCCTGAAGTCTGGACATGTTTTGTGTATTTTAAGAAGCTGAAGGACAGTTGATAGAGACAGTTTTCCTGTTTGTGGAACCTGCAGGAAAAAGTGTCTCTAAAGCAGCGACACTTCGAACCTCTGACTCTCCTGCGTGACCGTCTCCCTCTATAGCAGGAAGTTAACGTTAGCGTTTTAGCTGAAATGCTGATGTGGGACTTTGGGTTGAGGGAGAATGTAACGAGTCGCCCCATAGTGCGGCTGCAGCGCCACCGCCAACATAAGCCGTGTCTGATATAGACAGTTTATCTTGTTCAAAAATATTCTTCGTTTCTGGCGCTATAAATAGCACATGTAATACCCTGGAAACGATCAACAACACATCGTTATAGTTCCTTTACTTTGATGTGAAAAGTTGCACTTTTGAAAAGGCTTTGTCTGTTTTTCTTTTTTGAAACTATTTCAGTTTGTGCAGGACTATCAATGCTTTCTGAACATATCAACACACATTAAATAAAATACCGTGGTAATACCGAAAACCGTGAGGTAAAATTTTCATACCGTGACAGCCCTATCCACAACTGATAAAAATGCCCAAATCATCAATCAAGGAAATCCCTCTTATAATGTTTATTTTTTATAAATTTAATTAATGTTTCCTGATCACTGTTGACCACTGCCTCCTCTCAGCTGACGTCACTGTTTAACGAGGGACCAGGGCGGCTGGAGCGACTTAGCCCGGAAAATATGGTAATGCTTTAATGCCATTCACTGCCAAACATATTTACTTCTCTTCATTGTGTGGTTTAAAAACAGAATAATCCGATACAGCCGCTTTAAACAAAGTGATGAAAGTGTTTTGTACCAGCTGCTGTGAGAGCTGTGCGATGGTGCGGTCTCTGCTCCTCACTTCCTCTCGGAGCTGAAGCACTTCCTGCAGCAGCACCTCCACCTGAGAGCAAGGCATCATGGGAAACGCAGTCAAAATACGTTAAACTACAGCGTGAGGAGTCTCGTCACAAAACATCATGGGAGATGTTTTACGGAGACGCACCTGAGTCTCGGTTCCGTCGGACGAGGAGTCGGTCTCCGGGCTTAAAGTGTCTGTGGTTAAAGTGTCTTCGTCGGCATCGTCCTCCTACAATGAAACAAGAGGCACAGAAAGATCCTGAAGTATCCCTTTAACTACCAAAAGAAATGTCAAAAGAGTGATAACGACAAAAATTCAAGGTAAAAGATCTGTTTAAATTAGCTTTTGAAGGGCTTATAATTCACATGAGCCTAAAGGGTATAAACTTTTAGATTTGTGTAAAGCTGAACTTAGGAAGATTCAGTTAATGATGAAAAATATGATGAAAAAATAACAAAAATATGACGAAAAAGTGGCAAATATATGATGAAAAAGTGACAAAAATGTGACAAAAAATATGACGAAAAAGTAACAAAAATATGATGAAAAAGTAACAAAAATATGATGAAAAAGTAACAAAAATATGAAAAAGTGACAAAAATATGATGAAAAAGTAACAAAAATATAGTGAAAAAGTGACAAAAATATGATGAAAAAGTAACAAAAATATGATAAAAAGTAACAAAAATATGATGAAAAAGTGACAAAAAAATGATGAAAAAGAAACAAAAAAAGGGCGAAAAAGTGACAAAAAAATGATGAAAAAGTGGCAAAAATATGATGAAAAAGTGGCAAAAATATGACGAAAAAGTGACAAAAATGTGATGAAAAAGTGGCAAAAATATGATGAAAAAGTGGCAAAAATATGATGAAAAAGTAACAAAAATATGACGAAAAAGTGACAAAAATGTGATGAAAAAGTAACAAAATATGATGAAAAAGTGACAAAAATGTGGCCAAAAAAGTAACAAAAATATGACGAAAAAGTGACAAAAAAATGATGAAAAAGAAAAAAAAAAAGGGCGAAAAAGTGACAAAAAAATGATGAAAAAGTGGCAAAAATATGACGAAAAAGTAACAAAAATATGATGAAAAAGGGAAAAAAATATGACTAAAAAGTAAAAGGTTAAGAGGTTAAAGTGTTACAAGGCTTTACTCACTACGTTTAAATACAAAGAGTTTATTTCCAGAGTGGAGTTTTTCGACTCACACTTGGGTTTTCAAACTTGACAAAATCAGAAACAGTGAAGTAAAAAGTGAAAGTTTGCATGTTTTGCCTGCAGCGTCTGAATCGTTTTTTGTGTCGGTGCCAGAGCCTCGGCTGAACCTGGGGAGCGCGTTACCTGCAGCAGGAGCTTCTGGAGATATTCCAGCTGAGACTTGACAGCAGAACAATCCTCCACCAGCTCCTCCACGTCCGCCCCCAGACCCGGACACGACTTCAGGCTGAGGAGGAGAAACACAAACCTGCACTGAAAATACTTTCAATATCCGGCATTTCTTTGGTAAAACCCAGGGACGACACGGTTTAGAGGAAGACGACAAAAACTCTTCTAAGGTTTGTTTAGGACAGATCAGAGGTGAGTAAACTTAACCGAGCATTTTTTCTCCAGTTTGACTTTACCCAAAGCTTGTGAAAAAAAAATAGCAACAAATACGGGATGAAGACGCAGCAAAAAAAAAAGTGAGAAAAAAGGAAAAAGATCAAGAAAAAAAAAAAAAAACATTAAAAAAACATTTAAAAAAAATAAAGTTGAAAAATGTCACAAACTCAGCAAAATAGTGCAAGAAAAAGGTAAAAAAATAAAACATTTTACAAAAAGTCGGGAAAAAAAATGCCCCAAAATGTAAAACTTTAAAACTTTCAAAACAAAACTCAACAAAAAAGCGATAAATTGATGGAAAAGTGATGAAAAGTGTAAAAAAAAAGTTTAAAAAAATTAAATGTTTAAAATAAAAAACTTCTAAAAAAAAAGCTAAATAAAAGTCAAAATTCATAAAAAAAAAAAAAAAACGTCTCAAAAGCAACAAATAAGTGACAAAAAACAATGAAAAGTGTAAAAAAAAATAGTTTAAAAACGTCAACAAAAAAGTGTAAGAAAAAGGTTAAACATAAAATACAATAAAACAAAAAATAAAATGGCAAAAAACGTAGAACAAAAAACTTTCAAAACTCAACAAAAAAGTGATAAAAAGGGACAGAAAAGCGCAAAAAAAACCGTAAAAAAAGTTTTTAAAAAAAGTTAAAAAACTTTTTTTTTTAAAAAGTAAAAAAAAACATCACAAAAGCAACAAATAAGTGATGAAAAAATAACAAAAAAGTGACAAAAAAGTGATAAATAAGTCGCAACAACACAAGGAAAAATCTTAGATCAGTTTTGTTGGTCTTAGCTTTCAAATGAGGCGTTAAGCTGTAACCTTTTAGATTTGGGTAAAACTGACCTGTAGAAAGCATGCTCGGTTGAGGCGGGGGTCAGAGGTTAAATCTCTCACCTGTCGAGGCACAAATCCAAACTGAGCTCCGAGCTCTTCCTCTTGCTCTGCTGCTCCTCGCTCAGTCTGTCTGTGTGGAACTCACTGGAACAGGACGAGATAAAGTCACTTTGGGGAATAACGTGCACCAGGTTTTCATCGAACAGGTGTGGGTGTGGCCTAAAGGTTCAGGAAGCCACCCCCAATACAGGTGTGTGAGGAGCGGCACATCAGGGGCAAAAACTACACAAAGTTTCAACAGAAATGTGTGGTTTGATCCTGTTCTCACCCGTCTGTGTCGTTGTGGACGTCCTGAGTCCAACAGAGCTGCCTCCTCCTCCACTCCGCCATGTGGGACCCTCCGTCTGGGACATGCACCAAAATATCGTTAAACCTGACACGGATTTACTCTCAAATACTGATTAAAGGGATATTTCAGGATTTTTGACATAGGGCCTCATTTCCTAGTTATGCAGAGTGTTTTTTTTATTATTTTTTTTATTCATGCAGTCCTGAAGAGTGCAGTGATGCTAGGCTAGTGCTAGGCTAGTGCTAGGCTAGTGCTAGGCTAGTGACACAGACATTTCTATGGGTAGTCTGGTGTTATAAGTGATTTCCCTGTGCTGTGCTTGGGTCAGACTGTTTTTAATGCAGGCTACTAGTTACCATAGACATGCACTAGCCTAGCACTAGCCTAGCACTAGCCTAGCACCGCTAATCTCTTCAAATATAAGGACTGCTCCAAAAAAAAATCTCCAGAAATCACCAACACTCTGGATAACTAGGAAAAAAAGGTCAAAATAGCAACAAAAACGGGACATAAATGAGGATGAAGACGCAGCAAAAAAAAAAGCGACAAACACAAACACAAAAAAGTCAAAACATTAAAAAAAATAAAAAATCAAATGCAACAAAAAACGATGGAAAAGCGACGAAAAAGTGTAAAAAAAAAGACATAAAAAACGTTTTAAACAAAAAAGTGCAAGGAAAAGGTAAAAAAACAAAACATTTTTTAAAAAGTAAAATACAAAAAATACAAAAAAAACGCCAAAAAATGTAAAACTTTCAAAACTCAACAAAAAAGTGATAAGTGATGGAAAAGTGACAAAAAAGTGTAAAAAAAAAATGTTTTACGTAAAAAAAGTAAAACAAACTTTTAAAAAAACATCCAAAAACTCAACAAAAAAGCGATAAATTGATGGAAAAGCGATGAAAAAGTGTAGTCTGGTGTTATGAGTGATTTCCCTGTGCTTGGGTCAGACTGTTTTTAATGCAGGCTACTAGTTACCATAGACATGCACTAGCCTAGCACTAGCCTAGCACTAGCCTAGTACTAGCCTAGCACTAGCCTAGCACTAGCCTAGCACTAGCCTAGCACTAGCCTAGCACCGCTAATCTCTTCAAATATAAGGACTCCAGAAATCACCAACACTGTGGAAAACTAGGAAATGAGGCCCTATGTCAAAAAAATCCTGAAATATCTCTTTAATAAATGCATTTTGACTATTTTTAATATTTGAAAATTCCCAACATTTCAAAGTTCCCATTGAAAGTTTCCGGGCATTTATCAGAAAACTACAGCAGATGAAAGCAAAGTCGCGCGGTGTGGCTTTAAACATGTGAATATGTAAATGTACCGCTGGTGAGGGACTGGTCCTCGGGGAAGTCCACGTCCAACATCAGGTCGTCCTCGTCCAGGTCACATGACTCCAGGTCGTTCAGCGCGTCCTGCACAAACCGAACGAAAAAACACCTGAGCTCCCGGGGATATAACACAGTCCAGATGACAACTTTGTCAACGGATATACACGGAATATGTTTTTTTATGTAGAAACATTCAATCAGTGCAATATTTAAAGCCTTGTTGTTTCCAGGTGAAAGTTTATTTGTTAACCTCTAATCCCCGCCTTAACCGAGTGCTTTTTCTCCAGTTTCTCTTCTTGATGAAGTGTCAAAATAGAAACAAAAAATTAAACGAAAACAAGAATGCAAAAAAGCAATGAAAAAGGGGCAAAAATGTGCTGAAAAAGTGATGAAAAAGTAACAAATACATGACGAAAAAGTGACAAAAAAGCTACAAAAACATGATGAAAAAGTGGCAAAAATATGACGAAAAAGCAAAAAAAATATGATGAAAAATTGGCAAAAATATGATGAAAAAGTAACAAAAATATGATGAAAAATTGGCAAAAACATGACGAAAAAGTGACAAAAAGCAAAAAAAATATGATGAAAAAGTAGCAAAAACATGATGAAAAAGCAACAAAAATATGATGAAAAAGTGGCAAAAATATGACAAAAAAGTTGGAAAAATATGACGAAAAAGTGACGAAAAAGTAACAAAAACATGATGAAAAAGTAGCAAAAACATGACGAAAAAGTGACGAAAATGTGATGAAAAAGTGGCAAAAATGTGATGAAAATGCAACAAAAACATGACAAAAAAGTGATGAAAATGTGATGAAAAAGTGACAAAAATATGACAAAAAAGTGACGAAAAAGGAACAAAAATATGACAAAAAAGTGACGAAACTGTGATGAAAAAGTGACAAAAATATGATGAAAGAGACGAAAATGTTTATAGATGACTTTTGTAGGTCTTAGCTTTCAAATAAGACACTACACTGGCCTATAGGTTGCAACCTTTTAGATTTGGGTAAAGCTGAACTGGAGAAAAAGCATTGGTTTAGCCTCGAGGTGAGACCAAACTGGCTTTAAACTCACTCAGTTATTCACACTGTGTCCACTAGAGGGAGCCAGAGGATTGTATTTCCCCAAACACTGAACCTTTTTTGGCTTTTACTTTTCTTCTTAACATGATAAATCCATGTCCGTCCCAGGAAGAGCGACTTGTCTGACTCATAAAACAAACATGTTCTTGGCAGAAGCTGCAGAGCGATGGCTGAAGGGGAAACTGCAGATCCAAAAGTGTCACAGAGATTTAAATAAGTTCAGAAACGAGTCCGGGCGAGTTTAAAACCATTAAAACACATTCCAAACGTGACTCAGGCTTAATTTCACCACAGTTTTCTTCTTGTTGCCAAAGTGTAACGACTAAAGTGGAATATAATCACTCTCTGGCTGCTGTTTGTCGTAATTAAAGATATTCTGAGCTCCCTTTGGCAGTAAATTAAATTAAAAACTGTCAGTGAAGTTCATTTGTTTGTTACCTGCGGCTAAACCTTTGTGTTGTAGTTTTAGTCAGAGTAATATTGTGTTGTAAACTATACTGACCAATAAAACTGAATAAAAACGATGCCGACCTTTAGTTTAAACTGTTAAAGATGCACTATGCAACTTTTTAAGTAAACATGTTTCTATATTGGGTGGTTTGGGTGATTAGCAGAGAAGCTTTACTTCCCATCCTGATGACCTGCAGGACACTCCAGGATCAAAAAGTGGCAAAAAATGACGAAAAAGTGACAAAAATATGATGAAAAAGTGACAAAAATATGATGAAAAAGTGACAAAAATATGATGAAAAAGTGACAAAAATATGACGAAAAAGTGAAAAAATATGACGAAAAAGTAACAAAAATATGACGAAAAAGTGACAAAAATATGACGAAAAAGTGACAAAATATGACAAAAAAGTAACAAAAATATGATGAAAAAGTGACAAAAATATGACGAAAAAGTAACAAAAATATGACAAAAAAGTGACAAAAATATGACGAAAAAGTGACAAAAATATGATGAAAAAGTGACAAAAATATGACGAAAAAGTGACAAAAATATGATGAAAAAGCAACAAAAATATGACGAAAAAGTGACAAAAATATGATGAAAAAGTGACAAAAATATGATGAAAAAGTGGCAAAAATATGATGAAAAAGCGACAAAAATATGATGAAAAAGTGACAAAAATGTGATGAAAAAGTGACAAAAATATGATGAAAAAGTGACAAAAATATGATGAAAAAGTGACAAAAATATGATGAAAAAGTAACAAAAATATGATGAAAAAGTGACAAAAATATGACGAAAAAGTAACAAAAATATGACGAAAAAGTAACAAAAATATGACGAAAAAGTAACAAAAATATGACGAAAAAGTAACAAAAATATGACGAAAAAGTGACAAAAATATGACGAAAAAGTGACAAAAATATGACGAAAAAGTGACAAAAATATGATGAAAAAGTAACAAAAATATGATGAAAAAGTGGCAAAAATATGATGAAAAAGTGACAAAAATATGACAAAAAAGTAACAAAAATATGACGAAAAAGTGACAAAAATATGATGAATAAGCAACAAAAATATGATGAAAAAGTGACAAAAATATGATGAAAAAGTGACAAAAATAAGTCTCAACGCTCCAGGATACTTTTTTGATCAACAGAAACAGAAAGTGACAAAAATTCAACAGAAAGTGACAAAAATTCAACAAAAATGTGACAATAATTCAACAAAAATTCAACAAAAAATCAACAAAAAATCAACAAAAAAATTAGAAAAAATAATGCCAAAGAGGACAGAATGCATTTGGTTTAGGCGGGTGGTAAGAGGTTAAGTAAATGATGATTGATAGCGCCCCCTTCAGGCAAATAATATCTACAATATCGTAATACATATATAGTAAATAACTAGTTAAGGGTGAGTGTGGGCGTCTGATTCCTTACGATGCTGCTGACGTCCGAGTGCAGGCTGCCCACGTTCAGGGAGCCGCTTCTCTCCACGTCTCGCTTGTTCTGGATTTGGTGGAAGCCGTTCTGGAGGACGGAGCGAGGGGAGCGGATCTCGGGCCGGACCGTCGACTGGACCGAGGGCTGGACCGGGAGGTGGACGGCGCCCCCCAGAGGCTCCACCTCCTCGTCCCACAGGAAAGTCCCTCCTGATCCACAGCTGTCCGAGGGAGAGAGGTCCAGGGACGAGCCGCACTGGAGGAGAACAGAACAGATCAAGACAGGTCTTTAGTTCCTTTGTCTGCACATGCGAACCTATGTCTCCTGTCTTTAGCCTCTGCTGTCTCCCACAGAGGAAATGACCATATTTGGATTACAGCATCAGGAAAAGAAGGAAAGAAAAAGGAAGGCGAGAAAGAAAGAAAGAAGGGAGGGAGAGAAGGAAAGAAAGGAAAGGAAGGGAGGAAGGAAAGAAAGACAGGAAAGAAAGGAATAGAAGGAAGGACAGACAGGAAGGAAAGAAAGGAAAGAAAGGAAGGAAAGAAAGGAAAGAAAGGAAGGAAAGAAAGGAAAGAAGGGAAGGAAAGAAAGGAATGAAGGAAGGAAAGGAAAGAAAGGAAAGAAGGGAAGGAAAGGAAGGAAGGAAGGAAGGAAGGAAGGAAAAGGAAAGAAGGAAGGAAAGGAAGGAAGGAAGCAAGGAAGGAGGGAAGGAAGGAAAGAAAGGGAGGAAGGAAAGAAAGGAAGGAAGGAAAGGAAGGCAAGAAAGGAAAGGAAGGAAAGGAAGGAAGGAAAGAAAGGAAAGGAAGGAAAGAAAGGAAGGAAAGAAAGGAAGGAAAGAAAGGAAAGAAAGGAATGCAAGAAAGGAAGGAAAGGAATGGAAGGAAAGAAAGGAAAGAAAGAAAGGAAGGAAAGGAAGGAAGGAAAGGAAGGAAGGAAAGAAAGGAAGGAAAGAAAGGAAGGAAAGGAATGGAAGGAAAGAAAGGAAGGAAAGAATGGAAGGAAAGAAAGGAAGGAAAGGAATGGAAGGAAAGAAAGGAAGGAAAGGAATGGAAGGAAAGAAAGGAAGGAAAGAAAGGAAGGAAAGAAAGGAAGGAAAGGAATGGAAGGAAAGAAAGGAAGGAAAGGAAGGAAGGCAAGAATGGAAGGAAAGAAGGGAAGGAAGGAAAGAAAGAAAGGAATGGAAGGAAATAAAGGAAAGGAAGGCAAGAAAGGAAGGAAAGAAAGGAAAGAAGGGAAGGAAGGAAAGGAAGGCAAGAAGGATGGAAGGAAAGAAAGGAAGGAAAGGAAGGAAGGAAAGAAAGGAATGGAAGGAAATAAAGGAAGGCAAGAAAGGCAAGAAAGGCAAGAAAGAAAGAAAGAAAGAAAGAAAGAAAGAAAGAAAGAAAGAAAGAAAGAAAGTAAACTTTAGTCTCTTTGTCTCCACATGCGCCCTATTTCTCCCGTCTTTAGCCGCCGCCGTCTCCCACAAAGGAAATGACCATATTTGGATTACAGCGCCATCCTTTCGTGCTACACGTGGATACCAAACATGCCAGTATTTGTGAATGACAAAGCGTGGGAAAGACCGGGGAGCGATAAGGTGTTTAAGGCGCGTCTGCAGGTATGAGAACGATGGGCCTCTCCTTTTGTTCAACATGACTCAGGCTCATGACGTTTACATTCTTAAAGGAAAGATCACGACAGTGCGGTGATGTAATCCCAACTGGAATCGGATTATTTGAAGACTTAATAAGCAGCTGAGTCTCTCTTCTGCACAGACGTCTGGCTTTACAAAAATGTTTAAGGCCTGTAGAGTGTTTGAAGGGTCACCTGGCTGTGGAAGTCCGGCTGGCTGGACCGTCTTCTCCGTGAGAGTCTGCGCAGATGGTGATCTCGGTCTGAATCGGACACAAAAATACTAATTAAAGCAGGGGTGTCTACACTTTTTTCACTGAGGGCCACACACACAAAAATATACATATGTTTAAACAACTGGGCCGCGCTCAGTACAGTAGAGGTCAGATATATAACTTCACCTCCACTATATTAACCTCATTTTTTCGTCAATTTTGTCACATTTTTTTGTCACATTTTTTTGTCAATTTTAACTTCAATTTTTTATCATTTTTTTGTTACTTTTTTGTCACATTTTTGTAATTTTTTTGGCAAATTTTTATAAAATTTTTGTCATATTTTTGTAATTTTTCTGTCACATTTTGTCACATTTTTGTCATTTTTTCGTATTTTTTTCGGTCAATTTCTTGTGACATTTTTGCCACTTTTTCATACATTTTTCATCTCTTTTTTTGTCAATGTTTTCTCACTTTTTTGTCACATTTCCATCATTGTTTTCGTCTCAGTTTTGTTGCAGCTTTTTTCCCGAAGCTTTTGGACTGGGGTAGAGCCAAACTGGAGAAAATGTGCTCGGTTCAGGTGGGAGTTAAGGGGTTAAAGGTAGCAAATTAAATAAAATGTTAACTATGCTTTTTAACTGAATAAGCTTAAAGTAAAAAACAGCGTTCATCACAGCTTTCTATTCATGGATTTTCATTTATTTTTAACAAAAGAAAAAAGGTCATCCACAGCGAAATGCCGAGGCTTTGTTCAAGACAGCAGCGCCACTGAGCGTGAAGACTGAGAATTACATGCAGTCGAGCGCTTTCTTCATATTAAAAAAAAAATTCAATTATATTTTTAAAAAATAATAAAAAATTCAATTATATCTTTAGAATTTGCAGCGGGCCAGTTAAAAGTGGGCCGCAATTGGAACGCGGGCCGTAGTTTGGACACTTGGACACCCCTGAATTAAAGCCTCAAGCTCCTCGTTGTTTAAACCTCTTAACCCTCACCCTCCAGTTCGGCTTAACCCAAATCTAAAAGCTTATTGAAAAAAGCCGCAAAATCGAGAAGAAAACAAGGATGAAAACACAAAACAAAAAAGTATCAAAAAGTGACACAAAAAAGCCTATAAAAAGCAGCAAAAATGTGACAAAAAAGTGATAGAGGTGCAAAAAAAAAAAGCAACAAAAATTCAACAAAATAGTGGCAAAAATTTGAGGAAAAAGGATGTGAAAAAACCCGGCAACAACGCAAGGAAAAAGATCAGTTAAGATCAGTTTTGTAGGTCTTAGCTTTCAAATGGGGAGCTACGCAAGTCCTACAGGCTGTAAGCTCCAGTCGAGAAGGTTTTAGATTTGAGTAAAGCTGAACTGGAGAAAATGCACTTTTATATAGAAAAAAGTTTACAAAAAGTAAAAAAAAAATCATTCAGCCATTCCCAAAGTATTGATGGAATGTGTGAAATAACCCTGAGACGGACCTGCTGTGAGGCGGATGTGGTTCCAGTCGAGGCCGTCGTCGAGGAAGCAGAGCTCCGTCGCGGCGGAGACGGCGTTGACGAGCAGCCGTTCGTCGTCGTGGAAGCGGGAGCGGTCCAGGCCCGAGTCGGAGTCCTCGTTCTGACAGCAGGAGCCCAGCAGCATCGCCACGCCGCCGTTACCTTTGGGGGAGGAGGAGGGGAGGAGCAGAGCAGGAGGAGCAGAGGAGAGGAAGAGGAGGAGGAGGAGAGGAGGAGCAGAGGAGAGGAGGAGCAGAGGAGGAGGAGACGCCACCGTTACAGGGAGTCATGATGTTCACCAAAGGATCAGCCTTTAAAACTAAAACAAGGCCCGCGTTTCTCAAACTGAAGGTGATCATATGTCCGAGAGAATCTGCCGAGTCGGTGATAAGCAAACTTTACGTTCCTCAGGTGATTCTTGTCCCGTGCAAATCAACACTTTGGAATTTTGAATTTTTTAGCTCCTGTAATGAAGTGTGACCGTCTGATCTGCTCATGCTGAGTCGTTCTCTGCAACATTTAAAGGGACAAACTTCATCTAACTCTGTTGTTCTTAACCCATGTTCATTTTGACAACATATTTTAATATATTCCTTATATGTTTATATCCTTTGTAAATGTATTGAATAAAAATCATTATTAAAAAAGGTTTAGTTTTATGACTACAATATCATTTTATTTTAGTCAAGAACAAATTAAGAAAGGACTTTTAAGGCCGACTTTTTCCTGTAACCGTAAGGAAACGTCGACTGGCTGCAAAGGTTCCTGGTTCCTATTGACTTCCAAATGATGCTTCACATTTCCCTTTAGTGTTATTTGATCTCCACAGCCGTTTCATAAAGCAACAGAAGCAAATGATCCATGTGGCTTAAGTTTCTACTAAATGAAAGCAAAAGCACAAACTGTCTCATTTAGTCCGTTTACTGAGTTTACTCTTTAACACTGACATGTGACTGAGCTGTGGGGACGACAACATGGATTTGTCACTTTTATAAAGTTTGGCTTGTGCACAATCTTTTTTATGATTAAGCCACTACCGCACACACCGCTGAACATCCAGGGGGAGGATACTGAGGAGGTGAACAGTTTCAAGTACCTGGGTGTTCATCTCAACAATAAACTGGACTGGTCCCACAACACCAACTCCCTGTACAAGAAGGGCCAAAGTCGCCTCCACCTTCTGAGGAGACTGAGGTCGTTCAGAGTGAGCAGGCCTCTGCTCAGGACTTTTTATGACTCTGTGGTGGCCTCTGCTCTCCACTACGCTGCCGTGTGCTGGGCCCCGGGCCGCACAGAGCGGGACAAGAACAGACTGAACAAGCTGGTCAGGAGGGCCAGCTCCGTCCTGGGCTGCCCCCTGGACTCTGTGGAGGAGGTGAGTGACAGGAGGGTGTTAGCCAAGCTCACCTCCATCATGGACAACACCTCCCACCCACTGCAGGGGACTGTAGAAGAGCTGAGCAGCTCTCTCAGTGGCAGACTGAGACACCCTCAGTGCAGGACGGAGCGCTACCGCAAAGCCTTCATCCCCACTGCTGTCAGACTGTACAATAAGACTGTAAAGTATGTGCAATAATCTCTGTATCAGCTGCACTTTATTAACTCTGAGTGATCTTCTTGAGCCGACTGTAACAAGTGAATTTCTCCTTTGTGAGATCAATAAAGGTTTATCTTATCTTATCTTAAATGTGCGCCTGTCAATCAACAGTGTTGAATCACAGGGTGGGGGCGAGGAGGTGCAGTGGCTTATGGGATGGCACATGACGAATCCTAATCACCTGTTAGTTAATATCAGAGGTCCCTATGCTAAAGTGGCTATGATAGTTAGCATTGAGGCTCCTTCCCCTAACTCCTTCCTCACTGACAGCCCAATTCGGACGCTTCTTATCATGGCGGACGCTGACGCACATCCGGTTTGGCGTAAGACCAATCTGCTCGTTTCGGACGGGGCCTGAAACTTCTTTTCCCCTCTTGACCTTAAGTCATTATTGAACACATCTGTCCACAGTCAAACTGCAGCATGAACGCGATTCAGTCCATTCTTAATTTTACGTTCAAGATTTAGTGAAATGATTCTCTCCCATTTTCGTCGACTAAAGATTAATCTAGTCAATTTTTAATACTCATTATAATCATATTTATTCAAGGTCCTGTGTGTCATGTTCGTTCTCCCACATGAACAAAGCTCAGACTTGTTCCTTTGGCAGAGAATTTAAATGATATGAGGCTCTTCTAGTCATTGGGAATTTTGACAATTTTACCCTCTTCTTTTCATTTTCAAAAACATCTGGACATTTCAGTCACAGTTTTAGTCTCATTTTAGTTAGAAAATAATAATGATAGAACATCTGCGTGGACGTACCCAGGTTGTCGAAGTCGTCCATGTACTCCTGGCTGGTGTCGTGACGATCCAGAGACGACGTGGACGACAGGGACATGTCCTCCAGAGTCTCCCCCAGCATCGACACCTCGTTCTGGGACCCGCGCTCCGAGGACGGCCCCCGCGAGTCCGGGGCCTCCGGAGAACTGCCTGAGAACGGGACGGGGAAATTACAACACTAAACACTTAATCCAGCAGCGGGAAGTCAACTTTAATGCTCAAATACTGCATTGGTAAATAAATTTGTGCCAAAATAATGACACTAAAATGGGACAAAAACAAAGGTAGACTGAGAGAAAATATTTTGTGATATATTGTGGCTTCTTGCAATACGGTATTTGCCAAGATTTGAAATGTCAATAGATTTAACCCCTTAACTCCCACCTGAACCGAGCACATTTTCTCCAGTTTGGCTTTACCCCAATCCAAAAGCTTCTGGAAAAACAGCGACAGAACTGAGACGAAAACAATGATGAAGATGTGACAAAAAAGTGACGATAAAATGACAAAAATGTGACAAAAAATGTGACAAAAAATGGATTAAAAATTGATTTAAAAAAAGACAAAAAATGTGACAAAAATGTGACCAAAAAAATGAAAAAAAAATCATTTTAAAAAATACAAAAAATGTGACAAAAAAATGACAAAAAATGTGACAAATGTGACAAAAAATTGATTTAAAAAAGACAAAAAAAATGACAAAAAATGTGACCAAAAAATGACAACAAAAAAAGATTTTAAAAAATGACCAAAAATTGATTTTAAAAAAAAGCTACAAAATGAGTTGAATACCCCCCAAAAAAAGATGGGAAAAAAATCTGATGACATGAGGAAAAAGACCCAAATTTAGATGAGTTTTCTAGGTCTTAGCTTTCAAATGAGGTGCTACATTGGCCTACAGGATTTGGGTAAAGCTAAACTGGAGAAAATGCTCTCGGTTCAGGCGGGAGTTAAGAGGTTAAGCTACGGGCCGGTCGTAGTTTACCTGGGCTGCTCGGCGTCTCCACCGAGTTCCTCCTCTGGTTCCTCTTCGCGTCCGTCTGCGCTCTGATCGGCCCGGCCTCTTTAAAAACCCCCGCTCTTAACTTGAAACTCCCTCCTCCGTTTGGCCTCGGAGTCAGCGGCTTCTTCATCATCGTCGTGGGCAGCATGGACGCCTTCCCGCCGCCCGCCGTCTTCCTCTCCGCTCGGTTGGTGGAGTAGGCGCGGCTGCTTTTCGCCGCCGGACTCGCCGGCTGCTTCTGCACCTGCGTCAGGCTCCTCGACCGCGCCTTGTCCCTCGCCGTCAGCTGGGCGTTCTGCGTGGCGCCGATGCTGTCGCTGGAGTGGGACCTCCCCGCCACCTGCTTCTTCACCTCCAGCGGCGACTCGCTTCTCGATTTCGTCAAACCGCAGACGTTCTGCTTCTTCGCCAGACAATTCAGCGTCGACCTCTGCGGCGCCTTTGCCGCTTTGGGGACGGCTTTCGGGCTGGAAACGGCGCTCGGGTTCAGCGTGCGCGTCTTCCCCGTGAAAGAGTTCGGCGACGGTTTCTTAGCGCACTTCCCCGGCTTGTACTCGAAGTCGCCGGTCGCGTCTTCCACGTTCTCCTTGCGCCATTTTGCGGAGAAGTTGGTGGGCGTGCGGATGAAGCCGTTCGGTCTGCCGTTGGCGCCGACCGAGCTGGTTTTCGCGGCCGAATGCTGGTAGAAGCCGTTGCTGAGGCGGCTAGCTGCGGAGCTAGCAGAAAGTCCGTTGCTAACAGTGGAAACCTGGCCCATGTCGCCGTTAGCGTTAGCAGCGTTAGCGACGGGCGACGCGTTATTGGAGTTTTTCGGCGTTAGCGTCTGCTTTGTCGGCGACGATAACGATGATGAGGCGCTGAACTTCGGCAGCCTAGACACGGGCGCGGTCGTCATGACGGCGGTCGGCATGGTGACGGGAGGCGGGGCTGACATCAGGCCCCGCCCACTTCAACATGGAGGCCGCAGCGGAGAGAATCTGCGGAAATAGGAAGAAACAAGTGGCTGTGAATATAATGTACGAGAGATTGTTTAGGCACAAAGTCTCAAACGTGAAATACAACGTCACTGGTTCATCTGCGCAGGAAAAACTTCATTTAAACTTAAACTAGCATAATCGCAAAAAAACGATTCTAATCTTTATTGAAAAAAATGAACACATTTTTATTCTTTTTTGCAAAGCAGACTTGCATTACTTCACGGCGCTGGGATTATTTTCCCTTCACAATTCACTTCATTTTGTACTTTTATGACTGTTCAGAAAACAGAAAATATTCAGCAGTGTTTTGATTAAAGGGGGGGGACTTTTTCAAGCTTTACATCATGTTATTATGTCATTCCCTCATTAAAAACATGCCTGAAGTGTTGCCTTGGCACATTCACGTATAAAAACTCTGATGGCGGCCATTTTAGGGATAGGTTTGCCTGAGTCCTCCTAGGAACGCCCCCACCTCCTGGAGACGCCTCCGAGCTTTCGTCACCAGCCGAGTAACCAACCACTGCTCCTCAGCAGAACCCCCTCCCCACTGATGCCACAGACAGCGTGTGGAGGGGGCGTGTCTAAAGGCTCAGAGGTTCTTAAAGAGACAGAGGCCCATTTCAAGACATTCACTACAGCCATTTTGAGAGAGACACTTTATACAAGGCAGTTATTCTAATTTACTGCATTTACAGACCAACAGAAGGTTTGTCATCATTGTAGTGTGATATAGACTGGTGCTATGGGACTGAAAAAAGCAGAATACCCCCTCTTTAAATGTTAATGGTTGCATTTAGCCAATGACAAAGACTGGAATGGTTTTGGTAATATGTCCAAAGTAAGGTCTGAAACCAGAGATACGTTGCTGTAGAAAGGTGTGTGATTCTTTAACTGTTATATTTCATTCATCCAGACAGTGAGTGTGTGTTTTGTTTGTCAGCAGTCGGCAGTTTCTCAGCAAATAAAAAGAGCTCTGAATGTGGATTAGGAAGGAGAGGGATAAAAGTGAATGTGCCACACCTCTAAAACTAACAGACTCCCGAATGAGCCCCTCCCTTCACAAACACCTGTCTGGAGCTTCCATTCACAAGCACCGGAGCCTGCAAACGACATGACGACTCCAAACACCAGGCTTTATGTTCAGGGACAGAGTCGGGGAAGCTTAGCCTGCATGAAAGTGCATTAGAAGAACCGCTCCCTTCACCACATTTGACCGGACCATTCAACACCATAACTTTTATTTCCATACAGGTGTTTGGTTTGCGATTCCAATACCTGGACAATACTTTTTTTCAATACCTTCACTAAAAACACTCAAAGTGGGACCGAGATGACCAGGTGTTTTTGTCACTGATGGACATCCAACCTGCCAAGCCTTTAGTTGGAACGTCAAAGCAAAACGCCCCAGGAGATACATTCGAGTCAATGTCCAAGTCAATGTAACTGCAGTGATTTCCAATAAAGCTGTCCAAATGGCTCCGGACACACACAAAAAGCAAAACTGTGTTTCCCAACCAGGGGTACAGGGACCTCGTACTTATTCATGAGGTCCCAATACCAGAAACCAATACCATTTGACGTGCGGCCGGCGCAGCTACGAGGCGCAGCTACGAGGCGCAGCTACGAGGCGCAGCTCTCAGCTGAGGAGAGAAGAAGCAACAAACTGGAGAATTCTTAAGTGTAAATACAATAATCCACATAGAGCTGACTTTATTACAGACTGCGCTCTCTAAATCAGAGTCTGAGCTGGATTTAACCAGAGCTTAATGTTGTTAGAGCTGCAGCGTCTGCAGTGTTTACAACATACAGGCTAACGTGGCTAACTCGCGGCTAGCGGTTAATACCATTCTGATGCCGTTTTAAGCCCAGGGCTTTATTCATCTGAAAAACTAACCCAAAAAAGTCCTCAGAAAATCCAAATTAAAGACATACAGCATGTTTATATTGAGGGAAAATGAGCTGCAGGAGAACAATGAAAACGCTGAAGCTACTCGCTAAGTTACTACAAACACACGAGAAAATCTACAGGAGCTGAAGTAAAGACGAAAAGAGACCATTTAAGTAACATCTCAATACTATTGTTAAATAAAAATACATAAATGAATAAAGCTCATGCATTGAGGAGCTTTAGGACATGGGCTTTTCTGTCTGTGATGAACACAGCAAAAAAAATTAAAAATTAATGAATGAAAATAAAATAAATAAATGGCATCAGCACAATTCTAATATAACTGCTCTTAAATGTGTCGCCTACTTTACTTAAGGAAATGTACATGAGTAAATTAACTAATTACAAACCAATCTGCTGTGAAAAGAAAAGAATGTTGAAGAAAATGCCTTGTACTCGTATCGGTATTCGGTATCGGCGAGTACTTAAATCAAAGTACTCGTACTCGTATCGGATTTAGAAAAAGTGGTATCGGTGCATCCCTAGTTTTAATCATGTTTTTCAGTAAATGGTTTGATTTTGAGAGTATTTTTGCTTCATTTTGAACACAACACACTGTTAAATACTGTATAATATTAATTTAGTTGGTCACTTTGTAATAATATTGGCAAAATCCTCAAGGTAGGGGGTACAGAGTATAAATCCACGACTCAAGGGGTACTTTGAAATCAGTTAAAGAAATTGGACATGATGTAAATCTCTGCCACACAGACTCAGTCATTTATCGACTAATGGGTTTTATTGGTGAAAAATGCCTCTGAAAACATAATTACAGACTCCTGGTTTCAGTCGTCGTCTGCTCCTCTAAAAAGGTCATAAAATATTATTTCTGCATTTTCCCATCTGATCTCGATTTCACGGCGTGGATCACATTATCATCTCCCAAAGCTCCACCAGACAAAGCTCCTCTTTCACAGAAACCTTCTTGGATAACTCCATGACCCGTCCTTCTGAGCTGGACACATGGCAGCCACACGCTGTCTAATAATATCTGCAGATTTGTCCCTGCAGGGCCACCGTACCTCAATCACAGGGTCGGCTTATCTTAGCGCGGACATAACGAGCCTTTATTCCTTCAAACGGGAGGAAGAACTTGTGATTTTGGTGTGAAAGGATCATCTGGACGCGGCCTGGAGCGGAGAACGTTCTCAACTCGCCAGGAAAACTCAGTTACCGATTACGAGCTGCGGCTACATCACTGGATTTTAATGTGCATGGAAGCTTTGCATAAGTAAGACATGAGGAAAAAGCTGATATTGCAACAACAAACCTTTAAAGGGACTAGACGGAGTTTAAAAAATGTCCTCCCCCTCCATGTCCCAGCCATGTCCTAATGTAGAATGAGCTCAGACCTGTTCACCACAACTGCCTGTGAGCTTAATATAGAAGCTGCAGTTACGCATAAGACCTGAAGTGGCAGTAGTGAGTATAAAATGACCAACTTGCATCTAGTCTCTTTAAGGCGAGACTCTGCAGGAGACTAGGGTAAGAAAAAGTCAAATAAAGACATATCGATTTGATAGTTTTGCTATACTGACATAATATACAAGTGAAAAAAACAAGCTTTCTGTCATGTTATGTTTTCATTTAAAAGTACTTCATGCATAAAAATGGCGCCGGGTTTTGAGCTCTTTCGATGCTTTTTTCCAGCGTTTTTATGTCTTGATTTCATCGCTATTTTGACTCTTTTTTTCAAGAAGCTTTGGTTATTTGGTTAAAGGGATATTTCAGGATTTTTGACATAGGCCTCATTTCCTAGTTATCCAGAGTGTTGTTCAGTCCTTATATTTGAAGGGTTTAGTGGTACTAGGCTAACGCTATGCTAGCGCATGTCTATGGTAACTAGTAGCCTGCATTAAAATCCTCTTCCTCCAAACGTTGCCATATCTGATTTGTAGAAAGCTCCTTTGTGAATTGCAGTAATGCGGCTGCAGGTAAACAAACTACTGTAGATCAGGTAACCGAGCAGATCACTCCGCCGCTGCGAAGCTACAACCAGGAAGCTGATCAAATATAAGTTATTTTAAATGCAAAATGGTCGACACAGATGTGGTTAGTCTGGTGTTATGAGTGATTTGCCTCAGGTGCACTGTGCTTGGGTCAGACTGTTTTTAATGTAGGCTACTACTTACCATAGACATGCACTAGCCTAGCACTAGCCTAGCACCACTATACTCTTAACTCCCACCTGAACCGAGAGGATCTTTTTCCTCATGTCATCAGATTTTTTTTTTCCATCATTTTTTCTCGGGTATTCAACTTTTTTTTTTTTTTTTTACTTTTTTGTGACATTTCTGTAATTTTTTTGTCAATTTTTTGTCCATTTTTTATCACATTTGTTATTTTTTTGTCACATTATGTCATTTTTTTTGTCAAATTTTTGTCACATTTTTGTAATTTTTTTGTCACATTTTTGCCACTTTTTCATCAATTTTTCATCACTTTTTTGTCAATGTTTTCTCACTTTTTTGTCACATTTCCATCATTGTTTTCCGCCTCAGTTTTGTTGCTATTTTCACAGCTTTTTTCCAGAAGCTTTTGGACTGGGGTAAAGCCAAACTGGAGAAAATGTGCTCGGTTCAGGTGGGAGTTAAGGGGTTAAATATAAGGACTGAACAACACTGGATAACTAGGAAATGAGGCCCTATGTCAAAAATCCTGAAATATCCCTTTTAAGTCGTACCTTTTAGAAAATGAGCTTGGTTAAGGCGGGGGTTAAGAGGTTAAAGAGTGGAATGAAAACCTAATTTCTCCCGTCTTTAGCCGTATTTCTACTCCAGATCTGTTAATGACCAAAGAACGAGGCTATAAAATGGTTTCAACTTTCAAAAACGACCATGATGTCTCCACTTTAAAGGTGAGAGAACAAACTCCTGCTGTGACGCCTCATCAGAACACTTATCACATGTTCCACGGTATCAGAAGTTACATCATCATCAGAGATCATGGTCCAGCCCCGTCTCCGCTGACGACGTGTTTTCTTTCTGATTCTGTTTCAGTCTGAGCCCGAAAGTGACGTGTGAACCGGGGACAAATGTCAATAATTAAAGAGATCCTTCACTCGCAGAGTCACTGTTTACCTGCAGCAGCGGTTTAGGCTTCGGCAAACTGAGGATCCCAACACATATTTAAGCAGATCTGTACTTTTGACCTTGAAGTACTTTCCACTGGAAATACTTCAGCAATTTTGGCTCTTAACTCCCGCCTGAACCGGGAGCATTTTCTCCAGTTCAGCTTTACCCAAATCCTGTAGGCCAGTGTAACGCCTCATTTGAAAGCTAAGATCTACAAAACTAAATTGATCTTTTTCCTCACATCATCAGATTTTTTTTCATCACTTTTTTTGTTGGGCAGTCATCTAATTTTTGTCAAATTTCCGTGACTTTTTTGTCACTTTTTCGTCAAATTATTTGCATTTTTTTGTCCAATTTTTCTCACTTTTTTGTCAATTTTTTGTCACTTTTTCGTCCATTTTCTCTCCATTTTTTGTCCAATTTTTCTCACTTTTTCGTAAAATTTTTGTCACTTTTTCTGCAATTTTTTCTCACTTTTTTCACATTTTCATCCTTGTTTTCGTCTCAGTTTTGTTGCCATTTTCACACCTTTTTCACCATTTTCACACCCACCAGAAGCTTTTGGATTGTGGTAAAGCTGGAGAAAACGTTCTCGGTTCAGGTGGGAGTTAAGGGGTTAAACATTTCACAGAGCAAATGGAGTTTTAATGGGGTGATATTTGAGACTTAAACTGACTGAACGTGTCAGGGTTTTTTTTGCAACCCACACCACAACCTTTAAAATCCAAGGCCTGACATGAACCACGGCTTTAATCTGTCCATAAAAGAGCCTAAAACTAGCAATAACATGCAAATCTGCAAGAGGCAGGAATGTTGGAGTCAGGACTCGGAACAAAAACATCTTTGGTGTAAAATAGGACTCGGTGCCGTTATAAGGGCTGGAAGATTTGGCCAAAAAATATATTTTTTCTTTACTCAGTTTGGACGATTACCATGTGAATCGATGTTATTGGAGATAAACTTAAAGGATTCTGCTGATCATTAAAGGGGGGGTATTATGCAAAATCAACTTTTTCAAGCTTTACATCATGTTTTTATGTCATTCCCTCATTAAAAACATGCCTGAAGTGTTGCCTTGGCACTTTCACGTATTTTTGAGTAATCTGTAAAAACTCTGATGGCGGCCATTTTAGGGATAGGTTTGCCTGAGTCCTCCTAGGAACGCCCCCACCTCCTGGAGACGCCTCCGAGCTTTCGTCACCGGCCGAGTAACCAACCACTGCTCCTCAGCAGAACCCCCTCCCCACTGATGCCACAGACAGCGTGTGGAGGGGGCGTGTCGGAAAGGCTCAGAGGTTCTTAAAGAGACAGAGGCCTATTTCAAGACATTCACTACAGCCATTTTGAGAGAGACATTTTATACAAGGCAGTTATTCTAATTTACTGCATTTACAGACCAACAGGTTTGGTCATCATTGTAGTGTGATATAGACTGGTGCTATGTGACTGAAAAAAGCAGAATACCCCCTCTTTAATATGAATAAAGTTGCCCATTTATACTCAGATTCATAATACAGCCTACATGGTCTTATTTCTTGTCTGCTCTGAAAAGTAAAACTTCTTAGTAAGCCGTGGAGTTTCCAAAAGCGTTTAAGTTTGATCATCCTCATGCCTTGAGCTCTGCTGTGATTGACAACCGTCTCTATACAGACACATAAAGGGGAAAGGGGCGGAGTCAAAGGAACAGGCCACCGGTTTAGCATACTGAGATATGTTCATACCTGAGCTCAGACGATGATGCGTACCTGTCTGGTACTGGGGTCGTGCAGTAAAGTCAAAGTACTCCTAAGGTGTTATTACGCCTCATAATATAGTTCCCCTTTTATCCGCTGAGAAAATGGACAGGTTTAATTTTCTGTATACTTGGATCGTGTAACTGCTCATGTCACTGTACTTAAATAGGGAAAACGTGGAAGAGCCTGGTCGCTTCTAACTTCACCCTCGTTTGGCCCCATAGAGGAGACAAGGAGAGGCTAAATGCTAACAACATAAAAGACCAGACAGGTACGCATCAACTCGTCTAAGCTCAGGCAAGAACGTATCTCAGTGTGGGAAAACGGTGGCCTGTTCCTTTAAACCCCTTAACTCCCACCTGAACCGAGCACATTTTCTCCAGTTTGGCTTTACCCCAATCCAAAAGCTTCTGGAAAAAAGCTGTGAAAATAGCAACAAAACTGAGACGAAAACAAGGATGGAAATGTGACAAAAAAGTGAGAAAACATTGACAAAAAAGTGACGAAAAATCTATGAAAAAGTGGCAAAAATGTTGCAAGAAATTGACAAAAATGTGACAAAAATTCAATAAAAATGTGACAAAAAATTATAAAAATGTGACATAAAAGTGTCAAAAAAAATGACAAAAAAAATGATAAAAAATTGACGAAAAAATGGACAAAAAAAATGACAAAAATGTGACAAAAATGAGTTGAATACCCAACAAAAAAATGATGGGAAAAAAATCTGATGACGTGAGGAAAAAGATCCTCTCGGTTCAGGCGGGAGTTAAGAGGTTAAGCTGTGTGTCTCCGCTCAGAGGATCGGACCGGGGGAAACTCCATCGCTCACTCCTAAAACACAACACACGGCCTATGTGAAGCAGAAAAGTTCGTCAGAAAGTCGCCGGGTTCTCCTCTGGGGGGAACCCATTCCCGAAAACCGTCTCTACAGAGCATCTGAAACACGGCTCATCTAGGCTTCTTCCTCGTTATGACTCTCACCGTTTGCTTTGGTCACATATTTGTGGCTTAATCACAGATAGCTATGAAAAAGTGAAAATAAAAACTGACGCAAAACAACAAAAACATGACAACACAAACCAGGAAGAAGCTTAGATGAGTTTTGCTGGCCTTAGCTTTCAAATGAGGCAGCTGAGTTAAGGTGTGGAAGAAGAAATTCTCTCTTTCCTTACCATCGTTTCATCGGAAAAGTACAAATCTCTCTGAGCTGTATCCCGTTGTAGTTGCAGTACTTGTATTGCAGTATTACAGTCTTGTATTGCAGCCTGAGCCTGAGCGAAAGTCATGAGGCGTTCACTGTTCTCTGTTTTTATTATTTCTCCAGCGTTAACCCTTCGGCGCCTCAGAAACGCCTCCTGTTACGAAACACAGGCTTCAGAAGAGTATTTTTAGATTATTGCCGATATACTTTAACCATTAGTGGCTAAAAATTCTTCCATTTTCAGGGACGAAATCTAAGCAATGGATAAACTCAGATTTAAAGCATGTTTTATGACAGAGATTTTTTTTCAGAGAGGATTTTGGATCTTCTTTGTTTTTTGAATAAGTTCATCATAAGTGAAAAAATCTGTAAAAAAAAAGTCATATTTTTTCTTGTTTTTTTGGGTTTAAAGATGAATAAATCAGGCTGGAAATTACATATTGAAAAATCCCACTGAAAAAACGGAAGAAAAAACCTTTTCACTTAGACTTAGCCCTCCAGCACACCTCTGGCCCTCAAGATGATTTTGAGAACTTGAGTACTTTTGAGTACTTTTAACATTAGAGTTGAATGGGAGAAAGAAATACTGTCAATACACCCAATGAGGTCATATATGATGTACAACACTGGCATTTGAAAAAAGTGCACTGGACAAAGAATAATCGTTTAAAGGAAGAAGTGGCATAAATCTACTTGAATGAGCAGATTAAATCTAAGGTTTGAGTAGATTTGTTCTGGTTTTAGACGAGATAAAACCTCTAGTAGTAAATATTCTCTTAATTCAGATAATTTGGTGTCATTTGAAGTGAAAAACAATGATTTGTCTGATTTCAAGTGGGTTTTATTCTTGTTCCATTGGCGCTATAGCATTTGTATCTTGGATTAGTTCAAACCGAGTTCAAATTCAACATAGAAGAACTTTTATTCAAGCAATTTTAAGTAATTTATCTCATTTAAGTTGGTCAATTTCCAGTGTTGTGCTTTACTTTGGGCTAATAATCAGCGGCTTCGGCCCTCGGTTTGTTTACAATACAGAAAATCGGCTCCTCCGCCAAGAAAACTTGCCTACCCCTGTTTTAAGGTATTGAGAGCCAAAACTGGTATTGGTTCAGTATTGAAAATTCGCAGTCGATTCCCGATATATTGTTTTCAGTATCGCTCCGATATCTGACACCAGTATCGGATCGGTGCTTCCTTAGTTATAGTGTTGGTGAATGAATACCCGTGAGAACGACGGCTTTGCTAAGGAACGCAGTTGCTACTTCCTGGATTCCTCCGCCTCACGACAAAACATCATAAAACAAGCATCGCACAGGGTAAGTTTTGTCTTTTTTATAACATGAAAACTAAGATGTTACAGGAGAAAACTAGAAAAAAATGCTTGACATCGACCACTGCCAGAAAATCAATGTTTGCACTTGATGTCTCGTCTCGCCTCAAAATGAAATGGAAATCATCGCATTTAAAGTGAATGAACTGCACCTATATTAAAAGCGTTATATTGGATTCACACTGGATCTAATTTCAATAGATAAAGGAAAATAATGGCATTGCTTGAACACAAAAATGGTGGTCTAAAACACAGTAAAGAGCGGTTTTGGCTGAAACTGGGCACGATTTTTGTTGCTGTTGAAAAGTTTCCCATTGTGTCCGATTTGCTTTTGAATATCACATCTGTTGCATTCATCCCCTCCTGGAGCCGCCACCTTAACGTGGTGGAGGGGTTTGAGGGGGTTGAGTGTCGGGGGCTTGGTGTCCCTGGTAGCATGGATGGACTGGGACTGAAAAAGGGCCCTGGACTCTGACCAGCCTGGCCCGAATTAGCGTAAATGCAGCACTTCCACAAAGACATATATGTGAACCTCTTACCTCCCGTCTTAACCGAGTGCATTTCCTCCAGTTCGGTTCTACCCAAATCTAAAAGCTTCTCCACAACAGTATAACACCTCATTTGAAAGCTAAGACCTACAAAAGTGATTGTACCCTTTTGTCACATTGTTGCAGCATGTTTTTTGTTGGTTTTTCGTTGCTTATTTCATTGCTTTGTTGTCATGTTTTCGTCACAACTTAGTCACTTTTTTGTCACCGTTTTGTTGCTTTTCTGGCTCACTTGTTGCTATTTTGATGCTTTGCTTTTAAGCTCTTAGATTTGGGTAAAGCTCGGTTAAGGCGGGGGTTTAAGAGGTTAAGGAGAAAATTTAGACTGGTGGCCCAAGAGCCAGTGGCCCTTCTGCGCTCTTCCAGAATGGACATATGGCCAGTCCGCCCCTGCCTGGTAGGGGCTCCCAGGACAAACAGGTGCTATAGGTGACGGGTCAGACAAAGAGCGGTTCAGAAGCCCCTTACGAGAGACCAACAGGCCCGGTTAATCATGAGGCCGTCCTTCTGTGGACCCACAACCTGCAGGGGGCGCCACAGGGGCTGGTGCAGTGACCCGGCAACGGACAAGTGGAAGAAAATGGATGGATGGATGTTGCATTAACCTCTTAACTCCCGCCTGAACCGAGAGATCTTTTTCCTCACGTTATCAGATTTTTTTTTCCCATCATTTTTTTGTTGGGTATTCAACTCATTTTTTGTCCATTATTTGTCAATTTTTTATCACATTTGTCATTTTTTTTGTCATTTTTTTTGTCATTTTTTCGTCCATTTTTTGTAATTTTCTTGTCAAATTTTTATCACATTTTTATCACACTTTTGTCAATTTCTTGTGACATTTTTGTGACATCTTCATCATTGTTTTCGTCTCAGTTCTGTCGCTATTTTCACACCTTTTTTTCAGAAGCTTCTGGACTGGGGTAAAGCCAAACTGGAGAAAATGTGCTCGTTTCAGGTGGGAGTTAAGGGGTTAAAAATGTGGATTTTAGGGCATTAAAAGCTTTGAATGAAACCTGCTGCTGCCTGTAGAAACACTGTAAATGCACAGACGATAGACACACAGAGCTGAACGTGTTGTTTATCTGTAAGTCGATATAGTAATCATCGTGACCGGCCTCTTGCTTTATCCCTGCTTCTGTCCCACTTTACAGTAAACGTAAATGCACATGTGCTGCTGCAGAGTGGGTCAGAGCTCGTGCCCCCGATGTTCAGCGAAGTGAAAAGCGCCTGAAGCGACAGACACGACTCGGACGCCTCGCTGTGACCCAGGAACCTCCACAGCAACCTCAGAGACACAAATGAGAGGAGAAGATCTCACCATGTCAAATCTTAAGCTTCTTTTGGACGTCGTCAGTCAGGGAGCAGCCCTGTTGGTGCAGACGTTTTGATAAACGTCTCTCCTCCTCAGTTGGAACTGGCTGTAAAAGGATCTGAGAGTCTCGTGTTCTCCGTGGATGAATGATAGATGACGGTCACATGATCCGCTCGGCTCCCGAAGCAAAACAATGAACGTGAGCGAATCACAAAGGCTGAAATCACGGAGGTAAGAGAACGTCCTCTGCAGAGAGCGCATCAGGGCTCAGACGGGCAGCCTCGCTCCCGCCGGTCTACCCCGGGGCAGCTCTCGAGCCCGTGCGGGACTGCGGCAAAAGGCGAACATAAAAGTGAAAAATAAACACTTCTGTGGGGAACAAACTGTCGGGAAGTTGGCAGGAAATAACAGAAGATTAAATCATGTTGGGACACGGAACTTCTGCTGCCTTTTTCTACAGGGAAATCCACAGAAAGTTTAGCCGACTTCCAGCTGACTTCTTCAATATATTAGAAGCGTGCGTGGTTGCATTTGCCGGCACAAATGCAACCACTTAGTTTTTTCATCCATCCATCCATTTTCTTCCGCTTTATCCGGGGCCGGGTCGTGGGGGCCGCAGTCTCAGCAGAGATGCCCAGACCTCCTGATCCACACACTCCTCCTCTAGCTGGAGGCGACCAGGAGGTATCCGGAACACTACTCCGAGCTCCTCCCGGGTAACTGAGCTCCTCACCCCCAGCCACCCTGGAAGGAAACTCATTTCGGCCACTTGTATTTGCGATCTTGTCCCTTTCAGTCATTACCCAGATCTCAAGACCATAAGTGAGGGCGGGACCTAGGAGGGTAATTTTTTTCTACATTCTCTAAAAATAATCGCTTCTGGAACAATTTATGAGGGATGAGCTGCAGAGACAATCAAGTTCATATTTAAAGAGGGGGTATTCTGCTTTTTTCAGTCACACAGCACCAGTCTATATCACACTACAATGATGACAAACCTTCTGTTGGTCTGTAAATGCAGTACATTAGAATAACTGCCTTGTATAAAATGTCTCTCTCATAATGGCTGTAGTGAATGTCTTGAAATAGGCCTCTGTCTCTTTAAGAACCTCTGAGCCTTTCCGACACGCCCCCTCCACACGCTGTCTGTGGCATCAGCGGGGAGGGGGTTCTGCTGAGGAGCAGTGGTTGGTTACTCGGCTGGTGACGAAAGCTCGGAGGCGTCTCCAGGAGGTGGGGGCGTTCCTAGGAGGACTCAGGCAAACCTATCCCTAAAATGGCCGCCATCAGAGTTTGTACAGATTACTCAAAACAATTTTCCATAATACCCCCCCCTTTAAGCTCGTGCATGACGGCACTTCAGACCCAAACTAACACCTTCTGAGTGACAGGGCAGGATTTTAGAGGCAGTTGTGGTGAACAGGTCTGAGCTCATTCTACACATTAGGAAATAAGAAAATACTTCATTTTGACATTTTTAAACTCTGTATAGTCCCTTTAAAAAGGGCCTTTCCTCCTACATTAGGCACTTTACAGCATGGATCCACTCAGCCATTCACTCTGTCATGCACACACCAAAGTACACAGCTTCAGGAGGCGGGATTCGAACCCCCAACCTTCTGATCAGGAGACCCGCTCCACCAACTGAGCCACCGTTTTATGTTCCCGGTCAGGGTGAAAGATCCGAAATAAATCAGATTACATCTTCATCAGATTATGTTGTTTACATGTCTCTTGAATAATCTGAAAACTCCAGAAACTAGATTATGATCTGAGAATATTGATCTAAAACTGCTGAAACTAAATATCCAGTGGTTTCACTTCCTGCTCCTCCATGTGAGCTACCAGGAGCCCCTCCCACCCCCTTCCTCTTGCTCCCCTTTGCTGTGCAGCTGTTCAGTAGAATCAGTGCTAAAGCTCTGACTATTTCAATGGTTCGACCGTGAAGTATAGATTTAATCTAAGAAATATGGATTGACGTGAGTTATTGATAAGCCGGAGCCGTTACGTAACGACCGGAAGAGCAGAGGCCGAAGTCTAACGGCCTCAGACAAAACCGGAGCCTGTAAATGATCCATAACTTCATAACGAAACCGCAAATGCTTTGATTGATTATCCAAACACAACCACTGCAGGAAACATGTGTCTCCTGTTCTTCTTTAACTTCTTATTTTAATGATCAGGTTTCAAGATCAGGTTTTCATTCCGCTCCTGCAACAACATCTTCAGCAGCTCCTGCAGACTCAGACTTTACAAACGCACTGCCAGGATCAGATCAGGGCATCTGTTTAAACCCGGCCTCTATCCTTTATACTGACTTTATACAGAATGAAATACATTCCTGTAGGGCTGGCTTTTTTCTATATCAATACCTGAACAATTCTTTTTTCGAAACCGATCCTAAAAAAATTGTCATAAATCCATAAAACAGATTAATAATGTTCATTTAATCCTTTTCCTTCCATTTAATTTATTTTGCATTTTTATCATTTACTTGAGGTTAAACAACGACAAAATGGTAGAAAAAATACTTTCCACATTTTTCTTTTTTCCCTGCAGTTTTTAACACTTTTTTTTCACATTTTCCATGTTTGTTTACTTTCCCCCCACATTGTGTTGTGTTTGTCCTAAACTTTCCACATAAATTTCAAATTTTTTCCACCAAATTTTTCTTTTTATTTCTCACTTTTTTCCCCCTTTTTTTCTTTTATATATTTCTATGACCTACAGCATCAAAACTTGAATATGAAGATATTGAAGATTTTATATTTCTTTTCAGTCTCTGCTTTCTTTTATTTTACCAGTATCACAGGGCTGAAATCGATTATTGAAATACTCGACAACTATTTTAGCATCGATTCATCGTTTTCTGGTTCACACAGACTCAAATGGAGCAAAAATGACATAAAATGTAGCATTTTTTTAATGAAAACCTACTTTGTTTATATAGTTAGGGTCTGTGTACATTTTTTACATTGTAAATTTCATGAATAAAGCCTCCAACAAACATGTCCCTTTAGTTTACTCCATCGACACAGCTTCAAGCAGCGCCACTTAAAGGGACTATATGGAGTTTTAAAATGTTATATTTAAGTATTTCCCGGTCCTACATTTCTGTCAGTAATCTACAAAAGTTTCAAATGGATGTCTCTACATGTATGTATTCTCCTCTTAAGCAGACATTTGCCCTGCCCCAGGCTCTGTTAAACGCTGCAGGAGGAGCGGGAGGAGCGGGAGGGCATCTGACACACTCCCGGGGCCTGTTCTCCCGACTCGGAGCTGTTTTCCTGCTGTAAACAGACGGACGTGTGTGCTGAGGGTCTGTGGGCTGCAGCTCATCAATGGGACTCTGTTTACCCTCTCCCACAAACCCACGCCGGCAAAAACACAGAACGGCAACATTACCACGGTATTTAAAGCCACGCTGCGGAACATTCCAGGTTTACAAGCCGAGCAGCAACATCACATTTTTAAAGCGCGAGGAATCGAACCTGCAGTTTGTGAAACATGTTTTGCAGCAGAATGACATCATCTTCTATCATTTCAGCAACAAAATCTAAATAACGGATGAGCCCCAGGTTCTTTCATAAACAGCTTCGGGGTCTAAATGTTTAAAATATCGCTCCCTCCGCAGTGAATCCAGTTAAACCGGACTCAGACCTGCCCCGAGCCCGAGCCCGAGCACTCAGCGGTTTTCTCTGGAGGAGGCGTCACAGCGTCAGGTTTTAGGGCCATGACTGTTTAACCTCTTAACTCCCACCTGAACCGAGCACATTTTCTCCAGTTTGGCTTTACCCCAGTCAAAAAGCTTCTGGAAAAAAGCTGTGAAAATAGCAACAAAACTGAGACGAAAACAATGATGGAAATGTGACAAAAAAGTGAGAAAACATTGACAAAAAAGTGACAAAAAATGTATGAAAAAATGACAAAAAATTGACAAAAATGTGACAAAATGTGACAAAAATGTGATAAAAAATGGACGAAAAACTGGACGAAAAAATGACAAAAATGTGATGAAAAATTTACGAAAAAATGACAAAAAAGTGACGAAAAATGTATGAAAAAGTGGCAAAAATGTCACAAGAAATTGACAAGAAATTGACAAAAAATGACAAAAAATGTGACAAAAAATGGCAAAAAATGGCAAAAAAATGGCAAGAATGTGACAAAAAAAATGGCAAAAAAATAACAAAAATCTGATAAAAAATGACAAAAAAATGACGAAAAAATGACGACAAAATGACGAAAAAATGACAAAAAATGTGACAAAAAATGGCAAAAAATGGCAAAAAAATGGCAAGAATGTGACAAAAAAATGGCAAAAAAATAACAAAAATCTGATAAAAAATGACAAAAAAAATGACGAAAAAATGACGACAAAATGACGAAAAAATGACAAAAATCTGACAAAAATCTGATAAAAAATGACAAAAAATGTGACAAAAAAATGACAAAAAATTGACAAAATGTGACAAAAAAGTGATTAAAAAATTAACGAAAAAAGGACGAAATGTGACAAAAATTTGACAAAAAATGACAAAAAAGTTACAAAAATGAGTTGAATACCCAACAAAAAAATGATGGAAAAAAAAAATCTGATGACGTGAGGAAAAAGATCCTCTCGGTTCAGGCGGGAAATGACTCACTATTATCAGGGCTGGGGGACATCGACAAAAATGAATGTGGGACTTCCATGATAATAAGAAAACTGTCCTGAACTGACACTAAAGGGCAGAAACACTCTCATAACGTAGGAAACCACATAGAGGCATCGTGTTGTATTTGCTCTGCTGTTTTATTAACAAAGCCGACAAGAAAGCGCCCGTATTCAATGAGAACGATGAGAAGGAAGAGTTTTGCACCGATGTGGCCGACGCAGAACCTCTGTGGGCGAGACTTCACGAACGCTCGAACAAACAGAGTAAATTCACTGCAGTCTTAAGTTCACATCCTGACCAAACATGAGTGTCGTGTCGAGTTCTCTGGAGCCGGTTCTATTAAACTGTGATGTCTAGGGTTGGGTCCCGTTCCCGATAAAACTACTACGATACCTGCTTTTTGGTACCAGTGCCTTAACGGTACTTTTTTCGATACCTGTTATTTTAATTAAATTAAAATAATAATAAAAAGTATTGTTCAGGAGAAAATCCAAAAACAGCACAACGGAAACTTCATTTTTGAGCAGAATTCGCACTTAAAGCAGAACTAAGTAACATGTTTACCTTAATAAATCCTTTCCATAGTAGCTGTGGGGGTAATATAAGTGTTTATGGGATGATTGGAGGGTCTTTCATCGCCCCCTGGTGTCTCTGGCCAGAAAACCATGTTTGCAACTTGACTACCACCAGACCGGAGTTACCAATACACACTAATGGAATCACGAAGAAGAAGCTAACAGGCTAACGGGCAAAGCTAACTGCGGGCTAACGTCACTTTAGACAGTATTTACAGGCAAGTTTGAGTGAATTATTTTTTTCCATTGTATAATTGGATGTACAATATCCCTCTGTCCCTTCGCCTTTCCTGTCAGCGTAGTATTTACTCTCCAAGACACCTACAGTTGCACTTATGGCCTCTAGGGGCAAGAGTTACTTATTACAGCTTTAAGCAGCGATAAGACAGAAAGGACATTATTACCTCCTGAGCTGCAGAGACAGATCCACATAGTAACAACAGCAGTAACTTCAGGCTCTGTGGGGCTTTAACTAAAGGTAAAGCTGATGTCTAAGAGTCTAGTCTCTTAGTCAGTCCTGGTTTAGTCCTGGCTCACACCGCGGCTCTGCCATAATGACTAAGTAAGTGTTGTAAGTTATAGCTTTGCTTTAAGAAAACATCTGCATTTGTGCTGAAGCTGCTCATGAGTTCAGGCTTTTTTAGACTCACTGTGGATCATTTACTGACGTCTGGAGAGAAAAGTACAGAAAAAAAAAAAGATTTTCGATTAGGGATGGCCGATATTGGGAAATATCGGCCGATATTATTATTTTTTCTTTTAATTATTTACTGCACCGTAATGTCATAGCGCACCTGAATGCAGCAGCAGTGTAGACGGGCTACAATTACCTGACTGGGGCAACAGTTTATTCAAATTATCTAAAATAAACAGTGGCTCCTAAAAATAAAGAACTCCAGCATAAATTCACACGTCTCCAAAAGAAAATATGTTTTTACTAAGTTTAAACAAAGTGGAGCGGACACTTGGACACCACAGAGATGCAGAGACACAAGCTGCTGCTGTAACAAACTGGACTAAATCTGCCTCCATGGACATTATTCTGAGTCAGGATTAACAGGAATCATTTTCTGATGGATTATTTGTCGCTACATCTGAGGTGAGTGTTGCGAAAGTGTCTCCGTCCTGACGCCAGATTTATAACTTTGTTTGTTAGCGCTAGCATAGCTTCTAACAGGCTAAAGGCTACGACACGTAAACATGACCTCTGTCATCATGTAGGTCTAACTTACAGTGATGATCATGTCTGTATTCACGTTTACTCTGCTGACTTCTGTCATGTTTATGACCCGTGAAAATTAGGCGTTATGTCGCATTTTCGCGCATATCTAAATAAATATCGGCAAATATCGGATATCGGCCACAGCAGCAAGGCAAATATCGGATATCGATATCGGCAGAAAAATTTCATATCGGACAATCCCTATTTTCGATACCGCCCCCTAACGGAGCTTTTACCCAGCCCTACTTATATATAAATTAATTTAATTGTACAAATATTATATACTATTAAATATTTTTTATGAGCTACCCCTCGTCCCCTGTTTTTATGTTATGGTTTTTGTCTGGAGGGGGTCTCATTCTTTTTTTTATTCATGCCAAATTTGTCCGTTTTCCTCCATTTTATCTATTCCTTTTTTCCTTATTTTCCCAAATTTCTTTTACCATTCTTTACATTTTCCCCATTTTTCTTTTTCTTTCGCTTTTTCTTTCTTTTTTTTTTACATTTTTCCCACATGTATTTTTTATTTTATTTCCCATTATCCTAAATTTTATTTTTTCACATTTTCCTACTTTTACATCCCATTTTATTTATCTATTCTACCCCATTTTGCCCTGATTTTTCTCAATCTTTTTATTTTACAAATCTTTCCATATTCATACATTGCCCACCTCGTTGTTCACACTGGCCTAATGGAAAAGCCTGTGAACTCGAGCTGCACGACTCCATGAAAAAAGTGAAAGAATTGAAGCCACGTCTGCCTCATGTTTTTGCACAGAAGTTCAAAACCGCCCGAGGTCGAGTCTGAAGTCGAACCTCACATCATTTATATTTCAGTCGTTTGTCGTGTCGGAGCTGATTAAAGTTTCAGACCTGAGACGGAAACGTTTGTTCCATTTTTCCACTGACGTCTGAGCACGACACAGCCCAGAGAAAGAAGAAAGAAGAGAAAGAAGAGAAAGAAGAAGAGAAAGAAGAAAGAAAGAAGAAAGAAAGAAGACAAAGAAAGAGAAAGGAGAAAGAAGAAAAAGTAGAAAGAAGAGAAAGAAGAGAAAGAAGAGAAAGAAGAAAGAAGAGAAAGAAGAAAGAAGAGAAAGAAGAAAGAAGAGAAAGAAGAAAGAGAAACAAGAAGAAAGAAGAGAAAGAAGAAAGAGAAAGAAGAGAAAGAAGAAAGAAGAGAAAGAAGAAAGAGAAAGAGAAAGAAGAAAGAGAAAGAGAAAGAAGAAAGAGAAAGATGAAAGAAGAGAAAGAAGAAAGAGAAAGAAGAAAGAGAAAGAAAGAAGAAGAAAGGTTGTGTACTCGTGATATGAAAGAAGAAAGAAGAGAAAGAATGAAGAGAAAGAATGGTTTTGTACTCGTGATATGAAAGAAGAAAGAAGAGAAAGAAGAAAAGAAGAACGGTTTTGTACTTGTGATATGAAAGAAGAAGAGAAAGGAGAAAGAAAGAGAAAGAAGAAAGAAGAGAAGAAGAAAGAAGAGAAGAAGAAAGAAAGGTTTTGTACTCGTGATATGAAAGAAGAAAGCAAAGAAGAAAGAAGAAAGAAGAGAAAGGAGAAAGAAGAGAAAGGAGAAAGAAGAAAAGAAGAAAAGAAGAAAGAAAGGTTTTGTACTTGTGATATGAAAGAAGAGAAAGAAGAAGAGAAAGAAGAGAAGAAGAAAGAAAAGTTTTGTACTCGTGATATGAAAGAAAGAAGAAAGAAGAGAAAGAAGAAAGGTTTTGTACTCGTGATATGAAAGAAGAAAGCAAAGAAGAAAGAAGAAAGAAGAGAAAGGAGAAAGAAGAGAAAGGAGAAAGAAAGGTTTTGTACTTGTGATATGAAAGAAGAGAAAGAAGAAAGAAAAGAAAGAAGAAAGAAGAGAAAGAAGAAAGGTTTAGTACTCGTGATATGAAGTATCGAAAGCAGATACTGAAAAGAAATATAAAAACCTTATATTCAAGATGTTAATGCTGTTGGTCATCAAAATGTATAAAGGAAGTGAAAGCCGGAAAAAAAAATGATAAAAGGAGGAAAAAATTGGGTGAAAAACTGGGAAATAATGGGGAAAAAAGTAGAAAAACTGGGGGACAAAAAGCTGAAAAACTGGGAAAAAAACATGTGGAAAAATTGGGGGGGGAATGAAAATATTGGGAAACATTTTTGAAAGCACGTAGAAAAAGTGAAATAAAAAAAAAGGGGGGAAACTGGGGGGGAGGAAAGATAGGGGAGAAAAAGTGGAAAAACTGAGGAAACAAGGTGGAAAAATTGGGGGGGGGAAAGTGGAAAAAATATGAAAAATTTTAGAAAAAAACATGAAAACCATTGTTAACAGTGGGGGGGGGACTTGGAAAGTGTTTTTTTTTTTCAAAGGAAGTTTCTTGGTTGTTTCACCTCAAACAAATGATTCAAATGCAAAAGAAATGAAATGTAAGGAAAAGAAACATTATTTGTTGTATGTTCTATATGACAAATTATTTAGTATCGGTGTCGAAAACCAAGTATGGTTCAAGTATCGGTATCGAAAACAAATATAACGGTCCCAGCCCTACTTAGAAACATGCAGAAGTTCATATTCAATTAGAGTTTTCCTAATAAAGCCAGGTTTTTGTCGACATTCTGTCATTTCTAAGTCTTATTTTGACAGACTGTGGCGGAAAACACATTATTTGTGTTGCAGTGAAAACATCCTGTATTTCTTTTGTAATGGTTATAAAGTTAAGCCACAGCGTCTGAGCAAAATCTTCAATTAAAACGTGACTAACGGGTGAAACCGACGAGGATCCAGACTCAGATCTGCTAAAACATCAACAGGAAATGTCTGTCAAATCTCTGTTTCCTGCCGTCGCAATGAAAGGGACTCTGAGGGGCTAAACCAGGACCAAACTAGGTCTAAACCAGGACTAAAACAGGATCCTCACTGTGGTCCCCTCCTCACAACAGGAGCCAGTGTCTGAGCCAAAGACCCGTCTCTATGGAAACGCCTCAGGCTCCGCAAGAATCCCACAACCCGCCGGATTTGCAACGTCTCTGGAGGAGGAGTTCAAACTGTGGATGAAGACGAATGTACTTCAGAGCCTTTAGAAAAAATGTAGTGGAGAAGAAAGTGTCATATTTATCTTTCAAATTCAAAAAACTCCACTTGCGGTCGGTGGAAAAGCTTCATCTCCAATCGAAGCCCGATCGCGTTTGTGGGAAACGGCGCTCGTTGCTTTGTTTTGACGAAGAGGCCGTGAGACTCTCAGACCCAAAAGCTTCAGACTTGAGGCCAAGTGAGAGTGAAGAATGAGAAGAATGGGCTGAAGGACGCAGGAATGTGGAGTCTCCGGGACGAGTTCACACTGAAGGCACTAAACGCTACATCGTCGGGTTTTGTGAGGTGGACGTCCCATCTAACAGAAGAACGGCAGGACTTTTTTTTTGTTACTTTTGATGGACTTGTGCAGTAAAAAGTCACACAATGTCATTTTATTACATGAAATTTAGATTCAATACCAGCTACGTTTAGAAATGTTGATTCAATACCAGCTTCGCTTCACCCCATATTCAAGGTTCAGTCCTCGGTTCCGTCCTCGGTTCCCAAATCTCCAGGACCCAGAGGGGTGTAGGTTGGATCAAAGCTGACCCTTCTCACCCTGGACATGGACTCTTCCCCCCCCTCTCCCCTCAGGCAGGAGGCTATGGTCCATACAGACCCATCCCTCCTGCCACATGAACAGTTTTTCCCTCCGCATCAGACTCATGAACAATAACAAGACCCGATATCTCAGTTACAGACTTGTGAATTCATTCAATTTTTTTTTTGGTGCTAATTTTCGGTACTTTTTCTCTCCAAACGTCAATCAATGATCCACAGTGAGTCTAAAAAAAAGCCTGAACTCATGAGCAGCTTCAGCACAAATGCAGAAGCAAAGCTGTAACTTACTCACACTTCAGTCATTATCAGAGATGGCAGAGCCGCGGTCTGAGCCAGGACTAAACCAGGACTAAACCAGGACTTACAGTAAACTGGTTAAAAACCAGGACTAAACCAGGACTAAACCTGGACTGAGTAAGAAACTAGACTCTTAGACAAAGAGAAAAGCAGTGACAACAAGAAACACATGGGCTTTAGCTTTACCTTTACCTTTAGCTTTAGCCGCAGAAGCTGAAGTTACTGCTGTTGGTTAAACTCCAGCTGCTCGGAGCGTTTGGGATCAAAATTTTGTATCAATGCAAGCGGCTAAAAATATATAGTATCTAAAATGCATAAAACAGAATGCTGCAAAAAAACAAAGCATAATTCATTTAAATTACTAGTGTGAATTTGCTTGTAAACAAATCAACAATAATATTCATCAGTTTTGTCCGGTCGTTTAAACGTTAAAACTATTGCAGCTCCTTGAGACTTTCATTTGGTTTGAAATGGTTTGATGGTTTGGTGTTACAGGTCCAGACTCCTGCACTATGTGTTCTGTCCACACTCATATTTACCGCTAACACTCAATGAATCGATATGAAAATACACTCACGCTGATGCTCTATGTGAGATTGTTGTCTTTATCATAGTTTCAATTTAATTTTCTTACACGTGCCCTTATAGTCTTACTGTTTTTTATAGTTTATTATTATAAAGTTATATGTTTCCTAGTTGTGAACCTGTTCATAACCAAGGCAATAAAACCAACTCTGATTCAGGCTCTGGTCCCGTCCTCGGTTCCTTGCCTTTAATCCAGGACTTTACAGACATGAACCTTTATCTAAACATCGTAAAGAAAACATGACACACCCGAAGTGACACATTGGACTGCGGTGGATCATTATGCAAGTCACCAATGACTCAAAACAACGTGAAGCTGTAAAACACTTCAAATAATCACCAAGTGCTCAACAAACACTGATAATAAAACACTAAAGTCATTAATTACTGAGGAAAGTCACGGATTAAAGACAAGAGAAGAGTGCGGCGTCACTGGCAGCAGGTTTTCTTATACGTTTTCTTATATGTTGTAGATATTATGAGCTGTGACTTGTTTCTGCTCTTCTTCACTCGTATAAAGGCTGCCGTTGCATTTGCCTTTCAAATGAACGGAATAATGAAAATTGTGGCGGCCCAATCCTAGAATTTGCATATATCGTTTGGGTTTTATAGCTTGGGGGGAAAGTTCAAATTCTGCTTTGTTTTATTGGGTTAAAAAGCGAAATAGTAAAGTACAAGACATGGAAAAATGGCGTCTATAAGTGTCACAATGTGAGAAAAATGTTAATCACATTTTCCATTTCCATTATAAATCTGTGAGGGAAAAGCTGCGTGGATGGAACGATTGACAACTTGTCCCTTATGATAACCCTGAAAATAGTAATAATTGTACTTTTAGCAGCTGTATCTCCCCTCATAAATCATTAAAGGAACAGGCCACAGTTCTTCCATGTGTGATATGTTCTTGCTTAAGCTTAGACGAGTTGGGGCTATACCTGCCTTTCTGTCATGTGACTTTTGTTGTTGTGGCGGCCATTTTTGGATACCAAAGTAGAATTATGCAGTACTACAACACGTAACAATATCTCTACTCAGGATATAAATGAAAGAAAACTGACTGACCGTGACATTTTTATGTAGTCATGATCATTGCTCAAGAAGAAAACACGGCCCCAGAGACGCACGTTTATGTAAAGAAACCAGTGAGTCGGTGTCACTCAAGACGTTAGCATGCTACTGGTTAGCATTTAGCTTCAACACAATAAGCCTCTCCAAGTGAAAGCCCTGAACCACACTCCAATCATCTAGCCTTGGATACAACACGTGACAGAGGTCAGAGCTGAGATGTTACTGTAGTGTTTCCTCAGTGTTCATACATGTGAGACACCCGTGTGTTTATCGTGTTGAAGCCATTGACAGGTGCTAACCAATATCATGCTAACTTCTTGAGCAGCTTAAACACTGACTCAGACGGAGGAGAAAAAAGCTCAACAAAAATGTGACAAAAGCTCAACAAAAATTTGACAAAAATTCAACCAAAAATGTGACAAAAATTCAACAAAAATTTGAGAAAAATTCAACAAAAATGTGACAAAAAATCAACAAAAATGAGACAAAAATTCATCCAAAAAGTGACAAAAATTCAACCAAAAAGTGACAAAAATTCTACAAAAATGTGACAAAAATTCAACAAAAAAATGACAAAAAATCAACAAAAATGTGACAAAAATTCAACAAAAAACTGTCAAAAATTCAACAAAAATGTGACAAAAATTCAACAAAAATGTGACAAAAATTCAACCAAAAAGTGACAAAAATTCAACAAAAAAGTGACAAAAATTCAACAAAAATGTGACAAAAATTCAACCAAAAAGTGACAAAGATTCAACAAAAATGTGACAAAAATTCAATAAAAATTCACCCAAAAAGTGACAAAGATTCAACAAAAATGTGACAAAAATTCAACAAAAATGTGACAAAAATTCAATAAAAATTCACCCAAAAAGTGACAAAGATTCAACAAAAATGTGACAAAAATTCAACAAAAATGTGACATAAATTCAACCAAAAAGTGACAAAAATTCAACAAAAATGTGACAAAAATTCAACAAAAATGTGACTAAAATTCAATAAAAATTCACACAAAAAGTGACAAAAATTCAACAAAAATGTGACAAAAATTCAACAAAAAAATGACAAAAATTCAACAAAAATTCAACAAAAATGTGACAAAAATTCTAACAAAATGTGACAAAAATTCAAACAAAAATGTGACAAAAATTCAACAAAAAAATGACAAAAAGTGACAAAAATTCAACCAAAAAGTGACACAAATTCAACAAAAATGTGACAAAATAAATAAATAAATAAAACATACAAAAGGTGACACAACACAGCAACAACGTGAGGAAAAAGATCAGTTTTGCGGGTCTTTCTTTCAAACGAGGCGTTACACAGCCCTATATAATGGCCAAAGAGGACAGAATGCACTTGTTTCAGGCGGGTGGTAAGATCAACCGTCAACCCTTTTGATCCATGTGGCTTTTGCTGCAACTCCCGACGTTCATTCCACGACAAACACCATTAAACCCGTGTATTTCTAAACGTTTAATGAGCCACGTTTATGCAGCGCGAGTGACCTACATGAGCTCATCCATCAGGCAGCCGCAGGAGCATCTTCCTCACCGAACTAGGGCTAATTTCACCCACAACACCACCGCTTCCCGCCTTAAACAACACGATTACGCATAGATGTGACGACACAGGGGTGGAAATGCGTGAGATAAATCAACATAAAGTGAATAAAGCGACATTTGTGCAGCTTTAGGCTCGAGGAGGCGAAACTCACCTGCCAAGTGCTAACAGCAGCGGCGGCGGCGGCATCCGACACCCAACGCGGAACAGCAGCGGCTTTCATCCATTTTACAGCCTAAAAACAACAGTCTAGTGTCATGTACAGATGTTTATGTTGCTGAAATGTAATCCCAGTGTTTTAAAAGGTGTTAAAATCCCACGAGGGCGGTCGTAAAGACGGCTATCCTCCTCCTCCTCCTCCTCGGCGCTGCTCGACTCTCTCTGCGGTTTGTCGTCGGTTCGGTGACGTTTTCAACAAATATCCAGTCCGTAACAGGGTTTAAAAGTAGGATTTGAGGCAGACCCGGTGACCCAGGCGTGTGTTCTCTCCGTATCCGCGGTGATTTCGTCCGTAAATGTCGTTTTTAGCCCCGGTTTTTTAGCTCGCGTTGGCCACGGTCTGTGAGCAGCTGCTGAATCATGCGCTGCACCGCGCACGAGCCCCAGCTGACTGACTGAGCAGCGAGCCAGCCCGGTCACGTGACGGCTGTAAACACCGCGCGGGGAGGGGTGACGTCAGCGTGGTCAAACATTTCAAATAGATAAATACATGTGTGAATGTAATATGTGAAGTTTTATCCTTCGAAATGTTTTATCAGAAACAGACCAGTGTTAATTTCGTCGACTATAATATTTAGTCTTAATTTTAGTCAAAGTGATATTTTTGACGACTAAAATTGGACTAAAACTAAATTAAAAGTTTCTCATGAGACTAAAACTATGACTAAAATGTCCAGATATTTGAGTCGACTAAAATAAGACTAAATAAAAATGAAAAGGAGAGACTAAAATCATCCAAACTTCTATTGACCGTCTGAAGAGCCTCAGATCATATAAATTCACTGCCAACTGAGCAGCTCTGAGCTTTGTTCATGTGGGAGAAGCTCCATTAAGTCGAAGCCCTTGATTAAATATGATTATAATGAAGGAGGTGAGGGACAGGAGGGTGTTAGCCAAGCTCCCCTCCATCATGGACAACACCTCTCACCCACTGCACGGGACTGTAGAGGAGCTGAGCAGCTCTCTCAGTGGCAGACTGAGACACCCTCAGTGCAGGACGGAGCGCTACCGCAAAGCCTTCATCCCCACTGCTGTCAGACTGTACAATAAGACTGTAAAGTAACATGCGCAATAATCTCTGTATCAGCTGCACTTTATCCCCTGTACCAGCATCACTTATTGACATCCTGCACTAGGACTGTAACTTTACACCCCGATGTTTTACTTATATGACCTGTTCTAGTTTTTATCCTATTGTTATTGTTGTTGCTCACCTATTGTTGTATTTCTGCTGCTTGTTGTACATGGGATACCTCGTTTTTTATTCTATTTTACTGGTTACACATTTTCAGACAGGAAAATGTGTTTTTGCACAACTCTGAGTGAATTTTTTGTAAATTTTTTTCATTTTTTTTCTTTTCATTTTCTGTCATTTTTTTGTCATTTTTTTTTTGTCATTTTTTAATCTATTTTTGTCACATTTTTGTCACATTGTTTGTCACATTGTTTGTGATTTCTTTTTTTTTTCTTTTTTTGACATTTTTTTTGTCACTTTTTTGTCCTTTTTTTCATTTTTTGTCATATTTTTTGTCACTTTTTTTTCATTTTTTTTTCATTTTTTGTCATTTTTTTTTTCACTTTTCTTTTCTTTTTTGTCATTTTTTGTCACATTTTTGTCACATTGTTTGTCATCTTCATCATTGGAGAAAATGTGCTCGGTTCAGGTGGAAGTTAAGGGGTTAAACTGTGTACATGAAAAATGATCTGTGTGAGCAGAACTTCTATGATTGTCCAGTCCAGTTTCCATGTGACAGACGTGGCTGATCTACAGTGTGGTTTTGTCTCCCTCTGGCGGAAGCTCATGGCGTTACAGGACTCAAAAAAATCTAAAATTCCTATTTATCAGGGAAGTTTGACGTCATTGAATCTTTTCTTCAAAAGAAAAATCGAGGCAAAACCCCCAAGAAAGGTCATTATGATCAGCCCCGCCCCTTTGCATGCAAAACACACCGATATTTAGGCCACCAGAGGGTCCCCTCCCGACATTCTTGCTTTGGGCCCCCCTTGTACATCCAGAGCGTTTAAACATCACTGCTCTGTGTGGATTCCAGTGTGTTTTTCTTTACCTGGGCCATGTTCGAAGCAGAGACTAATAATAGATATATCAAATACATTAAATATTGTATGTACCCACATTGTACATTTTCAGTGTGATGCTCTCTGGCTCCACCTCCTGGATGTGTTTCAAAAATGCACTGTGCGAACTGAATAACCTGCAGACGCTTTACTGGTGGAAAGAGATGCCACTCTGATGTTGATTTGTCTGAATACTTAAAACACGGTAAAAGTTAGTTTTCCTTTACCTTAATTTTTCTGAATGTTTTTAAATGTGTTTGTTTATGTTTTCTTGCGGATAATTTGGTGTAGAATATTTAACAAGGCCACAAACCAGTGGTCAAGCTTAACCTCTTAACTCCCACTTTGACGGAGCGCGTTTTGTCCAGTTCAGCTTTACCCAAATCTAAAAGCTTCTTACAGCCTGCAGGTCAGTGTACATTTGAACGCTAAGACCTACAAAAATGATATAAGATTTTTCTTGTTGTGTTTCCATGCATTATCGTCACTTCTTTGTCGCTTTTTTGTAACTTTTTTTTATGCATTTTTATTGCGTTTTCATTTTGTTCACGTTGTGTTTTGAAGCTTTTAGATTTGGGGAATGCCTGGATACCTGGATAATAACTGGAGAAGAAGTGCTCGGGTAAAGTGGGGGTTAAGAGTTTTTAAAGCAGCTCCGTCTCTCACAAAAATATTACTTTTTGAAGCTATAATCGTGCAGAATGATTAACTTTGCTGTAAAAACTACCATCTCTGAAGAAGCTTGAAGGCCACACAAAATTGGTCTCAGGGCCACACTTTGGGCACCCCTGTTTTAGATCAATAAGGTGAGAAAAATACATTCTTATGACACAGAAAAGTAGAAAATATCGTGTTTGATTCCATTTTTATTCAATTCATTGTAGAAATGCATAATTTTCAAAAAGCGACACAAGTTTACAGATAAAGTCATGAATGATTTGATTTTCCGTTTACATTACATGACATTTATTAACATATTTTCTGAAATTAGGTTCCGTTTTCTTAAGACACTGATATGAGGAGAAAGGACAGTCTTTGACATTTCAATTTCACTTCTCTGTATTATAATCAATTAACAATGCCTGTCCCAAATCAGACATATACAAACAAAATGGGACCCAAAATAGAACCTTGCGGCACCACAGCTAATCAGGGGTCAGAGGATGAAGTCAAATCAACTATGCCGACCACAAAACTCTGTCTAAACGACACTGCAACCCAGTTTTGGAAGCAATCGATTAAAATCATATAATCAGCTCAGCAGCAATTAGGAGAATTCAAATGAGTTCTCACCTCGGTCAACAACTGAAACGAGGCGGACTTTCATGGTTAAATCATCATATATAATCATACACAGTGAGAACCAGATGTTTACATACACTTTATAAAAAGGCGCATTTGCATTTTTTTCTCACTCTCTGACATGAAAACAGAATTAACTTTTATTTTTCTTAGGTCAATTTTAAAAATATATTTGTCAAATTCCAGAATAATGAGAGAACATTTTCAACACCATTCTTTATTACTTTTTACAAAGTCAGAAGTTTACTATATCATCAATGTCATCACACGGATCAGAAAGAAGGCGGGTTCTGCGTCAGAGATGAACGAGCTGTGTCTGAAATGTGAAGGTCGACCCAAGAACAAAAGACCTGGTGAAGATGCTGAACCTGGGAAGAGTTTGTCATTATCCAGAGTGAAACAAGTCCTGCACCAACATGGGCTGAGAGGGAACTCTGCAGGAAGAAGCCCGACTGTGAGAAAAAAATATGCAAATGTGTCTTTTTATGAAGTGTATGTAAACTGGTTCTCACTGTAAGTAAAATGGTGTGTTTTGACTTATGTGAAACTGTTCACACACAAGAGTTAGTGCGAGCCTTTGCCGGTCAAGGCACCAGGGACAGGTTGCAGTCCCGTAGCTTGAACCCAGCACGCACAGGCTCAGTGAAGGTGGTGTGGAAAGTGTAAAGGAGCTCTAGTCTCCCGTAATCTTTATAAAAGGAGACGTATCCAGCCTCATAATCCAAGTACACGGCCACTCGTCCTGGGTAGGTGTATGGGGCAGGGGTTTCCAGTTGTTGGGACTTTCCATTATGATACACGCTGTAGCTTTTTGTGGTAACCCTCAGAGCCCAGGAGTGTGGGCTTTGACCCAAATCACTGTCTCGAATCCCGCTGTAAGTGACCGCTATACAAATACTAGATTTGGGTGTCAAGTTGAATTCCACCTCCCAGAAACAGCGGCCGGACAGGGCAGGGGAGCAGAGGACCTGGGGACTGGGGGCAGAAGATGACAGGGCTTGGCTCATAAACGTCACTGTGCGGTTGTTGTTTTCAACCTTCAGTCTCCTGTCGGCTGTGTTTGGGTCCAGGAAGAGTTCACAGAAATCTGGGATGAAGAAAAGTCAACGTTATTGGGGCTGACTATTCCAGAAAAAACATAGGCTCCCAAAAACAGTACAATGGTCAAATTAGAGGTTGATACACAAGACACAATAAAGATATTTGTCACCCTAAGTACAGTTTCTCATGATATTTGTACCAGATGTAATAACCCTGTGACAAGGAAGGTCTTTTGAATTAAGCGGATCCTTAAAGAGGTCAACATAAATATCATGAGTCTGACACCTGGTCTAGTTGCAGCAGGGGAATAATTAAACCTATACAATATAGGGCTTAATCTGCTCCACTAAAACAGGACACTGAGGGCTTCACATTGGTTCAGGTCAGTGGTACAAACAAAGCACCTACATTTGGTCAGGCCGTCTGTCAGAAACTGGGCTCCTGCAGGTTTCAGGCTGAAAGACAAGAAAACACTGTGACTGGCAGAACAGTTGATCTCTCACTCTAACATCCATCTGTAAATCCTCCAGTCTACAAATGTATCTGACCACTCATGTGGACAGATTCATTCCAGATTACATTCCCAAGGTGGGAAAGTAAACTCACCCCCAGTTCCACCCAGGGGGTGGGGAAGTCCACTTGGGCACACGGCACAGATATTGACGCTGTTACTGTTAAGGCGCCATATAAATACAAGTTCTTCTTCTACTCACCGCAGCAGATGCACCGTAATGACTCCAGCAAACTTAATTCCTGTGTCCTCATTTTGCTCTTCAGTTTCCAAAGCTTATTCCAGAGACCGGGCAGTGTTTGAGATTCCAGAAACTCAAACACCGGTGTTTGAGAAATTACGGCAAACTTCGGGTGCGGGTGGGTCGGGTTACAAAGCACACTTTTTTAAATTTCCTTATTTATTTATTTGTTATTTTTCATTTGTTGAAGGGCGAGTTTGGCTCATGGGGTCCTTTCAGGGAACCTGCGATGGCCAATTGTTGTTGCACCTTGTCACTGCTGCTGCAGTGACTTTATTCTCTTGGCTGTTTCTGTCAAATCTGTTGAGCCTCTGGGGGCCCCTGCTGGTTTGGGGGCCCCAGGCAGCTGCCTGCCTTGCTTGTGCATGACGGCACTTCTGACCCGAATTAACACCGTTTTTAGTGACAGTGCAGGATTTTAGAGGCAGTTGTGGTGAACAGGTCTGAGCTCATTCTACACATTAGGACATGGAGGAACATGTAGGGGGAGGAAAATACTTAATTTTAACATTTTTAAACTGCGTATAGTCCCTTTAAAATTATTAAAAGTATCAATACTTAGATAAATGTGACATTACAGTGATATATTGTAAAATGATGTTTTGTCCCTGCCCTTGGAGTCCATGGGCTCACCTGAGAGACTGCAGAGGGCCGTGTGGGGCCCGTAGAGCAGTCAGGTGCTCGGCAGAGGCTCCTGGATCGTTGTATCTTAGATCTAACTCTCTCAGACGGGAGGGGGAGGAGCTCAGAGCTGAGGCCAGTGAAGCCCCGCCCCTCTCTGAGACCCTGCAACCAGACAACCTACAGACACACAGGATCAGCCTCCAAAGGACGAATATTAAACATCTTCATTTTGATATTGGTTTGGGCTGTAAGGATCCTACGTCTCACCTGAGTGTCTCCAGGCGGCAGCTCTTCCTCCTCAGGCCCTCACACAGCTGCTCCACTCCTGAGTCCTGGAGGTTGTTGTTACTGAGATCCAGGTGTGTCAGAGAGGTGGAGCTGAGGACTGAGGCCAGAGAGCTACAGCTGACTCGGGTCATGCCACAGCTGGAGAGACTGCAGCAACACAATGAAAGACAAAATAAGTATCTTTTTTTACTACTTGGGTGTCCTGGTTTTTCTCTGTACACAAACAGAATTTCCCCTCGGGCATTAATCAAATAGTGTTTATGTCCCGATATCACAACACAGAATTATGTGTGTCTCACCTGAGTGTCGTCAGTCTGCTGTTGAGACGCTTCAGCTCATTACACAGTACCATCACTCCTGAATCTAGGAGGTCGTTGTTACTGAGATCCAGGTGAGTCAGAGTGGAGGAGCTGAGGTCTGAGGTCAGTGTGCTGCTCCATAGTTTCAAGTCACTGAAGGACAGACTGGAAACAAAGGAACGCCATAAATGCACATTTAAAGTAAAGCTTTGAGTAAACTCACAGTAAACTCACTCGGCTTTTCTTGAAGCCTTCACCACCGGCAGCAGCTTCTGTAGACCTTCCTGGGAGGGACAGAACTTCTTTAGGTCAAACTCCTCCAGGTCTGAGTCTGAGGAGAGTAAGAGGAAGCAGAGAGCAGAACACTGAGAAGAAGACATCTGTTTGTTAGCAGGACCTCCTTCAGTCATGATCTTCCGCGCCTCCTCCAGCAGACCGTGATTGTTCAGTTCGTTCAGACAGTGCAGCAGGTTCAGGCTCTTCTCTGTAGACAAACCCTCTTCGTTCAGCTTATCCTTGATGTACCCCACAATCATAGAGTTGGTTATTTGACTCCCTGTCTCAGTCAGCAGACTTGGCAGCAGCTTCTGATTGGTCGACAGAGACAGCCCCAGGAGGAAGCGCAGGAACATGTCGAGGTGTCCGCCTTGGCGCTGTAAGGCCTGGTCCACAGCAGAGCGGTAGAAACTTGCATCAGACTGGGAAGTGCTGCGCCGTAGTGACACTAGATTCTCTTTATAGCTGAAGAAGATGTGATGGACGTGAAGAGCAGCCAGAAGCTCCTTCATGTTTGGACGGGTGAAGCAGGCGACCTGAGAGTCATCCAGGTTAAAACTGCTCAGGTCAGAAACGTAGAATGCCTGGTTTCCATTCTGCAGCTTTTGAAAGGCCGTTGTTCCCAAAGGCTGAAGAATCTTCCAGGGAGTGGCCTTCTCAGAGGTGCTGTTCCTGAGGAAGTTCTCCTGCAGGAAGTGGATGTAGAGCCTGGTCAGGGTCATGGGCAGCTCGTGTTTCTTATTTATAAAGTTGTAGATGATCCAGCAGAAGTCTGGGCTGCGGCTCATGATACGGAGGCTGGGGTTGTTCTTGATGTGTGTGATGACGGCTGTGGCTTTCTGCTCGTCTCCGAACCTCTTCCTGAAGAACTGCTCCCTCTGAGGCTCGCTGAACCCTCGCACCTCGGTCAAAAGGGAGATGCACTTAGCAGGGATCTGAATGGCCGCCTCGGGGCGTGTGGTTATCCAGAGGCGAGTGGAGGGAAGCAGGTTCCCTCTGATGAGGTTCACCACTAGCTCCTCCACTGAGGCGCTCTTTGAAGGATCAGTCAGGACCTTGGTGTTGGTGAAGTCTAGAGGAAATCTGCACTCGTTCAGACCGTCCAAGATGAAGAGCAGCTGGAGGTCTTCAAAGCGGCACATTTCTTCTGTTCCACTAAAGAAGTGCTGGAGCAGTCCCTCCAGGCTGAAGCTCTTGTCCTTCAGTTTATTGAGCTCTCTGAAGGTGAAGGGAAGCAGCAGCTCGATGTCCTGATAGACTCTGCCTTCAGCCCAGTCCAGACTGATCTTCTGAGTCAGCACAGTTTTCCCGACGCCGGCCACGCCCTCAGTCAGCACTGTCCTGATTGGCTCTCCAGATTCAGATCGTTGTTTAAAGATGTTCTCAAAAGCTAGAGCGGGATCTGCTGGTTTCCTGACCCCATGTTCCTGATACATCTCTGTGATGTCGAGTTCCGTGTAGATCTCTTGCAAGGGGGCGGGGTTTCCTGCTGTAGCCCCGCCCTCGCACACCTGGCTGAACTTCTGCTGCAGGAGAGTCTTCAGTTTCTGGCGACTCACACGAGCTGTTGGCTCTGTTTAAAAGACAAAAACAGCTGAGTGAAGGTCGGGCCGACAGTGAAAGTCCTCATTATTAACCAGACGAGACACAGGAGCCATTTCATTTATGTGACATTTACTTAACCAGGAAAGTCCCACTGAGATAAAGAGTCTTTTTCCTTTAGTCGTGGCCCCAGCAGGGAACCTATCGTGCATATTTTTAGTGATGGGGAAACCAGAGTAGCCGTACGAAACCTACCCAGGACCAGGAGGTAGGAATGTGCGAGCACTTTCCAAAAATATATAGTTTATGGTACCCACAAAAGTGGGAACATGTTGTAAGGGTTTTGGGGATTATTTCTTCTTCTACTTCTTCTACTACAACTTCCGCAATTTTCAACCAGTGAACAATAACGAAACTCACAGATTTTAGCCCCAAATTTCTAAATATTGGCTCGATAGCACCACCTCAGTCTTTTTTAACATTGCGCGGTCGGACACGGCAAAAATAAAAATGGTCATAGAATTAAAAAATCGGTACAGACGTGCAAAAAATATTATGATGGCAACGCCTTCCACCATATTGGATGTCAGCCAAAATCTTCCTACAAAATCTATGTCTTTAGTTGTGGGTGGCATGGTAGCGCGGCGGTTAGCGGTCGTGCTTCACTAGGTCACTAGGCCCCAGGTTCGATTCCCACCTGGGCGGGGCCTTTCTGTGTGGGGTTTGTATGTTCTCCTCAAGTGCAGAATCCGTACTTGTGAACTCCTCAGGTCTGTTCCGCGGAGTTCACGAGTGTGGGCTCGGCTTGTTCAGCTTTTGGAGCGAGTGAACTCGATGACATCACAGGGAGTAGCTCATTAACATGGGTCTTTGAGCTTTAACAAAATGAATAACCTCATGTGAAAATAAAAAGGTGAAACACTGCAGGAGAAGTGGAAAGATGCTGTTAAAGACATCATTATAAACTTTTGGAGTAAAATAAAATGTTTACATTTTAGTCAGTTTCACATCATTTATACATTCATAGCCTACATAAATAATGCATTATCTGTAAAGTAATTAAACATTTAAATCTTATGTGCAAACTGAAATAATAATAAAAATAGATTAATTACTTCTTTTTTTTTGCTTTGGGGGTTACACATTTTAAACTTAAAATTGAAACTTTAAAATATGAAACCGTTTTTTAAGTTTCCATATAAAGATTTGTCTGCAACGCCCCCCTCAATAAAACAATGTACAAATAGAATGGCGGCGGCACGGTAGCGCAGCGGTTAGCGCCTCCGCTTCACAGCTAGAAGGTCCCGGGTTCAGTTCCCACCAGGACGGGGCCTTTCTGTGTGGAGTTTGCATGTTCTCCCCGTGCCTGCGTAGGTTTCCTCCGGGTACTCCGGTTTCCCCTACCACTAAAAACATGTGCAATAGGTGAATCCTCCAGCCAGGTGATTCTGACCATCAGCCTGGCTCCACATCATGGAGACGGGTCCCCGGGCGCGGCACTGCCGTCGACCACTGCTCCTGACGGGTCGCCCCAGCGGCATCGAAGGATGGGTTAAATGCAGAGGACAAATTTCCCTACGGGGACAATAAAGTATACAAACAAACAAAACAATGCAGGCCTAGAGAAAATGAAAGCATGACCAAGTTGTTTCAACACTTCTGCTCAGTAAAACCTGTCTGAGCTGGAAACTCTTCTCTAGGGATGAAACGTCACATGGCGGAGTTTATTTCCACAAAACGATGACGATGATTGGAACTGAGGAGTGGCCGCAGGCGGAGGCTCGCGGTGATCCACGTGCTCAAAGCCAAATGAATTGTGGGAAATATAGCTGGCGGAGAACGCACAAGTCTCCTCCGATGCATGCATGGTGTCCTCGGTGGAGCGAGTTTACAGCAGGGATTCACAGCAAACTTTCTGCTTTCACAGGTCAGGATGAATGATGTGGGTGAATGAATGATGGTGGTCAGAGGGACCGTTGGCACTTTGTGAGCATGTCTGTCAAAGGCGCTATACAAATGTATTTATTTTGATTTTTAGGGATTATTTGGTCGGGACGTTTATGAACATACATGGGTCTCATGCATGTAAATACGCCACACCGGATTGTAACATTGGGCTAATTTATGTCCGTTGTACTGTGAAACACATTCTCTTTCATCCTATTGTACATGTTTTTAGTGGTCGGGGAAACCGGAGTACCCGGAGGTAACCTACGCAGACACAGGGAGAACATGCAAACTCCACAGAAAGGCCCCGTACAGGTGGGAATCGAAATTATTGAACCCACAGAGCTTCTCTCTGCCTATCACAATGATAGCACTTGAATAAAAAAATATATAAATTAAATAAATAAAGTCTTTCTATAGCATTAGAAATGACTATAGTTTTGTAGAATAGTCTGTCATAACTGGCTTGGTCTTACTGCTCCTTGGATGATCTTCTTTGCGTGTTATGGCAGTGGAAGGCTTCGTCGGATCCTCTTCTTTGTGTTTCACTACAGTCAGGAGCCTCCTCAGACGCTCCGCCAGCTGCTGGTCCATCCTCATCAGGAAGTCCAGGGTGATGCTCAGCACAGCCTCTCTGCTGCTCTCCCACTCTCTCTCTGGGGCATCCTCTTTGGGGTTCTCTGAGCTCCTCAGGATCTGGCGGAACTTCGTCAGCTGTTCTTTTACAAATGTCACAATGTCTTTCTCCAATCTCTGCGTAAGACAGAGACAGGGTTTAAAGTTTAAACTGCACAAACCTCTGAACATGATTTAACAACACTTACTGCAAACACAGGATCCAGAGGAGTCGGCTGATGCTGAACAACATCTCGAGGAGTCTGCATAAGCTGACCGTCACTTGGTTTGTTCTGGTCCTCTCTGTGGAGAACAAAGAGGCAATAAGAGGAAACCTGTCAAATTAATCAATTGCATGCAACACATCTTTAGACACTTCCCATTGTTTTTCCCCTTTGAGCTGCCATTTATCGTGGTGGGTTTTTTGAAGTGCTTGAATGATCCTTGGAGTTATTTTGTCTGGAGCATTATGTCTCTGGTAGGGTCTCCCATGGCATGGCCCCAGGTGACGGGCCAGACTAAGAAACAGTCAAAACCCCTATGGACAGATATATGGGGCCCCGGCAGGTGCCTCAGCAGCCAATCCTCACACAGCATCTGACTGTGGGAATGTGTCAAAGCTCTCGATTTACCGGTTAATCTACGTTTCTACTCTCACCTATGTTCATGAGATCTGGGCCATGACCGAAAGGACAAGATTGTGGATACAAGCGGTCAAAATGTTTTTCCTCTGCAGGGTCTCTCTTAGAGAAAGGATACGATGCTCAGTGAACCAGGGGGAGCTTGACATAGAGCCGCTGCTCTCTCAAGTTGAGAGGCCCATTTAGAGGAGGCCCCGGGGAAGACCTAGGCCTCGCTGGAGGGACCATGTCCCTCACTCATTGACTATCTCTACCCACCTCCCCTCCCGTAATGTGTATTATCCTATATCATCCTCTTGTGTATAATTGTGTATGTTTGTGCTTTGCTTTATTGTGATTTCAACTTTCAGCAACAAAAAGGGGCGCCTTGTACGTCTGCCCTGGTGCGTTTTGCGCGTGTGCGCAAACACACCAGGTAAAACTCCTAGTTGTGAACCTGTTCATGACAATAGCAATAAAACCTATTCTGATTCTGATATCTTTGTGTCCTGGAGTCGCCTCAGGATCCTCCCAAAAAAGCAGGAGGAACGTCAGGGCATCTCTGCTAAGACTGCTGCCTCTGCGACCCATTAAGATGAATGGATGATGGATGAACAGATGGACGCCCCAAAAAATCTCATGAATTGTCTCACACCAAAGCTGGCCATGAAGAGGAGGCTCTGCTGTAAACTTCTACAGAAGCAACGCTCTGGACCTAAATATGTCTGAAACGAAGGGGATTGTGGTCGCGTAAGAGACAAGACACTCTCGTCTCATAGCAACAAGCGCCTATTTTCAATTCTGAGATACTAAAGATGGAAGAAATGTCTTCTGTTCTGAAACTGGATTCAATTACAGAGAGGTGAAGTTAGACTCGTCATGGCTTCAGCAAGAGGCAACTGTCCTAAAACACATTTTTGAACAAATAAATATAGACTTCTGATTCAAGCTGATCTTTTATTTGAAACACTGTCAGACAAAAGCAGAATCCAGCGCTGACCATCAGGATTTTACAGCACTAGCATTATCCCTGTGTTTCAGAAAAGAAGAAGATGCAGAGTTTAAAAGTCTGCAGCATAAGGGGAACTGTCATGGAGTCGTCTCCGCTTTGCTTTGGAAGAATGTCCCATTGTCTCAGCCTGACCCAAAGCTTCATCTGTGCGAAGAAGAGAGAGCGGAGGTACGTAACAAAGTCAGGTGGTTCTAAAGGAGAAAGTTCAAACCAGCCGATACCTGGGACAGATAGTTCTGAGGTCAAAGATGGAGCCTCGTGTTGTTGAGGTGGATCCCTACAGGGTTTGGAGGAAGCATTGGTCAAACTGATGAAAGTGTGACATGTGAGTTGAGGTAAGTACAGACATGGCTCTTCTCTTAAACCCGGTGAAGAATGTAAAATCGTGAGCTGCACTTGTAGCTCCGACCAAAGTTTGCTCTGCTTTTTGCGGTGCTGGTGATGTATTTTGCTAATGACCTGCCTGACAGAGATCATTGCCTCGATGAGAGGAGGCTCACTCTACGATCAGTGTCCAAAATATCAGACACTGCTTGATACTGTATGTGCTGCATCTCGTCTTTGTTTATACATGTTTTAATCTTTGTGACTGTCGCACTGAAACTGAACTATGGCAGAACATTTTGCCCACAACTTGTAATCTTTGTCTGAAAAGCCATAACTGTGTAGTGTACGGCTTTAGACAGATGTGACTGTGACTGTCATGATAGTCCTTTGGAAACAACGAGGATTTTAGTAAATCCAGTGTTTGTGAAAACTTCCCAAAGAGAGTAGGATTGCTGCTACAACTAAAATGTGTTGTGTCATGTTTTGACAGATGCCCCTGAAGCAACAAAAAATACCGTTTTGTTTTAATCAGGGATAAGGGTTCATCAATTAAAATCACATTGCTGAATGATAATAGATGCAAGACAAGAAAAATGATGCTGTGAACAAAGGCCAGTACCTTGCACAGTGTGTTGTGAGTTCAGCAGGGAAACACTCCCAGGGGTCGACTGCACTGAGGCTGTCCCACTGAGGCTGCAGAGGGGTTTTACTCAGGGCCATCAGACTGAATAACCAGAAGAGCTCAGACAGCAGCTCTCTGGACACCTCTGGAGCGTTCTTCACAGCTGCACTACGGAAGTCCTGAGAGGAGAAAGGTTAGTTCAGTTGCTGTCAGCAGGCTGTGTTTGTGTTCAGAAAACACACCTGTTTGTTGCTGTGGAAGAGCGCGAGCTGCAGGTTCTCCAGGCTGCAGCGCAGATGATCCTGGACCTAAAGGAGACATGGTTAACGTTGTGGACAGAGTTCTGTGATGACACTGTTGGATGAAATACCTTTTTAGGAAGCTCGTTCTGAGACATGGTTTCGGTGAATATTGCGTACAACGCCTTCTTCACCGAGTCCGTACGAGACACAGCTTCTTTGAAGACGCCCTGAAAGGTTCAGAAGTTACATTTAGGACAAAGTCACAGTTGAGTTTATATCACGGGTCTCCAACCTGGACAACAATTTCCCTGTTTCTCCAAGTCTTTCCACATTTCTACAGAAGGCGGACTCAGGGGGGCGCTAGCGAGCCAGCAATGGAGTAAGACGCTTTTGCAGAAGCTCCCGCTGAAAGTAAATTAAAAGTTCCTAAAAGCAGTATTTTACAACCTACTTCAATACATTCTGTACAGCTGAATAACGTTAAGACGCTAATAGTTCATTCCATGCTTTGTTTCTGGCTGAAATGTCGGCTGGTCTGAGGAAATACAGCTACCAAGGATCAACGACGGCAAGGCCTGGTGTATCCTCGGACCGGAGTACTCAGAAAAACCCGAAAGCAGCAACGAGCGCTAATGCCTAGCATGGAAGAAGAACGGCCTGAGCTGATCAACATGGACATCGTGGAATTAAAGTCTGAGGTCCTTTTGTCTATCATAAATGATATTGCCGGGGTGTTAAAGGAGGAACTTAAAAAAGCACTCGCTGAAGATTTTGAGGACATTAAGACGCAGGTGCAGAGTGTGAAGGATGAGATCGCCAGCTGGACCTTGTTCACTGTTTTATGGGGTTGGGAGCCAGCCAGACGATTACTTGTCTTTATTTAATGCAGTACTCATGTTTTTTTATTCCCATTACTTTCTATTTTTTCTCAATTACAATGTTTTCTGTAAACACCAGTAATGAGTGTGAGTGGCTCGCCTAGTGACTGTTTGATAAACATTGTTAGTTGGAATGTAAAATCTCTGAACCATCCAGTTAAGCGTAAAAGAGTCCTCTCCCATTTACATCAGCTGAAGTCTGACATAGCGTTTCTTCAAGAAACTCACTTGCGCATCTCTGATCAATCTAGACTTACAAGTAAATGGATAGGCCAAGTATACCACTCCAAATTCAACTCCAAAGCACGGGGAGCTGCAATTGTAATAAACAAATCATTACCTTTTGTGGCTACAAATATTGATGCAGACCCAGCTGGACGATTTATTATTGTTGTAGGGACATTATACGGCGTCCCTCTGGTACTGGCAAACACGTATGCCCCTAACTGGGATGACGCAGATTTTTTCAAGAATGTTTTTTCACGCCTTCCAAATATGGCGTCACATAATGTAATTTTTGGTGGAGACCTAAATAGTGCGTTGTCCTCTTTGGATCGCAGCTCCCAGAAGGTTAATTCGGTCTCTAAGTCAGTACGCGTTATCCGTTCTTTCCTGGATACGTATGGGTTGGCAGATGTTTGGAGATTTCGAAATCCATCCTTACGCAAGTACTCATTCTTTTCAAATGTTCATAAAACATTTTCCCGTATAGATTATTTTTTTCTGGATAAAAAACTTCTCCCTCTAGTCACAGACTGTGATTACAAAGCCATGATTATTTCTGATCACTCCCCTCTAGTTCTCTCCTTGCGGATTCCAAATGTAAATAGTAACTACCGACCATGGAGACTAAACCCGTTGCTGTTTGCAGATGAAGAATTTAACGACTTTATGCGATCTCAAATTGAACTATTTGTTAGTATCAATCAAACATCCGAAGTTTCACACTCAACTGTATGGGAGTCCCTCAAGGCATACTTGAGGGGTCAGATAATCTCCTTTTGCGCAAAACAGAGACGAATTGAAGCTGAACGCCTCAGTAAATTGGCTGATGAAATAGTTAAACTAGATGCCGTCTATAGTAATTCACCTACTCCCACATTATATAAACAACGATTACAACTACAGACCGAATACAACCTTTTATCTACAAGACAAGCCGAATATCTTCTCTCTAAATCTCGAAGTTGCTTCTATGAATATGGAGAGAAGACAGGTAGGCTTTTAGCACAACAACTACGACAAAGAACATCTAATCAAGCTATACCAGAAATACAAAACGATCAAGGAGTAAAATGCACAGACAATTTAGAAATAAATAATAGCTTTTTGAAGTACTATCAAAATTTATACAACTCCACGCCAACTAGCGATTGCTCTGGATTAGAACATTTCTTTCACAATCTCAACATTCCTTTACTGGAAGCAGATGCAACTAAAGGTTTGGAGGAACCAATCTCTAATGATGAAATTCAAAGGGCTTTGAAAAGCATGCAATCCGGGAAATCTCCTGGCCCTGACGGGTTTCCGTCTGAGTTTTATAAAGAATTTGCCCCTCAAATCACTCCATTGCTAAAATCAACATTTGACAAATCCTTTATTTCACAGTCTCTTCCCCCAACAATGCGTCAAGCAGTCATTTCTTTAATTCTTAAAAAAGATAAAGACTAAAGCCTAAATTGCAGCTCGTATCGTCCAATATCATCACTAAATGTAGACACCAAAATCCTTGCTAAGGTGTTGGCTCATCGCTTGGAGAGAGTCTTACCTTCCATCATCTCACCCGATCAAACAGGATTTATTAAAAATAGATATTCCTTCTTTAATATTAGACGCTTACTAAATATAATGAAAATAATGCCTCTGAAGCAGTAATCTCACTTGACGCCGAGAAGGCATTTGATCGGGTGAGGTGGGATTTTCTTTTCTATACATTGAAGAAATTTGGATTTGGGGAAAATTTTATTTCCTGGATAAGGGTGTTATACTCATTCCCTCTTGCAGCTGTTCGAACTAACAACAATCTATCTAAATATTTTCAGCTTCAGTGCGGCACAAGGCAGGGGTGCCCTTTGTCACCCCTCCTTTTTGCACTAGCGATTGAACCATTGGCAATTGCCTGAGGCAGTGCAGGGACATCAAAGGGATCCTTCGTGGGGAAACGGAGCATAAAGTCTCGCTTTACGCGGATGATATGCTCTTGTTTATCTCAAACTCTTCACAAAGTCTCCCAAAAGTTCTAGACCTGCTAAAGGAATTTGGAGCAATCTCAGGATATAAAGTTAATTTTGGTAAAAGTGAAGCCATGCCCATTGGCAAAGTAATAGGGGAATTATCAACTACTTTAGATCCTTTCAAACTTAGCTACAATAAATTCAAATACTTGGGTATATGGATCACACGCAACCACAAAGATTTATACAAAGAAAATTATCAGGTGTTACTATCCAAACTAAAACAAGATTTTGAGAGGTGGGAGTTGCTGCCCCTCTCGCTTGGTGGCAGAATTAATACAATCAAAATGAATATTTTTCCAAAATTTTTGTATTTATTTCAATGTCTTCCTATTTTCCTGACCAAAACCTTTTTTATCAATTTGAACAGCCACATTTCCTCTTTCATTTGGAATAAAAAACCACCAAGATTAAAATTAAGTATATTACAAAGGCCCCGGAGTGCAGGGGGCTTGGCACTCCCAAACTTTCAATTCTACTACTGGGCGTCCAATGTGAAAGCAATACTGTACTGGACAGAGGGGAATGATAACTTACCATCATGGGTAGCTCTAGAAAAATTGTCAGTAGAACATGTCACACTTGTATCTCTGTTATGTGCCAGGTTACCTCTAAAAAGAACAATCTCCAGCTTCACGTCGAACCCACTGGTTATTCATTCAATCAAGCTGTGGAACCAGTTCAGGAGGCACTTCAAATTGACCGAACTATGCCTCACCGCACCGCCGCAAAGACATTGTATGTTCCCCCCATCATTAATTGATGAGGCCTTTAGTGTCTGGACAAGTCTTGGAATAACATCGTTGCATAAACTCTTCATTGACAATGTTTTCAGTTCTTTTGAACAGCTGAGGACTAAATATCACATCCCTGGATCCCATTTCTTCAGATATCTACTGATTAGGAACTTCATTGCCTGTAACATGGACTCCTTTCCGTCTTCCCCATCCCCATCACTTTTGGATGATATCTTCAAGCTCAAACGAAATACCAAGCGCCTAAGTGTTATTTATGGATTGTTAAATAACTACAAAATGGTGACATTGCAGATACTCAAAAACAAATGGGAGGAAGACTTGTCTGTGCAGATTTCAGATGAGACCTGGAAAAGGATTATTAACAGAATTTTTTCATCATCTATTTGTCTCAGGCATGTTGTTATACAATTTAAAGTAGTACATCGCCTTCACTGGTCCAAGACCAGATTGAGTAAGATCCGAGAAAATTTCGACCCTACATGTGATCGGTGTAAACAAGATCCAGCCTCTTTGGTGCATATGTTTTGGACATGTACAAAATTACATAGCTTTTGGGAACACATATTTGATATTTTTTCTAAAACGTGTGGTTTTACCCTGAAACCCTGTCCATTTGTTGCATTATTTGGAGTGACTATGGATGCCCGTGTGACAAAGGCACAACTCGGCTTGATAGCCTTTGGTGCACTGTTGGCGCGTAGAAGAATTTTATTGAATTGGAAGGATGCACATCCACCTGTATATGGACACTGGGTTAGGGATGTCATGTTCTATATACAACTAGAAAAGATTAGATACACAACAAAGGGTTCTGTCCAAAAATTTTATGACATCTGGAGACCTTTCCTTACTCGGTTTGGGGATTTGGATGCAGGGGATATCACTGTGTAATGTGCATGATCTATTACTGCATTGTTTATTATTGCACATTTTGTATTGGGTCTGGCTGGCTGTGGGTGGGGGGTAGGGTGTAAACATAAATTCTCAATAAACACACCTTGATCAAAAAAAAAAAGAAGGCGGACTCGGATGTGATCACTGCCTTGAGCAAAAAACTGAAGTCACATTGACAGATGCGTTGTCTCTTTTTGTTTTGTGACTTTGTGACCAGATGTTTTTTTGATATATAAATATAAATATATACAGTTGTGCTCATCGTGCTCAAACCCCTCCACCACGTTAAGGTGGCGGTTGCAGGAGGGGGGATAAAATCTACTGAACCTCCACAAAAACACTGCAAATATGTACAAAAATATCCAGCAGAACAATGTGGAACAGAAACCACAAATGCAGTTTGCAAAAAAAGGCAAAAAACGCAGCTGTACCAAGAAAAAGGGTACACCCCAACCCCCACTCTGACATTGAGGTCTAATTGTCAGAGTGGGGCATTTCCATTTTTTATCAAACGTCCCAGCACTCCCACCTTTTTTCCCCCCCCCCTTTGTTGGAGTGGTGACACTTTACCTTTTGTGCAATGTCCTGCGATTCCGACACACAAGATAATTATTAAAAATACGTGGGCCGACGAGAATGAGCTGTATACACTCACATCCACTCACACAAGACAGAAGATTTCGAAAATTAAGTGTCACGTCACCCTAACCCTAGCGCTCAAAACTACTGTCGGAATGGGGGGACATCATGATGGAGGGTTGTTGGAAATGACACGGATTCGGTTTGGAGGGCTGTCTAAATGGAGAGTTGTCGAAATAAGGACTGGACGCCCCTTAGACCCTCATGACACAAGGCAGAGCACATGGTCCATTCTTAAAGGCCATTCATATTACTTTGTATTTTGTTTGCTGGTGCATTGCACCTTTTTATGTGCATCCCTGTTCAAATAAAGCACAAAACCGGCAGCCTACATGATTCACTGAAACAAATGAGAAGGAAAGACACACTGGTCACACACAGAGATGCTTGTTATTTTTATTTTATTTTATTATGCACCCTTTCGTGCCCCTGTGGATCTGGAGCTGAGCAGAAGAAGCTCACTGCTGTTTTGGAGCAAAGTTAGAGACTCCTAATCTATTAAAAGTCTGTACAGCTTTACCTGGATGATGGCCTGAGCTCTTTCTGGAGTCTGGCCCTCGCTTTTGAGGAGCTTCTTGACTTTGGGCCACTCGTTGATCCTCAGGTGTTGGTACTTTTCCTGGAGCCTGCTCTTATTGATGGGGCTGGTCATATTCTCTGTGTCTCCTGCTGTCAGGGAGAGGGAGATGTCCTCGGCCAATCTGTACAAGCACACACTTGGTTAGACTCTCGTTCATGTGACAGAATATTGCAAAGAGCCCATAGATTCAAATACTGTAGGTTGGATTTGAGTGTGGAATTATATATCGCTGTAGAGATTTTCAAGGCTCATCGATTGAGGCTTTTTCTCGCTCTATGGATGGGAGAAACATCTGGGAACTTTTGCTTAGCCACGCCCCCTTTTGGGAGGAATCAAGAGTTAAAACTTGCATTGATGTGTTTGTGAGAACAGGGATCAGTTCTCGTTCTGAGGATAAACTATTCCAAACCAGTGTCAGAACCTTGGACACATCAACTCACTGTCAGAAGACGATTGGCAGATGTTTTATTTTTTATGGGAAAAAATATAAATTCATTCATTAACGTATTAATATATTAATTTATTTGCTTATGTATTTATTTATTTATTTACTCATTTCCTTATGCACAGGCTATTCGCCTGTGCATGTATCTTTCTGTCACTGTTGCGACATAGATGTAATTCTCAAGTGTTGTGGTGTTAAGTGTTGGGACCAACCAGCTGCAACCACAACCCAAACAATAATATTTAAAAAAAAACATAAAATACGGTTTGACTGTTTGAAGGAGTTCATAAATTAATGTTGATTTAAGCACTGAATGTGGAATAAACCTCTAAATCTGAAATCATGATCAAACACATTATTGTTACAGACTCAGGTTGTATTCAATGTGGAAAAATGTTCTTGGAAAGTCTCACAACCCACTGAAAATGGTTCCACAAGTTACTATCTCTTTAACATTGCAGCTTCCTGAGGGAAAGGGTCAGCACTGCCATTACTACAACTACTGGACTTGTTTCCAAGGAGCTTAGTACTGCAGTACATTCCCACACTTGTTACTTGTGACTAGTATTAATTGAACTAAATCACTGATTAGTGATGCAATAGTACCTGTCTTTGAAGGATTGTAGTTCGTCCTCTGCCTTCTTCAGTTTGGATCTGTGGGAAACATATGCGCTACAATTAAATGTACACCAAAAAAGTAATAATTGTCTGATTTCTGGAGGTCACAGAATAACAACGTGGCAATGACATCAAAGTTGCACATTTCAAAAATAGCCCTGAGGGTTAACATAATCAAAGTTTATTTTCATTTTTATACATTGATTTGCTTGCAGCGAATAATAAAAATGTCAATATTTATGACACATATTTTTGTCAATATTCTTTTCTTCTTCTTTGTGAGGCAGGCAGGGACTGTGTCTCTTCTACAAATCTTATCTTCTGCTCTGTTGGCGCAGGACAATCAAATTAACCTGCTATACAGATAAACAATGTTTTGTAATTGTACACCTTCTCACCTTGACACAAACTGTTTGACCCTCTCCCCTAAGGAAGGAGCTTATGGTCCAATCCAAACCTGCAACCTCCACTGCAGTGCCTTTAAATGAGTGGCTTTATGGGGGTGCCTGCGCTCTTTCTCCTCACATTTCTACAGGCCAGTTGAATATGAATGACTACATGTCATCTAATGCTTCTGTAAGTACATCCAAGGATATTTGCCATAAATTGATAATGACGGGTGAGGAGCTCAGCTACCCAGGAGGAGCTCAGAGTAGAGTTGCTGCTCCTTCACGTCGAAAGGAGCAGCTCAGGTGGCTCGGGCATCTGTTCCGGATGCCTCCTGGTCGCCTCCCGCGGGAGGTGTTCCAGGCATGTCCTATTGGGGAGAGGCCTTCTGGAAGACCCAGGACACTCTGGTGGGACTATGTCTCCGAGCTGGCCTGGTGTCACCTCGGGGTCAGAACAGCTGGAAGAGGTGTGCGTGGATCGGGAAGTTTGGGCATCTCTGCTGAGACTGCTGCCCCCGCGACCCGGCCCCGGATAAAGCGGAAGAAAATGGATGGATGGATGGATTAAATAAATAAATAGATGTCAGTTAAAAGCTAAGCTAAAAAGGTGGGTCTTGAGCTGTTCTTAAAAACATGAACGTTCTCTGCAGCCCTGAGCTCCTCCGGCAGGTCGTTCCAGAGGCGAGGGCCGTAATATTGAGTCTTTTTGTTGAGGAATAACTAGGAGACCCCTGCCGGAGGAGCGAAGGGGCCGTGAAGGTTCGTAAGGTAAAAGCAGTTCTGAAAGATAAGAAGGACCAAGACCATTAAGACATTTAAAAAACATTAAAAGAACTTTAAAATCGATCCTGAAACACACGGGGCCAATGCAGCGATTCTAAAACCGGTGTAATGTGGTCCCGCCTCCTGGTCTTTAGGACTCGAGCTGCTGTAAACCTGAGATCCTCTTTTTGGGAAGAGCAGAAAGCAGAGCATTACAGTAGTCGATACGACTGGTGATAAAAGCATGCATGAGCGTCTCCGTGTTGGCCCGAGAGAGAACGGGGCGACTCTGGCCATGTTCTTTAGATGATAAAAACCTATCTTTGTGATATTCTTAATGTGTGGAATAAACGCCAGCTCAGAGTCAAAGATCACACCCAGGTTCTTCACCTGTGAGGAAGGATTAAAGACAGTGACTGTAGTTTGGGTAAAAGTCTCTCTCTCAGGGCCGATGACTAAAACTTCAGTTTTGTCCTGGTTAAGCTGGAGAAAGTTTTCTGCCATCCAGGATTTGATTCTAAAATGCAGTTAAAAAGTGCATCTATTGGCCTGGTGTCATCAGGAAACATGGAGATGTATAACTGTGTATCATCAGCATCACTGTGGAAGTTGACTCCATGTCTCCTGATGACATCACCAAGAGGGAGCATATACAAGTTAAAAAGCACTGGGCCTAAAATCAAACCCTGGGGCACACCACATGTAATTCCATGCACCTCAGAGGAGCAGGTATCCACACTGACCATGAACGTCCTGTCTGTGAGGTAGGAAGTAAACCATTTGTGTACAGCACCAGAGAGGCCGATGTTTTTTAAACGAGTTAAAAGAATAGTGTGGTCGACTGTATCAAAGGCTCAGATCCAGTAGAACCAACACTGTGACCTTCTGTGAGTCATAATGTAATCTAAAGTCATTTAAAATCTTTAAGAGCGCGGTCTCGGTGCTGTGGTTTACCCTAAAGCCGGACTGGAATTTCTCAAGGACATTATGTGCAGTAATAAAATCATTAAGTTGGATAAAGACAAGTTTTTCTAAGATTTTGCTTGAAAATGGTAATTGTTCAAATCTTTACAGTCCAAATTGCTCTTCTTCAACAGGGGCCTCACCACCGCCCCTTTAAACGCAGCAGGGAAGACCCCCGTCTGAAGAAAGCAATTCATGATGGTTAAAAGCTCATCTCTAAAAGTTCCATAAAATGTTTTAAAAACGGGGTTGGGACCGGGTCTAAAAGACATGTGGTGGGAAAGCTTTATCAAGCATCTCAGCATTAACCAGGACAAAACTGTCTAGTGTTTCCTCTGGAACAAATAGACAATCAGATGTATTTAGAACCGTGTTACTTTGGGTAGATAAAATATTACATCTGATAGTATCTATCTTTCCTCTGAAGTGTCTGCAAACGCCTCACAAAGGGCGGGCATCTGTGGGGTTAAAAGGAGTTTTGTTTAAATTAGGGTTTAAAACATTTTCTATCGTTGAGAATAAGACTTTTGGGTTATTTTTATGATTGGTGATTATTGTGGAAAATAATTTGTTTCTTGCATTTCTTATTGCTGTATTGTAGCTCTTTTGTTGAGCACGGAATATTTGATTATTTATCATTATTTTGCTTTTCCTCCATCTCCTCTCGGCCTTCCTGCAATTTCTCTTAAGTTGTTTTAGCTCCCCGTTTCTCCAAGGGGGAAGGGGTTTAGGATTAATCTTTTTAAGTTTGAATGGTGCAACTGTATCGAGGACAGTGAGTAGTTTACTGTTAAAGTTGTCAACAATAAAATCACAGTTAGCAGGTAAGGTCACTGGAGGAATTTGTTGTAAAGCATCAATACATTTTGCAGCCACTTCAGGGGTGAAATCACAGTTTTTGCTGAGGACTTTCGCTGAATCAAACCGGTGACATTAAAAAACATGCAGTAATGGTCAGAGACAGCCAAGTTGATGACAGAGGACACAGTAGTGGACAGGCCATACGTGATGACCAGGTCAAGACTGTGTCCTTTCTCGTGAGTTGGCTGCGTGATGTGTTGTGTGAAGTCCATAAAATTAAGAACATTCAGAAACTCGGTTGAAACGGGGTCTAAGAGGTTTTCTATGTGTAGGTTAAAATCACCGGTTAGAATTATCATATTAAAAGAGCTGTGTAAAATTGATAGAAACTCTGAGAATTCATTAATAAAGAGGGGACATCTTTTGGGCGGTCTATAGATAGTGACGCATAAAATCGGGGGGTTACTAAAAATAACTGCATTGTGTTCGAAACTCGAGTATTGATCAAATAAAATAGGTTTGGTGGCAAGAGTGTTTATGCATATAGAGGCAGTCCCACCACCACTTTTTCCATTTCTGGTTGAAAAGGCACTGCTAAAATTAGGTGGGGAGGCCTCTGCAAGAACAGCATTTGCATCCGCACCCAGCCAGGTTTCAGTTAAAAACAATCAAGAATATTATCTAAAATCAAATCGTTTACAATAAAAGACTTATTCGGCAGAGAGCGGACATTTAAAAGAGCCATGTTTACTGTGGTAGGGGGCTGAGTGTTTAAGGAACTATGAGATGACAGTGCCTTGGTGAGAGGTCTGAGGTGTTATGGAAATTATGGAAATCCAACTGTATATTATTATATGTTTATTGTAATCACATTACTTATCAACCCCCATGAGCTGCCACCTTAACGTGGTGGGGTTGTTTGAGTACCCGAATGATCCGAGGAGCTATGTTGTCCGGGGCTTTATGCCCCTGGTAGGGTCTCCCATGGCAAACAGGTCCGAGGTGACGGGTCAGACGAAGAGCAGCTCACAAGACTTCTATGGACGTACACCAATCAAGGACCGAGACGTCGCCCGGCATGGCGCAGCCGGGGCCCCACCCTGGAGCCAGACCTGGGGTTGGGGCCCGAACGCGAGCGTCTGGTGGCCGGGCCTCTGCCCACGGGGCCCGGCCGGGCACAGCCCGAAGGGACGACGTGGGCCCGCCCTCCTGTGGACTCACCACCCGCAGAGGGATCCATAGGGGTCGGGTGCTAAGAGGACTGGGTGGCAGTCGAGGCCGGGTGCCTCGACGACCTGGTCCGCATGCACAGCTTTTGGCGTTCGGGACATGGAACGTCACCTCGCTGGGGGGGAAGGAGCCTGAGCTTGTGCGGGAGGTTGAGAGATACCGACTAGATATAGTCGGGCTCACCTCCACGCACAGCTTGGGTTCCGGATCCCAACTCCTGGAGAAAGGCTGGACTCTCCATTTTTCTGGAGTTGCCCGCGGGGAGAGGCGGCGGGCTGGGGTGGGTTTGCTCATATCCCCCCAGCTCAGCCGTCACGTGTTGGAGTTCACCCCGGTGGACGAGAGGGTCGCGTCCCTACGCCTTCGGGTCGGGGACAGGTCTCTCACCGTTGTCTCGGCCTACGGGCCCAACATCGGTGCAGAGTACCCGGCCTTCTTGGAGTCCCTGGGAGGGGTACTAGATAGTGCTCCGACTGGGGACTCCATTGTTCTACTGGGGGACTTCAACGCCCACGTGGGTAACGACAGTGAGACTTGGGAGGGAGTGATTGGGAGGAACGGCCTCCCCGATCTGAACCCGAGTGGTGTTCTGTTATTGGACTTCTGTGCTAGTCACAGTTTGTCCATAACGAACACCATGTTCGAGCACAAGGGTGTCCATAAGTGCACGCGGCACCAGGACACCCTAGGCAGGAGGTCGATGATCGACTTTGTAGTTGTGTCGTCTGACCTCCGGCCGCGTGTCTCGGACACTCGGGTAAAGAGAGGGGCTGAGCTGTCAACCGATCACCACCTGGTGGTGAGCTGGATCCGCTGGCAGGGGAGGAAGCCGGTCAGACCTGGCAGGCCCAAGCGTGTTGTGAGGGTCTGCTGGGAACGACTGGCGGATACCTCTGTCAGTGGGGTCTTCAACTCCCACCTCCGGAAGAGCTTCACCCAGATTCCGGGGGAGGCGGGGGACATGGAGTCCGAGTGGACTCTGTTCTCCTCCTCCATTGTTGATGCGGCTGCTCGTAGTTGTGGCCGTAAGGTCTCTGGTGCCTGTCGTGGCGGCAATCCCCGAACCCGGTGGTGGCGCCCGGAAGTAAGGGATGCCGTCAAGCTGAAGAAGGAGTCCTACCTGGCCTTGTTGGCATGTGGGACTCCTGAGGCAGCTGAGAGGTACCAGCAGGCCAAGCGTGCTGCAGCTCGTGCGGTCGCAGAGGCAAAAACTCGTGTCTGGGAGGAGTTCGGGGAGGCCATGGAGGAAGACTATCGGTCGGCCTCGAAGAAATTCTGGCAAAGCATCCGGTGCCTCAGGAGGGGGAAGCAGTGCTTCACCAACACTGTTTACAGTGCGGGTGGGGGGCTGCTGACCTCGACTGGGGATGTCGTCGGACGGTGGAAGGAGTACTTCGAGGACCTCCTCAATCCCGCCTTCACGTCTTCCGATGAGGAAGCAGAGGCTGGGGACTCGGAGGTGGGCTCGCCCATCACCGTGGCTGAAGTCACCGAGGTGGTGAGAAAGCTCCTCGGTGGCAAGGCTCCGGGGGTGGATGAGATTCGCCCTGAGTACCTTAAGTCTCTGGATGTTGTAGGACTGTCTTGGCTGACACGTCTCTGCAACATCGCGTGGCGGTCGGGGACAGTGCCCCTGGATTGGCAGACCGGGGTGGTGGTCCCTCTCTTTAAGAAGGGGGATCGGAGGGTGTGTTCCAATTACAGAGGAATCACCCTCCTTAGCCTCCCCGGTAAGGTCTACTCCAGGGTGCTGGAGAGGAGGATCCGGCCGATAGTTGAACCTCGGATTCAGGAGGAACAATGCGGTTTTCGTCCTGGTCGTGGCACACTGGACCAGCTCTATACCCTCCGTCGGGTGCTCGAGGGTTCGTGGGAGTTCGCCCAACCAGTCCACATGTGTTTTGTGGACTTGGAGAAAGCGTTCGACCGCGTCCCTCGTGGTCCCCTGTGGGGGGTGCTCCGGGAGTATGGGGTCCGGGGCCCTCTGCTAAGGGCTGTCCGTTCCCTGTATGACCGCAGCAGGAGCTTGGTTCGCATTGCCGGCAGTAAGTCAGACCTGTTGCCGGTGCGTGTTGGTCTCCGCCAGGGCTGCCCTTTGTCACCGGTTCTGTTCATTACTTTTATGGACAGAATTTCTAGGCGCAGCCAGGGGCCGGAGGGTGTCCGGTTTGGGAGCCTCAGAGTCTCATCTCTGCTGTTTGCAGATGATGTTGTTCTAATGGCTTCAACAAACCAGGACCTCCAGCACGCACTGGGGCGGTTTGCAGCCGAGTGTGAAGCGGCCGGGATGAGGATCAGCACCTCCAAATCCGAGGCCATGGTTCTCCACCGGATAAAGGTGGTTTCCCCTCTCCAGGTCGGTGGGGAGTCCTTGCCTCAAGTGGAGGAGTTCAAGTATCTCGGGGTCTTGTTCACGAGTGAGGGACGGATGGAGCGTGAGATCGACAGACGGATCGGTGCGGCGTCAGCAGTGATGCGGTCGCTGTATCGGTCTGTCGTGGTGAAGAGGGAGCTGAGTCGGAGGGCAAAGCTCTCGATTTACCGATCGATCTACGTTCCCACCCTCACCTATGGTCATGAGATTTGGGTCATGACCGAAAGGACAAGATCGCGAATACAAGCGGCCGAAATGAGTTTCCTTCGCAGGGTGGCTGGGCGCACCCTCCGAGATCGGGTGAGGAGCTCAGTTACCCGGGAGGAGCTCGGAGTAGAGTCGCTGCTCCTCCACGTCGAAAGGAGCCAGCTGAGGTGGCTCGGGCATCTGTTCCGGATGCCTCCTGGTCGCCTCCCGCGGGAGGTGTTCCAGGCATGTCCTAGTGGGACAAGGCCTCGTGGAAGACCCAGGACACGGTGGTGGGACTATGTCTCCGAGCTGGCCTGGTGTCGCCTCGGGGTCCCCCCAGAACAGCTGGAGGAGGTGTGTGTGGATCGGGAAGTTTGGGCATCTCTGCTGAGACTGCTGCCCCCGCGACCCGGCCCCGGATAAAGCGGAAGAAAATGGATGGATGGATGGATGGACATTACTTATGTTTTATGAGCAACTGACAAGTATGCATTGTACCCTGTTTACAGCTAAAGGACACCTGCTTGGACACCTGCTCGGCCGGGGTCAGGACATCTTATCTAGAATTGGAGACAGGGTGTTTGTGTTCTTGTGTGGCGACGTTTGTCTAATACATGTCGTCAGTGTCTCTGAATGTCTTAGGTCAATCTGACCCATTACACCATTAGGCCATCGGCTAGCTCTCAGAAAGGGCTTAGAAAATGACTTTTGTTCCAGGAAATACTTTTGATTTTGATTTTTATCAAGTACAATAGTTAAACTTCTTCCACAAAAATTTCCACACGCAAACTCCCTGCAGTTAATGAGAAATTGGCTCCTAAAGCGGGGAAGTTTGTGAAAAAATGGACATTTTAGCCTCTACAGGCATTTTTGACTCCAGTTATTTCAAAAAGTGTAAAGGCCACAGACTCCAAATTTTACAATCATAAAGACAATACTAAAAATAGTCAATATGTGGAAAAAGAAGGTGGATAGGAGTTCTAGTTTTTAAGAAATAACTTTTGAAAATATGCCTTTTTTGAAATATGCGTCCTATTGAAACAAGCACACTATGGGACCGACCATTTCCACATGACATTTTCAAATTAGATTTTATGAACATAAATAACAAATTGCTCCAGATAAGTTTCAAACATTCTTTTATTTTTTGTGATTTTGGGGTTTTTAACCATCAGAAGCAGATCAAGTATATCTTGGCATATGGACGAAAGCTTGACTTCAGTCTTGCCTGTTAGATCTTGTAATTCATTCAATATAAGACATTCTACTGCAGTGGTTCCCAACCTTTGTTCTTGATTCCCCTCCTGTGCATGCTGTAGTCAGGCTGCGCCCCCCCCTCAGTCGAAACAAATACAATAAAAAAATCAAAACTTGAAAATATTTACCGATATGCATTTTAAACACATTTTCTGAAATTAGATAGTTTTATGCACCTGTTGTGATTTTTAACCATTTTAATTTGTGCAAATGTATGACCTGACACTCTGACCAGACAAAGCTCTGGGCCCCACCTGCCGTCCCAGGAGCCCCCGGTAGGAAGCCCCGCTCCCCAGGTTGGGAACCACCATTCTAACGCACTCTCTATCCAGGCAAGGAGGCTGAAAAGTTCTTGTCGTTAGGGTCCTTTAAAGGCTCTTTCTGATGTAGAGTGTAACTCCTGAATTACTGTCCTTGTTCAGTGTTTCAAAAGTTCACTATTATTTCGGTGATCGGAGGAAAATCCGCTCGAATCCTTGACATCAGCCGGTCCGATCTGAAATCAAAAAGTACCGTTAAGTTTAATTTACAACTAGTTTATTGTATGTTGATGGTAAATACTTCATATACCAATTTTTTTTAAATTACATTGTATGTACAGTTTTGGGGCCCATATGAGTAGATTATTAGTTAAAAAATAAAGTCTAGTATCTGGGATGATAATGGATGATTGTGGATCTGTGAGGGGTTAGTCGTGCCTTTTCTGAAACCCCGTCCTCCTTCCTTTTCCTACTCACTAACACTCGAAATGCATGTTCCCTCGAAGGAAAGGTCTGTCCTAAGCAGAACACGCAGCAGGAGAAGTGGTTTATAAGCATGGATGCCGACTCACAGGTGTGTGTTACACCAGAGAGCAGCCTCATGCACCAAACTATTTCTGTTCCATGTTTATTTACAAGAGTCACATTTTACAGTCATATAGATATTTGATAATGAAAAAGAAAGCAGAAATGAGACCTAATATTGGCAAGTTTTAAGAAGCTAAAATATAGTGTACATATGAACAATCTGAATCTGAAACTCTAAGAGGAAATTAATGTTCAGTTCAAGTGGGAAGCAAAAGGAAGGAGGCGGGTTCAGAAAGGGCCAAGGTCAGATGCCACAGAGTCAGACACATTTTGTTCTAGGCCCAAGTTAGAATTTGATGAAACAAAAGAAATCTCACTTCTCTGATATTAATTTAGGCCAACCCAATAAATCCCTGTAAATCTAAATGCATGACTTGATTATAAGACGGTGATAAACAGAAAAATACATGACATACCTCTAATCTGAGGCCTCTGACGAATCTGCAGTTCATTGATGATCTTTAGCAGAGTCTCATCAGGCTCATTTCTCTGTGGTCCAAAGTCCTCCAGACAATCACAGGAGATCTTGTATGTGTATGTGGCCACAGATGGCAGGTTCTCCCACTGTAAAAATACAGACAAAGCACATTTTAAGTTTTTAACAAAAAGTACAGTCAAGAATCAAAGCCATATCTGAGGAGCCAAAAGGACAGAAACTGAGAATTCAGAGCTTAGATTAATATAATATTTACGAGAATTTTCAGTCAGATAGTCTTCAAAACGTGTTAAGAATATTGCTATAAAAAGGCCTCTCGATAAGTGTTGGAGAGCAGTTTGCAGAATATGTTCAGCATTTTTCAATGTGAATGCAGTTGTTCCAAGCCCAGGAGGATTCATTCTGATTGTCCCATGAATACATACCTCACTCTTTCATGTTGAGTCTTTAAATGAAGTGAGGCGATGCTTTACAGCACCAGGCTCAACCACAACATGTTTTCATCACGTAATTGTCCTGGAAAATGAAGAAAGCAGATTCAACAGAAATAACTACAGCAGTAGGGCAGGCCTTATGTATCATGTACAAGTAACTGTACTAATATTCTCCATTTTATCATGGACTTAATTGGACTTTGGAGTGAAATAAGAGACTGAAAGGATCTTATTCCAGCAATAATAAACTATAAACCACAGTTTACTGCAGTGAACAACCACAGACTGTAAAAATAACAGAGCTGTTCACAGTGGCACTCTTTAATTTACTTTTTTGATTGATTTGCGCTTTATTATAGCAACAACATTTGACAAACTTTGATAGGTTCAAATGTCAACATGCTTAAACATCTTTTTGGTGTAACTAACTGGTAAAGTTATTTGCTATTATAATTTCTAAAGCAAATCAGACAAATGGGGAACTACATCCTGAATGAGAACAAACTACGAATTTTCTTCGGGTCAAACATGCAACGTGAAACAGTAAAACGTGAGGCACAACACGTGTGTCGCTCCCTCAGTCATTATTTGTATTAGCATTATACTACACAATAAATAAGAATGTACTCACGAGTAGGACAACCACCTGGCTGCCGTTTTAGGAGTCTTTGCCTGGGGTAGGTCTGACGATCTTTGAAGAAGAGTTTGCAGAAGTTTGCAGTTCATTTTCCTCGCTGTCCAGGGATTATAACAGGTCTATGGTCCAAATCCACTCGTTTGCGATCTTTGTGAGTGTTGCCCACTCTGCTCGAGTTGTTCTCGCTGCAGAGGATCTAAAGTTTGCCTTCAGAAAGCAGGATTTTCTTTACAATAGTAGCTAACAGCTGCGCTGTCAGTGAAGGCGCTCCTCTGGGCTGCGTGTTTACTTCCGGGTTGCGGTGTCAACGCGATGCGCCGATTGGTCAGAAGTAGGTCAGGTGACCCTAAAATCATACGCGCCAGAAGAAAATAGTTCCCATTTCACGCTGCAGGGTTTCTGCGTGTGGAAACTTTATTTGACCCCCTTTGTTTTATATAGTTTCAGAATATGCAAAGAAATTGTATTTCTGATTTCCTGGAACAAAACTTCACGCTAGAAAAGCTAGCCAATGGCCTACATTGGGGCATTCCATAATCGTGTGATCATTGTGCTCTTTGTGTATAAATACTGTGAGCTGTGAACTGTTCTTCAGAGCATCTTGTATCTCGGTACTTGATGTGTCTCCATGTGCACATGTTAAATAAACCTGCACGCTTGATTCAGGACAACTTCTCTCCGTTTTTTATTTAATATGGTCTCAATATTTACCATAACAGAGGCTATTATAATTAACAGTGCGAGTGGTCTTACCTTCGGTGCGCTCTCTGCTGATAAAGACAGGAATATCCGTTATGGTGGGTGCGATAAAAGCAGGAGTATCCGTTGGGTGGGTGTGGAGGGACACCTTCATGCTGCAGATTCTATTGTAAGTTGAATGTTCTGTGAAAACAGGTGGGATCCGGTGGCGTTGGGGTGTAGTCTGTCCTTTTTGAAAAGTCCAGGCCTGTTAAAAAAATGTGAAGAAATTGTCCATGTATGGGATGTTGTTCTTCGTGCAGGAGTTCTTTAAGAACAGATGGAGCAGCCTCGCTCTACTAAATTTTCCACCCCCAAAACGGGGCGCAGAGAAGGGTCCGGAAACTATGCAAGTTTTGTTATTGTTTTTGATGGTGTTGATGAGAGAAACGAAGTCCTGGTTGAGTTTTTCTGACTGCTGAAGTTTGAGGTCGTTGGTACCGGCGTGGATCACTGCTGTGGAGATTGAAGGATGATTTTGGATGTTTGGGGCAGAGTTATTGATGTCCTGCACGAGAGCACCTGGGTGGCAGGAGGTGTGGCCGTTAATGACCCTCACATCGCGGACCATCGACGTACCGAGCACAAGCACTGATGGATTTGGCTTCACCACGGCCTGAGCCGGGCTCCGAGTCTGATCCACATCCACAGGCTCCGTGCGGTTCAACGCGGGCCCGGACAGAGTAGCAGGCGTATCCCCACGCTCATCCCGAGCACTCGGCGGAGGGGGGGCGGTGGAGGCCCCTGGGCCATTGGCAGTTTGCGGACTCGAGGTGCGCGTGAAGTTGCCATGGTCTCCGGGCAGTGTCTGCGCACCACACTCGCATGATGTTTGTGGGCAGCCCAAGTCCGGGAACTGGCTCTCATGCCATAAGCCTCCAGGAGGGGGCGATGTGTCCGTGTAGAGCAGAGACTCCCGCGGTGAGGGGGGGTCTCGGACTGAGTGAGCCCCGGCTGACACATACACATATGCCTCTAAATTCACTTTATTTGTATTTTTTTTAGAGTGATCTGATGGTACAACAGAGCTATATCTAACATCAACACCGTTTTGAAACTTTCCCCTGTGATTTCAAGATCAATTTAAATGATTTAAAAAGTGAGGCGCCTTTGTCAGGCTGATCCCAGGTCCTGTCATCCCCCTTTCCACTATGGTCCACTATGGTCCACTATGGTCCACTATGGTCCACTATGGTCCGCTATGGTCCACTATGGTCCGCTATGGTCCACTATGGTCCACTATGGTCCACTATGGTCCACTATGGTCCGCTATGGTCCACTATGATCCACTATGGTCCACTATGGTCCACTATGATCCACTATGGTCCACTATGGTCCACTATGGTCCCACTATGGTCCACTATGGTCCGCTATGGTCCGCTATGGTCCACTATGATCCACTATGGTCCACTATGGTCCACTATGATCCACTATGGTCCACTATGGTCCACTATGGTCCCACTATGGTCCACTATGGTCCCACTATGGTCCACTATGGTCCCACTATGGTCCACTATGGTCCCACTATGGTCCACTATGGTCCGCTATGGTCCGCTATGGTCCGCTATGGTCCGCTATGGTCCGCTATGGTCCGCTATGGTCCGCTATGGTCCACTATGGTCCACTATGATCCGCTATGGTCCGCTATGGTCCGCTATGGTCCGCTATGGTCCACTATGGTCCCACTATGGTCCACTATGGTCCGCTATGGTCCGCTATGGTCCGCTATGGTCCACTATGGTCCACTATGATCCACTATGGTCCACTATGGTCCACTATGATCCACTATGGTCCACTATGGTCCACTATGGTCCACTATGGTCCACTATGGTCCGCTATGGTCCACTATGGTCCACTATGATCCACTATGGTCCACTATGGTCCACTATGATCCACTATGGTCCACTATGGTCCGCTATGGTCCGCTATGGTCCGCTATGATCCACTATGGTCCACTATGATCCACTATGGTCCGCTATGGTCCACTATGGTCCGCTATGGTCCGCTATGGTCCACTATGGTCCACTATGGTCCACTATGGTCCACTATGATCCACTATGGTCCGCTATGGTCCACTATGGTCCGCTATGGTCCGCTATGGTCCGCTATGGTCCGCTATGATCCACTATGGTCCACTATGATCCACTATGGTCCGCTATGGTCCACTATGGTCCACTATGGTCCGCTATGGTCCGCTATGGTCCGCTATGATCCACTATGGTCCACTATGATCCACTATGGTCCGCTATGGTCCACTATGGTCCACTATGGTCCACTATGGTCCACTATGGTCCACTATGGTCCGCTATGGTCCACTATGGTCCACTATGATCCACTATGGTCCGCTATGGTCCACTATGATCCACTATGGTCCCACTATGGTCCACTATGGTCCACTATGGTCCACTATGGTCCACTATGGTCCCACTATGGTCCACTATGGTCCACTATGGTCCCACTATGGTCCACTATGGTCCACTATGGTCCACTATGGTCCACTATGGTCCCACTATGGTCCACTATGGTCCCACTATGGTCCACTATGGTCCACTATGGTCCGCTATGGTCCACTATGGTCCCACTATGGTCCACTATGGTCCCACTATGGTCCGCTATGGTCCACTATGGTCCGCTATGGTCCACTATGGTCCACTATGGTCCGCTAAGGTCCACTATGGTCCACTATGGTCCACTATGGTCCACTATGGTCCGCTATGGTCCACTATGATCCACTATGGTCCACTATGGTCCACTATGGTCCGCTATGGTCCACTATGGTCCGCTATGGTCCCACTATGGTCCGCTATGGTCCACTATGGTCCGCTATGGTCCACTATGGTCCACTATGATCCGCTATGGTCCCACTATGGTCCACTATGGTCCACTATGGTCCACTATGGTCCCACTATGGTCCGCTATGGTCCACTATGGTCCACTATGGTCCGCTATGGTCCACTATGGTCCCACTATGGTCCACTATGGTCCCACTATGGTCCGCTATGGTCCACTATGGTCCGCTATGGTCCACTATGGTCCGCTATGGTCCACTATGGTCCACTATGGTCCCACTATGGTCCGCTATGGTCCACTATGGTCCACTATGGTCCGCTATGGTCCACTATGGTCCCACTATGGTCCACTATGGTCCCACTATGATCCACTATGGTCCACTATGGTCCCACTATGGTCCACTATGGTCCCACTATGGTCCGCTATGGTCCACTATGGTCCACTATGGTCCCACTATGGTCCGCTATGGTCCACTATGATCCACTATGGTCCACTATGGTCCACTATGGTCCCACTATGGTCCGCTATGGTCCACTATGGTCCACTATGGTCCCACTATGGTCCGCTATGGTCCACTATGGTCCACTATGGTCCGCTATGGTCCACTATGGTCCCACTATGGTCCACTATGGTCCCACTATGGTCCGCTATGGTCCGCTATGGTCCACTATGATCCACTATGGTCCACTATGGTCCGCTATGGTCCACTATGGTCCCACTATGGTCCACTATGGTCCACTATGGTCCCACTATGGTCCGCTATGGTCCACTATGGTCCGCTATGGTCCGCTATGGTCCACTATGGTCCCACTATGGTCCACTATGGTCCCACTATGGTCCGCTATGGTCCGCTATGGTCCACTATGATCCACTATGGTCCACTATGGTCCGCTATGGTCCACTATGGTCCCACTATGGTCCACTATGGTCCCACTATGGTCCGCTATGGTCCACTATGGTCCACTATGGTCCCACTATGGTCCGCTATGGTCCGCTATGGTCCACTATGGTCCCACTATGGTCCACTATGGTCCCACTATGGTCCACTATGGTCCACTATGGTCCACTATGGTCCACTATGGTCCGCTATGGTCCACTATGGTCCCACTATGGTCCACTATGGTCCCACTATGGTCCGCTATGGTCCACTATGGTCCACTATGGTCCCACTATGGTCCACTATGGTCCCACTATGGTCCGCTATGGTCCACTATGGTCCACTATGGTCCCACTATGGTCCGCTATGGTCCACTATGGTCCCACTATGGTCCGCTATGGTCCACTATGGTCCACTATGGTCCGCTATGGTCCACTATGGTCCCACTATGGTCCGCTATGGTCCACTATGGTCCACTATGGTCCCACTATGGTCCGCTATGGTCCGCTATGGTCCACTATGGTCCGCTCCCGCCTACGGAGCCGCCGTCCTGACTCTTCCCTCGCTTTCAAGATATTGACAACATAAATATTTGTAAGAAATGTCACTTGAGACTCAAAGTCTTTAAACAAATGCCCGTAAGTCTGATAATTCACGGTTGTGGCTAATGACAGAGTGGTTTGTTTGGGCCGAAATTAGGAGCCTGATTGGCCCACGCATGCGCAGTTGAGATGGACATTTGACTTATTATTGAGTTTTCTGATTTCTCTGACCATGTAGACATAGACACACAGTATGTTCTGGCGTGTGATCATTAGTGTAAATGATGGGAACTTACATGGTGTCATCCAGTTTCTTTTTGTAAAATTCCTCCATTTGAGCCATTTCCCCTCTCAGACGAGTCATGCTGTCACACAATAAAGTAGCTTCATGTAATTAGACATCTCACACTAAACTGTACACTTGTACATTGAAGCGTTAAAGTGATCAATGACAATGTGATAATTAGAACACAGACCTGGACTCTGGAGTTTCCTTTGCCCTGAAAAAACAAACAAACCAAACAGGACTTGAATTTAACACAAGACAACAATGAAGCATTTGACGATAAAGCATTTGACCCATCGTGCAATATCTTTGGGTTAATCAGAAGCACTCAGTGTGTGAATTGAACCTTACTGAGCGGTATAAAACTGCAGTCTGTGCCTTTGCCTTATTACATTACAATACATTGCCACATGGTGGTGCACTTTCCATGTACTGAGGCACACTTGCTCAACTTTGTGACATGAATTTGGCAGTGGACCACTGTGCTCTACATCATGGACCACTGTGCTCTATATCATGGACCACTGTGCTCTACATCATGGACCACTATGCTCTACAGCATGGACCACTGTGCTCTACATCACTGCTGTAACAAGCGCTGAATATGGTTTGTTTATGATATGTTTTTATGGAAAGTTTATCAGTGGAAATCAACAAGTCTCTGCTCTTCATCAGTCTGAGAGCACATCTGTGGCAGCTGCACCACATGTTCAGGGACCTCCTGTCAAAGGTCTGCCTCATGCAGGTGTGAAAGTGTCATGTAAATGGTCACAGTAACGGTTTAGAATACAGCCCACAAGTTCCAGGTGTAAGTACAGGTAACAAGAAAGTAATTACGCATGCAAGTACAGGTACTCTTACAACGTGTAACAAGGGGGACAGTGTGTAACAAGGAAGTAGAAAGTGTAGCAAGGAAGTAAAACGTGTAACAAGGGGAAACAGTGTGTAACAAGGAAGTAGAAAGTCTAACAAGGAAGTACAACGTGTAACAAGGAAGTACAAAGTGTAACAAGGAAGTACAACGTGTAACAAGGAAGTACAAAGTGTAACAAGAAAGTACAAAGTGTAACAAGAAAGTACAAAGTGTAACAAGGAAGTAGAAAGTGTAACAAGGAAGTACAAAGTGTAACAAGGAAGTACAAAGTCTAACAAGGAAATACAAAGTGCAACAAGGAAGTACAAAGTGTAACAAGGAAGTACAAAGTGTAACAAGAAAGTACAAAGTGTAACAAGGAAGTACAAAGTGTAACAAGGAAGTACAAAGTGTAACAAGGAAGTACAAAGTGCAACAAGGAAGTACAAAGTGTAACAAGGAAGTACAACGTGTAACAAGGAAGTACAAAGTGCAACAAGGAAGTACAAAGTGTAACAAGGAAGTACAACGTGTAACAAGGAAGTACAAAGTGTATCAAGGAAGTAGAAAGTGCAACAAGGAAGTACAAAGTGTAACAAGGAAGTAGACAGTGTAACAAGGAAGTACAAAGTGTAACAAGGAAGTAGACAGTGTAACAAGGAAGTACAAAGTGTAACAAGGAAGTACAAAGTGTAACAAGGAAGTAGACAGTGTAACAAGGAAGTAGACAGTGTAACAAGGAAGTACAAAGTGTAACAAGGAAGTACAAAGTGTAACAAGGAAATACAAAGTGTAACAAGGAAATACAAAGTGTAACAAGGAAGTACAAAGTGTAACAAGGAAGTACAAAGTGCAACAAGGAAGTACAAAGTGCAAAAAGGAAGTACAATGTGTAACAAGGAAATACAAAGTGTAACAAGGAAGTACAAAGTGTAACAAGGAAATACAAAGTGTAACAAGGAAGTACAAAGTGTAACAAGGAAGTACAAAGTGCAACAAGGAAGTACAAAGTGTAACAAGGAAGTACAAAGTGTAACAAGGAAATACAAAGTGCAACAAGGAAGTACAAAGTGTAACAAGGAAGTACAAAGTGTAACAAGGAAGTACAAAGTGTAACAAAAAGTACAAAGCGTAACAAGGAAATACAAAGTGCAACAAGGAAGTACAAAGTGTAACAAGGAAGTACAAAGTGCAACAAGGAAGTACAAAGTGTAACAAGGAAGTACAAAGTGTAACAAGGAAATACAAAGTGCAACAAGGAAGTACAAAGTGTAACAAGGAAGTACAAAGTGTAACAAGGAAGTACAAAGTGTAACAAGGAAGTACAAAGCGTAACAAGGAAGTACAAAGTGTAACAAGGAAGTACAAAGTGTAACAAGGAAGTACAAAGTGTAACAAGGAAGTACAAAGTGCAAAAAGGAAGTACAAAGTGTAACAAGGAAGTACAAAGTGTAACAAGGAAGTAGACAGTGTAACAAGGAAGTACAAAGTGTAACAAGGAAGTACAAAGTGTAACAAGGAAGTACAAAGTGTAACAAGGAAGTACAAAGTGTAACAAGGAAGTACAAAGTGTAACAAGGAAGTACAAAGTGCAACAAGGAAGTACAAAGTGTAACAAGGAAGTAGACAGTGTAACAAGGAAGTACAAAGTGTAACAAGGAAGTACAAAGTGTAACAAGGAAGTAGACAGTGTAACAAGGAAGTAGACAGTGTAACAAGGAAGCACAAAGTGTAACAAGGAAGTAGACAGTGTAACAAGGAAGTACAAAGTGTAACAAGGAAGTACAAAGTGTAACAAGGAAGAAGGGAGTGTAACAAGGAAGTACAAAGTGTAACAAGGAAGTACAAAGTGTAACAAGGAAGTAGAAAGTGTAACAAGGAAATACAAAGTGCAACAAGGAAGTACAAAGTGTAACAAGGAAGTAAAAAGTGTATCAAGGAAGTAGAAAGTGCAACAAGGAAGTACAAAGTGTAACAAGGAAGTACAAAGTGTAACAATGAAGTACAAAGTGCAACAAGGAAGTACAACGTTTTTATTTTATTTTTTATTTTTATTTACAACATGTACAAAACAAGTAGGGCACTATTGATGATCTGTTCAGATTACAATGTTCACAAGCAGTAAAAGAACAAACATACATAAATAAAACAACATGGTGCAGTATAGTTAGAGTACTTCCAAGGGGTTATACAGTTCTGGGTAGCTTACTCAGGAGTTCATCAACAGATTCGTTATTATTGGTGCTTATATATTTGAGGGATTTTAAATAACTGTCAAAGTCCACAAGAAACCGTTTAAAGTTTGGGGATGATTTAAGTATTTTTTGTTTATGTATAAAGAATTTTCCAAGACAGAGAATTAAATTATAACACAGTTCATTGTTCTTGTTCTGAAGAAGCGTTCCAAAAGTTATGTTGTCTCTTGAGATTGGATTGGAATTTCAATTTGCCGCTGTATGTTCTTCTTCTTCCATTATGTTTCGGGTTTGAAATATAAATTCTTTTGGCAGCGCCTTCAACAGTTTTGTAAATTCAGATTTAGGAGGATTGAAGTTGTATTTGATACAGAAGTCTTCATAATTTAGTGATTCACCATTTGTTTTCATCAAGTGTATAACAGACCATATATTCCTATTCAACCATTCTTCATAAAACAGTGACTTATTTCTATGTAGTATGTACCTATTATTCCACATTATCGTCGCATGTGGTGAATAATTGTGCACATACAATAGCTTCCAATACAGTAATACTTGGTTGTGGAACTCTGACAGTTTAATTGGCAATTTATTAATATTAAAATCAGACAGGAGCAATAATTTTAGACCACCTAGTTTGTTGAAAATAAAATTAGGGATACAGTACCAAAAACTATTAGAATTGAGCCAGGCTTTTAACCAGTTTACTTTCAGTGTACCATTAAGGCATTCAAAATCTATTACTTTCAAGCCCCCATCATTTATTTCTTGGACCATTTGATTTTTTCTGATGTAGTGTGGCTTGTTTCTCCAAATAAAATTGAAGTTAATTGTATTAATAGCTTTAATTAGGTTGTTTGAAACCGACGTACTACAGGTTGGGTAAATCAATCTCGATAGACTCTCCATTTTTGTCAAATAAATACGACCAAATATAGAGAGATCCCTCTGAAGCCATATGTTTAATTTCGATTTACAATTAGCAAGTTTATTTTGTATGTTCATAGTACAAAATAAACCCCCATGCAACCCCCATGAGCTTCCACCTTAACGTGTTGGGGTTGTTTGAGTACCCGAATGACCCGAGGAGCTATGTTGTCTGGGGCTTTATGCCCCTGGTAGGGTCTCCCATGGCAAACAGGTCCGAGGTGACGGGTCAGACGAAGAGCAGCACACAAGACTCCCATGGACAATGAAAGAACAAGGACCGTGACGCCGCCCGGCATGGCGCAGCCGGGGCCCCACCCTGGAGCCAGGCCTGGGGTTGGGGCTCGAACTCGAGCGCCTGGTGGTCGGGCCTTTGCCCACGGGGCCCGGCCGGGTACAGCCCGAAGAGACGGCGTGGGCCCGCCCTCCTGTGGACTCACCACCCGCAGAGGGATCCGTAGGGGTCGGGTGCAGAGAGGACTGGGTGGCAGTCGAGGCCGGGTGCGCCTGGTCCACATGCGCAGCTTCTGGCGTTTCGGGACATGGAACGTCACCTCGCTGGGGGGGAAGGAGCCTGAGCTTGTGCGGGAGGTTGAGAGATACCGGCTAGATATAGCCGGGCTCACCTCCACGCACAGCTTGGGTTCCGGATCCCAACTCCTGGAGAGAGGCTGGACTCTCCATTTTTCTGGAGTTGCCCGCGGGGAGAGGCGGCGGGCTGGGGTGGGTTTGCTCATATCCCCCCAGCTCAGCCGTCACATGTTGGAGTTCACCCGGTGGACGAGAGGGTCGCGTCCCTACGCCTTCGGGTCGGGGACAGGTCTCTCACCGTTGTCTCGGCCTACGGGCCCAACATCGGTGCAGAGTACCCGGCCTTCTTGGAGTCCCTGGGAGGGGTACTAGATGGTGCTCCGACTGGGGACTCCATTGTTCTACTGGGGGACTTCAACGCCCACGTGGGTAACGACAGTGAGACCTAGGAGGGAGTGATTGGGAGGAACGGCCTCCCCGATCTGAACCCGAGTGGTGTTCTGTTATTGGACTTCTGTGCTAGTCACAGTTTGTCCATAACGAACACCATGTTCGAGCACAAGGGTGTCCATAAGTGCACGTGGCACCAGGACACCCTAGGCAGGAGGTCGATGATCGACTTTGTAGTTGTGTCATCTGATCTCCGGCCGCGTGTCTCGGACACTCGGGTGAAGAGAGGGGCGGAGCTGTCAACTGATCACCACCTGGTGGTGAGCTGGATCCGCTGGCAGGGGAGGAAGCCGGTCAGACCTGGCAGGCCCAAGCGTGTTGTGAGGGTCTGCTGGGAGTCCGAGTGGACCATGTTCTCCTCCTCCATTGTCGATGCGGCTGCTCGTAGTTGTGGCCGTAAGGTCTCTGGTGCCTGTCGCGGCGGCAATCCCCGAACCCGGTGGTGGCGCCCGGAAGTAAGGGATGCCGTCAAGCTGAAGAAGGAGTCCTACCTGGCCTTGTTGGCTTGTGGGACTCCTGAGGCAGCTGAGAGGTACCGGCAGGCCAAGCGTGCTGCGGCTCGGGCGGTCGCAGAGGCAAAAACTCGGGTCTGGGAGGAGTTCGGAGAAGCCATGGAGGAAGACTATCGGTCGGCCTCGAAGAGATTCTGGCAAACCATCCGGCGCCTCAGGAGGGGGAAGCAGTGCTTCACCAACACTGTGTACAGTGCGGGTGGGGGGCTGCTGACCTCGACTGGGGATGTCGTCGGTCGGTGGAAGGAGTACTTCGAAGACCTCCTCAATCCCGTCGTCACGTCTTCTAATGAGGAAGCAGAGGCTGGGGACTCGGAGGTGGGCTCGCCCATCACCGGGGCTGAAGTCACCGAGATGGTGAGAAAGCTCCTCGGTGGCAGGGCTCCCGGGGGTGGATGAGATTCGCCCTGAGTACCTTAAGTCTCTGGATGTTGTAGGACTGTCTTGGCTGACACGTCTCTGCAACATCGCGTGGCGGTCGGGGACAGTGCCTCTGGATTGGCAGACCGGGGTGGTGGTCCCTCTCTTTAAGAAGGGGGATCGGAGGGTGTGTTCCAATTACAGAGGAATCACCCTCCTTAGCCTCCCCGGTAAGGTCTACTCCAGGGTGCTGGAGAGGAGGATCCGGCCGATGGTCGAACCTTGGATTCAGGAGGAACAATGCGGTTTTCGTCCTGGTTGTGGCACACTGGACCAGCTCTATACCCTCCGTCGGGTGCTTGAGGGTTCATGGGAGTTCGCCCAACCAGTCCACATGTGTTTTGTGGATCTGGAGAAGGCGTTCGACCGTGTCCCTCGTGGTGCCCTGTGGGGGGTGCTCCGTGAGTATGGGGTCCGGGGCCCTCTGCTAAGGGCTGTCCGTTCCCTGTATGACCGCAGCAGGAGCTTGGTTCGCATTGCCGGCAGTAAGTCAGACCTGTTCCCGGTGCATGTTGGTCTCCGCCAGGGCTGCCCTTTGTCACTGGTTCTGTTCATTACTTTTATGGACAGAATTTCTAGGCGCAGCCAGGGGCCGGAGGGTGTCCGGTTTGGGAGCCTCAGAGTCTCATCTCTGCTGTTTGCGGATGATGTTGTTCTGATGGCTTCAACGAACCAGGACCTCCAGCTGCTCTGGGGCGGTTTGCAGCCGAGTGTGTAGCGGCCGGGATGAGAATCAGCACCTCCAAATCCGAGGCCATGGTTCTCCACCGGAAAAAGGTGGCTTCCCCTCTTCAGGTCGGTGGGGAGTCCTTGCCTCAAGTGGAGGAGTTCAAGTATCTCGGGGTCTTGTTCACGAGTGAGGGACGGATGGAGCGTGAGATCGACAGACGGATCGGTGCGGCGTCAGCAGTGATGCGGTCGCTGTATCGGTCTGTCGTGGTGAAGAGGGAGCTGAGTCGGAGGGCAAAGCTCTCGATTTACCGATCGATCTACGTTCCCACCCTCACCTATGGTCATGAGATTTGGGTAATGACCGAAAGGACAAGATCGCGAATACAAGCGGCCGAAATGAGTTTCCTTCACAGGGTGGCTGGGCGCACCCTCCGAGATCGGGTGAGGAGCTCAGTTACCCGGGAGGAGCTCGGAGTAGAGTCGCTGCTCCTTCACGTCGAAAGGAGCAGCTGAGGTGGCTATAGGGCATCTGTTCCGGATGCCTCCTGGTCGCCTCCCGCGGGAGGTGTTCCAGGCATGTCCTAGTGGGACAAGGCCTCGTGGAAGACCCAGGACACGGTGGTGGTACTATGTCTCCGAGCTGGCCTGGTGTCGCCTCCGGGTCCCCCCAGAACAGCTGGAGGAGGTGTGTGTGGACCGGGAAGTTTGGGCATCTCTGCTGAGACTGCTGCCCCCGCGACCCGGCCCCGGATAAAGCGGAAGAAAATGGATGGATGGATGTATGCATGACGTCCTCTGTAGACCGCCTTCTGCCCAGCCTTTCGTGCCAGCTCCACTTTTGGCCACACAGCCAGCCGTGCTTCTCTCTCCTCCTTGGTGAGGTCCTCCGCGAATTTGATGTCGATGTCTCTGCAGATGGGGTGGCCCTTGGTGGCCCGCCAGAGTTCCTCCTTGTAGGTTCTCAGTGAAAACTGCATAATGATATGTCGGGGACGGCCATTGGCGGCGGCGCCAAGGCGATGCACGGAGTCCAAGATCAGATCCATCTTCTCATACCAGTGTGGCAAGATCCTTATAATGATATCGGCAACCTGTTTCCGTCTGTCTTCCTCCTTTCCTTCTTTCAGCCCGTTAAGGCGCAGGTTCCATCGTCTTTTGTATGCCTCCAAATCGTCCGTCTTTTTCTCAACGCGGGAAAGTTTCTCAGTCAGATCACTGTTGGTAGACTTCAGTTGTTTAATCTCCTCGGCCATCTCTTTATTCTTCTCCTTCAGATCTTTGATTTCACCACTGTTAAAGTCAACTGCCTTAACAAGGTTAGCGATGGCGAGTGTATTTTGCTTCAGGTCGCTTCTAAGCTCTTCAAATGAATTCCTCAGTCTTTCAACCGCAGCTAGTATGGCGCTCGTCTCAGCGTTAACGGCGGGCTCATTTCCTTTTTGCTTTTTGGGAGGCACGGGAACTTTACCTGGCGATGTTAAGATATTCTTGGTCTCCTTTACACTGGTCTCCATAGGTTCTTGACTGGCATAGTCGTGAACTAGCAGCGTTTTGTTAACTTTAACTTTGCCGTTAGCCATATCTTCTATTCGGTCGAGTTTTACTGTTATCTTGGATAGTTCTTGACTTTGGATGTAGATTGAAGTAGTTTTGCGATTCACTTATTCTTAAATAAAACTTTTTCAGGGTCCGCTACTCAGAGCTCCTCACTGCTCAACTGCTCGCTCTGCCATCTTGTTACACGTTGTACTTCCTTGTTACATTGTGTACTTCCTTGTTGCACTTTGTACTTCCTTGTTACACTTTGTACTTCCTTGTTACACTTTGTACTTTCTTGTTACACTTTGTACTTCCTTGTTACACATTGTACTTCCTTGTTACACATTGTACTTCCTTGTTGCACTTTGTACTTCCTTGTTACACTTTGTACTTCCTTGTTACACTTTGTACTTTCTTGTTACACTTTGTACTTCCTTGTTACACTTTGTACTTCCTTGTTACACTTTGTACTTCCTTGTTACACATTGTACTTCCTTGTTACACATTGTACTTCCTTGTTACACTTTGTACTTCCTTGTTACACTTTGTACTTTCTTGTTACACTTTGTACTTCCTTGTTACACTTTGTACTTCCTTGTTACACTTTGTACTTCCTTGTTACACATTGTACTTCCTTGTTACACTTTGTACTTCCTTGTTACACTTTGTACTTCCTTGTTACACATTGTACTTCCTTGTTACACATTGTACTTCCTTGTTACACTTTGTACTTCCTTGTTACACATTGTACTTCCTTGTTACACATTGTACTTCCTTGTTACACTTTGTACTTTCTTGTTACACTTTGTACTTTCTTGTTACACTTTGTACTTCCTTGTTACACTTTGTACTTCCTTGTTACACTTTGTACTTCCTTGTTACACTTTCTACTTCCTTGTTACACTTTGTACTTTCTTGTTACACTTTGTACTTTCTTGTTACACATTGTACTTCCTTGTTACACTTTGTACTTCCTTGTTACACATTGTACTTCCTTGTTACACTTTGTACTTCCTTGTTACACTTTGTACTTCCTTGTTACACATTGTACTTCCTTGTTACACTTTGTACTTTCTTGTTACACTTTGTACTTTCTTGTTACACTTTGTACTTTCTTGTTACACTTTGTACTTCCTTGTTACACTTTGTACTTCCTTGTTACACATTGTTCCCCCTTGTTACACGTTGTAAGAGTACCTGTACTTACATGTGTAATTACTTTCTTGTTACCCGTATTTACACCTGGAACTTGCGGGCTGTATTCCAAACCGTTACCGCCAATCCACAGACGACCCGCTCACCTGCACCAGTGCAAGCTGAATATAGCACAGTTGTGTGTGTGTGTGTGTGTGTGTATGTATGTATATATATATATATATATATATATATATATATATATATATATATATATATATATTCAGCTTCAGTAAGTTCACATACACATATCTTTTCTTGCTGAAATTAGTGACAGATTTATGAGTGTTTACAAATCCCTTACAATTTCCCGCATGCATACTCCTCTGTAAACAATTGTTTTACAGTATTTTAGTTTGTTTTAGGTTTTATATTTACAATTTATGATTAATTAAATGAATTTATCTTGTATCAGTGTTGTATGCTTGCAGGTTAATATTTAAAATAAAAAACATAAAATAAAAGAGACAATAATAACACACACAAAAAACATAAGTGATTAAATGAAAAGTGCTCCCCTCAGTGGTTATTAATGGTTTTACATCCTACTTTTTGATCATTTTGCCCCTTTTTAATACACGGTTTATTTCTTTTAGAAATGGTTTTCTTTAAGATATTCCTCCCACATTTGTGTCCTGCCCTCTTATTTTGAATGTTAGGTATTTGTTCCACTTCCTTAATTTTATCTCACTTTTCCTCCATTTATCTATAGTTTTCCTTGTTTTTTTGTTGCCAGTTGGTATAAACTACCTTGAGTGCACTTACCCTTAATATTCTGAGCAGATAATGATCTTCTTTACTAAACTCTCCCACTGATATTATGCCCAACATTATGGCAGTTTTGTCAATTTTTGTATCTATTTTCAACACCCTTCGTATTTCATTTGATATATTTTCCCAGTGTATTTTTAGAACTGGTCATTTACCAGAAAATATGGACGTAGTTTGCCATTTTCTCCCGACAGTCTCTCCAAGATTATGATGTCTGCTGAATGGGTTTTATGAAGTATCTAATTTGGAATTTCCATGCAAATTCTCTCCATGTTTGGGAGGCAGTTGTTTCATGTATCGACATATTTATTTTTACCATTCGTCTTCTGAAAACTTCTGTATCTTCTTCCCACTCTAAATTCAAGGAGTTTTCTCTGTTCTCGAGCTGCCGACCAGAAGTTAGATCTCGTTTTGACACTATTTGCTGGAAATTATTCTTCATTATTCTTTTTTTTCCTTTTTACATGACTGGTCTATCAGTGTGGATTGACAGTGTTTTTTTTTAAATTGTAGCAACAATTCACTTTGGGTGTGGTTCATTCAGATCCCAGTGTTTGCCACAATTATCAGCAATGTTGAATATAATGCAATCATTTAATAATTACCTTTTTTGATTGGCTGTTACATGTATACTCCTGCACGAGATACTACTACTACAGCACATACAGACTACTAAAATTGGATGTACCAGGATGAAAGTGTCTAACATATATTATAAAACACATCTTCATCAATTTTCATGGAATGTGAAAAAGCACAGCAAGTTATTACTCTCCTCATACAACAAGGCGCAAAGAAACACGTCGGAAACACATTTCAGCGAACGTTATGAGCGGCTAAATTAATACAAGAATACAATGCCTTTCAGCGTAAACTTTGGGGACACACAGCTTTTAGACACAATGGCCCTCATTTATCAACAACATTGCGTACAAAAACGGTGTACGTGTAGGTGTATTTGCGATATACGCCAGAGTCATTTGAATGAAACGCCCAAAAATATTCATAATCAGGAGGCCACGGGTTTTGTGGCACGCACGCACGAAACAGGCAAAACAGGAACATTTCTCCAACCAGGAAATGATAAAGAATTGTTTTTAACACAACAAATATGATATTTTTGCGCATGAGAAAAAATAAAGAATCTATTAGAAACCCAATAGCCTTACAGCCAATCCAAGATCACATTCACTGAAAAGAAATGAAAAAAATAAAAAACGTTTATTAAATACGCTGTAGGCCTAAATAGCATAGGCCTATATAAAAAAGGGTATAAAATTAAACCACAAAAAAAAAAGTGTAGTAAAAAGAAGAAAGCGTGGATGTAACGCTGCAGTCCGAGCAGACTCTGGACCATGAACTAAACCAGCGAAAAGCAGCTGTCAGCTCCGCGGACTCAGCGCTGGAGCCGGGGCAGAACTGCGCGTCTTTTGGCCGAGCAGAGCTTTCCTCCGGGAGGGAACAGGTGCGCGGAGAGCTCACAGCCAACCGGAACCTAACGAACCCGTCCGGACCGAAGACAGCCCTACGACGGGACGAGCCTCCCCTGAGGAGAGGAGAGCGCGCGGTCAGCAGACCCTGCGCGCGCCACTTCCGGACCTTACGACCCCGTCCGGACCGAGGAAAGCTGTGGTGCTGTCGGAGGATTTATTTGACACCCGGGTTGCTCGCGCCACGGAATCCGGTCCACAGACTTGACGCTCAAAGCAGCCAGAACACGGAGCAGGGCCTCGTGAAGACCCCGGTGAGTCCCGGTGTCCCGACGGCAGCGTCATGTGAGGCGGGGCAGACATCCACACTAAGTTTGCACAGCAGCAGCGGTCTCTTTTGTTAAAAAAGAAAATATCCCCGCAGTCCAGGTTCTAGTGTCTCTGGTCGGGCTGAGCCTTTGAGCTCGTCCCGTGGCGTGGAGGAGCAGGTCGATGCAGCGCAACATTGAATCAAGTCTGCCCATAAACCTTAACGCTGTAGCCTTGTTTCATGCGGTGTGGCAATGCAATTCATGCTGCTAAAAACTGTTTCCCAGCGCTGTTTAGTGTTTAGTTAATATTGGTGTATCATGTGCACCACCTCCTGACTTGGTGTAGGATCTGAGCGCACCGTACGCCAGGTGTACGGTGCGCTCAGATTGATAAATGCCAAAACAGGTGGGAATTTTTCGTACACCCCACATACGCTCTGATTTCACCGTACGCAAGTTTGATAAATGAGGGCCAATAAGACCAAATGGAGACACAGGAACATTTAATATAAGTTGGCTACATAAGATTATCTGCATAAAGACAAGATATAGTCCTTGAACTGGTGTAATTATGTTTCATTTTGTCCGATTGTAATTAAGTTTGATATATATAATTAAACACAACTGGCAAAAGTCTTATGTGAGAGTTAAAAGTTACAAAACTACCAGCGTTGGTTAATTGCCTGGTGGTAAATGAAAGCCATGCAGTGTTAGTATCAGAGCTTACCTGAACATGTTTCCGGGTGTGAAGTTGTTTGAGAGACTGAGCGCTCCGTGAAGGCTGCGCTCACACAGAGCAGAGGGCGGGGCCTTCCTGGCAATACTTTACCATGAAGAGAAGGGCTATTATTTTTTTTATTTAACATATGATAAACATTTCAAGCAGGTCAGGTGTATTCTACCACGTATATCCAATTCTTAAAGTATGTATTACTGCTGTTTGGCACGTACTTGTTACATACCAAACATACATATCTGTATAAACTGATAATAAGCTTTATTTTTGTTTCCAGAGTTTGTTTCTGCCTCCTAAGCCACACCCAGCAGTAGGCAGGTCTGGATATGAGCAAATACTGCTTACAGATCTCTCTTGGTTTAGAATAGTTCAACCATGGGTGAGTCCTACATCATCGCGATCGACCTGGGCACTGCGTTCAGCGGTTATGCCTTTAACCTGACCCCGAGACACAAAGACATCAGCCCCAATGTGAAACGCTGGGGCCTGGAGCAGGGCCTGGACACACCCAAAGCCCCCACCTGTCTCCTGTTCGACCGGCAGCAGAACTTCCAGAGCTTCGGGTACAAGGCCAGGGACACCTACATCAAGATGAAGGCGGCCGAGGCCAAACAGAGCTACTACTTCGAAAACTTCAAAATGTCCCTCTACGGAAAAGTGAGTTTCCCTTTTTACATAATGTGTTTAGTTGACTTTTAATGATTATATCACAAACTCAGGCTGTGTAATTAATTCATTATTAATTATTATTTTATAAAAATGAAAACAAAAATGTATCCCAAATCACAAGCAAGTGTGAAACCATCCATTAAACTTTTTTGATTTTAATTTTAAAAAAAAGTGTGTAAGTCTGGTGCAGCACTTACAATGATGCTGCTCTGTGATTGGCCCAAACCACGGGTGGGTTGGATTAAAACAAATCTGTCCGTGGAAGCAGCACAAAGAGGGATTCTTGTGTGTTTGTCAACTCACAAATAACATGAGAATTCAGCTGCAGGCGAGGTTAGTGCACAGCTTTTGTTTATGCACTATACGCACTTCAACCTGTCGCCCTATAAATGTGAGGTTAATAAACAGGGACACAGTGCAGACAGGTCCTGACCCTCTGTAGTACATCAATACTAAATTGAAGCTAGAGATTCATCTGAGCAGGAATCACCACATGCTGTCATTTCCTCAATCAATCAATCAATCAATCAATCAATCAATCAATCAATCAATCAATCAATCAATCAATCAATCAATCAATGGTTTTGTACGGCCCAATATCACAACAGAAGTTTCCTCACAGCTGCACCGAACATTAAGGGAATCAAACAGAGCAATAAATATGACAATATAAAGTTCAGGCAAACATAAAGTTCAAATAAGCGTCGGCAGCAGGTGGTGACGAGGGCGCAGGCGTCCCACGTCCTTAGACTCTCCAGCACGGCGAGGAAAACCTCAGAAAACCAGGGGGAGAAAAGAGAAACCTCGGAGAGAACCACAGAAGGAGAGATCCACTCCCATGGACGGACGTTTGGAGCCTAGTCTTAAATGTAGGGACTGTGTCTGCTTCTTTACTGTGGGCTGGGCGTTTATTCCCCTAAACCGGAGCTTGGAGCTGAAGCCTCTGCCTCCTACAGTGATTTTGGAGACTCGAGGAATCACTCGTCCCTGATATGGAACGAAACAATACAAAACATTGAATGATCAGACAGAGAGAACAAATGAAACCTTTTTACCGATTTCTTAAGAATATAGTAAAACCAAATACATTATTATTGAGTGTTCTACAATGTAGATAATACAGGGCAGATTGAAAAAGTGATACAAGTTTATTATTGCAAGTATGGTATATATGTATTTATTTATACAGATTTTTTATGTATTTTAAAAGTTTTTACCATAAATTGCACAAGAAATAGGTGTTAAATTGACAGTAATAAACCGTGATAAAACAGCTGGAATTGTTTTCAACTGTAATTTTAATGACAATTTTCCTGCATTTTTAACGATAAAAACTGGCAGCTGTGGTTGCCAGTTTTTTACTGTAAAATTTACAAATTTATTTTTTCTAAAATACAGATTTTTATGTATTTTAAAACTTTTTACCGTAAACTGCACAAGAAATGGGTGTTAAATTGACAGCAGTAAACTGTAATAAAAACAAATGAGACAGTGCTTCACTGTAAATTGAATAACAAGGATCCTGTATTTTTTACAGTAAAAAAATGGCAACCACAGCTGCCAGTTTTTTACCGTTTTACCGTTTTTTACAGTGTGTGGTATTAAAATTGGTATTGGATACTGAGGTTGTTTTTTGAGTGAAGCATGGGCCAGCGGGGCCGGTTGGTCACTTGACTGGACTGGAGGGAGGTGGTGTGGATGTCTGGGTATGTCCATGTGGGTTAGGGTTAGGGTGATCAGGGTTTGGCCTCCGGCTCTGAGCATGTGCTGGGGCGGGGCCGGAATGGGACTCACTTTCGAGACGAGGAACTGAAACTTGTGTATTCATACAAATGCAGGATTGCCATTTCTAATCAGATCTGTGCTGACATTAAAACACACAAGGTTAAATGGAAGATTTATTTAAAACTTTATAAACTGAAAAGTCATTAAAGCATTTTGGCGTATTTTCAAGTATTTAGTGTTTTCTTTCTTCTAAAATATCGGTGCGATCGTGAGTTAGCGCAGAGTTTATCAGCTGGAGTTGTGCTTTTAAACTGTGACGAATGAAAAAAAGGAATGAAATATCAGTTTGCTCAATAGTTTGTCTTTCGTCACCAGCCGAGTAACCAACCACTGCTCCTCAGCAGAACCCCCTCCCCACTGATGCCACAGACAGCGTGTGGAGGGGGCGTGTCGGAAAGGCTCAGAGGTTCTTAAAGAGACAGAGGCCTATTTCAAGACATTCACTACAGCCATTTTGAGAGAGACATTTTATACGCATTGAGTTGCCTTGTGTACGAAATGCGCGGTATAAATAAAGTTGCCTTGTCTTGCCTATACAAGGCAGTTATTCTAATTTACTGCATTTACAGACCAACAGAAGGTTTGTCATCATTGTAGTGTGATATAGACTGGTGCTATGGGACTGACAAAAGCAGAATACCCCCTCTTTAAATGATAATGATGGACTCTCTCATAAAGTAACATGGTGAAGACGCAGGAAATGTTGACACAGTAAAAATACTTTCAGTTGTGGTGGAAAATTCCCTGACAGTTCTAACTGATATTAAAGCACACACCTACAAGAGAATGTGGCTGGACAACTGTCATGCTCATTCCAAAAACTTATGACTTATGACAGAAAAACAGAATGTGTTTACCTGTAATTTACTGTTGGCCAATGTTTAATACAAAAGGTGCAGTCCGATCTGTGTTGTAGGATGTGAAACAGTGTGGCATCGTCTGTTGACTTTTCTTTTTTTTTTTTATTACATTTCATTCATTTGGTGACACAGCCTTGAAATCTTGGCAGTTCATTTCATACAGATGCACTTGAACATTTCACTCTCAGTAGCCCGGCTTGGAATAAAAACAAGGAATCCTGTTTTTCTTGTTGTTGTTCTTGTTGTTCTCGTTGTCATAACACGATGTGTGCTTTAGTATCAGTTGTTCTGCCAGGGAATTTTCCACCAAAACTGAAAGTATGTTTACTGTGTCACATGTATCATTTCATACAGATGCACTTGAACATTTCACTCTCAGTAGCCCGGCTTGGAGTACTTTGGCAACTTTCCATTTTGTTGATGATGCCACTCACTATGAAGATTTTTTTTTTTCAGATTGAACGCTTAAACCTCCAGTACAAAAAAAGAAGGCAAATGTATTTATCCAGCACATTTTATGCACAAGGAAAACTCAATGGGCCAGATCTTGTGACTGGTGCAGGTTTTGCGCTAAAGGCTGCGCCGCTAGGGAGAGGGCGTTATTTAAGAAAAAGAGGCGACTGAGGCTGGTTCATCACAAGCAGCACTCAGAGCTGCTCTTCTATGGAAACCTTCACATTATGTTCCTCTTTACATCGTGCTGCCTTGTTTTCTTCCTTAGAATCAACTCAAATTGAAAACAAAAGTGAAATTGCCTTGAAAAGTCTGTTTGAGCGTCGGTTACGCACGGGTTTACTTTGATGCAGTAGATCAACACACACACCCCTAACACCAAAACAACAACAGTTTTCCATAAATAAACCACACACGCCTCAAGTGCCACCAGGTCTGATCTGAGTTTTAAGGAGACATTTCCATCGTGTGTCAGTCTTTACCTCCTGATGATGCTCCTTGTGGAGCCACAGCTCAGTCCAGTTTTTTTTTTTTTCAATTCAGCCGCTCCAAGAATCCTGCAGCTGTAGCTCAAATGTTCCAATATGCTACAGTTTTCTTGCAGCTGCTGCATAACTCTGTAACTCCTCCACAGCCAATATGACAGTTTCTGATCAATTAAATCCTGTACATTTCGTAACTTTGCTTATTGGAACGGTGTCCAGGCGAGGCTGCTGCCTCTCTGTCCCGCCCGCTCACCTTGGATCTGCAGCAGCGGAGGGACACTTTTATTTCTTTAATCTTTATTAAACATTGCGCTGCATCAGCATGTTACGCGTGTACAGGAGAACCCCCCCTCGCAAACCACCGCCTTCCGCAGGTCTGGGGAAAGCATGGGGAGGGGGCGGCACCACAACATCGCAATTTGAGTCTGTCCCCCCTCCTGTCCTGCCCGCTTTCTGCGCCAGATATGACACTGAAGATTTAAGGAGCTCCACCCGTCTGCGCAGTCGTCTGCTCTACAGCCTGGCCCAATGTGCCTCACAGCAACACAGAAAAACACACAAACACAATAAAAAGCAAAGATCAATCGATACAATTCACAAAAATACAAATATGTATATATTAAAATGGGTTAAAATACAATCAAGTGTCATAGGCAGCAGAGTGTATCACATGATCAGGTGTTGAGTGTTTGTCTATATATTAGGGCTGGGACAAAACATCGGATCAGACTTGGATCGCAATACTTTGTGCTGCAACATCAAGAATCGATACTTTATCAAGTATCGCAATACTTTCAATACTTGTGTTTGGAGGCATTTTTATCACACACTCTTTTGTTTTCCAGAAACCCTTACACAGCACCTTGTTACTGTGTGTGTTAATGCACTTTTCAATCTTAACACTTCAGTAAATGGGTTTCTAAACTTTGGATACATGACTTTTTACACATTTTAAGGTAAATATGTTGCTCATCATAATTACTGGATCGGCCCCAGAGTATCGTGATGCGTAGCAAGCACCTGAGCCGCTGTTCTCCTGCCAGACCTGGCGCTTTATGAAAAACTGAGTGATTATTATGAGATGACGCTCGTGTTTCCTGATCATTTATTCAGCTTCAGCCTCTTCACTCCGACCATCGCAAACAAACATCTCTGCGCTTTTATCTTTATATTTCCCACAAATGCAGAGCAAATTGAGTGAAAGGAGAAAGGAAGCAAACATTTACCTGTCAAATGAATTAGGGATGCACCGATACCACTTTTTCTAAAACCGATACGAGTACTTTGATTTAAGTACTTGCTGATACCGAATACCGATACGAGTACAAGGCATTTTTCACAAACATTATTACTTTTTTCACAGCAGATTGGTTTGTAATTAGTTAATTTACTCATGTACATTTCCTTAAGTAAAGTCGGCGACACATTTAAGAGCAGTTATATTAGAATTGTGCTGATGCCATTTATTTATTTATTTTATTTTCATTCAATATAATTTTTATTTTTATTTTTGTTGCTCTGTCCATCATAGACAGAAAAGCTCATGTCCAAAAGCTCCCCAAAGCCAGTGTTTTATTCATTTATGTAAGGGATAATGTATAGAACGCTGGTCATTATCGGGAAAATAAGCACTGACAGGGCCCTGAAGGACCAGCGTTCTATACATTATCCCGCTTATTATTCGGCCATTTGCCAACTGAACACACACAACATAAACTTCGTACGCTTTTATGAAGGCCGAAAGGTTTATTTAATGACTTCCGTGACAAATAGTTCCCAAAAGTTTGCACGTTGCTCGGCAATGTTTGGCTAGGCTAGAAGCAGCTAGGCTAGCAGCTAGCCTTAGTTGAAGGCGCAGTTGGAGGAATGGTGGTGAATCTCTGGGTAAGTTGAAAGTCAGACTCACGCTAACTTCACGAGCGATTCCCCGACGTCTTTCTCAGTGACGGGACAGATAGTGTCGCTGCTACGTACACGAGGAGTGATGTGAAAGCACCAACTCCGTTGCCATTGGCAGCGTCATTATTTTTTTCAGAGGTCCTTTATCAGAAAATAATGACCAGTAGAAAGTTGGAAAATCCCATTCAAATCAACGGAGCTTCTACTAACGTTGTGAAGAGCCGTATAATCAATATTTTTATTTAGCAATAGTATTGAGATGTTACTTAAATGGTCTCTTTTCGTCTTTACTTCAGCTCCTGTAGATTTTCTCGTGTGTTTGTAGTAACTTAGCGAGTAGCTACAGCGTTTTCATTGTTCTGCTGCAGCTCATTTTCCCTCAATATAAACATGCTGTATGTCTTTAATTTGGATTTTTTAGTCGCTGGGTTAGTTTTTCAGATGAATAAACCCCTGGGCTTAAAACGGCGTCAGAATGGCCAAAACTGTTAGCTCGAGTTAGCAATGTTAGCCTGTCTGTTGTAAACACTGCAGACGCTGCAGCACGAACAACATTTAGCTCTGGTTAAATCCAGCTCAGACTCTGGTTTAGAGAGCGCAGTCTGTAATAAAGTCAGCTCTATGTGGATTATTGTATTTACACTAAACAATTCTCCAGTTTGTTGCTTCTTCTCTCCTCAGCTGAGAGCTGCGCCTCGTAGCTGCGCCTCGTAGCTGCGCCTCGTAGCTGCGCCTTGTAGGTCAAATGGTTTCGGTTTCTGGTATCGGGACCTCATGAATGAGTACGAGTATGAGTACATGCATGTGGTATCGGCCCGATACCCGATACTGGTATCGGTGCATCCCTAAAATGAATTGTTCTGATATTATTGGGCTAAGTTAGAGTCCAGACAGCAGGTTTATCGCGCGTGTCAGATCTGCCAGTCCGTCCAACGATCAGCCTCTTGTCTTCGTAGTTTATCCGTTTTTCACCAGTTTACAGAGCCATGTTTACATTTCAGCCGCTCTGAGGTGACGGTAGCGGAGCCGCATGAACACAGCGGAGCGAATGGAGCGACGTGGCGCGGATAATGCCAAAAAAACATAATTTTTTTATGGAAAAAAAGACGCGGGTCAGATTTAATTGTTTGTCCTCGGGCCCAGTCTAAACTTTAAGTAAGTGCTCCTGCTCATGTGCATATGGAGCTGTATCTCGTCACCCACACACTCCGCGCTCACGTAGGCCTGATGTGACTGCTGCACCTCACCTGCTCAGGGCGGCTGCTTTTTCATTTTATTTTCACCTGTGGCTGGTCTTTTTTGAGACTTTTGTTGTGAGACACTTGTTCTGGTTTATTATTAGTTCCTTTTCTGGTTAAATTTCGTTTACTTAAAGTAATTTTTTTTCCGTGGTGATGACGGTGAGGAACTCAGACCCGCGGTGTGCGTCACGTGACTGTGGTATGGCGGTAATCCGATTACCGCCCCAGGCCTAGTCATAACCGAGGCCAAGGAGGCCCGAGGCCTGTTTTTCTTGTTGTCATAACACGATGTGCGCTTTAGTATCAGTTGCTCTGCCAGGGAATTTTCCACCATAACTTAAAGTATTTTTACTGTGTCACATGTATCATTTCATACAGATGCACTTGAACGTTTCACTCCAGTATCCCGGCTTGGAGTACTTTGGCAACTTTCCATTTTGTTGATAATGTCTGAAGACGTTTTTCCAGACACGATTATATGCAAAAAGCTTCCAGATCAGAGAAACATGCACAGCTGGTATTCATGATCTAGGTGAAATAATATTTGTCATTTTGTTTTACTTTACTTTATTTTATATCAGGACTAATCACCAGCGTTTAGAACGTTACTTTTAAAAAGTAATTAGTTATACTGTTACTGTTACTCACTACTTGTTTCAAAAAGTAACTGAGTTAGTAACTGAATTACTCTATAATAAAAGTTACTCATTACCAGGGAAAGTAACTATTTGCGTTACTGTAAAAAAAAAAGTTCCTATATGTCAAAGATATTTTTTTGCAGTTTTCACAAGTCAGTGTAAATGAGCAGAACAGACAGGTGTTTGTATGTACGATCATGTTAAACATGAAACTGAACCGAATGGAATATGATATATTTGATTATTATTAATTATTATTACTTAATCTTTTTATTAAAGTAGGAATACGGTCCTATTCAAAGAGAATGTGTAGGAACAGGAGTAAAAGAAACATGTTTCAACCTCTCTGTCACCACTATTGCCACACGCTGGAGAACTCCACTGTTACATATTTGTCCTGATTTTCTGCGCATTTGTAAAAAAAAAAAAACTTGCCTTTCCCGCATTTCTTATGGTCCCTGAATGCAGGGCTGTCAAACATACGGCCCGCCGGAGATGATTTAATTCGGCCCCTGCTCTGTAGAGCATAAATTCCAGAGTATGTAAAAAAAAAGTAAGTCTCAAGCCCATTCCTGCAATAACAGAAAGCTGCAGACCCGGAGCCGAGACATCATCAACCTTTATTGCAGACAAAAACAAACAAAAACAAAACAAAAACAAACACACAACAACATTTAGAGCAGACAACTGTACCAGTGTGGCCACAGTTCAGACTGGTAGCCCGTGGCACTGACTTTGATGTTTGTCAAGCTCATAATAATCATATTGACACAGTTGTTGAGCCGACAAATAAATCTGTACATTAAATTTCTCAAACAGCATGAAAAGTTCTGATGCCAGCAGAAACAAATAAGTGGCTGGCACTCTCCCATCCAGGTCTTTTCAGCAAAATTCTTAGACAGACGTTATATGCCACGTTGAGTTTTCGTATGCTCGAACTTTTCCAGTTTGACCACAGGTGTGCCGTATAAAGTGGGGTACAATAGGCATTAAACAGTGTCCTTTTGATGCGGCACTGTCGAAGCACGTCATCATCATCTGCCAAATCATCAGAGATAAAATGTCCCAAATATTTGTATTTGCTGCACAAGGTCAGATTATTCCCGCACAAATTAAATGGAGAAAAGTTCAAAACCTTATATCGTCTCTTGTTCTGCAAATCATTATGACACTCTTGTTTGCATTATATTTGATGTCATAGTCCACACCATATTTGGAACACACGTTTAAAAGTTCCTGCATCCCAGCACTGCTTGGACTAAAAACAACAACATCATCGGCGTACATGAGATGATTTACAAGAGTAGACCCGATCATACAGCCGGTCCTGCACACATTTAACAGCTGTGACAGTTCATCCATATACAAACTGAACAGTGCAGGAGAGAGGATTCCACCTGGTCTCACTCCATTGGAAACACCAAATGGAGCCGACACACTACTGCCCCATCTCACCTGCATCACCTGGTGGGCGTACCAGTAGGCTAAGATTCTCAATATATACTTATATAATAGGTATTCCTCGCTGACGCAGTTTGATAAATAACTTTACATGGTTCACACGGTCAAATGCCTTGGATGCATCAATGAAGCATGTGAGCATAGAGGAGTTTTTACTCTTATACTTACTTATACTTTCAGATCCACGACAGTACTATTTGTTAATAATTTATGTTTTACAATTGTTAAATTGAAAGCTGGAGGAGGTGTGTGTGGATCGGGAAGTCTGGGCATCTCTGCTGAGACTGCTGAGACTGCTGTCCCCGCGACCCGGCCTCGGATAAAGAGGAAGAAAATGGATGGATGGATGGACAATTGTTAGGTTTAGTTTAAAATTGTTAGGATTAGGGGTGGGTTAAGATTCGGCGTTTGACACCTGTCACCACCACGCACTCTTCCAAAACATTAAAGATGGCGGCATGGCGACTGATACACTGTTTTCTTCTGCTCTTTTGTCTCTTTTAAATCATTTGGAAAATATTAAATCCCTAAAACCGGAGCGAGAAACAGCGTTGGAATAAATAAGGACAGTTTTGGAAAGGCTTCCTGCCACTTGTTGCTGCGAAGTGTCTAGCGTTGCTCTGATTGGTTGATGCCGTCTGTCAATCACGGCCTACTCACTGCTGATTGTGTAGTTATTCATTTAGACTCGCCACAGCCGCTGTTGGAGACAACGTCCACCCAACATCCGTGCTTCGCACGTTGTGCCTGTACCGTGCACTCACACTCACGCTCAAGCTCACACTCACGCTCACGCTCACGCTCACGCTCACGCTCAAGCTCACGCTCACGCTCACACTCGGGGGGAAGAAACAGGTATCATGCATATCACTCTGTTTTTGGACTTCATTAGTAGTATTGACAAAATTATATATATTTAAAATTTTAAAAAAGCTTATAGGCCTGTGTAGACCTTACAATCATTAGATGATAACATGTAAATTCTTATTTATGCATATAATATTTTCTGTTTCTATTTTGAAAAAGTGTTTTAATTTAATTAAAGATTGTTTTAAATATTGGGCTTCAGCTTCAGAGCTCCAGGATCATTCGGGCTCAAACCCCTCCACCACGTTAAGGTGCCGGTAGGAGGGGTATGGAAAATGTGAAGAAAAAAATGTTTTGGGAAAATAACCTTATCATAGTGAATCCTCAACCATGTTAAAGCATAAAGAACTCCAATGAAAGCTGTCTGAGAGATGTACGTTAATGTTAATTTTCCTCCCATGATGGAACCTCCAGAACATCATCTTCTGTCTGAGACATTCACTGAGCACGTCATCTGTTGGAGCTTGTTCCTGGTGTACTTATGGATCCCCCAAAGAATAGAACTCAGTTCAATGGCTAAAGTACTATATTGCAAAAAGAAACCTGAAAAAGGCTTTGGTTTGAGCGTCCAAATGTTCCTGGGATCCTTCCCCCACGACTCGGAAACGGACAAGTGGAAGAAAATGGATGGATGGATGATGATGTTTAGTATATCTTTAATCATGGTCTCTTTTGTAGCGCTCCACAAAAGACTCGTCCATTGAAGCTTTGAACGGCAGCTCCATGAAGGCTCTGACGGTGTTCACCGAGGCTCTGCGCTTCCTGAAAGACGACGCCCTGAAAACCATCAGCACGAACAGTAACAACCGCCAGTTCCTGCCCTCGGACTTCACCTGGGTCCTGACCGTGCCCGCCATCTGGGACGACAGCGCCAAGCAGTTCATGAGAGAGGCCGCCACAAAGGTCAGGTCTGCCCCCGATGGACACAGAGGGTAGAGTTTATCTTATCTTAGTAATGTTGATGAGAGAAGCCAGGCAGGTCAGGTCTGCCCTCTGCTGGACAGAGACAGTAGAGTTTTATCTTATCTTAGTAATGTTGATGAGAGAAGCCACACAGGTCAGGTCTGCCCCCGATGGACACAGAGGGTAGAGTTTATCTTCTCTTAGTAATGTTGATGAGAGAAGCCAGGCAGGTCAGGTCTGCCCTCTGCTGGACAGAGACAGTAGAGTTTATCTAATCCAGGTGAGCTCAGTCTTTTTCAAGTGGCCATTGACTTTTAACAATTACATTTAGGCTATTAATTATAATCATAATCAGCACTTAAACATTATTAAAATCATCATGGTTCACCTAAAGCATCCAGATTAATATTTGGTGGCATTATACCAAACCGAAATAACAGGAAGCAGTAAACAGAGATCCTAGGCTTTCTCCCAATCTATGCTGCCATCTTCTGGGGACAGTCGGTATTACATTGTCCACTTTCACATTATAGCCTCTGCTGTCTACTACTTATCCAAGATACAAAATATGAACAAATAAAAACTATATGCCCACTCACAGTGTGCGGCACTGGTCAAACTTTAAAGGGAAACACTGACTTAAAAATGTCAAACCATGAACTTTCTTGCAAACAAAGAGGTAACTGTGTTTCAGGCGGGGATCGTGTCCAAGGGCAGTGAGGAGAAACTGGTGATCGCCCTGGAGCCGGAGGCGGCCTCCATCTGGTGCAAAAAGCTCCCAGCGGAGGGTTTTCTGTCCGAGAACCACAACAGGACGGCTCTGCAGCAAACCCCGGGGACTCAGTACATCGTGGTGGACTGTGGAGGTGAGATCAGGTCTAAGCTTAGTACTTGTGTCACTAGAACAACTTTCAGAGTTAATTTGGTCAGACACTAGGATGAGAGATGTTGAAATGGACGGTCCTGACAGGTCCATCAGACTGGCCAACGCACACCGGTGACATTTCTGATGATGGCCTGAAGGTGAAGGTAAAGATTTCAACATCTCTTATCCTGTGTCTGACCAAATGAACTCTGAAAGTTACATGAGATCAGGTCTATGGAGGATTGAAAGTGCCACAATTAAATACACCATTAAATAATTAAATAAATGTGTCACTAATTAATTAAATGTTTCATTCATTAAATCTGGAATTAAATAAATAAATGCACCATTAGATAATTTATTAAATGTTTAATTAATTAATTAATTAAATATGGAATTAAATAAATCGATGTATTATCAAATGTGTCATTAATTGATTAAATTGCCAATGATTCTGTGTTAAAAAAAAGAAAAATATATATATATATGTATTTATATATATAATTTATCTATTTAATTCATTATTTCATGGTCCTGTGTTGCAGTGTTACATGAATTAATTTTATCTGTCAAACTCGGCCATCAAAGTTTGATGGGCTGGTCCTAACACCTGATTGGTTACCCTGCTCATCAAGTCAAGACACATCAATTCCAGAATAATGGATTGATGCAGAGCGAGTGTCTCGTGAACATAGCCTAAGCCTATACAGGTGGCCTGATTCACCCCTACATTGGTTTGAATACTCAAACCTTGATCATGGTTTTACACCAAGCGTCAAGTTTACATTGAAAATATATGGGGGATGTTTCAATCAGGAGCTTCGCCTACAGTGACGTTGGAGCTGAGCCACGTAAACTGTAACTAATGTGTAGTTACAGGAGAGCTTGGGCTGTAAACTGAAGTGAGACACTATTGCCTGTAACAAGCAGAAACAAGAGTGAAGTCTCCAGAAATAATCACACTATCAAAGTGTGTGCACACCATAAGTACATGTGATCTGATGATGCAGTGGTTAGCGCTTTTGCTTCACAGCCAGAAGGTCCCGGGTTCAACTCAGACGGAGCCTTTCTGTGCAGATGTGCATGTTTTTCCTCCTGGTTCCCCAACAACTACAAACAATAGGTCACGCATCAGCACAGAAAGGCTCCGTCTGACTTAGGAATGATGATTAAGCGCGATCATTTTTGGACACTTGTTCTTATTTTTGTTTCTGCTTGTTGCATATAATTACATGTTTAAATACTTTCAATATAAAAAAAAGAAAGAACAATCAATAAAAATGCCTGGGGTCATGTCTTCACTTCAGTAATACTGTCCTGCAACATTAAAATGTAACACAAAACCACATTCCCTTTGCCACAACTCTCTGACAGCTCAACACCATTAATTGTTCTGTTTCATTCATACTGTATTGGTTTGGCGGTTTTGTTTTGATTGTATGATGTCACTATTCAATGGAATAATTTTCTCCATGAAAAAATCCAAACAGACAGAAGTGAGAGCTTTTATTTTTCAACTAAAATAGGAACTGTGACTGTTTTGCTGCAGGCGGCACCATCGACATCACGGTTCATGAAGTCCTGAGGAGCGGTGCTCTGAAGGAGCTGCACAAAGCGTCCGGGAACGACATGGGAGGTCAGATCGTGGACCGGAAGTTCAAAGAGTTCCTCAGAGAAATCTTCTGCAACGGTATCTGGGATGAGTTTGAGGCCAACCATCCAGGAGACGTCCAGAAGCTCATGTACAACTTCACCTTCATGAAGCAGGTGGACCAGGAGGCCAGCTTCTCCTGTCCGTACAATCTGGTGAAGGCAGCCGAGAAAAAGAAACCGATCGATAAGTTCTTTGTTCAGGTCAAAGGCGTGTCCTGGAGTGACGGATCGGTCCAAATCTCTCAGGAGAAAATGAGGTCTTTCTTTGAGGAGAGTTTGAGCGGGATCACTGCCAGCCTCAGGGAAATCCTCAAGACAAAGCTAGAAATCAAATATATTCTCTTGGTGGGAGGCTACGCTTTGAGCAAAGTTCTCCGTGATCACATCGAAAGCCAGTTTGGGTCCCGGTACGAGGTGCTGTGCCCACACCTGCCACAGGAGGCGGTCATGAAGGGGGCGGTGATGTTCGGGAAGGACAGGGCCGTCATTACGTCACGTAAAAGTGGATTTACTTACGGCTACAGCTGCTGTGAGAGGTTTGACGCCTCCAAACACAGAGAAGACAAGAAGTTCGTCACCTCTGAGGGCAACTGGTGCACAGACCTCTTCAGTAAGATGGTGGAGATCGATCAGGACGTGGCCTTTGATGAAACCAAAGAGTACACCTTCAGCCCGGTAGAGCCGAACCAGATAGCGATGAGACTCCGATTTTTCCGCACCGAGCGAGAGAACCTGGCGTACATCGACGACTGGGGCGCGCAGCAGGTCGGGCAGTTCGTGGTGGACATGCCCGACACCACCGGAGGCTTGAAGCGCCAGATCAAAATGGAGGTCGTCTTTGGTGACACGGAGATCACCGCGAAAGCCACAGACCTGCTCTCAAAATCTGAGGGAAAGGTCACCTTAGACTTCACCTCCAACAGAGACATAAGAGACAACATGTTCAAAAGTTGAAGTTTAGGTGGAAATATGTAGGCTAAGTCTCAATAGGGAACAGGGGTCATATCATGTGCTTAGGGACAAATATTAATTCACTCGGTGATGGAAAGCTACAGTAGCCACAGCTGCCCTGTGGTAGATTTTGTTTTTGCAGTTACTTAAAGCACTTAACTGTTTTCCTGCATTGTTTTTTGTTGTATTATTTTATTTCATTATGTACAAAAATGGAAAATCAACCTTTGTTAAACTAATGAAAAAGTAAAAAGATTTAACCCCTTAACTCCCACCTGAACCGAGCACATTTTCTCCAGTTTGGCTTTACCCCAGTCCAAAAGCTTCTGGAAAAAAGCTGTGAAAATAGAGACAGAACTGAGACGAAAACAATGATGGAAATGTGACAAAAAAGTGAGAAAACATTGACAAAAAAGTGACGAAAAATGGATGAAAAAGTGGCAAAAATGTCACAAAAATGTCACAAGAAATTGACAAAAAATTGATGAAAAAATGACAAAAACATGTCAAAAAAGTTACAAAAATGAGTTGAATACCCAACAAAAAAATGATGGAAAAAAAATCTGATGACGTGAGGAAAAAGATCCTCTCAGTTCAGGCGGGAGTTAAGAGGTTTACCACTGTACTTCTGCTTTCTCCCATTGAGCTGTTTGTGTAATGAATCATTTAATCACTGATGTAACTGATGACGATTTTGCCTTTGACAAAAAATATCCAAATAAACAATTGAAACCACACTGACCAAATGTTTTAAATAAAATCACTTTGCTATAGAATCTTTGGAAGGAAATAAAATGCACATTGAGAGAAAACATGATCCAGAAAAGCTTTGCCCATAATCCACTAATTCCAGTTGAATTTTGGTAAAACAAAAACAAAAAAACTCAATGCATGCTCATGTAGAGAAAACAAAAACAAATAGAGAACAGAAATCCTACATAGGGTCCTACAAAAACACTAAAATAATAAAATAGGCTGTCTTATACTCTTTCATGCCCCAAGCTCAAGTTCCTAGAACTGCACTTTTCTGGACTGAGATGTCTGATGTATTTCCTGGGATCTGCTGGAGCCACTCCTCCAGTTTGGGGGTCACTGCCCCGATTGCCCCAACGACCACGGGCACTGCTGATGCCTTCACCCTCCAGACCTCCTCCAGCTCTTCTCTGAGCCCCTGGTTTTATACATACATACATATATACGTGCCCCAAGGCTGCTGAGTCACAACAACAGCAAAAACTAAAAAATAGCGATAACAGGGTATGGAATATCGATATATAATCATAATCATAATCCACTTTATTTGTATTGCACTTTACATCTTAAAGTGCTACAGATAAAAACACAGAACATAAGCAAAAACACAGAAAAAATATATTAAGAAAATGCATTGTAAAATAATTAAGTCTTTAAATAGACTGTATAGCGCCCGAAGTTTCTTCAGCCAGCGATGTGGTTTTCTAGATTAAGCAAAATGCATAGTTCTTTCAGCTGCTCATCTACTGCTGCCATTGCTAACATTAATGAGATTAATAAGACTTGAATCATAAATTATGATAATGCTGAGTATGTTAAATCAGGCTGATTATTTATTGATTGAAGAAGTCGTGATACACGGCCACTGGGTGGAGCTGTTTCTTGGATAATGACCCCTTGACAGTGAATAGTAATTGATAAAGTAGCTTATATTTCTTCCATACAAAACAAATGTATAAACTTTAGATCGTCTTCTGACAGTGAATTGATGTCTTATCGCACTGTTTTTTTGTTTGTTTAACTATTACTATGCACAAGTGTATCCTCCATCATGAATCATTCTGTATCTGTTTCTGGAAACCCTCAGAGCCCAGGAATGAGAGCTTTTGCCAAACTCACTGTCTGCTTTCCCCGTGTCAGTGACTGCTATAAAAACACTTCTACAATAATAGTTGGAAGTTACTACGCTCTTCCACAGGCACACAGACCAGACAGGTACACATCAAGCTCAGGTAAGAACATATCACACTCTGGGAAAACCATGGCCTGTTCCTTTAAATGTCATGATGAATCCACGAAACTACGTGAGAAACTCATCAAGTGGCCTCAAAACTTCATCTTATACTACAGCTCACATCTTACCTCGCCATATTTTGGTATTGTGCCTGGCTTCCCTATTCATTTGCATGGGGGACAGAACGCTCATTTTAAACAGGTCCTGGAGCCGTTGGTTAAAGGGGGGGTATTATGCAAAATCGACTTTTTCAAGCTTGCCATCATGTTATTATGTCATTCCCTCATTAAAAATATGCCTGAAGTGTTGCCTTGGCACATTCACGTATTTCTGAGTAATCTGTAAAAACTCTGATGGCGGCCATTTTAGGGATAGGTTTGCCTGAGTCCTCCTAGGAACGCCCCCACCTCCTGGAGACGCCTCCGAGCTTTCGTCACCAGCCGAGTAACCAACCACTGCCCCTCAGCAGAACCCCCTCCCCACTGATGCCACAGACAGCGTGTGGAGGGGGCGTGTCTAAAGGGTCAGAGGTTCTTAAAGAGACAGAGGCCTATTTCAAGACATTCACTACAGCCATTTTGAGAGAGACATTTTATACAAGGCAGTTATTCTAATGTACTGCATTTACAGACCAACAGAAGGTTTGGTCATCATTGTAGTGTGATATAGACTGGTGCTATGTGACTGAAAAAAGCAGAATACCCGCTCTTTAACAAAATGTATGCATTTGTAGGAACAGGCTTGGGTTTCTATGGTTAAAAACATCTGGATTGTTCATAATTTGCGATATTTTAATGGCTAACGCTAACGGCTATAGGAACAATGCACTGAGCAGTAATGGACTCACGGACTAGACTGGCTGAGTGTCCCCGGACATCAGGACCGAACGCCGCCTCTCCTTTTTATTTCTATGATAAAGATGTATGAACCGCGCACATGACCAGTGTGGGCGCATGAGATCCAGGATGTGTATATAGTGTATGTGTTGCTTGCTTTCATGACAAGTTCAAATGTACAATTTTATTTCATTATGTACAAAAAAAGACAATATCTGAAACGATATTCAACTGTTTTAAAACTAATGAAAATGGGAAAGGATTCATACTTCTGCTTTCTCCTGTTGAATAGTGATTTATATATTTATCCTTTTGTGACTGACGACTGTCTCCTTTTTTCTTCTTTCCATTAATAACCTCATTAAATATATTTTAAATTCAATAAATCTGAGAAGAATTTATACCTGGTAGAATTTATACCTGTCTAAAATGGGGGCTGACTTGTTGATGTAGTTCTCAGAGTGAACACCAGAGGTCGCCTTTGTCTCACTATTACACCTGATTCACCTCGAGCTGCATGTTTCCTCTTGTTTGGCAAAAACTAAAGCTCCAAACTGATTTTTCATTCAGATTTTGTTCACTCTTAATCAAACCTTTATGTCATTGTTTTAAAGGACCTTCATTTGCCAAATAAAGAGTGTTTTACGGTCAGCTGTAAGTTCTCTTTTCAAGACAGAAAACATTTGGTTAAATAGAAACTTAACTGGAAACAACAAGCAGATTAAACTCAAAGTATACTGTATGTATAAGTCGAGCCGTGCCCTTATTTTTCCATGAAATATTGATTTAACAAACACAATGCTTAAAATTAATCTAGTGACTTTTAGTGCTCTTTAATGCCCAGTAGAAATCCTGTATTATGTGGGTCCGTGTACTTTTGCGTTCATTGTATTTTCGATTTGAAAAGCAATATGCAAAATCAAAAATTTAGTTTCTACATATTGTTTACCGTTGCAATATAGAAAATACTGACTATTTTGTTTTTTCATTTGTCTATTCACCTTAATCCGGGGGCTCGCGTGGGCGCCACCAGTCACTACACGAAAACAAAGCTGTTTTCAGGCCGCACAGAGAAACCGTGCAGTGTTGACTTGTCGGTGCAAATGAACATAAGACATTTTACACAAATCACTCGACTAAACATCAGATTTGACCGGAGAATATTTTCTCTCATTCTCCGTTTAAATGAACGGGCTTCGCGCTCGACCGGAAGTGTCTGGACAACGGAAGTGCAAAGCAAAGCAAAAAGTGGCAAAAGTGGGCGGGGCGGAATAAGGTGAATATAAGACACTCACTCGATAATAGACACTGTCAACACAGAAAATATTCAACTTTATTGATTACGTTGAATCCTTTTCTGCATCAACTTGAATACCCAGAAGAGAAACTGTCCTGATTAGGAGAATATAGCGCTAATAAAACTTTAGTAGATCTGTGTCTCTGTACAACACTATTCAAATAAGATTCCCATCCCTATTAAGACTTGGCCTAAAAGATTTTGACTAAATACAGCTTGATAGCAAGGAGCTACAGTTGTGTTACTTTACAAGACTTTTTATGCAAGTACAATCTAAACACATTCTAAAAACTAGATCCCTGATGTAAAAAAGTGATGTCAAGCACATATGGCAGACAGAGGATTTATTTATTTGGTTTATTTGATAGGGACAGATACAGAAACATAGACAAGCTGTAACATAAGTGTGATGGATGTAGCATAGTGTTTATAGCAAAGGCTAATTTGCAGCACACACAAAAAACAGTTAAAAGGTACAAAACATGTTATCGACGAGTCTACTTCAACTTTAACTCTTGAACATGTTGTCTCTTATGTCTCGGTTTGAGGTGAAGTCGATGATGACCTTTCCCTCAGAGTTTGAGAGCAGGTCTGTTGCTTTCGCGGTGATCTCTGTGTTGCCAAAGATGACCTCCATTTTGATCTGGCGGGCCGAGCCTCCGGTGGTGTCGGGCATGTCCACCAGGAACTGCCCGACCTGCTCCGCGCCCCAGTCGTCGATGTACGTCAGGTTTGCTCGCTCTGTGCGGAAAAATCGCATTCTCATCGCTATCTGGTTCGGCTCTACCGGGCTGAAGGTGTACTCTTTGGTTTCATCAAAGGCCACGTCCTGATCAATCTCCACCATCTTACCGAAGAGGTCTGTGCACCAGTTGCCCTCAGAGGTGACGAACTTCTTGTCTTCTCTGTGCTTGGAAGGGTCAAACCTCTCGCTGTAGCTGAAGCCGTAAGTGAACCCACTTTTACGCGACGCGATGACGGCCCTGTCCTTCCCGAACATCACCGCCCCCTTCATGACCGCCTCCTGTGGCAGGTGTGGGCACAGCACCTCGTACCGGGACCCAAACTGGCTTTCGATGTGATCACGGAGAACTTTACTCAAAGCATAGCCTCCCACCAAGAGAATATATTTGATTTCTATATTTGTCTTGAGGATTTCCCTGAGGCTGTCAGTGATCCCGCTCAAACTCTCCTCAAAGAAAGACCTCATTTTCTCCTGAGAGATTTGGACCGATCCGTCACTCCAGGACACGCCTTTGATTTTATCGAAAAAATCATCAATATTTTTCTTTTTCTCGGCTGTCCTCACCAGATTGTACGGACAAGAGAAGCTGGCCTCCTGATCCACCTGTTTCATGAAGGTGAAGTTGTACATGAGCTTCTGGACCTCTCCTGGATGGTTCTCTTCAAACTCATCCCAGACCCCGTCGCAGAAGATTTCTCTGAGGAACTCTTTGAACTTCCGGTCCACGATCTGACCTCCCATGTCGTTCCCGGAGGCTTTGTGCAGCTCCTTCAGAGCACCGCTCCTCAGGACTTCATGAACTGTGATGTCGATGGTGCCGCCTGCAGCAACAGAAAAACAAAATCACATCTATCAACACAGTGTTTTTCAACCTTTGTTGAGCCAAGGCACATTTTTGTATTGAAATAATCACGAGGCACCGCCAGCAGAACATGTGTCTTGAAGTGTCTTGACTTGGAACACCGTATAGTCTCACGAGCCACAATGCCTCAATACATCACTAATTCTCTTGTCTCAAAGAAATTGCTGGGTGGCAGGTTCTAGAATATCATGATTTCATCGGACCCAGCGGGGGCAGGAGCCAGTTTTTCCTATTAACAGCATTACACTTTCACAAGTCATAGCTAAAAAGTAAATGTGTGGATTAGAAAAATTATCCTTAATATCAGTCACTGGGTCCATGATCTCTTTGTACAAGACCAAACATTTCCTCCATATAATAGTATAGGCCTTTAGAACGCTGTGATGTCGCCTGCAACCCAGCAATGACCTGCCGAAGCAATTCTGTTGGCCCGCCAGAGAGTGACCTACTTTTGCGCTGCGTGTGGTTAAAGGAATAGGCCACCGTTTTTACATACTGAGATATGTTCTTACCTTAGCTTTGACGAGTTCTTTAGGACCTGTCTGATCTTCCCCCGTGCCTTCAGTCACGTAAACACAGCACAGACGGGGTTAGCATTTAGCCTCTCCCTCTCTCCTCTATAGCTCCAAAACAGGTCAAGATAGAAGCTACCAAGCTCTTCCACGTTTTCCCTATTTAAATATGGTTACGTGAAGTGTTCCACTACAAAGTATAATTACACAAAATTAAACAATGTGGATTTTCTAAGCGGATAAAAGGGGGAACTATATTGTAAGCGTAATAATACCAGGAGTAATTTGGCATCCGCACAGTAAAGTGAAGATTGCTGCACAGATTTCGAACTCCTGGTATTATTACGCCCCAGTCGAGGTCAGCAGCCCCCCACCCCCACTGTAAACAGTGTTGGTGAAGCACTGCTTCCCCCTCCTGAGGCGCCGGATGGTTTGCCAGAATCTCCTCGAGGCCAACCGATAGTCCTCCTCCATGGCTTCTCCGAACTCCTCCCAGACCAGAGTTTTTGCCTCTGTGACCGCCCGAGCTCCAGCACGTTTGGCCTGCCGGTACCTCTCAGCTGCCTCCGGAGTCCCACAAGCCAAAAAGGTCAGGTAGGCCTCCTTCTTCAGCTTGACGGCATCCCTTACTTCCGGGCGCCACCACCGGGTTCGGGGATTGCCGCCGTGACAGGCACCAGAGACCTTACAGCCACAACTACGAGCAGCCGCATCGACAATGAGGAGGAGAACAGAGTCCACTCGGACTCCATGTCTCCAACCTCCCTCGGAATCTGGGTCAAGCTCTTCCGGAGGTGGGAGTTGAAGACCCCACTGACAGAGGGATCCGCCAGACGTTCCCAGCAGACCCTCACAACACGCTTGGGTCTGCCAGGTCTGACCGGCTTCTTCCCCTGCCAGCGGATCCAGCTCCACCAGGTGGTGATCGGTTGACAGCTCAGCCCCTCTCTTCACCCGAGTGTCCGAGACACGCGGCCGGAGGTCAGACGACACAACTACAAAGTCGATCATCGACCTCCTGCCTAGGGTGTCCTGGTGCCACGTGCACTTATGGACACCCTTGTGCTCGAACATGGTGTTCGTTATGGACAAAGTCCAATAACAGAACACCACTCGGGTTCAGATCGGGGAGGCCGTTCTTCCCAATCACTCCCTCCCAGGTCTCACTGTCGTTACCCACGTGGGCGTTGAAGTCCCCCAGCAGAACAATGGAGTCCCCAGTCGGAGCACTATCTAGTACCCCTCCCAGGGACTCCAAGAAGGCCGGGTACTCTGCACCGATGTTGGGCCCGTAGGCCGAGACAACAGTGAGAGACCTGTCCCCGACCCGAAGGCGTAGGGACGCGACCCTCTCGTTCACCGTGGTGAACTCCAACACGTGACGGCTGAGCTGGGGGGATATGAGCAAACCCACCCCAGCCCGCCGCCTCTCCCCGCGGGCAACTCCAGTGCTGTGCGTGGAGGTGAGCCCAACTATATCTAGCCGGTATCTCTCAACCTCCCGCACAAGCTCAGGCTCCTTCCCCCCCAGCGAAGTGACGTTCCATGTCCCGAACGCTAGAAGCTGTGCATGTGGACCAGGTCGTCGAGGCACCTGCCTCTGACTGCCACCCAGTCCTCTCTGCACCCGACCCCTACGGATCACTCTGCGGGTGGTGGGTCCACAGGAGGGCGGGCCCACGTCGTCCCTTGGGGCTGTGCCTGGCCAGGCCCCGTGGGCAGAAGCCCGGCCACCAGGTGCTCGCGTTCGGGCCCCGACCCCAGGTCTGGCTCCAGGGTGGGGCCCCGGCTGCGCCATGCCAGGCGACGTATCGGTCTTCAATCATTGTGTTACACCGTCTTCTGTCTCAAGCTGTTCTTTGCTGTGTTTGTAAGTAAATGGTGGAGCTCTCAGGAGTTTTCCAGCAAATCAAAGTTTATGTTTTTCAGTCCTGAACTGGACTGGGTTGTTTCTGATTTAGAATGTAATAATCTAAGTCAGCGATAGACAGTCTGCTCTCACCTCCACAGTCCACTACGATGTACTGAGTCCCCGGGGTTTTCTGCAGAGCCGTCCTGTTGTGGTCGTCAGACAGAAAACCATCCGCCGGGAGCTTTTTACACCAGATGGAGGCCGCCTCCGGCTCCAGGGCAATTAACAGTTTCTCCTCACTGCCCTTGGACACAATCCCGGCCTGAAACACAAAGCACTCAATCTGTCTTTCAATCTAGTATGGCTAGTCTTGGCCTGTGAGCTCTGAACTGTGATCCTCCACCAGGACCTGGTGTTTCACTGGTGCAACACATGCTGTCAGAGCCCTTTGTACACAGATGTTTCATAGAGCTATCGCTCAGCTGACAGAGCACCCCACAGTAGTGATGGGCTAAACGAGCCGAGACACCGCTACAAGCATGCGCAGAAAGCAATGCCTCAGCCGAGCTGTTTCACTGCGCGCATCGTTTTAAGAAAAGTCTCGTGACTGACACAGTCACTGTGTCATTTTGTATCATGTAGTGTCGTACGCAGCGAGAAGCAACGAGCAGCAGGGGGCGCAAGTTGACCAACACCTGGCTCATCTTGTCATGTGGGATTTATGCACCGGGCGCCGATCCCGCAGGTGCTCCCGGGGTCAAGTGCCTGCTACGGGGGCCATCCAAAACATTGGACAACAGGCGAATCTGCCCTGATAACAAAATTATTCAATAGAAAACGTGTAAAGCACAAGAGCATCTCTTTTCTTCTCCATCATGTCCATATTGAAGTGCAGCGCAAAAACATTGATAGGCTAGTTTAGATGTTCGAGTTCGAGTCAGTTGATGGACTATGGTGGTTTAGTCTTTTGACTTGACATCCACTGGTAACAAAAGCAGAAATACTTCTGTGTCACAGGCATTATCCTTTATTAAATCTTGGTCAGTGACTTCATTATTAGATGGTTGTATCACTGATACGTCTCATTAATTCTCATCTTCCGTCTCTGTTCTCATTATCCAGAGCTGTTTTTCTCTTTCTAAATTCTCACTCTCAGCTGTTAAACAGCTCATTTGGTTCACATTTCTGAATGAGAATCAATGAGCTCAGTCAGTGTTGAGAGTTTGCTGTTTTCAGTCTCATTGCTGTAATGCTTTTTCACCACCAGATGGCGCCTATAAGCCTACCAACACTGCGTGATACAGTGTAACACAATTTGTAAAACTACCCCATAGCGTTAATCGCGGGCTAACAAAGCTGGATGGATGTTTTTGCGGCGTGGTAGAGACTGCACTATAGACTGCACTAGACCCTTGTCTCTGTCCAAGAGGGGGCAGACCTGACCTGTGTGGCTTCTCTCATCAACATTACTAAGATAAGATAAACTCTACCCTCTCTGTCCAACAGGGGGCAGACCTGACCTGTGTGGCTTCTCTCATCAACAATACTAAGATAAGATAAACTCTACCCTCTCTGTCCAACAGGGGGCAGACCTGACCTGTGTGGCTTCTCTCATCAACATTACTAAGATAAGATAAACTCTACCCTCTGTGTCCATCGGGGGCAGACCTGACCTGTGTGGCTTCTCTCATCAACATTACTAAGATAAGATAAACTCTACCCTCTCTGTCCAACAGGGGGCAGACCTGACCTGTGTGGCGGCCTCTCTCATGAACTGCTTGGCGCTGTCGTCCCAGATGGCGGGCACGGTCAGGACCCAGGTGAAGTCCGAGGGCAGGAACTTGTGGTTGTTACTGTTCGTGCTGATGGTTTTCAGGGCGTCGTCTTTCAGGAAGCGCAGAGCCTCGGTGAACACCATCAGAGCCTTCATGGTGCTGCCGTTCACCGACGCAATGGACAGTTCTGTGGAGGCTCGCTGCAACAGACCATCATAAAGAGTGATAAAGGGTTAGAAATGAACACTCACACTTTTTTTATGTTTCTCTATGTGAAAACTGCAATATTTGATAACAATATCAGTTCTTACGTACACATTTTTTGTTGGCATGATAACCGCCTTAAGGTTGCACAAACCGCACATTAATATTTGGTTCTGGTCCAGAAGGCACAGGCTTGAATACAAGCAACGAATGGTCTCATTCATTATACTTCCACTCTCTTGAAGTATTAACAAAGCACATATTTAATCTCTCAAATATGAAATATAGAAATTGTATTCAGGTCATTTGAAACATCCCTGCACAGTTTCTAAAATAAAATAAAAACAATCAAATTTATACAGTGTCTTTCTACTTGCTTTAGGCACTCAAAGTGCTTTACAGTAAGGAACCAGTCACCCATTCGCTCTCTCATTTTCATTCACCTGTGCACGCACACACTGGAGGTGAGGTGGGTGAAGTGTCTTGCTTTGACCTCTTTTTATTGTCGCGACTAAAGAAAGTGGACAGTGAACATTGGTCTCGTTAATTATGAATGAAACTAACATTTGCTTATTTCATGTTTTATTTTTAATGTAAAGTAGCAAGTGTCTGGACCGGAACCAGAAAAAACTGTTGTGCACAGACTCAAAAACTGTTATTATACATATATGTATTTTATATAGCTTTTTTATTCAATTGCATTGCTTTTAGGGCTTTCCAGGCTTGTTTAAACTGTAGTAAATGTTGTAGCCTCTGTCACTTGATGCAAATACATGCAAATCTATTATAGAAAACGCAATTTCAATGGCCACCGCCTGGGCGCCGCCATGTTTATTTCCCATACCGACTTTGAAGCTAAGCAGGGAAGGGCCTGGTTAGGACTGGGATGGGAGACCGTTTGGGAACACCAGGAAGCCTAGCGACAGTACTGAGTGTGTGCGTGGTTGGCGGTGCTGCTGTCCGAGGACAACCCGCTGTCACAAAAACGCGAGTGCACGAGATCTGACTGCCGTGCGTGTGCGCGCATCCAAACAGGGCGATGTGTGTGTGCACGCGTGTGTGTGTTCGTGCGTGTGTGTATGTATGTGTGCGCGCGCATCCAAACAGGGCGATGTGTGCGTGTGCGTGCGTGTGTGTATGTGTGTGCGTGTGTGTGCGTGTGTGTATGTGTGTGCGTGTGCGTGCGTGCCCAAAACCTGCTCAAACACGAGCCTCTAATCAAACGCGCTGCTCCGACTGATTTATCCTCCGTGTGAGTAAAAGCGAAAATGAAACTACAACGAGCGCATGGCCTGCACTGCGTAGTTTTTTTCTTTTTTTTTACTTTGCTGCTGTACCATTTGTTTTCTATTTTGCTTTCACGTATTGTGAGCCCAGAGGTACATTTTATTCTAAAGCAGCTTTGAAAGCATTGCCAATTGTATTGTAAGGTTATAAATACTGTCTAACAACGATCATTAGGCTATTTCAGTTCAAAACCAACTTATTACTTTTTTTTATTGTGCACTACCGTGATGCTCCAAACCACGGGTCCTGCACCGTGAACCAAACCGTTAAAGCTGAAGCCCTAATATTTATCAATAATTATTCCACTGTCTCTTGATTCCTGTTCCCCGAGTTTAGCAAAAATATTGTCGTAGTTTATAAGAAAGGAGCACGGGTGCATCAAACACTCCAATTGCAGTTTGTTTGAAAACATTTTTAGCCTTCATTCTTTTACACATTTGTAGTGGCCATAGTTTTTGGAATGGGTTGGGAACCACTGGTCTACAGCTGAACTGTGTGACGGGTTGGACATTTCTTTGTAATCACTCATAATCTCAGAATATCAAATGTGGAGACTCGCGCGGCCCGGCCGAAGGCCGGGTCTCAGCTAGTAAATGTAGAACAAAATAACAATTTCCCATTTGGTTTACTAAAGTAAGAAATTGAAAAACAAAATATGTATCTCACAGCCTCACTTTGTGTATTTTACACAATTTAAAATCCAACACTCACTTTTCCGTAGAGGGACATTTTGAAGTTTTCAAAGTAGTAGCTCTGTTTGGCCTCGGCCGCCTTCATCTTGATGTAGGTGTCCCTGGCCTTGTACCCGAAGCTCTGGAACTTCTGCTGCCGGTCGAACAGGAGACAGGTGGGGGCTTTGGGGGTGTCCAGGCCCTGCTCCAGGCCCCAGCGTTTCACATGGGGGCTGATTTCTTTATGTCTCGGGGTCATGTTGTAGGCATAACCGCTGAACGCAGTGCCCAGGTCGATCGCGATGATGTAGGACTCGCCCATGGTTGAACTATTCTAAACCAAGAGGGATCTGTCAGTAAACTCTCTGTGCTCGCTCTTACCCAGACCTGCCGGGGCGTGGTTTATTGTCAACATTTCAAATCTACTTCATTTGCCTGAGCAGAGACTGAAAGGCCCTGGAGCAATACACATTTGTTTTGCATATAAAACAATACCTTCATTGAGAATTCTTTGTTAACTTCCGAAGTTTTTTCCATGCATAATCAGCACAGGTGAAAGTAAATGCTTAAAGATATGAAAGCTCTCTGAGTTGGGTGACTTTTCTTTACTTGAGCAAGAAAAGTTATTGCCAAAATGATGTCAAAATGAATTCAGCAGTGCGTGTCTTCAACAGCTTACGCCATCAGCTGTCACCAAGGAGCGTGTGGACAAGCGGCTCAACACATCTAAATCAGTTAGCCTACCCTACACGCACACATAAGAGTGTCATGGCGGTGCTCCCGGTCTAACACTCGATATCAGCTTTTATCAGCCTCTTGTTAACAGTCAGTGCACTAGCGCTGAATCAGCATTACAAATATACAGTGCCTCTCGTAGGTATTCATACACCTTGAACTTTTGCACATTTTGTCATGTTTACAACCCTAAACATAAAGATTTTATTTTGATTTTTTTACTGAACGTTCACACACAAGTCACAGACAACTGTGAAGTGAAAGCAAAATGATACATGATTCTGTTATTTTTCAAAAAATAGAAAGTGAAAAGTGAGGCTTGCACAAGTATTCATACAGCATTTTCTGAGTGCATTAAATTGCCTTTATAACATTCCTAATGACTCCAGAATGTTCACTCCTTGGCCTAACGGTTAAATAGAGGCCACCTGTGTGTAATCTACTCTCAGTATAATTTCAGCTGTTCTTTTAGGCCCTCAGAGCTGTGGTCGGAGTGTATTGGTCACTAAACAACATCATGAAGGTCAAGGAACACCAGAGAGGTCAGGGATAAAGCTGTGGAGAAGTTTAAAGCAGCGTTAAGTTATACAAAGATTTCCCAAGATTTAAACATCTCCCGGAGCAACTGTTCAATCCATCATTCAGAAATGGAAAGAGTAAAGCACCACTGCCAACTTACCAAGACACGGCCGTTCACGTAAACCAACAAACTGAACAAGGAGAACACTGGTGAGAAATACAACCAGGTGCCCCAAGATAACTCTGGAGGAGCTGAAGTCCTGCCGCTGAGCTGGGGGAAACTGTACATGGGACAACTATAAGTCTTACTCTACACAAATCTGGCCTTCATGGACGAGTGGAAGAAGAAAGCCATTATTGAAAGGAGGCCATAAAAAATCCCGTTTGAAGTTTGTAGAAGTCATATGGAGGACACAGCTCCATGTGGACGAAGGAGCTTTGGTCAGATGAGACAAAAATTGAACTTTTTGGCCCAAATGCAAAACGTTATGTATGGAGCAAACCTGACACTGCTCAACGTCCTGAGTGCACCATCCCCAGTGTGAAATATACGGGGGGGAGCATCATGCTGTGGGGCTGCTTTTCCTCAGCGGGGACTGGGGAGACTGTAAGAATAGTTGGGAAGACGGATGGAGCCAAATATAGAGACATTTTGGAGGAAAACCTGCTGGAGTCAGCAAGAGAACTGAGGCTGGGGCGGAGATTCACCTTCCAGCAGGATAATAACCCTAAACACAAAAATAAATCTACAATGGAATGGTTCAATAAAAACATATTAATGTGTTACAATGGCCCAGTCAAAGTCCTGACCAAAATCCTATTGAAAATCTGTGGAATAATCTGAAAACTGCTGTTCACAAACGCTCTCCTTCTAATCTGACTGTTTTGTAAAGAAGAATGGGCTAAAATGTCAGTCTCTACATGTGTAAATCTTGTAGAGTCAAACTCCAAAAGACTTTCTGCTGTTATTACAGCAAAAGGGGGTTCCACAAAGTATTAATTCATGCTGTATGAATACTTATGCAAGCCCCACTTTTCACTTTTCTATTTTTTGAAAAATAACCGAATCATGTATCATTTTGCTTTCACTTCACAGTTGTCGGTTACTTGTGTGTGAACGTTCAGTCAAAAAATCAAAATAAAATCTTTATGTTTAGGGTTGTAAACATGACAAAATGTGCAAAAGTTCAAGGTGTATGAATACTAACGAGAGGCACTGTACATCAGTGTGAACCAAAAATCCTCTACCAGAAGCCTTCTTTACCTCAGGCCTGGGATACAGTCAGGGAATAGTTACTTCTACAGATCCTTCCTTAAAATGTTTCAGCTCTTTGCACCAAATGACCTGGTGTTGTAGGACTGGAGCTTTAATCAACATGCAAATTCAAGTCACTTTGACTATGCGCAAAATTTACCTGGGATGGGCAACTTAATGCTCAGAGAATAAAACATCCCAGTGTTTGTGTAGCTGCTGCTGAAACACAGCCCCGCCCAAATGTAAAACTCCAACGGCCTTCACCTGTAACAACTTTTCAACCATCTCTGTCCTGGGGTTTGTCTCTATGTGCAGCTTTGGAAAGTAACCGAGTAAAAGTACTGCACTCAAAGACAGCTTTTCAGTAATTGTACAAGTAAGTATATTTTGCAATCAATACTTTAACTTTTACTGCACTCCAATTCAGAGTCTGTATGTGTACTTTCTACTCCACGACACAGCATGTGTTTAACTGGACAGGCCCAGTTCTAAAGGGTGCATTGTAGCCTCAAGTGTAGTATAATCAGAGTCAGTTTAAACCTCTTACCACCCGCCAAAACCAAATGCATTCCCTCCTCTTTGCCATTGTCATCACTTTTTATTTCCCCTATGTGTTTTTGTCACTTTTTTTTAATACTTTTTTGCTGCTCTTTTGTCACTTTTTTGTTGGATTTTTGTCACTTTTTTGCTGGATTTTTGTCTTTTTTTGTTATTTCTCTGTCCAAAGACAGAACAGTAACTCAAAGATCTTTCATTCCTGTTCATATTGAGTGAAGCAAGTTTGACAAAAATGGCTATGGCTCCATGTATAGAGATACAGAGTATAAATAACAATGACCTGTTCCTCTCTGTGGTAAAACTATTGCAGAGCAACGCCCCGCCCTCTGCTCTGTCTCGAAACAGGTCTGCACAAAGCCGTCAGCTTTCCGACGAATCGACTGGCAACATGTCTGGGTAAGATGAATGATCAGTAATATATCAATAATTAATCGCAGTTAAATCTAATAGGTTTTAAGTTGTTTTTCAAATAGCAGATCTCAGTTGTTTTGCAAATGTTGTTTTTTGTGTGTCTATGTGTCTATGCATGTCTGCTGAACGTGTGGTTTAACATTTACCAATGTGCTCTTTAACCTCTTAACTCCCACCTGAACGGATCCCATTTTCTCCAGTTTGTCTTTACCCTAATCAGAAAGCTTCTTGGGAAAAAAGCACCAAAACAGCCACAAAGAAATGAGAAGAAAACAAGGATGTAAACGCAACAAAAATGTGACAAAAATTCAACAAAAATGTGACAAAAATTCAATAAAAATGTGACAAAAATTCAACAAAAAATAACAAAAAAACAACAAAAATGTGACAAAAATTCAACAAAAAATGACAAAAATTCAACAAAAATGTGACAAAAATTCAACAAAAAAGTGACAAAAATTCAACAAAAAATGACAAAAATTCAACAAAAATGTGACAAAAAATCAACAAAAATGTGACAAAAATGCCCTCGCCTTCACCACACCCGGTTTACTCCCCTGTCCAGCCTCCCTCTCTGACCTCACCCTCAACGCCCATCTCTGCCCCTTCTCCCATTCGCTCCCCCTGTTCCCGCCGCCGGTTAAGCCTCGCAAGGAAAAAAACAACGCGAGGAAAAAGATCAGTTTTGTGGGTCTTAGCTTTCAAATGAGGTGTTACACAGCCAAAAAAAGGACAAAATGCATTTGGTTTAGGCGGGTGGTAAGAGGTTAATGCATGGGTTTATATGTTTGTATGTTTACAATGAGCACTGTGTGAACTGAGTGTTGATTTGAAATCATTGCAAATCAATCAGAAGATAAAATAGCCATTAGATGTTTCTTTAAACTTTAAACTGGATGACAAAGTGGGATTCACAGGGAGCGTCTTCAATGTTTAACCCCTTAACTCCCACCTGAACCGAGCACATTTTCTCCAGTTTGGCTTTACCCCAGTCCAAAAGCTTCTGGAAAAAAGCTGTGAAAATAGCAACAAAACTGAGGCGAAAACAATGATGGAAATGTGACAAAAAATGACGAAAAAATGACTAAAATTTGACAAAAAAATGTGACAAAAAAATTACAAAAATGTGACAAAAATGAGAAAAAAATGTGACAAAAAATGAGAAAAATGTGACAAAAAATGAGAAAAAATGACAAAAAAAGTGACAAAAAAATGAGTTGAATACCCCAATAAAATTTTGGAAAAAAAATCTGATGACGTGAGGAAAAAGATCCTCTCGGTTCAGGCAGGAATTAACAGATTGAAGCTCAGCACAGACTACACGATTTGAGCTTTAATTTTTTGACCCCGTAAAGTCCATGTTCTCGCCATTTACAACATCGACAATTTTCAGAGACTTTCGAGAGAGTGTTCCGGACGTTTGTGTTGGAAACTAGAAATGTCAAGCTTTCGCAAAAGCCCTCCCTGGTCCTTCTACGCCTCCGCGGAGCCGTGGAACATTGTCAGTAAATTTACTTCAAACGTAGAGGTTCATCCTCCAGGAACATTTCAGTTCAGTTCAGATTTTTTTTAATGAATAAATAGAAAACCATAATCTAACAATAGTAATCATCATACAATAAAATAAAACAAGCCTTTTCCACATCCAAACTGTGTCCAAAAGGATTGGAATAGAAAATACACAGCAAAACAAAACAAAAACTGTAGATTGCTATTTGGGCCATGGAAATTCAGAAAACGTTCACACAGTTCAGCGTTGCAGGTTCAAGTCCTGAACTTGTTTCTAGTTCTGTCAAATAGAAGTAAAAGTCGGCGACACAAAGATGCAGGATTATTTCCAGTGGATTTGATTAGAAAAGCAGTTCGACCTCAGCCCCCCGAGACGGAGGAGGCAGAGGAGAGACGCAGCTGAATAGATCGACTCCAAACTAAACTCTGTTTGTGGTTGAAATGGAGCTGAAAACAGTGGCTCTTGTGAACTTTTGGTGATATAAAGTTGTGCTGTTTGGCGTGGGGCTGTGTGTGCCGCTGTTATGACAGAGAAATGAAAAGGGAGGAGCTGCTGTGAGGTCACTTCTGGTGCAGGCTCCTCTGTCAGAACACCTCCACTGTGAGGTCGGGAAGTGCAGACTTTCTTTGGATGGGGACGGAGGGTCAATCAGGAATCAGAATCATTTTTTCCGTAGGATGGGAAAGGCCTGCCACTCTCTGATTGGCCAGTTGCCTACATCAGCAGCCAATGATATGTGGAGCTCCAACCATGATGCCACCACAACAAAAATACACTAGCTTAAACTAATCAGGTGGGGGATAAGAGGTTAATAGAGGTGTATTTTTAGTGGAGCCTGTGGCGGTGAGGACCTTACAGTGAAGGCCTGCAGGCAGGACCTCTTGAAATTCGGGCTGTCCACAGAACAACTATTAGTCGTTCACTGCACAAATCTGGTCTTTATGGCAGAGTGGCTAGAACAAGCCCTTTTTGAAAGAAAGCCACAAAAAGGTCCTGTTTCTGTTTGCCAGAAGCCACATGGAGGCCACACGGGGGCTTCTGGCAAACAGAAACAGGACTTCTTATGGTTTTCTTTTTAAAATGCCACTCTGTCATAAAGACCAGATTTGTGCAGTGTGCCACTAATAGTTGTTCTGTGGACAGTTTCCCCCACCTGAGCTGCTGCTCTCTGCACTTCAAACAGGGTCATCATAGGCTTCTTGGTAACAGCTGTGGTCAGTGCTGTCCTTGTTTGGTCAGTGAGTTTAGGAGGACGGCCGGGTCTTGGTAGGTTTGCAGTGATGTCAGACTCTTTCCTTTCCTGGATGGTGGATTTAACTGGACTTTGAGACATGTTTTTATAACCTAACCCAGCTTTATGCTTCTCAATAACTTTATCTGGTGTGTCCTTGGACTTCATGATGCTTCTGCTCCACAATAGTCTCTTCACAGACCCCTGAGACCATCACAGAGCAGCTGTATTTGAACTGACATTAGACACAGGGAGACTCTGTTTAGTCATTGGGTCAACATGTGATCATTCAGGAATCATCAGGAAACTTCTGAAGGCAATTGGTTTCACTAAAAGGAAAGGGGGCGGGACTTTTGCACATCACACTTTTCAGTTTTTTATTTAAAAACAAATCTAAATCATGTATTCATTTCATTTCACTTCACGATTGTGTGTCACTTAGTGTGTCTTTCACATAAAATTTCAGTTAAATATATTTATTTGGTCGCCCCACGTGGGAGGTGTTCCAGGCATGTCCTAGTGGGACAAGGCCTTGTGGAAGACCCAGGACACGGTGGTGGGACTATGTCTCCGAGCTGGCCTGGTGTCGCCTCGGGGTCAGAACAGCTGGAGGAGGTGTGTGTGGATCAGGAAGTTTGGGCATCTCTACTGAGACTGCTGCCCCCGCGACCCGGCCACGGAAAAAGCGGAAGAAAATGGATGGATGGAAATATATTTATTTTCATTGTCCATAGTATGGCAAAATGTCGAAAAGTTAAAGGGGCGCCCAAACGTTTGCATACCACTGTAGATACTGTTTATAGTACTGTATAATATACAGTAGAGAAGTAGATTATTCATGTTCCACAGTGGATTAGACTTCTCTTTCTAGCAACTTTACTAAAGTTTATTCCTTGTTTTTTTCCTCTCTAGTTGTGGCAAAAAACGACCAGCATCAGGGTAAGTCTCTCTTTTATCAACGTTTTTGAACTGATACAGTATGAAAATAAAAAATCACATTTTGGTTTCTTTAAAGGTCAGAGAAAAACAGCCCTGATCCCGGGATGTCTGCCAGGTGTGTCCTTGTGAAAAAGTTCTAAACACTTCAGTGCTCTGTTAAAGGGTGTAACATAATCTGCATTATTGTGTGACAGAGAGGCTCATCTCAGTAAAGAACTCGCTGATATGCACGAGTTTTACGAAAAGAAAATGTCCAACACCAAGTGAGTCTCCTGTTCATTCACCAAACCATAATATCCAGTCAGAACCCCGGGTACCAGGACTCTGTGTGCCCTCCACAGGTCAGAGCTGGAGAATGCTATAAAAGGGCAGAAGAAGGCGGAAGACGAGCTGAGGTCCTTCAAAGACAGGTCTGTAACAGGTTCATCTCAGGACATTTTACAACTTTATATTCTTATTTTCAAAAGCTCTCTCACCAAAAGTCAACACCAGTTGTTTTTCCGGTGTAACACTGTTTATTGTCCCACCAAAACATGGAAAACGGGTTCAGCCTCGACATTACTGTGAAAACGAGGCAGACAGAGGGAGAGAGATGAACACATGACAAGTCGACGAATCTGTTAAAGCCCGAGGAAGGTTACCGAAGTTTAGCAAACTTATACTAGATGTAGTCACGCAACCTGTTGGCTATTCAGAATGCATTTGGTTTAGGCGGGTGGTAAGAGGTTAATGCATGGGTTTATATGTTTGTATGTTTACAATGAGCACTGTGTGAACTGAGTGTTGATTTGAAATCATTGCAAATCAATCAGAAGATAAAATAGCCATTAGATGTTTCACGTTACTCTGATGAATTTGTTTTCGACATTTCAGGATAAACTGTCTGTGCTGGTCGGGCAAAATCAAGGGAACTTGAAACTGGATGACAAAGTGGGAACCACAAGGAGCGTCTTCAATGTTTAACCCCTTAACTCCCACCTGAACCAAGCACATTTTCTCCAATTTGGCTTTACCCCAGTCCAAAAGTTTCTGGAAAAAAGCTGTGAAAACAGCAACAAAACTGAGACGAAAACAATGATGGAAATGTGACAAAAAAGTGACGAAAAATTGATGAAAAAGTGACGAAAATGTCACAAAAATGTCACAAGAAATGGACAAAAAAATGACAAAAATGTGATAAACATTTGACAAAAAAGTTACAAAAATGAGTTGAACACACAAAAAAATGATGGAAAAAAAATCTGATGACGTGCGGAAAAAGATCCTCTCGGTTCAGGTGGGAAATAAGACGTTGATAGTACTTTGGATTTGTTTGCTTTGAAAAAATGGTTGATTGAAGCTCAGCACAGACTACACGATTTTTTCAGTCTCAAAAGATTTTGTGAAGAATGGTGGTAAATGAATTATAGAAGGACTGGAGTTCACACATAACGACTGAGAATCGTAAGAGCGGCCACACCGGTCTGTCAGACAGATGATGCTGATACTAAAACAAAGTGATGCGTCTCTGCAGGGGCATAGGCGACCCAGGCGGCTGCCTAGGGCGCCATCTGCTGGAGGGGGCGCCGAATTGAGCTTCAATTTTTTGACCCCGTAAAGTCCATGTTCTCGCCATTTACAACATCGCCAATTTTCAGAGACTTTTGAGAGAGTGTTCCGGACGTTTGTGTTGGAAACTAGAAAAAGCTTTCACACACGCCCTCCCTGGTCCTTCTACGCCTCCGCGGAGCCGTGGAACATCATGGTGAAAATCAGTAAATTTACTTTAAACGTAGAGGTTCATCCTCCAGGAACATTTCAGTTCAGTTCAGATTTTTTTTAATGAATAAATAGAAAACCATAATCTAACAATGATAATCATCATACAATAATATGAAACAAGCCTTTTCCACATCCAAACTGTGTCCAAAAGGATTGGAATAGAAAATACACAGCAAAACAAAACAAAAACTGTAGATTGCTATTTGGGCCATGGAAATTCAGAAAACGTTCACACAGTTCAGCGTTGCAGGTTCAAGTCCTGAACTTGTTTCTAGTTCTGTCAAATAGAAGTAAGTCGGTGACACAAAGATGCAGGATTATTTCCAGTGGATTTGATAAGAAAAGCAGGTGGACCTCAGCCCCCTGAGACGGAGGAGGCAGAGGAGAGACGCAGCTGAATAGATCGACTCCAAACAAAACTCTGTTTGTGGTTGAAATGGAGCTGAAAACGGTGGCTCTTGTGAACTTTTGGTGATATAAAGTTGTGCTGTTTGGCGTGGGGCTGTGTGTGTGTCTGTTATGACAGAGAAATGAAAAGGGAGGAGCTGCTGTGAGGTCACTTCTGGTGCAGGCTCCTCTGTCAGAACACCTCCACTGTGAGGTCGGGAAGTGCAGACTTTCTTTGGATGGGGACGGAGGGTCAATCAGGAATCAGAATCATTTTTTCCGTAGGATGGGAAAGGCCTGCCACTCTCTGATTGGCCAGTTGCCTACATCAGCAGCCAATGATATGTGGAGCTCCAAACATGATGCCACCACAACAAAAATACACTAGCTTAAATTAATCAGGTGGGGGATAAGAGGTTAATAGAGGTGTATTTTTAGTGGAGCCTGTGGCAGTGAGGACCTTACAGTGAAGGCCTGCAGGCAGGACCTCTTGAAATTTGGGCTGTCCACAGAACAACTATTAGTCGTTCACTGCACAAATCTGGTCTTTATGGCAGAGTGGCTAGATCAAGCCCTTTTTGAAAGAAAGCCACAAAAAGGTCCTGTTTCTGTTTGCCAGAAGCCACATGGAGGCCACACGGGGGCTTCTGGCAAACAGAAACAGGACTTCTTATGGTTTTCTTTTTAAAATGCCATAAAGGCCAGATTTGTGCAGTGTGCGACTAATAGTTGTTCTGTGGACAGTTTCCCCCACCTGAGCTGCGTCTCTCTGCACTTCATCCTTGGTCATCATAGGCTTCTTCGTAACAGCTGTGGTCAGTGCTGTCCTTGTTCGGTCAGTGAGTTTAGGAGGACGGCCGGGTCTTGGTAGGTTTGCAGTGATATCAGACTCTTTCCAATCCATTTTTAAAATCTAAATCAAGTATTAATTTCATTTCACTTCATGATTGTGTGTCACTTAGTGTGTCTTTCACATAAAATTTCAGTTAAATATATTATTTTCATTGTCCATAGTGTGGCAAAATGTCGAAAAGTTAAAGGGGCGCCCAAACGTTTGCATACCACTGTAGATACTGTTTATAGTACTGTATATATACAGTAGAGAAGTAGATTATTTATGTTCCACAGTGGATTAGACTTCTCTTTCTAGCAACTTTACTAAAGTATATTCCTTGTTTTTTTCCTCTCTAGTTGTGGCAAAAAACAACCAGCATCAGGGTAAGTCTCTCTTTTATCAACGTTTTTGAACTGATACAGTATGAAAATAAAATTTCCCATTTTGGTTTCTTTTAAGGTCAGAGAAAAACAGCCCTGATCCCGGGATGTCTGCCAGGTGTGTCCTTGTGAAAAAGTTCTAAACACTTCAGTGCTCTGTTAAAGGGTGTAGCATAATCTGCATTATTGTGTGACAGAGCGGCTCATCTCAGTAAAGAACTCGCTGATATGCACATGTTTTATGAAAAGAAACTGTCCAACACCAAGTGAGTCTCCTGTTCATTCACCAAACCATAATATCCAGTCAGAACCAGAACCCCCGGGTACCAGGACTCTGTGTGCCCTCCACAGGTCAGAGCTGGAGAATGCTAAAAAAGGGCAGAAGAAGGCGGAAGACGAGCTGAGGTCCTTCAAAGACAGGTCTGTAACAGGTTCATCTCAGGACATTTCACAACTTTATATTCTTATTTTCAAAAGCTCTCTCACCAAAAGTCAACACCAGTTGTTTTTCCGGTGTAACACTGTTTATTGTCCCACCAAAACATGGAAAACGGGTTCAGCCTCGATATTACTGTGAAAACGAGGCAGACAGAGGGAGAGAGATGAACACATGAAAAGTCGACGAGTCTGATAAAGCCCGAGGAAGGTTACCGAAGTTTAGCAAACTTATACTAGATGTAGTCATTCAGACACAGATACAGAACATAGACATATAATAAGAATATCATGAAAAAGTGCATTTACTTCTGTTATTCAACTTAAACTGTGAAACTGATGACTCATTACATGCAAGTGAGAAATGTCAAGCCTTTATTTGTTATAATTTTGATTACTATGGCTCAGCTTGTACAAACCCAAATTAAAAATCTCATAAAATTAGGATATTTTCAAATCAAATCATCAAAATTATAACAAATAAAGGCTTGATATCTGTCACTTTGCATGTAATGTGTCTATATCATATTAGTTCATATTTTAAGTTGAATTACAGAAATAAATGAACTTTTTCATGACATTCTATTTATATGACTCTTGTAACTAAATGTTTTCTGCTTGTGCAGATTGACTCTGGGCCTGTCTCCTGCACTGAATGCTGCAAAAGGAAACATGACCAGCCCTGTGAATATGACACGACTCAGGGAGATGTACCAACATCTGAGGGTGAACGAGTGGCCCAAAGTCAGAGGCAAACTCCGAAACGAGAAATACAGTCCGGAAACAGCTCGGAAAATCATCCAGGTACAGCTGTGAAGAGTTTATGAACCAGGGCCGAGAAACCTTTTCCCTTTGCCCCCAAAATGTTGTAAATATCAGTCAGATAAAAAGCCACACACATTCAGATTCATTCGACTCGTCGGAGAGTCAGTTGCAAACATTAATGCAAATACAAGGACCTAAACACATTACTAAAATTACCCAAGGTGGTCCATAGGAGCGGTGCATAGGAGTTTTTACAGCAGTCGTGTACAAACGGGGTTCCTAAGGCCCCTGTCTACACGAAGGCAAGGTGAGGACTAAACGCAAAATATCACTCCAGTGTATCATCCATACGAGCCCGGCGTTTTGGGGTTTTGTAAACGAACATTTTCCAAACATATCCCAGTGGAAAGATCGCAAAATGCCGTTTACGTGGCTCTGTTGTTACGTCTCCACAACTTTTACTAAAACTATGACATCACAGCCCCAGAGTCTGTGATCCATAATTGACCTTACTTCGCTCCTCTTTGCTCCACCGCGGTTCGCGAGCCACAGGCGACAAGCCACAAGTAGAAAAACTCTGCAGAGTCAGTCTGTGTTTTTGGACAGTACTTTTTACAGACATTTTACTTGGACAGTAAAAGTCTGGCCACTGACTGGTTTTTCTGCTTTAGTCCCGTTTTGTCTGAAGAATAAACTCTCCTCCTCATCTCTTCTGTAGATCTTAAATCCTTGAATCTGTTTCATTTACACTGCATCTACAACTTGTTCTATTATCTGTGTTATGACCCGGCTCAGCTAGTTAAAGGAAGTAACAAAAACCAAGATGTAAAATGGATAAATAAAGTTGTAATTTAATAAAAGGAGTGTAAAAGGTAAATTTAACAAAGGAGTGACAAAAATAACCAAACAAAGGCTATTTACAGTATTTACAAAAAGGTTTAACCAAAACCGTATTTGTCAAACTAAACAGACGAAATCAGGCCTAACAACGAGTGTCACTTGATTCCACGTCACTATAATATAATGAACATCCCAAGAAGTGACACAAACGAAACACAACACACAGAAGGCGTGGTCCCTGGATTCACAACATCCTTAACTACACTAAGGGACACAACACAAAAGGGCATACTGGCCACAGCCCCGAATATTGCAAATTGTGGGCTTTTATAGGTGTGGCTGCAGCAGGTGGTTGATTGGGGGCCAGGTGTTCCGATACCACACCAGGACCAAGAACGAGCCGCCAACCAGAACCAAGCCTGAAACAAGTCCTCCAATCGCAGGCCAGAGCTCTCACAGCCAGGTTTTCATGGAAGGAACGGACAGGTTTAGGCCTCACAAACAAAAATATACAAAAAGATTGAAGCCTGGAGGCCTGGAGCCGTAACAATCTGACTAGCTTCATTTGGGCACACACATTTACTGAGCTGGCTCCATGTTTACAGAGAGAGTTTCTGAAATCAGAAGTGTTTTGCCTTCGTGTGGATTTAGGCCCTGTCCATACGCAGTCAAGGTGAGGACTAAGATATTGCTCCTCTTGCCTCTCCCAACAAAGTTCACAGTGCCCCCTGAATCATGGCACGGGGCCGAGCGTCACTGCACATCCCTGCAACGTCAGTGTGACTTCTGTCTTAAAAAATAAGAGAGGAAGCTTTTTTACTGATGCGTTTCGGTGTGCGTGGCCTTTAAGATCCCCCTACGTAAATCTGTCCTCTGCACTTGAGGAGCAGTGGGCATTTGCTCCTCAAATGGCATGTGGGAAATGGAAATGGATGCCCACATGGACAGAACGGCTCGATTGATTATATTCACCTAAATGTTTGCAGATTGTTTGTGTTAAAGTGATTGATTATAACCCCTGAACCTTGCAGGACGTCTTTGAAGAAGCTGTGACTGGTATGGACTCGGTGAAAAAAGCTTTGTACACAATATTCACAGAAAATATGTCTCAGAACGAGCTTCCTAAAAAGGTATTTCATCTGCAGCGTCATCACAGAACTCTGTCCACAAAGTTAACCATGTCTCCTTTAGGTCCAGGATCATCTGAGCTGCAGCCTGGAGAACCTGCAGTTCGCGCTCTTCCACAGCAACAAACAGGTGTGTTTTCTGAACACAAACACAGCACGCTGACAGCAACTGAACTAACCTTTCTCCTCTCAGGACTTGCGTAGTGCAGCTGTGAAGAACGCTCCAGAGGTGTGCAGAGAACTGCTGTCTGAGAGCTTCTGGTTATTCAGTCTGATGGCCCTGAGTAAAACCCCTCTGCAGCCTCAGTGGGACAGCCTCAGTGCAGTCGATCCCTGGGACTGTTTCCCTGCTGAACTTACAACACACTGTGCAAGGTACGTTCAGAGCATTTTCACACATATGGAGTGCTCTGTGGACCGTCCGGAGCCCGCTCAATTTTTTCAAAATTAGTTCAGTCGCATTTACAGAATCTTGCTCCAAGATCCGCACCCCTTCAGTGTGTCAGATCTGAGCCAGGCGTACACAAATCACTACTGGAAAAATGATTAAAAGTATGGCCATACAAATGTATTTGTATAGCGCCTTACAACAGGCAGAAGGTGCCCAGGGCGCTTTCCAGAATAGAAACAAGAATCACAATAGACATCAATAAAAACACAAATGTACATAAAAACACAAGTCGAGTCGGTGGCTCTGTATCGAAAGCTTGTCTGAAAAGATGTGTCTTCAACTCTGATTTAAAAACACTCAACTCAGTCATGTGCTGCTCTAAACTGGTTTAAGTCCTATCTCGAGGACAGGACGTACTTTGTTGAAATTGGCAACTGTGTCTCAGACAAAATTGCCATGACCTGTGGAGTCCCCCAGGGGTCAATCTTGGGACCCCTCTTATTCAACTTGTACATGCTTCCATTGGGTCAGCTAATAAACAGCAACAATGTGTCGTACCACAACTATGCAGATGACACTCAGATCTACGTGTCACTGACGGCTGGTGAACATGGGCCTGTAGATACACTCTGTCACTGCATCCAACAGATCAGTTTGTGGATGCAAAACAACTTTCTCCAGCTAAACTCTGAGATCATTGTTTTTGTCCCACAGACTCAAAGACATCTCAAGTCTCTCTCTCTAAAACCAAAAAATCAGGTTAGAAATCTAGGAGTGATCATGGACTCAGACCTGAACTTAAAGTGTCAAAACCAGACTTAGAGAGACTTATCCATGGGTTTGTCTCCAGCAGGTTAGACTGTAACGGCTGCAGAACATCCAGAACCAGGAAATACGACCATATTAGTCCAGTGCTCTGGTCTCTGCACTGGCTTCCTGTCACTCAGAGACTTTAAAACAGCTCTGCTTGTTACAAGTCTTTTCATGGTTTAGCTCCAAAGTACATCTCTGACATGTTAGAACCGTGTGAACCATCTCAGGGAGGGGTCTCCTGGTGGTTCCCAGAGTCAGGACTAAACACAGTGAGGCTAAAGCTAAAATCTGGAACAGTCTTCACGAGGATGTGAGACAGGCCTCAACTCTGACAATGTTCAAATCCAGGCTGAAAACAGTTCTTTTTGCTCGTGAATATGACTGAAAGTATTTTATCTGCACTCGTGCGTTTTGTAATTGATGAATTTTATGTTGATGTTTTATGGATTTTATCTATTTTCTTGTCATTTTGTGAAACTGTGAAGCACTTTGAATTGCCTTGTGTATGAATTGTGCTCTACAAATAAACTTGCCTTACCTTGAAGCTGTACCAGAAGTGCGTTCCACAGCTTTGGGCCTTGGACGGCAAATGATCCAAACTTTTTGTATTTGAACTTGGAAGTGACTAGGGAGGTGTGTTCAGAGGAGTGCAAATATCATGACGGTCCCAGGTTCGATTCCCCCATATACAAAAGGCTGGAATAAATGTAGTGTGTGAGTGATTGGTAGTGGTCGGAGCGACCAGTGGCACAGATTACAGTAGCCTCTTTTCTATCAGTCTATCCCTGGGGCAGCTCCAGCTACAATGGCAAGGCAAGGCAAGGCAAGGCAAGTTTATTTGTAGAGCACAGTTCATACACAAGGCAATTCAAAGTGCTTCACAGTTGCATAAATATAAGAAAACAAATACAATCAATACAAACATCAACATAGAATCAATCAATCATAGTAAGAGGCAAGAGTGTAGATAAAATACTTTCAGTTATATGTATTTTTAAGTCTTGTTTAGATTCGCTCTGTCTTGAGCACTACTTCGCTCTCACAATGGTAGTTACAACCACAGAGTCTGGCGTGAATGAATAATGACTACAGCAAAGCACTTTGAGGCACTTGGTAACACAGGCTTGTAAAGCGCAATAGAAGTGTAAACCAATAATGTTGGGAATTTATTTTGTTTAATTGATTGAGTCAGATTCTTCTACTCTGCTCCACAGTGAGGATCCAAACAAACCGAGTGATGTCGGACAGCATCAGCTGATTTCTTTGGATGCTATGAAAATCGAAGAAGACTATCTGAAGAGGCAACCGTTAAACCAAAAAAACAGAGATTGTCATCTGAGGAGCAGTAAGAAATGGCCAGACTGGCATTTTTATTTATTCTATACAAAGACTACAGGATTAGGATTGCAGCTTCATTTGCAGAGTGCCTTTCACAGACATGGTCTCAGCACTGTACAGGGGACAGTTTACATTCTCTCCACTTCATCCATTCATTCACTTACACATTGTTCATCATCCAGGATAGTTCTCCTTTGTGATGCATGCACCAAATTTGTCAGGAATGTTCTCTGGGTGCAACTATTTGAGAAAAGCCCATGAGCCTCTTAACAATTTGTAGTAGAGATGTTGATTTTGAGAAGAAAAAAAAAAGCAGTTTATTGAAATTTTATTTGGAACGTAATCTTCAGAGTTGGCTGGATAGTAATAAGTTAAAACAAGAGGCGGAATTAAGAATATACAGTGGGCGCCCTTTTAACTTTGACATTTTGCCACATTATGGACCATAAACAAATTAAACTGACATCCTATGTGAAAGACACACACTGAGTGACACACAATGTCAAAGTGAAATTAAATGTATACATGATTTAATTTTTTTTAATAAATAAAAAAACTGCAAAGTGTGATGTGCAAAAGTCCGGCCCCCTTTCCTTTTAGTGAAACCAATTGCCTTCAGAAGTTTCCCGATGATTTGTGAATGATCACATGTTGACCCAGTAACTAAACAGAGTCTACCTGTGTGTAATCTAATGTCAGTTCAAATAGCTGCTCTGTGATGGTCTCAAGTCTATTAGAGACTATTGTGGAGCAGAAGCATCATGAAGTCCAAGAACACACCAGACAGGTCCGGATATTGAGAGGTATAAAGCTGGGTTAGGTTAGAAAAAGATTTACAAATCAAATAAAATCAAATTTATTTATATAGCACATTTAAAACAACTGTTGTTGACCAAAGTGCTTCACAAAAGGTCTACAGTACAGAAAAAATAAATAAACAAAACACAATATACAAAGCAGCAAAGCACTAACAGCTCAGATTTTGGCCAACTATGTGCTAGACCGTGTTAAAAGCTTTTGCATAAAAGTGTGTCTTAAGCAAAGCATAAAGCTCAAAGCTTTGAACATCTCTCAAAGTCCAGTTAAATACACCATCCAGGAATGGGACTTCTTATGGTTTTCTTTTAAAAATGCCACTCTGTCATAAAGGCCAGATTTGTGCAGTGAACAACTAATAGTTGTTCTGTGGACAGTTTCCCCCACCTGAGCTGTGTCTCTCTGCAGTTCATCCAGGGTCATCATAGGCTTCTTGGTAACAGCTCTGGTCAGTGCTGTCCTTGTTCAGTAAGTAAAGTAAGTTTAGGAGGACGTCGTCTTGGTAGGTTTGCTGTGATGTCCGACTCTTTCTATTCCTGGATGGTGGATTTAACTGGAATTTGTAAATCTTTTTTTTAACCTAACCCAGCTTTATACTTCTCAATAACTTTATCCCGGGCCTGTCTGGTGTGTTCTTGGACTTCATGATGCTCCTGCTCCACAATAGTCTCTAACAGACCTGAGACCATCACAGAGCAGCTGTATCTGAACTGGCATTAGAAACACACAGACTCTAACATGTGATCATTCAGAAATCAGGAAACTTCTGAAGGCAAATGGTTTCACTAAAAGGAAAGGGAGCGGGACTTTTGCACATCACACTTTTCAGCTTTTTATTTATAAAAAAAAAATCTAAATCATGTATTAATTTCACTTCACTTCATGATTGTGTGTCACTCAGTGTGTGTCTTTCACATAAAATGTCAGTTAAATATATTTATCTTTATGGTCCATAGTGTGGCAAAATGTGGAAGAGTTAAAGGGATGCCCAAACTTTTGTATACCACTGTAAATGTATTAATCTACTCATTTAACATGTTTTAATCAGAAATGTATTTTATTAGAGATAAAGCTAAAATTTGAATTTGCCTAGTGTTTAAAACCACGGCGAACCCAGTTGGCTAACAGTTGCCACCAAAAGGCAGTTTACAAATGTAAATAAACTAGAAGTCAAGGTAATCAAAAGACCAAAAATAACAAAGCAGCAACCAAAACTGTCAAAGCTAATCCCAAAGAAAACAAAAAAAAGCAAAACTATATATATATAAAAAAAAAAAAAACTAATAAACAAAACAGCAGCAGGTTAGCCTGTAAAAAAAAAAGGAAATTAGTTGACAAACAAGTGTGCTCATGGCACCCTAACTTACCACCCTTGACGGTTCACAGGGTCCTAGAGTAAACCAAAACCTGTTTAGTTTAATTTAACAAATATACTGAGATGAAACAGGAGCTTTTTACTACCTGATCATAAGAAAATCACAGCCACCACTCAGACCACGTAGCACACAGGACGCTATCGTGAGCTAGAGCCAGCACTAAGAAGAAATTGCTTTTTAGTTTAACATTAGCTTTTTACTTTTCAAAGGTAAAGAAATTTAGGACAACGGATGAAAATTATCTACTGTGCCAACTCCGGCATATTTACATTGATGCTCTTTGCTGACATGTTAATTAATATATACTGTCCTTATACAAACAAATAAACAAATAAATAAATTATTATTTTTTTTTTTAAAAGGTCTTGGATGCCTCAACACCAGGATTGGGGACATGCAGAAGGCACCCAGATAGTAGCTGCAACAGTATATTGGAAACAGGTGTCTTAAATTACCCTCCTAACTAGGGTGTTGGGCTAAAGAGCGGAGCCCGATGGAGCGCTTAAGAAACTGTAGGGGAAAAAGAAACCACCTCAATACAAATTCAATATTTTAAATGTTTGAAAACAAAACTTCCAAATGTCAGTAACACAATCTGTTAAAATATGTCCTCCTCACACTACAGAGCAATACCACAGCACTGCTCGTGTGTCGGTATAGTACAGTGGAATAACGCTACAGTACAAGTAACTGGAGAAAGTAGAATGGAGCAAGAACCAAGGCATCACGATCAAAGAAATTATATGCTTCAATAAATTATGAAAACAAGACACAGACTAATAATAATTACAAACATGTTTTAAACAAGATTTTATCCTTACATGAGGAGGGACAGACAGGTACTGCACAATCAAAGGCACACTTGTATTATTGGGCAAAGGTTAAATACAATTTAGAGCTCTGACTGAATGAAATATAAAGATCACGCATTGATGTCCTGCCTTTAGCAGCAGAGCCGCAGGTGACTGAGGCCCCGCCCACTGGAGCTCCGCCCACAGACCCACGTTACAAAGAAAATGACTCTTATCGGCCGATGATTGATCTGATCAAACATCAATATCAGGCTGTAATAATAAAACTGCCACACGTCCACATGATTGTGTTGGCGCTTCAGCAATGGGCGAGGAACATGCTTCTCTATGGTCCTCATGGAGCTGACATTGCTATAATACCGCCCCCTGGTGGCCAGGGGAGACTCCAAGAGACACTTGGGAGCTTTGATTCTAATGGGACTTCAAACGTCCCAAGAACGGCTTTAAAGTTTTTCTTTTTCTAAAAATGGCTATGACCCATGTGACCACGCTGGGGGAGGTGAAATATTTTTAACCACACTAGTTCTTGTTTATCAGCCTGAAATTTGGAAGCCTTTTCAGTACATTTACTGGTTCCAGAGTCTGTCAATCAAGCTCTGGAGCTCTGTGGAGGCTCCGCCCACCCCGTGAGTGCAGGACTTCCCGCCTTTTTGCCCTTTTAAGGAACAGAGCGGCCATTAAGGTTCACACAGGACTCAGGAACCTTTTTCAATGAATGGGACTGAATGAGACTCACTCATCTTTATACACTATATCTATGTGCTTCAGTCGTGTTTATGAGAAGTCGCAATAGTTAAGTTTGTCCACAAAAGTGTAGAATCAGATAGAATGAAACGGCTCAGAGACTTCGAAGTGTACGACACTTTTTTGCAGGAAAGCTTAACGTGTTACAAGGCTTCACTCGCCCATCACTACTTATACAACACGTGCAGTACACAGGGCTCGAGGACACATACATGAGAAGTGAGGGTGAAAATGTTGAAGTGAGTTTTTGGCCCACAGTGCGCTCACTCTTCCACAGTTTTACCACTCAGTTATCTTTTTCATCCAGCATGTTACGTCATTAGAATAAGGCTGACCTGTGGATCACAGATATAGTAAAACTATCAAATTACTAATTTATAAAGAGACAGATTAAATAAATATATTTGACCGAACACTAAAAATGAAAACAGCATGTGATATCAAGATAGGATAATCGGCTAACTAATTATACTAGCTATTATACTTTATTATGTAGTACACTGTTTAAGAAGAACGTTGCCTCAAAATAAATAAAAAGTAGTGATTGGCAAGAGGCTGCAGCCGAGGAGCCGCTCCAGATGCAGACGCCCCTTGGATGGTGTTTCCATACCTGGTTTATCTGTACCCAGCCTTATCTTAGCCTTTTGTCCATAGTCTCCACTGTTTTACCTTGTGTGTTGTGTGCTTGTGGGGTGTGTCTCTGGGTAGGTGGGAGGGGTGAGTGTGAATGCGACTATGTCTTTGTAGTTGTGGAAGGAGGTGGGTGTGAGAGAATGTTTTTAAATCTGTAAAGCCTTTTTTGTTACATGACATGTATGAAATGCGCTATACAAATAAAATTGATTGATTGATTGAAGAGACGTCCCAAAGTCAGTTCTGAATTCTACGTTCTTAGTGGAAAAAAACATCTTTATATCAGACGCTGGAAATGTCTTGTTGTGGGACAGTTCCTTATGCTCAACTGTCTTGAGAGGTTAACTGTTTAAAGCCGCTGTCGGCCCGACCTTCACTCATCTGTTTTTGTCTTTTAAACAGAGCCAACAGCTCGTGTGAGTCACCAGAAACTGAAGACTCTCCTGCAGCAGAAGTTCAGCCAGGTGTGTGAGGGCGGGGCTACAGCAGGAAACCCCGCCCCCTTGCAAGAGATCTACACAGAGCTCGACATCACAGAGATCTACCAGGAACATGGGGTCAGGAAACCAGCAGATTCCGATCTAGCTTTTGAGAACATGTTTAAACAACGATCTGAGTCTGGAGAGCCAATCAGGACAGTGCTGACTGTGGGCGTGGCCGGCGTCGGGAAAACTGTGCTGACTCAGAAGATCAGTCTGGACTGGGCTGAAGGCAGAGTCTGTCAGGACATCGAGCTGCTGTTCCCCTTCACCTTCAGAGAGCTCAATAAACTGAAGGACAAGAGCTTCAGCCTGGAGGGACTGCTCCAGCACTTCTTTAGTGGAGGAGAAGAACTGTGCCGCTTTGAAGACCTCCCGCTGCTCTTCATCTTGGACGGTCTGGACGAGTGTAGACTTCCTCTGGAGTTCACCAACACCAAGGTCCTGACTGATCCTTCAAAGAGCGCCAGAGTGGAGGAGCTGCTGGTGAACCTCATCAGAGGGAACCTGATTCCCTCCGCTCAGCTCTGGATAACCACACGCCCCGAGGCGGCCAATCAGATCCCTGCTGAGGGCGTCTCCATGGTGACCGAGGTGCGAGGGTTCAGCGAGCCTCAGAGGGAGCAGTTCTTCAGGAAGAGGTTCGGAGACGAGCAGAAAGCCACAGCCGTCATCACCCACATCAAGAACAACCCCAGCCTCCGCATCATGAGCCGCAGCCCAGACTTCTGCTGGATCATCTACAACTTTAGAAACAAGAAACACGAGCTGCCCATGACCCTGACCAGCCTCTACATCCACTTCCTACAGGAGAACTTCATCTGGAAGAGCATCTCTGAGAAGATTCTGGAGCCATTGGGAACAATGGCCTTTGAACAGCCGCAGGAAGGAAACCAGGCATTCTCTGTTTCTGACCTGAGCAGTTTAAACCTGGATGACTCTCAGGTCGCCTGCTTCACCCGTCCAAACATGAAGGAGTTTTTGGCTGCTCTTCACATCCATCAAACATCACAACACAATACTCATGCAGGTTTATATAGCACTATGGTGGATCAGGCGTTACAGAGTCCAAACCTCGACATGTTCCTGCCCTTCCTCCTGGGGCTGTCTCTGCTGGCCAATCAGAAGCTGCTGAAGGGTCTGGTGTCTGAGACAGGAAGTGACCAAATCATTCAGGAGATGGTGGAGTACATTCATATGAAGCTGAATGAAGTGGGTGCATTTACAAAGAGCAGCCTGAACCTGCTGCACTGTCTGAATGAACTGAACGATCACAGTCTGCTGGAAGAGACGCGGAACATCATGAGAGAAAGAGGCCTGTTTATTAAACAGATGTCTTCTGCTCAGTGGTCTGCTCTCTGCTTCCTCTTACTCTCCTCAGACTCAGACCTGGAGGAGTTTGATCTGAAGACGTTCTGTCCTTCAGAGGAAGGTCTACAGAAGCTGCTGCCGGTTGTGAAGGCCTCAAGAAAAGCCAAGTGAGTTTATGACAACTTTAGGTTTAAAACTTTGAAATATGTAAATTGGTGAAAGACATTTACTCTTTTTTCAGTTTGTCTTCCTGTGATTTGAAGTTATGGAGCTGCGCACAGCTGGCCTTAGTCCTCACTTCTTCCAGTCTAACTGACCTCAATCTCAGCAACAATGACCTCCGAGACTCGGGAGTGGAGCGACTGTGTGAGGGACTGAAGAGCACCACCTGCAGTCTGCACACCCTCAGGTGGGAAACATAATTTTAATGGCTTCTCTTTTACCTGATCAGGAGAGTGTACACATACATCTTGCTAGGGCATCGACGACTACAGATTTTTAAAGGTCGCCTTATTTGTCAAAATATTCTAAGTCGTGTCGACATCATTAATAGCAGAGGAATAACGCCTCATTTACATCGAGTTCATTAAGTCCACGTCCAAATCCGTCATATAATAATGTAGGCTCACATGAAAGCAAGTTTTGCAGCTTAGTGTTAAGATACAATATAGTGGCTTATTTCCATTTCGGTTTTAGGTGATGCTCAGTGTATAGTTCTCATGACTCCTCTCTCCTACTTTCCTCTTCCCTGCTCTAAATTGCAGCTTAAAATTATTTTTCTTTTTTTGTTGTACTAAAGTTGATGGTCTGTAATGGCCATAATCACCTTGTGAGTGCAGATTTTTGTCAGATCTGTAAATCTCAGCTGATTGGGCCAGATGTAAACAAGTGCAGATTGAGTTTGCATGTTCTCCCTGTGTCTGCGTAGGTTTACTCCGGCTTCCTCTACCACTAAAAACATGTACAACAGGCTGGAATTAATGAGAGTTTGAGTGATGAATAATGACTTCACTGTAGTGCTTTGAGAAAAGTGCAATACAAGTGTAACAAGAGGCGACAGACACTGACCTGCTTGTGTTTTGATGCTCCAGTTTGTCCGACTGTAACCTGAGTGAGAAGAGCTGTAGTTCTCTGGCCTCAGTCCTCAGCTCCTCCTCTCTGATTCACCTGGATCTCAGTAACAATAACCTCCAGGACTCAGGAGTGATGGCACTGTGTGAGGGACTGAAGAGCGCCCCCTGCAGACTGCAGTCACTCAGGTGAGACTCTCTCTGCTTCTGTGAGTTTATTCTTCTCAAAAGCTGTTCAAACTGTGGAGAGGCTGAAATGCTGTTCCTATCTCCACTTTGTTTTGGCTGTGTGCTCCTCCTGTGTGCACCGCTGCATGAAGCACATGAATGTAGGTCTTTCATGGGCAGAAGGCGCTTATTTAGGCTAAAATTACAAACAACTAAACATGTTTAATTTCCACATACTTCACATTTACTAAAGCCTTGAGTTTTCCATTGCGGTCTGCATCATATGAAAGGTCCTATATTATGCATTATTCGGGCTCCTACAACTCATCTCTACCTCTTTATAATTGGCCAGTAGAGGGTGTGCATACTTTCACAGTATGCTTTTGATCACTCAAACACGCACGAATGAAACAAAACCCCTCAAAGTATATTTTTGACGAGCTACACCATTATATCACGGCTAAAAGCTCGATGATTGTGACTGGCCCCAGGAAAAGCATCCTTAATCAGTAGGTTTGTAATGCTGTGTGTTTTTCAGGTTGTCCAAATGTCTGATCACAGAGAAAGGCGGGCATTCTCTTGCTGCTTTCTGCTCTGCCTTCTCCAATCTGCGACAGTTAGATCTAAGCAACAATAAATTAGGAGCTTCTGCTGAGCGCCTGACCGCTCTACAGGACCAGTCCAACCGCCGCCTCGTGATTCCCATGTGAGTGAAGTCATGCATTTGGTGAGAACCTTTGCCTGTAGTAAGACGGTATGTAAATTTCATAAACTCATTATATCTGTTGTGAGCATCAAAGGTCCCATGGTGGGAACTGTCAAAATGCATTTTTTTGGCTAATATCGCAGACATTGTTGGGACAATCCACAAGAAACATAAATGGTCCCAAAGTTTAACGTCTTCTCTGTCAGCGCTTATAAACTAAGGTCCAATATTTTTTTACAAAGGCGTCCAAAAGTGGTGACAATGTTCAAAAACATGAGTGTGATGTTAATCAGTAGAAAGGACTTTTAGCCATAAGAATAAAATGGTGGGTTTTTTAATCCAATCACTATCAAATAATTGATTTTGGAGATTTCCCATAATGTAAACACCATCAGGTGTTATAACAACTCGCGTTGGTTATAAAAGTGAATCCACTTTGATTCTGGTGAAGGTTCACAAACATCCATCAGAGTCAGTCACAGAAAAACACTATTTTGGTGAAAGTCACTGACTCACAGAGAGAAATTCCAACTTCTGGCGAGCGGCCTCTTCTTTAGGAAGGTTGAATAAAGTCCTGTAGCGATTTTCTCCGTGACATTATCGTTAGGTCAGAAAAAAGAACAGGCGTGTCCAGAGTAGGTTAGAAAGAGCTCCTTCTTCACATCCTTCAGTGTAAACATGACGGCTCTTCAGACGCTCAGGGGTGCGTTTGTTTTGTGTTTGTTTTCAGCCCTGACCTGGAAGCGCTTCCTTTTTTTTTTAAGCTGTTCTATAAATCAAAATTAAGCCCGTAAGGCATCACATTACAGACATCGGGCTCTTCCTGTTTGACACTCTGACGTAAAAACTGGTCACAACTCAGTCGTTCACCAGGAGAGGGCCTCAGAGAGCAGGATTCAGGAGGATTACTGAGAACTGTGTGAATGAAGCCACAAAACACTCTGGGGGTGTTTTTAATAAGGAAATAGCATAACAACAGGGTTTAAAGCTCCAAAAAGTCGATTTTTGCATGATATAGGACCTTTAACACTTCAATAAAAGGCATTTGGTTTAGAAACTCTGGACACGTGACTCCTTCCTTTTACACATTTTAAGGTAAAAATAGCAATGATGATTACTGTATCTCATCTCAATGTGGATCAGGTCGTGACAAAAGTGAATAATATATTCGTCTAATCATAATATTATGATCAGCCTTTATTATGTTTCTCAGTGTCTTTTAGTGAAACATGTTCTAACTCCAATTCATACTTTGCTTTTTTCATGCAGTGAGGATGTCCCAGAATTGATGGAAACGACGGAAGAGCAACATGACCTGTAGCTTTTATTGATTTATTGATTCCAGTCTTTCTTTCGACGCTACATTTCATTGACTGCACACATTTCTCAAAAACAGGACTCTGCTGTCACAGCCTCAAACACAGCTCATGGTTTGAGCACCGTTCTCATTTTTTTTTTTTTTTTTTTTCATTTGATCATACCTTTTTTGTTAACACATTATATTTGGTTGAAATTGAAAATAGATGGATTTATAGAGTGATAGATGTTTGTATTCTACTACTAATTGTTCTTAACACAGTAAAGATTTTTACCGTAAATTCCGGACTATTGAGCACAACTGCACCAACAAAATGTATGAAGATTTTCTTTTCTTAATCACATATATCAGAAGTTCAGGGGTTCAGCAGCCCCTGATGAGAGACCAACAGGCCCGGTTAGAACCATGAGGCCGTCCTCCCGTGGACGCACCAGCTGCAGGGGGCGCCATAAGGGGCTGGTGCAGTGTGAACAACCCGGGAACGGGAAAGTGGAAGAAAATGGATGGATGGCACATTGTATCAGCTACAGCTGCTCCAAGAGCCACTGAAAATACTGGACTTTCCTCTTCGTGCTTGGTCAAGAACTAACTGCTTGCATTTCAATGTAATTTATTTAGTAAAATTCTACGTGGTGTGGCTTTAATGTAACAAAATAGCGCACATGACCAGTGTGGGTAATAAACTGCTAAACAGTACCTGAAACAATATTAAACTGTTGTAAAACCAATGAAGGCCCAATGAGTTGCCTTGTGGACACAATGCGAGTTGCCTTGCCTTGAAAATGGGAAAGGATTCAGCTACTTCTTTACTGTACTTCAGGGGTAGGCAACGTCAGGCCCGGGGGCCAAATCCGGCCCTCCATCATGAAGCCTCTGACCCTCAAGATGATTTTGAGGAATATTATTACCCAAATCAGAGATCAAACGCCTGTCTCCATACCTTATCTCCATTTCGGCTTTACTCAAATCTAAAAGCTTCTCGACTGGAGAGCTTGGCCAGTGTAGCGCCTCATTTGAAAGCTAAGACCTGCAAAACTGATCGTAACTTTTTTGTTGCATTGTCGCGTTTTTTATAAAAAATGTTATGCATTTTTGTCATGTTTTTGTCCATTTTCTGTGGCTTTTTTGTAGGATTTTCGTTGTTCTCGTCATGTTTTTGTCGCTTTGATGTTGCTTTTTCATTACTCTTTACCGCATTTTTGTCTCTTTTTTTGTTGCATTTCATCCTCCCTATTTTGATGCTTTATTCAAGAAGCTTTTAGATTTGAGTAAAGCCGCCGAATTGGAGAAAATGTGCTCGGTTCAGGTGGGGGTTAAGAAGTCAAAATGCTCTTGAAATGTGAAAAACACTGTCAATCCCTTTTAACGTTTCTGAACACCCATTTAGGTCAGACATGACGTGTAACACTGTTATTTGTAGAAAGTGATGCTTTATTGGAGGGTCCGGCCCTCGGTCTTTGGACGGTGAAGAAAAACGGCCCTACACCGAGCAAACTTGCCGACCCCTGATGTACAGAGACATTAAAGTCATAGAGACAGAGATGTGCTGCACCAGATACAGCTAAAGAGCTATAGTTTCCAGCCATAGTCCCTGGTTAAAGCTAAATAAAGAGCAATAACAGTCGATCCCACTTTTTCCAATCGCACTGCATTTCATTTTGCATCAGTCCAATCACCAGTCCTATTTACAGACATATTAAAATACATGAACAGAATTCAGTGCTGCCCCCAGTGGTTCACAGTGAATGAGCAAAAGCTACATTTGGTCTCCTGTTGTAGTGATTTATGTATTTATCCTTTTGTAACAAGACAATAACCTCATTAAAGATGTTTTGAATTCAATAAATCTGCTGTAGAATGTTTGGCTTTAAATAAAAGTACATTTATTTAAGATCTTTATAAAGCGGGATCATAAACGCTCAATACATTTACACCTCACTTCAAGAAGGTCCTTGGTTCAATTCCCTGGTGTAATACATTAACACTGTAGCTCCCAGCTGAATGAATACGCGTACAAGTGGGATATGCCTTTTTTCCGTTTTATTTCCAGTGAGATCTCCGTATATCACCACCGTAAGAGCTAAAACATATATTACAGTGCATCAGTTTTAGGTTTAAGTAACATTGCAAATATAAAATAGAATACACATACCTTATTTCCCCATCAGCTAGGGCTAAGAGAACCATTCAAAACCATCTAACCATCCAACCCGCCATGACCTTTTAAACACTTCCTGCTTCTTCATAACAGGAAATGGCTTGAGCAATGCCGGAAGTTACCAAAATAAAATCCAAAAAGAAGAGGAGAAAACTTAGTCCAATACAAACACACTAATACACAGATCTGGAAAACTCTTTCTATATAAAATGCGGATGACTTGTTGTTGTAGTTCTCAGAGTGAACACCAGAGGTCGCCTTTGTCTCACTATTACACCTGATTCAACCAGAGCTGCATGTTTCCTCTTTCCTCTTGTTTGGCAAAAACTAAAGCTCCAAACTGTCAGATTTTATTCGCACTTAATCAAACCTTTATGTCATTGTTTTAAAGGACCTTCATTTGCCAAATAAAAAAATGTTCAAGACTTCCAAACAACAACGCGTAATTACAGGATTAAACAGTGAACATAGAAACTAAACTGGAAACAAGCAAGTGAGAAATGATTTAAAACTATTAGAAAATTGACCAGACAAAATGGCAGAGCTTGCAGTTGGGCATTTTTTGGAATATTTTCACTGAACCTAAAGTAAATGACGTCGAGCCGTGCCATTATTTTACAAGAAATGATCAGTCGCCTGCTGGGATCAAATGTAATTGGTTTTGTGACTGGATCCCAGGGTCAGGCACTGGTTTCCTCCTGTGGTAAACGTCTCCTCCTCGCGGTGAGCGGTTTGGACGCGCAGCCGAAACAGGTCAGGATTAATGAGATTAGTCTGGTCTCTCCTGCGCACCTTCACTACGGCCCCAAACCGGGTCCCAACCTGTGCTGCGGGAGGTGCAGGGAGATGCTGAAGCCGCAGACCGGAGCGGCTGCAGATTCAGGACATTGACATTGACCAGGATATTTTAGTCAATTGAAACCAGGCCCACTTTAATGTATCCATTGGTCCCGGGGCTTAAACAGAATTGTAGGCCCCCACCCCCTCCTCAGCACAAACCCTAAACCTGCTACTCCTACATGTTTCCCTCTGGGCCAGGTAGGGCGGGGCTACTCCAGGTACACACAGGAGCGCAGCGCAATCATCACATCCATGAAAATCAACAAATCATATTTTCTTTTTGATCCTTAATCCTATAGGCCTTTGACTTTGGTCGGCCCCTGGGCTCCGGCCCCTGGGCTCTGGCCCCTGGGCTCCGGCCCCTGGGCTCCGGGCCCTGGGAGCCCATTGGATAAGGCAGCTCTGATTGAAACTAAGAGATTTGTTTGACTAAATCATTAAACTAAATTACACTTTTCTTCAAAAGTCAAATTCAAAATGAACGCCGCTGCATGTCCCGACCAGAAGGAAGCAGTACTCAGTTACTTAAGTACATGTACTTGAGTAACTTTTTGAATTAAAAGTATTTCTTGGGGTAGTTTTCAAATGATACTGTGTCATGTAGGGCCGACTTAATTCTCAAGAAACATTATTTTTGTATATTTTTCTCGCCTTTCCTTTGGGAATACTAGGATTTGACATTTTTCATGTTTTGTTTTTCATCATTTGTGTCACAACTCACTCGTTAATCAGACTTTTACTCTTAAACATTACTCAGTCACAGTAGCTTCTTCCCCACCAAGATTAATTCCTTTTACTTGAATAGGCCTAATTATATTTTGGCTACTTTTTATTTCTTCTTGAGAAAAAATATCTTATAGACAAGGCCTGGTGGAAGGGTGATGGGAGTATGTCTCCGAGCCGGCCTGGTGTCACCTCGGGGTCAAAACATCTGGAGGAGGTGAGGCCTCGGGGTCAGAACATCTGGAGGAGGTGTGGCCTCGGGGTCAGAACATCTGGAGGAGGTGTGGCCTCGGGGTCAGAACATCTGGAGGAGGTGTGTGTGGATCTGAAGTCTGGGCGTCTCTGCTGAGCCTGCTGCCCCCGTGACCCGGCCCCGGATAAAGAGGAAGAAAATGGATGGATGGAAAAATGATCTTAAAGTAAAGCTAATCGTACCTTCCCGACCACTACTTTTATATTATGCATATAGTTATTACTAATATATTTGTAATAGGAGCTCCGTCACCAGAGAGAGAAGCTCGGAGTAGAGCTGCTGCTCCTCCACATAAAGAGGAGCAGCTATAAGCTACCGCCTCCATCAGGAGGTGCAGGCATGTCCTTTGGGGAGGAGGCTCAGGACATGCTGGACGGACCATGTCTCTGTGAACCTGGACGCCTCAGGATCTGCCCTGAACAGCTGACAAGAAGTGTCTGGGTAGAGGGAAGTTTGGGCATCTCTGCATCTCCAAGAAAATCGATGGACGGAAATAATATTTATGAAATATGAAGCCTATAGGCGTTAATTCAACCTAGGAGATGATTTTCAGCATCACCTCCAGCCAATGATCGCTTCCGAGAGGCCACACCTCCACCTCAGCCATCAGCGTAAGAGCCGCACCTCCATAGCAGCCAATCATCGCCCTCGGTCCCGCTTTTAAGCCCCAGCAATCATGGTTCGTTCGCTTCCCAGCTGCGCTGCGACCCGCCTCCACCCCATCACCGCCTCTTCCATCACGGCTTCTACCTGCTGCAGCTTCACGGGTCTTCCAAACCACCACCAGTGTCTCGGCTCCGGGGGAAGACATCCCTAACTACAAGCTGTTTATCCATACTGACTTTCATACATCGATGTTACCGCCGGGGTCTGATCGCCAAAACTAATATACATGTCAATAAATCTTCCTAATCACCGCTTTCGTCTGTTTGAGTCTATCCAGGTTGAAATAGTAGCCTATACTTTGAGACACAACATTGGTTTCGGACCTCAGTAATCTAATAATAAGTAAACATTTCAGAGCCATCTCCACATTCCCCCCTCTCTCCCCGTGTTCACCTGCCGGTGTCGCCTGGAGGGATTAGTTTCCGGGATTAACCTATTTGCCGCAGTCTCCCGGTTTGAGCGCAGTCTCTGACATTGCTCCTGTCGCTGTGCAACGAAAAAAAAAGTCTATGCAATCCGGCAGAAGATGGCGCTGTCCAGGAAAACGAGGCTCTTCGATCCGCTGCCCTGACTCCGCAGCGGCTCCAGCCCGCGGCTCCTCCTCCTTCTCCGGCGGCAAAGGTGAAGCGTCCACGCGCCTGAAACGTGATTGGAGCGACGTCTCCTCATCCCTAAGCGTCATTGGATCACGTTTATTCCATATGTAAGTGTTTGTTTTTGCCCCCCCCCCCCCTCCCCACGCGCCCCCCCCCCCCCCCCCCCCCTCCCTCGCCGCTGATTGGCCGCTGTTTCCTCCCGGTTTAAAGCGCGTGTCTGATGAGATGCCACTGCTGCCCCAGGACGCGGAGCGCCTCGATGGGCTGTCGCTGCTGTACTGGTGAGTGAAGCGGGGGGGAGGACGGGGGGTGTGCGGGGGAGAAACGAGGGGAGACACCGGGATTAGGAGCCGGATTAAACCGGGAACGACGCTCAGGACTAACCCGGGGAAGAACCGACATAAGGCTCATTGTTTGGCAGAACTTTCCAGGTTCGAGTCCGGGATTACGCAGGAGGAGTTCAGGGTCATTTGGGGTCAGATCTTTGATTTTACATAAACACACACCTGGAAACATGCTCTGCTTAATCTGCACAAGAATTGGTTTGATTATTGGAATAATTCAATGTTTCCCCAGAGAACTGAAGGGGAAATTGCCTGGCCCGGATTTGCGTAAATGTGACGCTTCCACAAATACACATGTTAACCTCTTACCCCCCGCCTCAACCGAGAGCATTTTCTCCAGTTCGGCTTTGCCCAAATCTAAAAGCTTCTTGACTGGAGAGCAACACTGTAACGCCTCATTTTTGTGTTGCTTTTTCATTACTTTTTTTGTGGCTTTTTCGTTGTGTTTTCGTCTCTTGTTTTTTTGGGTTTTTTTTCATGTTATTGTTGCTTTTCCAGCGCATTTTTGTTCTTGGATGCTTTTCTTTTAACCCCTTAACTCCCACCTGAACCGAGCACATTTTCTCCACTTTGGCTTTACCCCAATCCAAAAGCTTCTGGAAAAAAGGTGTGAAAATAGCGACAAAACTGAGACGAAAACACTGATGGAAATGTGACAAAAAAAGTGAGAAAACATTGACAGAAAAGTGACGAAAAATTGATGAAAAAGTGGCCAAAATGTCACAAAAAGAAATGACAAAGAAATGACAAAAAAATGACAAAAATGTGGTAAAAATTTGACCAAAAAATGACAAAAATTAGAAGAAAAATTTACAAAAAATGACAAAAAAAGTGACAAAAAATTGACAAAAAAGTGACAAAAATATGACAAAAAAATGACAAAAAAGTGACAAAAAAATTACAAAAAAGTGACAAAAAAAATTACAAAAACATTTGACCAAAAAATGACAAAAATTAGACGAAAAAATAACCAAAAAATGACAAAAAAGTGACAAAAAAGTGACAAAAAAATGGCAAAAATGTGACAAAAAATGAAAAAAATAATGATGGAAAAAAAAATCTGATGACGTGAGGAAAAAGCTCCTCTAGGTTCAGGCGGGAGTTAAGAGGTTAAGCTTTTAGATTTGGGTAAAGCTCGGTTTCGCCCGGGGGTAAGGGTTAGGTGAAGTGAGAGGCCAGACCGGTGGCCCCAGAGCCAGTGGCCCTTCTGTGCTCTTCCAGAATGGACAAATGGCCCCATTAGCTCCTGACTCACTGCAGGAGCTGTTCTACCCGGGGTCTCCTTCAGTTTCATTACAAATGTTTATAATATTACATAACAGAAAAACAAACAAACACAAAGAGGTGTAGGTTCGACCTAAAACAGCAATAACAGCATTTTTATCATTACAAACTAGGGCTGCATCGATTAATCTATCGAATATTTTTACGATTAATCGATGAATCGCTTGGCTGTGAATGGTGTACTAAAATTGTATTTTTTTAAACAAAAATCATCACATGATGCTGAAGTGGCGCCGCTTGAGGACATGTTGATGGAGGAAGCTTAAAGTATAGGTTTGTTGGAGGCTCTTGGCGCTAATTCTGCTTCTGATTGGACGAGACACAGACGGATATTTATGAAATTTACAATGTACAAAACACTACAGATCCTAACTATGAAAAACAAAGTAGGTTTTCATCAAAAATACTACACTTTCATGTCATTTTTGCTCTATTTGAGTCTGTGTGAACCAGATAACGATTAATCGATTACTAAAATAGTTGTCGACTATTTCAATAATCGATTAGTCGTCGATTAATCGATTAGTCGTTTCAGCCCCATTACAAACAATTACCAACAATCCATTACCCAAACAAAAAGCAAAACATTTACAATAATCATAACATTTGGAGACTTATATATAGTCTTATATGAAGCAAATTCAAAAGCCAAAATTCCACTTTAGTATCCCTTCCAGTCTCTTCATATTTATGAGGTTTTGTCAGAGGGAAATTTAGAATTGTTTACTTTTTTGTTCACTAATAATATGTTAATTGAAAATCTGAACATCCCAAACCTCTCTGAGCAAATCTTTGTATCTAATATGTTTACAGTATATAGAAATATACATTCAAACCTGGCTTTATCCAGGAGTATTGTACAGCTGTCGAAAATATACACTGAAAAAAGTTTTTCGTTGAACCAACTTAAAAAAATGACTTCAGTTTGTAACACCTTATTAAATTAAGTTTATTTAACTTATCTTCTCATGTTTAACAAACTGATATTTTAAAGTCAAATTTAATTAAAAGGGAAATTTTAATCCAATTGGCTGCTTTACTCAAACTCAAAAAGACACAGAAAACCAACCAACCCGTCTGAACTGGTTCGACTTTACCCAAATCCAAAAGCTTCTCGACCGCATTTTTGTCACATTTTTTAAGCGTCTCTTTTTGTCATTTTTTTTGTCGCATGTTTTGTTGCTTTTCCCTCCTTGTTTTCATCGCTATTTTGATGCATGTTTTAGGGGGGGTATTATGCAAAATCTTTTTCAAGCTTTCCATCATGTTATTCTGTCATTCCCTCATTAAAAACATGGCTGAAGTGTTGCCTTGGCACATTCACGTATTTCTGAGTAATCTGTAAAAACTCTGATGGCGGCCATTTTAGGGATAGCTTTGCCTGAGTCCTCCTAGGAACGCCCCCACCTCCTGGAGACGCCTCCGAGCTTTCGTCACCAGCCGAGTAACCAACCACTGCTCCTCAGCAGAACCCCCTCCCCACTGATGCCACAGACAGTGTGTGGAGGGGGCGTGTCCGAAAGGCTCAGAGGTTCTTAAAGAGACAGAGGCCTATTTCAAGACATTCACTACAGCCATTTTGAGAGAGACATTTTATACAAGGCAGTTATTCTAATTTACTGCATTTACAGACCAACAGAAGGTTTGGTCATCATTGTAGTGTGATATAGACTGGTGCTATGGGACTGAAAAAAGCATAATACCCCCCTCTTAAAGCGTCTCTTTTTTGTAATTTTTTGGGGGTTTCACTGCTTTTTTTGTTGCTTTTGTGTCACGTTTTTGTGTCACTTTTTTGTCGTGTTTTTGCCACGTTTTGTTGTTTTTACCGCACATATTTTATCACTTTTTCGCTGTTGTTTCATCACTTTGTGTCGCATGTTTTGTTGCTTTTCCCTCCTTGTTTTCATCGCTATCTCGATGCATTTTTAAGCTTTTAGATTGGGGTAAAGCCAAACTGGAGAAAATGTGCTCAGGTGGAAGTAAGAGGTTAATATTTGCACATTTACTCAGACACCATGAGCGACAATAACAAGACACTAAATATAATATAAGCAGATTTGGCCATTTTTACAGATTAAACGGCTTAATTTTGTATGAAAACATTAAATATCATTATATATTAATTCTCTCATATTTGTATTGGTTTTCTGCAGTAAAAGTCTCAAACTAATATCTCTAAATTTAAATCCTTTCCTTATTCACCTGCAGCTTCTCGCCTTGAAACAAGTTGAGAACAGGTGGACTTGAACTGGACTAAACCAGGACTAAAGCTGGTCCAGAGCAGATAAACCCATTAGGACTAAAACAGACCAAGTCCACTTCCCTTTTTCTATTTTCGGAGCAGTTATTTTAGGTTGTGGACAGATGTTGTTAAAGGTGGACTGTAGCAGAAAGACTCCAGATGTGAGTCCAGATGTTGAGACTCAGAACTGGGTCAAAGAAACTTGAGCAGACACAACACAGTCCCGGCTCCGGCTTCGTTACGAGTCAGACCAGCAAGAACCTCATTAAATATTCATAAGTATCAATACATGATGTTATTGAAGACCTTTATATATAATGTCACAGAAACTAAAGGTTAAAAATGACAGATAAAAAAAAAAAAAACACAAAATGAACATGAAATACAATGAGGCAGAACTTACTTAGAGTAAGAAATAAAGTATTACAGTGGAGTATTGTAGTAGTATTGTTTATCTGTCAGTTATTGAACGAGAAGTTAATATATAGTAATTATAGGGACAGGCCTTTTAACGTAATAGGTCGGTTGGTTGGGTTTGGTTGGTTAGTTTGTTTGTTGGTTGGTTTGATTGGTTGGTTTACAATATTAGTACTGGCTCTTTGCTCAGTGGCCCATAATGAGTCCCAATATCCTAAAGTGAACTGTGTCAAATAGGGTTGGGCGATGTTCCCTTAATTGGCCGTTGACGATGTTTACAGTGAACCATCGTCTCATTATAAGCATTTTTTTTTAGACATTTCCATAGCCCATATATGCTGCATATTACTATGTATGCTAGAAAAATGTGAGATTGCAGGATCGATGGATCTAAACTAAACATGATCTGAACAGAGTCACGGAACACGACTTTTGCAACAGAAATGTGTTAAAACTCGTGCGTAAAGTCTGAGAGTTCTCCTCTCAGATCTTATTCAGAGCGTGAACTCCTCCTCAATACCAAAGCTCTCATCACACTAATACAAATGTAAAGCAGAGCTTATTATTTGCATTTGCTCAATTTTAACGTAATGTTAAAGGAACAGTGGGTGAACGGGACAATATACACGTTTGCGTCGTAGCTTATGTTTTTGAAGCCGATACACACCACTCCGTGTGCTCGTAACCTCGTACCTGCTGCACCTCCTCTTTCCCTCCTTTCCCTCCTTTCTCTCCTCTCTCTCCTCTCTCTTTCCTCTCTCTTTACTCTCTCGGTCCTTCGTGAGAATAATCTAAACCCATGCGCGCTCAGCTAGCTCCGATGTGAGAGCCATCTCGTCATTTTAAAACGGTTTAAGTTTCCGTACGAAGCAAAGCAAAGCAAAACCACGCGCTGTTAAACTCTGAGCTGCAGAGAGAGAGTCAGAAATAGAGCAGCTGCGTCTTTACTTTAATAATTACAGCTAACACATCATGGGCAAGATCTTGTGGCGGCGCACGGGGCGGCGCAGGCTCTTGGCGAATTATTTTCCGAGTGGCGGAGCTATATGTGCCATTTGCCTCCGCCACCTGCGAGGGGGCGTCACAAGAGGAGGTGACTGCACTGATGGAAACACGGCTGACATTCACTTCCTCGTTTACATTGCGCTGTCTTGCGTTCTTTCTTAAGCCTTAGGCTCTCACAGGTCAAACTAAAAACTTTATTTACCCCATCGTGAGCTAAACCATGTTCACGTCTCGAGAGAAAAAGAGCTACAGCGTCCGCTGTGGCGCGGATCGGCCGCGCTTGGCGTGAACGCGAAGCAAAACAAAAGCACATGTTAACCCCCCACTCCCACACACCCACTCTCCTGGACGCGGAGCCGATCTGGTTGGAGGAAAATGTGTGTCTCCACCCACTTAAATGCGCCAAGTCTGGAGTGGCAAGATCACAAAGTGCGCTCGACTGAGCACAAAATGTCACGCTATCGTCTCCGTTTTGATGCACAAGATCGGGCCCCATGGCTTCTGGCAGGTACTGAAACTAGCGTGCATATTAGTTATATCCGTGATTTAATTTACAGTGAAATACCTGCAAAGTTTGTAGGTTTACAAGGCCCACAGAAGACCAGTGCCTGTTTCTGACAGGAGGGGGCGTGGCATCACGATGGTGGCTCTACATCGTGATGTTGCTCATCCCTCACCACTAGTGTCAAATGCTGTAGGTAAGTTTGGTTGGTTTGTTTGTTGGTTTGTTGGTTGGTTGGTTTGGTTGGTTAGTTTGTTAGTTGGTCAGTCGCCCATTAGGAGTCCCAATATTCTAAAGTGCACTGGGTTTGATTGGGTTGGGTTGGTTGGTTGGGTTGGGTTGGTTGGGTTGGTTGGTTGGGTTGGTCGGGTTGATTGGTTGGGTTGGTTGGGTTGGTTGGTCGGGTTGATTGGTTGGGTTGGTTGGTTGGGTTGGTTGGGTTGGTTGGGTTGGTTGGGTTGGTTGGTCGGGTTGATTGGTTGGGTTGGTTGGTTTGGTTGGTTGGTTGGTTGGGTTGGGTTGGGTTGGTCGGGTTGATTGGTTGGTTGGTTGGTTGGGTTGGGTTGGTCGGGTTGATTGGTTGGTTGGTTGGTTGGTTGGTTGGGTTGGTGGGGTCGATTGGGTTGGTTGGTTGGTCGGTTGGGTTGGTTGGGTTGATTGGGTTTGTTTACAATATTAGTACTGGCTCTTTGCTCAGTCGCCCATTAGGAGTCCCAATATCCTAAAGTGCACTGGGTTTGATTGGGTTGGTTGGTTGGTTGGGTTGGTTGGTTGGGTTGGTTTGGTTGACTGGGTTGGTTGGTCGGTCGGTTGGGTTGGTTGGTTGATTGGGTTTGTTTACAATATTAGTACTGGCTCTTTGCTCAGAGGCCCATAATGAGTCTGAATATTCTAAAGTGCACTGGGTCAAATGCCATAGAAGGTATTAAGAAAAACAAAGTAAAATTGCACATAAACACTGTAAAAGCAGTGCCAATATTCAAAAGTGAGTTGGGGTCACGGGGTCAAATGCCCATAAACCAACTGAAGAAAATGGCATATTGTTTTTCCATCGAGTTTAGTAATTTGTTGACGGTCCCTAACCAGAGTTTCATAATATGTGATGATAAATTGCTAAAGGTTTTTTCGTGGGCCTGTTGTTTCAGTGTAGATCCAGTTGTTTTGTCGTAATGTCACAGGATTCAAAGTCGCGGCTTTCCTTGCTAAATTAAAGCCGGATCCCGAAGCGGCTCTGGAGGAGAACCTGGGCTCTAAAGCGTCGAGGATTAACCTGAGTCGACAACAGCTGAATATTAACGAGTGAGGGGGAGTTCAGCGCGCGGTTTCCCAGCGACTCTTTAGACCTGTCCTGCCTCTGCGCCCATTGTTTTGTATTTGAGCAAAGTGTTTAAATCCCAGTTTAATCCTCTCAGCGGGAGCAGCTTGTTACCGTCACATCACCTCCCTCTGAGGATAACAAAGTCGTGACAGAGATATGAACCATAAACCAAGAGGGAAGTCATCCAGACCACTGCTTTCAAACTGTTTTAGTTAGGGAGGCACCGATACCACTTTTTCTAAAACCGATACGAGTACTTTGATTTAAGTACTTGCCGATACCGAATACCGATACGAGTACAAGGCATTTTCTTCAATATTCTTACTTTTTTCACAGCAGATTGGTTTGTAATTAGTAAATTTACTCTTGTACATTCCTTAAGTAAAGTAGGCGACACATTTAAGAGCAGTTATATTAGAATTGTGCTGATGACATTTATTTATTTATTTTATTTTCATTCAAAATGTTTATTGCTTTGTCCATAATAGACAGAAAAGCCCATGTCCTAAAGCTCCCAATGCCTGAGCTTTATTCATGTATGTATTTTTATTTAACAATAGTATTGAGATGTTTCTTAAATGGTCTCTTTTCGTCTTTACTTCAGCTCCTGTAGATTTTCTCGTGTGTTTGTAGTAACTTAGCGAGTAGCTACAGCGTTTTCATTGTTCTGCTGCAGCTCATTTTGGCTCAATATAAACATGCTGTATGTCTTTAGTTTGGATTTTCTGATGACTTTTTAGTCGCTGGGTTAGTTTTTCAGATGAATGAACCCCTGGGCATAAAACGGCGTCAGAATGGCCAAAACTGTTAGCCGCGAGTTAGCAACGTTAGCCTGTATGTTGTAAACACTGCAGACGCTGCAGCACGAACAACATTAAGCTCTGATTAATTCCAGCTCAGACTCTGGTTTAGAGAGCGCAGTCTGTAATAAAGTCAGCTCTATGTGGATTATTGTGTTTACACTAAACAATTCTCCAGTTTGTTGCTTCTTCTCTCCTCAGCTGAGAACTGCGCCTCGTAGCTGCGCCTCGTAGCTGCGCCTCGTAGCTGCGCCTCGTAGCTGCGCCTCGTAGCTGCGCCTCGTAGCTGCGCCTCGTAGCTGCGCCTCGTAGCTGCGCCTCGTAGCTGCGCTGGCAACACGTCAAATGGTATCGGTTTCTGGTATCGGGACCTCATGAATGAGTACGAGTATGAGTACAAGCATGTGGTATCGGCCCAATACTGGTATCGGTGCATCCCTACCTGCTTCAGAGCGTGGTGTCCTGCACTGGTCAGCTCCTCCACCTTCCTCTTCCTCCTGCGCAGCTCCCTCGGTTTCACAACAGTCTTTCACCATCTTCTGAAGAGTCTAGCAGACAAATATAATCCGTCTTAGCCTGAACAATAGTAGTTGAAGAAGATTTCTGTGGCTTAGCTGTGAGTCTTGGCCAGATACCTCCTTGTTTGCCCCTTTTTGTTTCCTGTAGCTCCTCTCGGTGCCTCTTCAGTGTCTCTGAAGAAGATACTTGTAGGTCTCAAAGCGTCCTTAGCTCGTAAGCTAGCTGTTTGTTTACTTTTTAAACCCCTGGTCCTTCACGGCTAGAACGGACTCTCTGCAAAAAAAAAAAAATCCACTGAACCTCGACAAAAACACAGCACAGATGTACCAAATAGAAACCACAGATGCAATTCAAGGCAAAAAATGCAGCTGCACCAAGAGAAAGGGAAGTTGCTGCTTGTTCACATGTCACCTTGACTTTATTTTTTTTTATTTTTTATGTAACTGTCTAGGTGCATATAGCCCATTGCAGATAATTTCAGTGACAAAATCAAAACAATGGATAGAGCCAGGTTTAAATGGATGTTTTACAGTACAGCACCGATCTTACTGTCCAGGAAGAAATCATCTGGGAACATTTCTATTTTATGACGGCAATGGAAGTTTCACATTGATATCTCTGCATGTTTTCTGCTGCTACTTCTACAACACTGTCCAAACCAAACCTGCAGCGTCTGACGTTAAAGGGATATTTCAGGATTTTTGACATAGGGCCTCATTTCCTACTTATCCAGAGTGTTACTCATAACAGAGTCACCTTCAAGACTTCCTCTCTCCCCCTTTCCCAGTGGTGAAGTGGAACAATGTCAGGAGTACCTGTATATAAAGCAGGGCCACCTTAACCTTAATGAAAGTCAGAAAGCGCCCCTGACATGTTTGGTTTATTGTCCAGTCTTTTCTCCTCGACCTCTCTCCGGATTAAACCTGTCGGCTCCGCGTCCCGTCGGCTATTTTTGGATTCTCCGCTCATCACAAATGTTCGCTGATGTTTCCCTGTGTTTGTGTTTCTGTGCAGGATGATGATGGGTCCTCACGGAGTCCCTCGAACCGTGCACAGACTGGAGTTCAGCGAGTGCAGGAAAGGCCTGGGTCAGAGCTCATTTTATTCTCCTTCAAATGTCACGAGTTTGGTTTGGGTTCGAGGTCATGACCTTCTTCCATTCGCTCAATGTCCTTCAAAAGCTCTAACTTGGATTGAAACTGGCATTAGATATAACATTCTAATATTCTTGGAGACTTTCTTGATAATGAAGCCATAAATTCTAAATTTAAAAGGGCAGAAAAAAAATCTCCCCATTGTTTAAAAATATTCCACCATTTTTATTTTTTATTTTTTCCCCCAATTTTTTTTTATTTGTTCTCTTATATTCCCAAGTTGTTGTTGCCAATTCCCCCCGCCCATATTTTTTCCCAAATTTTCCAATTTCTTTTCAAAATCTCTCCCCCGATTTTTGGCGAATTTCCCCCCAATTCTTCCCAATTTTTTTCAATTTTTCCACCCTAAATTTTTCCAAAGATTTCTCTATTTTCCCCAATTTTCTTCTAATTCTTTTTCAATTTTTCACCCCCAAAATTTCCCCCAATTACCCCTTCAACTTTTACCAAAAGTTCCCAATTATTTTCCCTCCTATATTCCCCCATTTCCTCCAATTTTGTCCACATTTTTTCCCAAATTTTCAAATTTCTTTTCAAAATCTCTCCCGATTTTGGGCGAATTTCCCCCAATTACCTCTTCTACTTTTGCCAAAAGTGCCTTTTTTTTTTTTTTTTTTATCTTTACCCAAATGTTTCTCGATTTTTTACCCTCCTATATCCCCCCTATTTCCTCCAATTTTTCCCACATTTTCCAATTTCTTTTCAAATTTCCCCCAATTCTTCCCAATTTTTTTTTCAATTTTTCCCCCCTAAATTTTTCCAAAGATTTCTAAATTTTCCCCAATTTCTGCCAATTTTTTCCTAATTCTTTTTCAATATTTCACCCCCAAAATTTCCCCCAATTACTTCAACTTTTACCAAAAGTTCCCAATTATTTTCCCTCCTATATTCCCCCATTTCCTCCAATTTTTTCCACATTTTTCCCCAAATCTTCCAATTTCTTTTCAAAATCTCTCCTGATTTTTGGCGAATTTCCCCCCAATTCTTCCCAATTCTTTTTTTCAATTTATCCCCCCTAATTTTTTCCAAAGATTTCTAAATTTTCCCCAAGTTTTGCCAATTTTCTCCTAGTTCTTTTTAAATTTTTCACCCCCAAAATTTCCCCCAATGTTTCTCAGTTTTTTTCCCTCCTATATTCCCCAAATTTTCCCCTTGTTATTCCACATTTTTTGACATTGGAGATAAACTCAATAATGTAAAGGTATTCGACATGATCCTCAAACTACGGGCCGTGGGCCAAATCCGGCCCGCGAGATGATTTAACCCGGCCCCTGACCTGTAGAGCACAAAACCCTGAAAATTCTATTTATTTTTTTACTAAATAACCAGTATACACATCCCAGGGGGCAACTTAAATGAATATAAAATAAGTCCACACGTGTCCAGCAGAGGGCACTGACATAATAGGAGTTGAGGATATAAACAACATATTAGAGCCACATGGTAAATGAAGCTTATACCACAGAGGAGGGTGGAGTGAATGAATAATGAAATCACAGTCAGGAATGATAATGTGGCCCCCAGAGACAACACTTTGAGGACCCTGTTATAGACGATAGCTCCAGCTCCTGATCTAAATTCCTCTGGAAATAATGACATTGTGTGACTGACTCTGCAGCTAAAGTTACAAATACACAAGAAAACAAACCAAAACAGAGGAACTGAGGACGGATCAAACATTCTAAAGGCTGTGGGATAAAAGTGTTTTAACGGCGCCTGAGCTGGCGTCCCGTGGAGTCGGCCTGAGTCATAAAGGCGAGCAGAGCAGAGGCGCCGCACGTCCTTCAGGATGTTACGGAGTGCTGTTTCTAAACTCGGATGCTGTCAGGACCCGCCATAATCCGCACATGGCAAGCACTGACACAAAGAAGAACTACATTTCTCACACATCATGTAAAATACTGTACTGCCCCCAAAACATCACTCTTGAATGAACCCGAAAAGCCAAAACGAGCGTCACTTTACAGATTCAGGTGTCGGGCGCTTTTATAGAAGATGGTGATGTTGATGCTGTTCTGCAGGAGTGAAGATCATCGGCGGCTACAAGGAGCAGACGGGGGAGGACTTCGGCATCTACATCAAGAGAGTGGTCTCTGGAGGACTGGCCTCTGTAGACGGTACTGAACCTGGACTGGACCGGGACAAAACTGTGACTAAACAGAGACTAAACTAGGACTTAAAGGGATATGTCAGAATATTTGTCATAGGGCCTTATTTCCTAGTTATCCAGAGTGTTGCTGGTACCTGGAGATGTTTGTTATGTAACTCATGCAGTTCTTATGTTTGAAGAGTTCCGTGGCGCTAGGCTAATGCAAGGCTAGTGCATTTCTATGGTATCAGCTAGCCTGCATTAAAAACAGTGTGACCCGCTCCACAGTGCACCTGAGGCAAATCACTTATAACACCAGACTAACCATATAAATGTCTGTGTCCATAGAATAATTTTAACCATTTTGCATTTAAAATAACTATTTGAGCAGCATCTGCTTCGTGGTTGTTTAACCTCTTAACTCCCACCTGAACGGATCCCATTTTCTCCAGTTCGGCTTTACCCTAATCAAAAAGCTTCTTGGGAAAAAAGCACCAAAACAGCCACAAAAAATGAGAAGAAAACAAGGATGTAAACAAAAAGTGACAAAAGCTCAACAAAAATGTGACAAAAATGTGGGCAGCATCTGCTTTGTGTTTTTATAAGCTAGCTGTGGAGTGATCTGCTAGAAAATAGTCCCTCAAAATGCGGTAATTCATGTGATGCAAGGTCAGTTATATTCCAAACATTACTCTATGGACACAGACATTTATATGATTAGTCTGGTGTTATAAGTGATTTGCCTCAGGTGCTCTGTGGAGCGGGTCACACTGTTTTTAATGCAGGCTAGCTGATACATTAGCCTAGTGCCACGAAACTCTTCAAACATAAGAACTGCATGAATTACCAAAAAATATCTCGAGGTACCAGCAACACTCTGGATAACTAGGAAATGAGGCCCTATGTCAAACATCCTGAAATATCCCTTTAACTGGGACTACACTGGGACTAACCCGGCTCTCGTGTCCAGGGCGGCTCAGGTCCGGGGATCTCATTCTGGACGTCAACAACGTCAGTTTGATCGGAGCCTCCAACGAGAGGTGGGTCACTTCACTTTCACCCCTGTCGTTTATTTATTTACTGCTTGAAACTTTCACCAATACGTTATTAAAATATTGCACTGGTTTAACGTTTGTCCACAGTTCCTGGATTTATTTATATTTCTTGCATTGAGGCGACATCGTCTCCATTTAAAGCAGAAATAAGTAACTTGTTTACCTTAATAAATCCTTCCCGTCGTCCCTCTGGGGGTAATACAAGTGTTTATGGGATGATTGGAGGGTCTTTCATCGCCCCCTTGTGTCTCTGCCCAGAAAACCACAATTGCAACTTGACTGCCACCGGACCGGAGTCACCAATACACACTAACAGAATCACAAAGAAGAAGCTAACAGGCTAACGGGCAAAGCTAACTGCGGGCTAGCACCACTTAAACAGTATTTACAGCCAAGTTTCAGTGAAAAAAATATTTCCATTGTGTAATTGGATGAACAATATCCCTCTGTCTCTTTGTCTTTTCTGTCAGCGTAGGATTTACTCTCACGGACAATTAACCTCTTAACTCCCGCCTGAACCGAGAGGATCTTTTTCCTCACGTCATCAGATTTTTTTTCCATCATTTTTTTGTTGAGTATTCAACTCATTTTTGTAACTTTTTTGTCACATTTTGGTCATATTTTTGACTTTTTTTTTTTTGTATTTTTTGGTCATATTTTTTTCATTTTTTTATTTATTTTTTGTCACATTTTTGTCATTTTTTCGTCAATTTATTTCAATTTCTTGTGACATTTTTGTGACATTTTTTGCCACTTTTTTGTCACATTTCCATCATTGTTTTCATCTCAGTTTTGTCGCTATTTTCACAGCTTTTTTCCAGAAGCTTTTGGACTGGGGTAAAGCCAAACTGGAGAAAATGTGCTCGGTTCAGGTGGGAGGTAGGGGGTTTTAATGAGTAAAAAAACGTAACTTGCTACGACACCTGCAGTGGCGCTTATGGCCTCTCGGGGCATGAGTTACTTAGGAGCTACTGCTTTAATAAGGAAAGCCTGCAGTACATGTTTTATCATATTCAAAGCAGCCAGAGGGAAAACAAGATTTTTTTCCCCCCATTTCTCCACCATGACTTAAAGGGACTATATGGAGTTTAAAAATGTTAAAACTCAGTATTTTCCTCCCCCTACATGTTCCTCCATGTCCTCATGTATAGAATGAGCTCAGAACTGCCTCTAAAATCTTGCACTGTCACTCAAAAAGTTGTTTCTTTGGGTCTGAAGATCCGTCATGCACGAGCTTAATATAGAAGCTGCAGTTACACGTATGACCTGAGGTGGCAGTAGTGAGTATAAAATGGCCACTTGCATCTCGTCCCTCTAAACATATTCTGAATATATTTTTCTACTAAATAAAGGGAGAAAAGTTGTTCATCAGCCCAAAAATACGTAAAAAACTGACAATGCTAACCAGAGAGCTAACGTTCGCTTCATGCTACATATGCTGACGTTAGTAACAAGTGCCGTTTTTCATTTTAACGGAATAATTTACTGTGAAAAAAACCTCCATATGGACCTGATTTTGACTTGATTTTATTGTGTGTGATAAATAAGAAAGGTAAGGTGAAAGCTTTTCTTCTGTTGTCGAGGTCTTGTGTGATGATCGACTCACCTGCTGTGATCTTTAATTGTGATTTTCTTTGTCTTCCTCGTGTTCCAGAGCAGTGGAGATCATGAGAATGGCGTCTCTGTCGAACCACATGACTCTGCTCATCACCAGGGACGACCGGGCCAGGTATTTACCAACACACCGACATCTGCATCTGTATCTTCTTCTTCTGCTGAAGCTCCAGTCTGTGTTCCCTGGATGGAGCGAACATAGAGTAGTTGTTCACACTGTCTGAGGCGAGACGCTGCAGGGGAATCGGGAAAAATATTACAACAGAATAAGAATTGTTATCTCAATTTGAAACTTTTGCTGTTTTCAGTTTTCAGATCTGAGGGATTTTGGATCTCGTTTAGTTAATGAATAAACTAGTTATAAATAAAAATTAAAAAAATGTGTAAAAGCTCAAATTTGTCCTTGTTTTTCCGTGTTCAAAGCTCAATAAATCAGGCTTGGAATTATATATTTACAAATCCCTCTGAAAAAAAAACATATGGAGCTTATGGAGCGACTAAAGTGCAGATGTTGTTTAAGAGTGGAATAAAAACAGCCCTAAAGTTTAGTCCCTTTGTCTGCATAAGTGTGGGAAAGACCAGGGAGTCAGGCTCTGGTACCGAACAAACTCTTTTATCTTTTAATCCAAGTTTTGGTGCTGTTGGTCCAGGGACAGCATTAAAGGAACTATACAGAGTTTAAAAATGTTAAAATTAAGTATTTTCCTCCTACATGTTCCTCCATGTCCTAATGTGTAGAATGAGCTCAGACCTGTTCACCACAACTGCCTCTAAAATCCTGCACTGTCACTCAGAAAGTTGTTACTTCGGGTCTGAAGTGCCGTCATGCACGAGCTTAAAGGGGGGGTATTATGCAAAATTGACTTTTTTTTACACCATGTTATTATGTCATTCCCTCATTAAAAACATGCCTGAAGTGTCGCCTTGGCACATTCACGTATTTTTGAGTAATCTGTAAAAACTCTGATGGCGGCCATTTTAGGGATAGGTTTGCCTGAGTCCTCCTAGGAACGCCCCCACCTCCTGGAGACGCCTCCGAGCTTTCGTCACCAGCCGAGTAACCAAGCACTGCTCCTCAGTCCTCGCGACTCTTTTTTGTCATTTTTTTGGGGTTTTATGTGGTTGAAAAAAGCATAATACCCCCTCTTTAATATAGAAGCTGCAGCTACGCATAAGACCTGAGGTGGCAGTAGTGAGTATAAAATGGCTAACATACATCTAGCCTCTTTATAGGACGAGACTTTGTTCTTTCAGCTCAGTTATTTTTTCCAATTTTTCCCCCATTTTATTTATTTTTTTCGCCTTTTTTTTATTTGCCCAAAGCTTGCCTAATTTTTACATTTTTTTAAAAACATTTTTTCCTTATTTTTCCCTTGCTATTTATTTTAATCAGTAATATTTTCCCCCATTTTTTCCCCAAATTATTCCCCATTTTTCACATACTTGTAAATTTGAATATATTCCAAACATTATTGTTCTGTTTTCTGGGTCTAGATGATGAATATTTTAATATCGATATCGGAAACCAAGTATCGTTGAAGTACCGGTATCGGAAACAAAGTACCGATCCCCAGCCGGAAAAGGGAAACAGCGAGCGCCGCCATGTTGGAGTCACTTCCTGGATAAATCTCTGGCTCAAAGCGACAAAACGTCAGAGAATAAACACCGTAAAGAGAGTTTGGTCTGTTTTTCACTCTGACATTCGTTAGCGTGTAGCGTGTAGCGTGTGGCGTGTGGCATGTAGCGTGTGGCCTGGTTTCCCGCTGACTCGTGGACATTACAGGATGTTGTTTTTTCCGCTGCGTCGTGCTTCGCTCAGGCCTCATTGTGTCGCGACGTGTTTCAGTCCAAACTCACAAACGCAGAGCGACGTTCAGGAGAATCAAGACCAGCGTTCTGTCAGGTCCACTTTCATCAGGCCGAGGCCGGACCCGGTTTAGTCCCTGTTTAGGCCAATCCCGTCGCTCGCTGAACTTTTCACCCCAAGCATCACACGGTTTATAAATCAGCAGGAAGATCCATGTAATGCCTTTCAATTTGAAGTCTTTAATGTCATAAATGTGGCTTATTCATTCACAAATACTGTTGTTTGGTGTCCACGTGTAGCAGGAAAGGCTGTGACCCAGATGACGCTGTAATCCAAATATGGTCATTTCCTTTGTGGGAGACGGCAGCGGCTAAAGACGGGAGAAACATACACATGTGCAGACAAGGGACTAAACTTTAGGGGCTTCTATCCTTCCTTCCTTCCTTCCTTCCTTCCTTCCTTCCTTCCTTCCTTCCTTTCTTTCTTTCTTTCTTTCTTTCTTTCTTTCTTTCTTTCTTTCTTTCTTTCTTTCTTCCCTCCCTCCTTTCTTTCTTTCTTTCTTTCTTCACTTTCTTCCGATTTTCCTTCCTTCCTTGCCTTCTTTCTTTCCCTCTTTCTTCACTTCTTTCCTTCCTTCCTTCCTTTCTTTCTTTCTTTCTTTCTTTCTTCATCACTTCCTTCCTTTTTTCCTTCCTTCCTTCCTTCTTGCCTTCTTTCTTTCTTTCTTTCCCTCTCCCTCTCTCTCTCTCTTTCTTTCTTTCTTCTTTCTTTCTTTCCCTCTTTCTTTCTTTCTTTCTTTCTTTCTTTCTTCCTTCTTTCTTTCCCTCTTTCTTTCTTTCTCTTTCTCTCTTCCTTCCTTCCTTCTTTCTTTCCCTCTTTCTTTCTCTTTCTTCCTTCCTTCTTAGCTTCTTTCTTTCCCTCTTTCTTTCTTTCTTCCTTCCTTCCTTCTTTCTTTCTCTCTTTCTTTCTTTCTTTCTTTCTTTCTTTCTTTCTTTCTTTCTTTCCTTCTTTCTTTCCCTCTTTCTTCCTTCCTTTTTGCAGCAATAACACAATAAAAAAGTGACTAAAAAGCTACAAAACATGACAAAAAAAAGAGATTAAAAAACTCATCATTGTTCATGTTGAATCATCATTTATTAAGGCTAAATAAGGTCTAGTTATTATAAAATGTTACGCACATTTTCATCCTTGTGTTTGCCTTTTTAACACTTTTTTCCTGATGCTTTTCGATTTGGGTAAAGCCACACCGCTCGGGTCCATGTGGGGGTTAAAAGGTTAAGTCTGTCCCGGTCTTGCCCCTGGTCTCGGGTCTCACTCCTCGCTCTGGAACCGCAGACTGACAGGCTCGTGTCCTGGAACGCTCCCGTGTTATTGTTGCCGCTGACAGAGAGGATGATGGGAAACGTAGTCCGTCTGCGCGCGGCTAAAAATAGCCTCCAGCAAATCCGCTAAATCCGCCTTTTCCGAAACATCACCTTTTCATTAAACGGAGCCGTGACGTAACGCCGGCTCAGCTCTGGGACTGAGGCAGCGCCCTGCGAGGCATCGGAGGATCGGAGTACTTTTACTTTACTTAGGTACTTTAAGATGAATACTTTAGTACTTTACTCCAGTTGTATTTGTGTTCAGAACTACTTTTACTCCGCTCCATTTGAAAGATAAATATAACACTTTCTACTCCACTACATGTCTAAAGAAGTGTGTTTTGTTCATTTTAAAATCCTAATGATGCAGACTCCAGACCAGCAGGTGGCGCTGTGCAGACGTGCTGTCAAATGCAACAATGCACAACACCTTTTACTGGAGTCATATTTGTCCAGTAGTATCTGTGCTTTTACTCAAGTAATGATGTACTTTGAAAGAGTAACTGTGCTGGGAAATCTTTTAATCTAAATATAAAAATAGAGCCTTGAACACTGACACATTGAGCGGCTGTTGCCGGGACGCTAAGCTAACTGTTGCTATGTCATGACATCACACCGTTACCCTGCACTGTCCTGGATATTGTTTTCTGCCTCACCTCTTAACCCCCACCTGAACAGAGCCCGTTTTCTCCAGTTTGGCTTCACCTAAATCGAAAAGCTGTGATAAAAATATGATGAAAAAGTGACAAAAATGTGACAAAAAAGTGACAAAAATGTGACAAAAATACAAGAAAAAAGTGGCAAAAATTTGACAAAAGTATGACAAAAATGCAACAAAAAAAGTGACAAAAATGCCAGAAAAAAGTGATAAAAAGTGACAAAAATGCAACAAAAAAGTGACAAAAATGCAACAAAAAAAGTGACAAAAATGCAACAAAAATGCAAGAAAAAAGTGGCAAAAATTTGACAAAAGTATGACAAAAATGCAACGAAAAAAGTGACAAAAATGCCAGGAAAAAATGATAAAAAAGTGACAAAAATACAAGAAAAATTTGACCAAAAAGTGACAAAAATGCAACAAAAAAGTGATAAAAAAGTGACAAAAATGCAACAAAAAAGTGACAAAAATGCAAGAAAAAAGTGATAAAAAAGTGACAAAAGTACAAGAAAATGTTGACCAAAAAAACAAATCAAAAACAATCAAGAAAAAAAAGCGATGAAAAAAAACTAATGGGAACAACGAGATCAGCTTTGTAGGTCTTAGCTTTCAAATGAGGTGTTACACTGGCCTGCAAGCTCCAGTCGAGAAGCTTTTAGATTTGGGTAAAGCTGAACTGGAGAAAACGTGCTTGGTTAAGGCGTGGGTCAAGAGGTTAAGATAAAGGTCTCTCCCTCCACTGGACAAAAGCAGGACTGTGTTTGGTGTGTGATTCCCTTAGTGGCCACAAGGGGGAGACAAAGTAGTTCCACTCACACAGATCCAGTTCTGACGTTTTATAAACTCTTATCAAAAGGTTACGTCACAACATTGTAAACAACCTATATTATAAAATGGAGTTAGTGCAGCTACAAATCCTATTGTGGTAACTACGGTAACTGACAAAATGCTGGATTTCTGACTTGGTTTATGGTTAATATCTCTGTGATTCCTTTGTTTTTGTAAGAATATTGTGGCACATTGATCTTACGGAGCTCTTTTTCCTCGTCTGTTTCAGGAGGGAGTTCTTGGAGCTGATGGATAAATACGGCTCTCACCACATCACGGCGACAGGACGAGTCTCTCCTCCTCAGATCTGCTCAGGTCAGAACAAAACGAACTAAAACCATTCAGGAAAAAACACCATCCTCAGCAGGGATCACCAACAGGCGGCCCGCGGGCTAAAACCGGCCTCCCCAGAGCTCCTGTCCGGGCTGCGGTCCCAGTTAGTGTTTAGAGTTTTCCGATATTTGTGAGAAAAAATCCTATTTTATCGACTGTGAAAGAGCAACGGACCGCACTTTGGGAACCCCTGCTCTAGAGGCTACAGTGAAATAAATGTTTATATTAATGAAGCTAATCCTCTTCCTCCAGCGCCCAAAGTGACGGACAGCTCCTCCTCCTCGTCCAGATCGGAGTCTCCACAGCTGCTCAGCCCCAGAGAGACCGCCGTGTTCAGGTCAGACTCTCCCACCTCCCGCCTCACAACTCTCACCTCTCGCCTCTCGACTCACGCCTCTCGCTTCTCGACTCCCGCCTCTCGCCTCCCAACTCTCACCTCACGATTCTCGCCTCTGAACTCTCGCCTCTCGCCTCACGCCTCTCGACTCACGCCTCTCGACTCTTCTCGCCTCTCAACTCTCGACTCTTGCCTCTCGCCTCTAGACTCTCGACTCTAGATTCTCGACTCTCGCCTCTCGCCTCTAGACTCTCGACTCTAGATTCTCGACTCTCGCCTCCCCACTCTCGCCTCTCCCTTCTCGCCTCTTCTCACCTCTTTTCGCCTCTCAACTCTCAACTCTCGCCTCCCCACTCTCGCCTCTCCCTTCTCGCCTCTAGACTCTCGCCTCTCGACTCACGCCTATCGCTTCTCGACTCTCGCCTCACACCTCTCGATTTGACTCTCACCTCTCCTCACACCTCTCGACTCCACTCTCGTCTCTAGACTCTCACCTCACGACTCTCGCCTCACGACTCTCGCCTCACGACTCTCACCTCACGACTCTCACCTCACGACTCTCGCCTCACGACTCTCGCCTCACGACTCTCACCTCACGACTCTCGCCTCACGACTCTCGCCTCACGACTCTCACCTCACGACTCTCGCCTCACGACTCTCGCCTCTAAATTTTCGACTCTCGACTCACACCTCACTCCTCTTGCTTCTCAACTCTCGCCTCACGCCTCTCTACTCGACTCTCGTCTCTACACTCTCGCCTCTCGTCTCTATACTCTCGCCTCTCGTCTCTAGACTCTCGACTCTCGTCTATAGACTCTCACCTCTAGACTCTCGCCTCACGCCTCTCGTCTCTAGACTCTCGACTCTCGTCTATAGAATCTCACCTCTAGACTCTCGCCTCACGCCTCTCGTCTCTAGACTCTCGACTCTCGTCTATAGACTCTCACCTCTAGACTCTTGCCTCACGCCTCTCGTCTCTAGACTCTCGCCTCTCGTCTCTAGACTCTCGACTCTCGTCTATAGACTCTCACCGCTAGACTCTCGCCTCTCGTCTCTAGACTCTCGACTCTCGTCTCTAGACTCTAGACTCTCGACTCTCGTCTATAGACTCTCACCTCTCGTCTCTAGACTCTCGACTCTCGTCTATAGACTCTCACCGCTAGACTCTCGCCTCTCGTCTCTAGACTCTCGCCTCTCGTCTCTAGACTCTAGACTCTCGACTCTCGTCTATAGACTCTCACCTCTAGACTCTCGCCTCACGCCTCTAGACTCTCACCTCTAGACTCTCGCCTCTCGTCTCTAGACTCTCACCTCTAGACTCTAGACTCTCACCTCTAGACTCTCGCCTCTCGTCTCTAGACTCTCACCTCTAGACTCTCGCCTCTCGTCTATAGACTCTCACCTCTAGACTCTCGCCTCATGCCTCTCGTCTCTAGACTCTCGCCTCTCGTCTCTAGACTCTCACCTCTAGACTCTCGCCTCATGCCTCTCGTCTCTAGACTCTCACCTCTCGTCTCTAGACTCTCGACTCTCGTCTATAGACTCTCACCTCTAGACTCTCGCCTCTCGTCTCTAGACTCTCGACTCTCGTCTATAGACTCTCACCTCTAGACTCTCGCCTCACACCTCTCGTCTCTAGACTCTCGACTCTCGTCTACAGACTCTCACCTCTAGACTCTTGCCTCTCACCTCTCGCCTCTTCACGCCTCTCTCCTGTCGCCTCTCGCCTCTTCTCGACACTCGCCGGGGTTTACAGAAGCTTTACCTCCTCTCTCTCTCTCTCGTTGCAGCGACAGTGTGATCCAGCTGATCTGCGTTTCCAAAGCGTCCGGTCTCGGGCTGGTCATTCGGGGCGGGGCCAACAGAGTGGACGGACCAATGGTGTTCATCCAGGAAATACAGCCGGGCGGAGACTGCCACAAGGTACATACAGACGTAACGTTTCTCCCTTAAAGGAACAGGCCCCTCTTTGTCCACACTGAGACGTTCTCGCCTGAGCTTAGACGAGTTGATGCACATTTTTAACGATGCCTGATTCTCCTCAGGACGGACGGCTGCAGGTCGGGGATCAGCTCGTCTCCATCAACAAAGAGTCCATGATCGGAGTCACGTTCGAAGAGGCCAAAATCATCCTGTCCAAAACCAAGCTCAGGTCTGTGCCAGATGCCCTCCCACACTCCTGCAGTGAGACGTCCTGGTACTTTTGTTTTGTGACAGTAATGGTGATGGTCAGAAGGTCCCTCTGGCTACACATGAAACGTAGCCTCTGTGTATATGGAGTTATTGTAAATACCGTAAATGCTCTAATATAGGCCGGGGCCTTTATTTACTCAAGGGCATCCAGGACCAGGCCTTTATTGGAACCAGGCCACAATTAGAGACAGGCCTTTATTTCTATTTGAGCAAAACGGACGACCAGGAAAACGAAGAAAAACGAGATCTGTGTCCATTTGCACCTAAAATATTAGGTTCATTTATTAATTAACATTTCAAACCCTCTCCCAGCGGCTGGAACATCGACGCCTTTTATTTTGTCGGGACAACAGGAAGTGTTTCGTTGCTGTTAGCGGAGCTTTGACATCAGTGTCACTGCAGGTTTCTGTTTCGTTTTTACCGCGGACCGGATTATTTGTTGTTATCTTGTGTAAAAGGCGAGTTTAGACGGAGCGTTTGTGTTTGTGATCGATCATGAGACTGACCCGAGAGAAGACGAGACGCTCGCGCTGATGGGAGGAGTTATTTTGAGGCGTGGGACTGACCTGCACACGGAGCAGCTGGACGTGCTTTGAAGACGCGATGGAGACTTTATTAAAACCCTGGAGGGTCACACAACATTTGTTTCTTGCCCTGTTTCCACAAATAGTCACAGGAGGTTTGAAAAGTGGCTAAATCTGTGTCAAAGTTACGCTCGGATCAGCTCCTCTGCAGCGTCCCCATCGGCCCGGGTTCCCGTTTGTTACTTCCTGCACGTGAGTTTTCATTTACACCAGTATGAGACAAATTCCTAACATGGGAAATATTTCTACAGCTATAGTTTCTAATAAAAGCCCCGGCCTGTTTTAAAGACCGGCTTTAATACCCGGTAATGGAATACAGGCCAGTATTAGAGAATTTACTGTAGTCCCATGTGTTGTGACGATGTCCATGAAAGGTGTTACATAAATCAAATTATTATTGCATTTTGTCTGTCTGCTCCTCCAGTTCACAGGGTCAGGAAGTCGAAAAGCATTAAAAAGGATTAAAGTTCACCCTGAGTTCGGTCCTGCTGCAGTCCTTGAGTGAGCCGCTCTGGCGCCCTCTGCTGGTGGACTAACAAACCCTTCCTCTCGCCTCCCTCAGGCCGGACCCGACCGTAGAGATCGCCTTCATCCGCCGCCAGTTCTCGTCCGGCTCCGGCCCCCACAGCCCTCCCACCGCGGGGCCTCAGACCCGGCCCGCCCCTGGTCACTCAGCGGGACAGGCCCAGAACAGGGCCCTCCTCCTGGGTCCGGCTCACGCTCTGCCCCCCTCGGCTCAGCCCCAGCTCCAGACGAGAGTCAGCCGGAATCCACCGACCGAGACGCTGCCAGAGGTCAACGTCAGGGAGGTACTACTACTACTACTGCTACTGCTACTACTACTACTACTGCTATTACTACTACTACTACTACTACTACTACTACTTGATAAATGCCTCTAATTTCCAGGTGAGAGTGAACACCACAGTGGTCTGCGTGGAAACAGAGACAGCCGTTCCAAACATGGGTACGTCTAACTGAAGTTTTATACTTTTATCTTTATCTTTTTCGTTTTTTCTCTCTCTTAGTTTTGACGTCAGAGTAAGAAAAAAGACCAAACTCTCTTTACAATGTTTATTCTCTGACGTTTTGTCGCTTTGAGCTGGAGATTTATCCAGGAAGTGACTCCAACATGTCTGTGTGGCTCCCTGGTCTTTCCCCACACTTATTCATTCACGAATACTGACATGTTTGGTTTGGTATCCACGTGTAGCAGGAAAGGCTGTGACCAAGATGACGCTGTAATCCAAATATGGGCATTTAAGACGGGAGAAATATACACAGGAGCATGTGCAGACAAAGGGACTAAACTTTAGGGCCTCCTTTCTTTCTTTCTTTCTTTCTTTCTTTCTTTCTTTCTTTCTTTCTTTCTTTCTTTCTTTCTTTCTTTCTTTCTTTCTTTCTTTCTTTCTTTCTTTCTTTCTTTCTTTCTTTCTTTCTTTCTTTCTTCCTTCCTTCCTTCCTTCCTTCTTCCCTCATTCCTTCCTTATTTCTTTCTTTCTTTCTTTCCTTCTTCCCTCATTCCTTCTGTCTTTCTTTCTTTCTTTCTTTCTTCCCTCATTCCTTCCTTCTTTCTTTCTTCCTCTTTCTTTCTTTCTTTCTTTTTTTCTTTCTTTCCTTCCTTCCTTCCTTCCTTCCTTCTTTCCTTCTTTCTTAGTAATCCAAATATGGTCATTTCCTTCCTGTGGGCGACAGCAGTGGCAAAAGACGGGACAAATACACACATGTGCAGACAAAGGGACTAAACTTTAGGGCCTTCCTTCCTTCCTTTCCCTCTTTCTTCCTTCCTTCCTTTCTTTCCTTTTTTCCTTCCTTCCTTTCTTTCCTTCTTCCCTCATTCCTTTCTTCCTTTCTTTCTTTCTTTCCCTCCTTCTTTCTTTCCTTCTGTCCTTTCTTTCTTTTTTCTTTCCTTCCTTCTTCCTTCCTTCCTTCCTTTTCCTTCCACATGTGCAGACAAAGGGACTAAACTTTAGGGCCGTTTTCATTCCACTCTTTAACAACATCTGCTCTTCAGTCGCTCCATAAGACTCAGGATCACAGATTTTAATGTCAGTATCTGCATCATCACCTGAGGCTTCTCCGTTTCACAAACACCTGACGTGATCCTCTCGCCCCCAGACCTGGTCCAGCCCAAATGCAGCGAGCTGAAATGGGACCACCTCCTGCAGGTCTGTCTCCTCAAAACCCCCGAGAAACTCTGTGAATGTTTTTGTACTCACGGGTTTGGTGTTTCAGGCGGTGGAGCTGCTGGGACTGAAGCCGTCCGAGTCCCAGATGCAGGCCCTGAAGTCCAGACTGCACCCGGACCAGGACGGGATCGTGGCTCTGACGGGTGAGAACACGAGGTCTACAGGCGAATGTAAAAACTCAAAGAGGAGAAAAGAGAAACCTCAGAAGGAGAGATCCATGTCCCTCTGCCTCTTCACCAAGGCCGTGGGAACCCAGGGTGCTGAGGGCGCTGCAGCACCCCCTGGTGGATAGTTTGTGAACTGCAGGCAATATTAACCCCTGAACTCCCACCTGAACCGAGAACATTTTCTCCAGCTTTACACCAGTTCAAAAGCTTCTGGAAAAAAGCTGTGAAAATAGCAACAAAACCGAGACGAAAACAAGGATGGAAATGTGACAAAATAGTGAGAAAACATTGACAAAAAAGTGACGAAGAAAAAGACAAAAAAAGACAAAAAAAGACAAAAAAAGACAAAAAAATGACAAAAAAGACAAAAAAATGACAAAAAAAGCACAAGAAATGACAAAAAAATGACAAAAAATTACAAAAAAATTACAAAAATGTGGCAAAAGTGACAAAAATGACATAAAAATAACAAAAAAAATACAAAAAATGACAAAAAAAATGACACAAAAAGACACAAAAAGACAAAAAATGACAAAAAAATGACAAAAAATGACAAAAAAAGAACAAAAAATGTGGCAAAAATGTGGCAAAAATGACCAAAAAAAGACAAAAAAAATGACAAAAAACCCCCCAAAAATGACAAAAAATGACAAAAAAATGACAAAAAAATGACAAAAAAATGACAAAAAATGTGACAAAAATATGACAAAAAAGACCAAAAAATGACAAAAAAGAACAAAAAAAGAACAAAAAATTACAAAAAAGACCAAAAAATGACAAAAAAGACCAAAAAAAATTACAAAAAAAGAACAAAAAAAGACAAAAAATGTGACAAAAAATGTGACAAAAAATGACAAAAAATGACAAAAAAAGAACAAAAAATTTGACAAAAATGTGGCAAAAATTACAAAAATTACAAAAAAATTACAAAAAATGAGTTGAATACCCCCCCAAAAAAAGATGGAAAAAAAATCTGATGACGTGAGCAAAAAGATCCATTTCAGAAAATGCTCTCGGTTCAGGCGGGAGTTAAGAGGTTAATAAATAGGATTTATGCACAGAAGAAGTACTTTGGGGGTAAATTTTGTCCCTCAGCGCCCCCTAACTAAAATATCTTCCCACGGCTCTGCTCTTCACAGTCCGGGTTTGGGTCTGGTTTCAGATTTGGAGGCGGCGGTCGGAGAGTTGTTCAGGTCCGAGCTGGATCACGAAGGAGCTCAGGCTGAAGATCTGCCACCGCCGAACGACGCCAACGACCGGGTGAGACTCACAACAAAACGTCCAGGAGAGTGAAATATGAACTGCAGAACTCACACAGGAATCCCAGGCTTTCAGAACATGTTTGTAGAACTTTAACTCCAGGTTCAGCAGCTTTTAGACAAAATGAAAGACTTTAATCAGTAAGTGTCAGGAGTGAACCATGCTCTGCCCTCTCCTCACCCTCGCCCCTCACTTTGGAGTCCTTTAACGATACTTGGTTCTCAATACCGATACCTGAACGATACTTTTTACGATGCCTAAAATATTTGTGATCTAGAACCAGAAAACAGAAAAAGATCTGCACATTTACAATATTGGGTTAATCTCCAATGTCAGGAAATGTGTGGTAAAAAATGGGAATAATTAGGGAAAAAATGTTTGGAGAATTTGCGGTTGGGCAAAATAGGGGGAAACATTTAGGAAAAATTGGGCAGAAATAAGAAAAATATTAATTAAAAATGAGGGGAGGAAATGTAGAAAAATTGGGGCAAAAATAAGAAAAAAAATATGTAAAAACATTAGGAAAAAAAACATAAAAAACAAGGAAAAATTGAGGGATAAAAAAAAAAAAAGACTATACTATTTGAGCTGAAACAACCAAGTCTCTTCCTTCCTGCTGGTCATATATAATGTTAAACAGTGATTCTCTACTGGGGGGTCGGGGCCCAAAAGTGGGAACCATTTTCAGTGGGTCGCGAGTCTACAGAGAACTTTTATTCAATATTTTCCATCTGAAAAAATTGGGTAAAAAAGGGGGAATAAATTTGGGAAAAATTGGGCCGAAATAAGAGAAATATTAATTAAAAAAAGGGCAAAAATGAGGGGAAAAAAGAGTAGAAAATGAGAAAAATTGTGGCAAATAATGTAAAACCATTGGGAAAACTGTGGCAAACATTAGGGGGAAAAAAAAAATAAAAAAAAAATAGGGGATAATAAAAGATATTTATTTGAGCTGAAACAACCAAGTCTCTTCCTTTAAAGCTGCTCCTCCAACAAAATCCAAACTTGGATCTATCGATATAAATAACATTTTGGTCTTTCACTTTGATAGCCAGTAGTGCAGGGGTAGGCCTGGGGGCTTAATCCGGCCCTCCAGCACAGAACCTCTGGCCCCCAAGGTGATTTAGAGAAATATTATCATGCAAATAAGAGCTCAGATACCTGTTAAAGTAAGTCTAAAAATGTGAGAAATAATGTCAGTATTTTAAAAATGTCCTGTCAGAACATCCCGCTTGGTCATAATGTTAAACAGTGATTCTCTACTGGGTGGGTCGGGGCCCTAAAGTGGGTCATGGAACCATTTTCAGTGGGTCGCGAGTCTATGGGGAACTTTTATTCAATATTTTCCATCTGAAACTTCACAGAAACACTGACTGTGTTAAAGTGAATGTTGTCGGGTTGTTTTGATCATAATTTCAGTCTTAAAGGAACAGGCTATCGTTTCTCCACACTGAGATATGTTCTTACCTGAGCTTAGACGAGTTGATGAGTACCTGTCTGGTCTTTGTGTGTGCGCTCAGTCACGCAAAACGAGCAAAGACGTTGTTAGCATTTGGCCTCTCCCAATGTGTTCCAATAGCTCCAAACGGGGGTGAAGTTTTGAAGCTCTTCCACGGGCACAAAGACCAGACAGGTACGGATCAACTCGTCTAAGCTCAAGTAAGAACAGATCTCAGTGTGGAAGAACGGTGACCTGTTCCTTTAACCTCTTAACTCCCGCCTGAACCGAGAGGATCTTTTTCCTCACGTCATCAGATTTTTTTTCCATCATTTTTTCGTTGGGTATTCAACTCATTTTTGTAACTTTTTTGTCATTTTTTGTCACATTTTTGTCACATTTTTGTCATTTTTTCATCAATTTTTTTAATCAATTTTTTGTCATTTTTTATCAAATTTTGGTCATTGTTTTGTGACATTTTTGCCACATTTTCATAAATTTTTCGTCATTTTTCGGTCAAATTTTTATCACATTTTTGTCATTGTTTTGTGACATTTTTGTGAAATTTTGCCACATTTTCATCAATTTTTAGTCATTTTTCGGTCAAATTTTTATCACATTTTTGTCACATTTTTGTCATATTTTGGTCATTTTTGCGTCACATTTTTGTCATTTTTTCGTCCATTTTTTGTCAATTTCTTGTGACATTTTTGCCACTTTTTCATCAATTTTTCGTCATTTTTTTGTCAATGTTTTCGTCACTTTTTTGTCACATTTCCATCATTGTTTTCGTCTCATTTTTCTTGCTATTTTCACAGCTTTTTTCCAGAAGCTTTTGGACTGGGGTAAAGCCAAACTGGAGAACATGTGCTCGGTTCAGGTGGGAGTTAAGGGGTTAAAGGGATATCTACTACTTGTTATACGATATATGACAAAATGACAGATTTATTTGGGTCCTGGGCTCGTCATCCGAGGGTAATGTTTGGTCCCAAAGCCACTTAGGAACCACTGATATAAACATTGGCATTTGCAGAAAACAGTTCTTTACTTTAGGGACAGTGTTGAGGTTCGGCCTTTGGGTGTTTTGGATGAAAATCGTCCCTTCATGACACAAACTTAAACCTAACCAGCCCTAACAGAACAGTTTGTGACCCGCTGCTGTTAGATCTATGCTGTTCGAAGCTGGTGGTGGGGGGCGTCTATGGACCAATCGTATCTGTTTAATGATTTCCTCTGAGCTCAAACCAGTTCAGATCGATAAAAACAGCCCGTGCTCTGGTGCTTTATCCCAGAACCTAACCCCAGCCTCGGTTTTCCCCCCACAGCCGTCTGTGTCGGACTCGGACGACGCGGAGGACATGGAGCGGCTGAGGAAGGAGCACATCGAGGCCCTGAGGGAGGTCAAGCGCCTGCAGGTCAGTGCGAGGTCACGGTGTGTGTGAGGTTCTCTTTTCGACAGCGGTGTGTGTGTGTGTTTTTTATGCAGGAGCAGCTGTCGGAGTCTCAGAGAGCTCAGCACACGCTGGAGGAGGAGAGGAACGCCCTGCGGCAGGTCAGTCAGTCTACTGCCACAGATATTTAACAAATACACCATTTAACCTCTTAACTCCCGCCTGAACCGAGAGGATCCCTTTCTTCACGTCATCAGATTTTTTTTCCATCATTTTTTTGTTGGGTATTCAACTCATTTTTGTAACTTTTTTGTCTTTTTTTCGTCAATTTTTTTCTCATATTTTGTCCCAATATTTTGTAATTTTTTTGTCAATTTTTATCAAATTTTTGTCATTTTTTTGTCAATTTTTTATCACATTTTTGTCACATTTTTGTAATTTTTTTGTCAAATTTTTATCAAATTTTTGATATTTTTTTGTCACATTTTTGTTATTTTATTGTCATTTTTTTGTCACATTTGTGTCATTTTTTTGTCAAATTTTTGTCACATTTTTGTCATTTTATTGTGATTTTTTTGTCACATTTTTGTAATTTTTTCGTCCATTTTTTATCAGATTTTTGTCACTTTTTTGTCATTTTTTTGTCAAATTTTTGTCCAATTTTTGTCATTTTATTGTGATTTTTTTGTCACATTTGTGTCATTTTTTCGTCCAATTTTTATCAAATTTCTGTTATTTTTTTGTCACATTTTGTCACATTTTTGTAATTTTTTCATCAATTTTTTGTCAATTTCTTGTGACATTTTTGTGACATTTTTGCCACTTTTTCATCCATTTTTTGTCACTTTTTTGTCACATTTCCATCATTGTTTTCATCTCAGTTTTGTTGCTATTTTCACACACTTTTTTCCAGAAGCTTTTGGACTGGGGTAAAGCCAAACTGGAGAAAACGTGCTCAGTTCAGGTGGGAGTTAAGGGTTAAAGGGACTCTACAGAGTTTAAAAATGTTAAAATGATGTATTTTCCTCCCCTACATGTTCCTCCATGTCCTCATGTGTAGAATGAGCTCAGACCTGTTCACCACAACTGCCTCTAAAATCCTGCACTGTCACTCAGAAAGGTGTTAATTCGGGTCTGAAGCGCCGTCATGCACGAGCTTAATATAGAAGCTGCAGTTACACGTATGACCTGAGGTGGCAGTAGTGAGTATAACATGGCGAACTTGCATCTAGCCCCTTTAAAGTAAACAAACAGCAGCAGATGAGCTACAGTTATTTGCAGCACAGTGGAGGCGCCACAAGAGGAGCTACAGGGAACAAGGGACGATGAGGAGAAGATGGTGAAAGACTGTGCAGGAGGAAGAGGAAGGAGGAGGAGCTGACCCGTGCAGGACACCACGCTCTGAAACAGGGGAGGAGGCGGAGTTTCATGTTGGCCCACAGCGGCTCAGGACTGACCCAACATCTGACCTTGTACAAAATAAACTCCCTCGATCACTGAAGCGCGTGCTCGGCTCCTGCTGCTTCATTAGTTTGAGGTCAGTTTGCAGCCGGGGGCCCCTCTCTCAGTGTGGGGCCCCGGGGGACACAGCCAGGGGCCGTTATCCAACCCTCTCTTCATAACTCTCCGCATTACGCGTCGGTTTTGGAGCTCGGCCTGTGTTTCCCGAGCCCCGGCGGACGTTTTACCCGGCGTTTGTTTCCAGGAGGTGAAGCTGGCGTTGGACGAGGGCCGGGCGCTCCGGACGCGGGTGCAGCTGGCGGAGGCGGCGCAGAAGCAGGCGCGGGGCATGGAGATGGACTACGAGGAGGTCATCCACCTGCTGGAGGCCGAGATCGCCGAGCTGAAGACCCAGAAGGACCAGCCGCTCGCAGACAGTAAGGTACAAGAACAGACTTTTTGGTTTCTTTTTAAAAGACACTAGGTTGAAACAAACAAAAGCTGTTCAATTACCTTACGCGTTTCGACGGACAAGGGAACTACTTCCGTCTTCGTCAGAGGCGTCTCCTGACGTGCATGATGCGTCTCACTCAAGAAGACACAATGAATGTAATAAAAGAAAAAAGAGGTACAAGAACAGATCCCAACATGAAAGTCAAAGAGTCCAAGTATTAAGGGCTGGGTCCCGTTAGTTTTTTTCGATTCCACTACTTTAACGATTCCTGCTTTTCGGTTCCGATGCCTTAACGGTGCTTTTTCCGATACCTATGTTAGTTTAATTCAATAAAAATAACATGTATTAAAAGAATCATTCAGGAAAAAGACCGAAAACAGCACAACAGAGGCGACCCAGGAGCAGCAGCGTCGCCTGTAACTTCGTGTTTTGAGCAGAATTTCCACTTAAGCAGCGATAACAGAGAGAAAGGACATTATTCCCTCCTGAGCTGCAGAGTCAGATCCACATCAAGACACGGTTTCTTTCAGATAAACTTTTCTAAACTCACTGCACTTTGACGAAGTGAAAGCTCCACACGTCAAAGATCCTCACATGGTGTGAGCCTCACTCTGACACTGATCATTTACCAAAACTGTACCAACAAAGTCTAATACAGAGTGAGCGCTCACTTTTCTATAAACCAGCCTGGATATTCCCGTCTCTGCAGCTGCTGTAAAGTTGTAACAACAGCACGTAAGCTCCGCCTCCGGGTCTGTCGCTTTTGCTTTTCAATTTGCCTAAAAACTAAAGTTTCTTCTTCAGTCCTGGTTTAGTCCTGGTTTAGTTTAGTTCTGGGTTCTACGACCGGAGTAAGTCCTGGTTTAGACCTGGCTCAGTCCTGACGCAGACCGCGGCTCTGCCATCTCTATTACAGAAGTTTAGTAGTTGTAGCTTCACTTTAAGTCCAGTTCATGCTCCAGTTCTCGCGTTTTGTGAAGTCTGAAGGGGTCTGTAAGTTATAGCTATATAAAGGTGTAGCTTTTCTTCGTTCCATTTGCGCTGAAGCAGCTCATTATCTGCGTATACCTGCATTTTTTAGACTCAATGCGGGTCTGGAGAGAAAAATAACCGAAAACTGGCACCGAATTTCAGAATTTAATTTTTTCGATACATCCCCCGACCAGAGCTTTCCGGTCGGCTCCAAGTAGGTACCATTTAACGGTGCCCATCCCTAAGTATTACTGAAGGGAAGTGCTGCAGAAAATAAGGATCAAACCCTGGTCCGGCTGAAACGTGGGTCTCGGTTCAGACGAACTCTGAAGCGGATCATAAGGGGCCACATAAGAAGCCTTAATTGAGTCGGAGCTGCACCAACAATAACTCAAACTTATTCTGCCACTTTATCCTATTGTACAATTCACTAAATGGTGTGTTTTGAATATCTGATACTGGCGTTTAGTAGGACTATTATGAGCCACATCAAGCCAAAGACGCGTGTGTGTGTGAGCTCCGTTATTTAGCTTCTTATCCTCGTTCACTTCTACCATCGCACTGAAAGCACCTCTGTGCTTAGTAAATTTCCCTGGGGGCCAAAACATACATGGGGAGTTTATCGCCGGGTTCATTAACAAAAGCTCCTCCTCAAGTGGAGGAGTTCAAGTATCTCGGGGTCTTGTTCTCAGTGAGGGGCGGATGGAGCGTGAGATGGTTGTAGATGGTTCTCTGTAGATGTAGATGGTTTTGCTACAGCGCCCCCACAGGCCTGTAGGGGAACTCTGCTTTTAAAATGATGGCTCGATTGACAAAAAAGAGGTGTGAACGTAAACCAAGGTAAAGAAAATGTGCTTAGTTTGGGGGTTAAGAGGTTAAAGTTATAATTCCACACATAAATCTGTGGAGAACACCTCATTTGAAAGCTAAGACCCACAAAACTGATCTTTTTCCTCACGTTGTTGCTGTGTTGTGTCACCTTTTTTATGTTTTTTTTGGGGTAACTTTTTTGTTGAGTTTTTGTTACATTTTTGTCACATCTTTGTTGAATTTTTGTCACTTTTTGTTGAATTTTTGTCACATTTTTGTTGATTTTTTGTCACATTTTTGTTGAATTTTTGTCACATTTTTGTTGAATTTTTGTCACATTTTTGTTGAATTTTTGTCACATGTTTGTTGAATTTTTGTCACATTTTTGTTGAATTTTTGTCACATTTTTGTTGAATTTTTGTCACATTTTTGTTAAATTTTTGTCACATTTTTGTTGAGTTTTTGTCACATTTTTGTTGATTTTTTGTCACATTTTTGTTAAATTTTTGTCACATTTTTGTTGAATTTTTGTCACATTTTTGTTGAATTTTTGTCACATTTTTGTTGAATTTTTGTCACATGTTTGTTGAATTTTTGTCACATTTTTGTTGATTTTTTGTCACATTTTTGTTGAATTTTTGTCACATTTTTGTTGAATTTTTGTCACATTTTTGTTGAATTTTTGTCACATTTTTGTTAAATTTTTGTCACATTTTTGTTGAGTTTTTGTCACATTTTTGTTGATTTTTTGTCACATTTTTATTGAATTTTTGTCACATTTTTGTAGAATTTTTGTCACATTTTTGTAGAATTTTTGTCACATTTTTGTAGAATTTTTGTCACATTTTTGTTGAATTTTGTCACATTTTTGTTGAATTTTGTCACATTTTTGTTGCGTTTACCTACTTTTTTTCTTCTCATTTTTTGTGGCTGTGTTGGTGCTTTTTTCCCCCAAGAAGCTTTTTGATTCGGGTAAAGCCAAACTGGAGAAAATGCTCTCAGTTCAGGCGGGAGTTAAGAGGTTAAGACCCAGATCGTACTGAATTTGCCGCCGCGTCGCCTCAGTTTGTAAAGAAATGACGTTTTGCTTATTTGTCTCTCACATAAACTCCTAAACTATCCCCGACCTACATCACATAATCAGGCCGATGTTACGCAGCGCGGCTTTAACAACTTCCGTCCGTCTGGGTTCGTCTCTTTCGGGGCAGATTCGATTGTTGTAAACGTCGCTGACCCACATTCGCCCCCGGACACAAAGGAGTTTAAATGGTGAGTCAGATCTGGGAGTGAAGCTGTTACGGTAAAGGAATAAGGAACTGAAACTAAAGCAGATCCAGACCGTTATCCAACCCGGGCCAAGGCCGTTTCCTGCAGGAGAGTCTTTTCAGTCAGGACTCATTATTCCAGCCTTTCAGGGCTTATAAAATAATCATATAATGCAGAGATGTCCATCTGAAACGTGTCCTGTAGATTACATACATGTGGGGGAAATGTGTTTAACCTCTTAACTCCCGCCTGAACTGAGAGGATCTTTTTCCTCACGTCATCAGATTTTTTTTCCATAATTTTTTTGTTGGGTATTCAACTAATTTTTGTAACTTTTTTGTCATTTTTTTGTCACATTTTTGTCATTTTTTCGTCAATTTTTTTTACCACATTTTCGTAATTTAAAAAAAAAAATTAAATTTGTTGTCAAATTTTTATCACATTTTTGTAATTTTTTTGTCAAATTTTTATCCCATTTTTTGTCACATTTTGTCACATTTTTGCAATTTTTTCGTAAATTTTTTTATCACATTTTTGTTATTTTTTTGTCACATTTTTGTCATTTTTTGTCAAATTTTTATCATATTTTTGTCACATTTTAGTCATTTTTTGTCAAATTTTTATCATATTTTTGTCACATTTTTGTCATATTTTTGTCTATACTTTGTCAATTTCTTGTGACATAATGTAATGAGTAAAACTGGACAGAATTGTCAACATTTTGTGTCATATTTGCTAAAAAAGACGGATTTTGGATCTTGTTTAGTTTTAGACTAAGCAAAAGAGAAAGACTCAATAAATCAGGCAGAAACTCAATATTTAAAAAATCCCTCTGACAAAAACTAGTTAACCTCTTACCACTCGCCTAAACCAAATGCATTCTGTCCTCTTTGGCTGTTATATAGGCCTGTGTAACACCTCATTTGAAAGCTAAGACCCCCAAAACTGATCTTTTCCCTCATATTGTTGCTGTGTTGTGTCACCTTTTTTCTGTTTTTTTTTTATTTTGGTCACTTTTGTTAAGTTTTTGTAATTTTTTTGTTGAGTTTTTGTCACATTTTTGTTTAATTTATGTTTAATTTTTGTTTAATTTTTGTTTAATTTTTGTTACATTTTTGTTTAATTTTTGTTTAATTTTTGTTGAGTTTTTGTCACATTTTTGTTTAATTTTTTTCACATTTTTGTTGAATTTTTGTCACTTTTTTGTTGAGTTTTTGTCACATTTTTATTGAATTTTTGTTTAATTTTTGTTAAATTTTTGTTTAATTTTTGTTTAATATTTATTTATTTTTTGTCACATTTTTGTTTAATTTTTGTCACTTTTTTGTCACATTTTTGTTGAATTTTTGTCACATTTTTGTTGAATTTTTGTCATATTTTTGTTGAATTTTTGTCACATTTTTGTTGATTTTTTGTCATATTTTTGTTGAATTTTTGTCACATATTTGTTGAATTTTTGTCACATTTTTGTTGAATTTTTGTCACATTTTTGTTGAATTTTTGTCATATTTTTGTTGAATTTTTGTCACTTTTTGGTTGAGTTTTTGTCACATTTATGTCACATTTTTATTGAATTTTTGTCAAATTTTTATTTAATTTTTGTCACATATTTGTTGAATTTTTGTCACATTTTTGTTGAATTTTTGTCACGTTTTTGTTGCGTTTACATCCTTGTTTTCTTCTCATTTTTTGTGGCTGTTTTGGTGTTTTTTTCCCAAGAAGCTTTTTGATTAGGGTAAAGCCAAACTGGAGAAGTTCAGGTGGGAGTTAAGAGGTTGAAGGCCTTGTAGTAAAGTCAATTAAATTGTCCAAACTCATTCCTAAACTCGTCTCTTTACAGCGACGAGTTTTTTAAACACTTTTCAGAACTTTCAGGGTCACATTTCAGGGTCAGTGTCACAGAAATGCAAACAAACGAGCCTGTGAGTTCATGAAACTGAAACAAACAAATAACGGCTCAAAACGTGAAAAGATAAACATCGTAAAGGGAGAGTTTGGTCTGTTTTTTTAAACTGGACAAGTGCGTGACCTGCAGCGTCTCTCTAGTGACATATTCTGTGTGTTTCCATGATGAACAGGATCTGTGTTGTTCCCAGGAGGACGAGGAGGTGCAGGAGCTGAGGAAGAAGATGGCGGTTCTGGAGTGTCAGCTGCGAAAGAGCGACTCCAGCAGAAAGAGCTTCGAGTCGTGCACCGGGAACCTGCTCAGCTTCATCGACGTGAGCGAGGCCTTTATACATCCTGTTTAGTTTGACCATAATGTAAACTCTGAAATGTAAACGTGTCTTCACAGAACATCCAGGAGTTCCTGTTGGAAAACCACACGCCGCCGAAAAGCCACAGGTAACGACATCTACGTCGAGTACTCGCACTACTAGTCTATTTTCCCCACTTTTTAAAATGGAAAATGGCAAATGGGCCCATTCTCTCACCTCTGGTCCCTGACCCACAGTTTGGGAACCGCTTCGTTCATAGCCGTTGTGGAAACAAAGAGCTCACTGTATTTAGCGTCATGTTACTGTCACTCATGGAGTCTGACCTTAAGTCTAAGTCTGAAGAAAGTCAACTCACATTTACACTGAGGAGGTTGGAAGGGCGCCCCCTTGTGTCACCTTGCATCCAAATGCCCGGAACATGACAGCGGGTCAAAATGACCCACGAAGGCGACACGAGGGTTGTGGAAATTGTGCTCCAAACACGAAGTTACAGGCGACGCTGCTGCGCCTGCGCATACACGTTATTTTTATTGAATTAAAATAACATAGGTATCGGAAAAAGTACCGTTAAGGCACCGGAACCGAAAAGCAGGTATTGTTAAAGTACTTGGAATCGAAAAAAAACGAACGGTACCCATCCCTACTCGTGAGGGCCCCCATGAACCAGCCCGTTATTCAGGAGCCTGCAGTAAACACTTGATACACAGTCTTTCTAATGGTGTTGGTGATGCAGTTACATCATCTCTCCACCGATGCTCAGTGGCGCTGTTTGTCCCATCCTGCTGCTGCTTTAGTGAGTCATGGTTCCCTAACTTATAATGAGCAGTTTTTTACTCATGGCTCCACCAGATTATATTTCTAATGGAAACCTCTCATCATGACCTAGAACCTTCTGTTCTGAGGAAAACTTAAATACAGCACATTTATTTTTTACAACACTAATGCGCCCACAGACTGGTCCTGGGACGGAGCGAACATTCCCCGCTCTGACCTGACTCTTAATGAGCGCTCCCGCTGAGACGGCGTTAGTTCACCGGCGCGAGAGTGCGCTGGAGGATAAAGAAGGTCAGCCAGTGTGGAGCTCACAGTTTCAGGCTCACAGCTGGATCACGTTTTCCCCACCAGATGGCGCTGATTCACTCGATACTGAATAAAAAACCCGATACCACGGCAAAAACAGAGAAATGACTTGACCCTGTTCTTGTTCTCTGTGATTAACCTCTGAACCCTCACCTGAACCGAGCACATGTTCTCCAGTTTGGCTTTACCCAAATCTGAAAATGTGCCGGAAAAGCAACAATCACACAAAACAAATCAAAGTGACAAAAACACACGACTAAAGAGGGATGAAAAATCAACAAGAAAGACACGGAAGAGCGACAGAAAGGTGATAAAGGTGCGATGAAAAAGTTACAATCAGTTTTGTAGGTCTTAGCTTTCAAATGACACGGGTCTGTAGGCTGTAAGCGTCAGTCAAGAAGCTTTTGGAGATGGATGGATGGATGGATGGATGGTTGGATGATGGATGGATGGATGGATGATGGATGGATGGATGGATGGATGGATGGATGATGGGTGGGTGGATGGATGGATGGATGATGGATGGATGGATGGGTGGGTGGATGGGTGGGTGGGTGGATGGATGGATGGATGGATGAATAGGTGGATGGATGGTTGGATGGATGGATGGATGGATGGATGGATGGATGGATGGATGGATGGATGGATGGATGAATAGGTGGATGGATGGTTGGATGGGTGGGTGGGTGGATGGATGGATGGATGGTTGGATGATGGATGGATGGATGGATGGATGGATGGATGGATGGATGGATGATGGATGGATGGATGATGGATGGATGGATGGATGGATGGATGGATGGATGGATGGATGGATGGATGATGGATGGATGGATGGATGGATGGATGGATGGATGGATGGATGGTTGGATGATGGATGGATGGATGGATGGATGATGGATGGATGGATGGATGGATGGATGGATGGATGGTTGGATGGATGGTTGGATGATGGATGGATGGATGGATGGTTGGATGGATGGTTGGATGATGGATGGATGGATGGATGGTTGGATGGATGAATAGGTGGATGGATGGATGGATGGATGGTTGGATGATGGATGGATGGATGGTTGGATGATGGATGGATGGATGGATGGATGGATGGATGGATGGATGGATGGATGGTTGGATGATGGATGGATGGATGGATGGTTGGATGGATGAATAGGTGGATGGATGGATGGATGGATGGTTGGATGATGGATGGATGGATGGTTGGATGATGGATGGATGGATGGATGGATGGATGGATGGATGGATGGATGGATGGATGGTTGGATGATGGATGGATGGATGGATGGTTGGATGGATGAATAGGTGGATGGATGGATGGATGGATGGATGGTTGGATGATGGATGGATGGATGGTTGGATGATGGATGGATGGATGGATGGATGGATGGTTGGATGGATGGATGGATGGATGGATGGTTGGATGATGGATGGATGGATGGATGGTTGGATGGATGAATAGGTGGATGGATGGATGGAATGGTTGGATGGATGGATGGATGGATGGATGGTTGGATGATGGATGGATGGATGGATGGATGATGGATGGATGGATGGATGGATGGATGGATGGATGATGGATGGTTGGATGATGGATGGATGGATGGATGGATGATGGATGGATGGATGGATGGATGGATGGATGGATGATGGATGGATGGATGGATGGATGGATGGATGGATGATGGATGGATGGATGGATGGATGGATAGGTGAATAGGTGGATGGATTTCTGCCTTACTTTACAGATGAAGTCAATGTGGTGTTTCCAAGACAAGGAACAGTCTAACACCACACGCATATATTTGAAGGACATTTTGAATGGTTGATTTTCTCCAGTTATAGCTTCAGTGTCATTTGAAAGGTAAGACCAAGAGACTTTTCCCCACGTTGGCACTATTTTTTTGCCTGTTTCATTGCGTTTTTAAGGAAGATTTTAGATTTGGATAAAGCTGAACTCACGTCACGAGTGAGGGACGATACAGCGACAGACCGGTCGCTGTATCGGTCTGTCGTGGTGAAGAGGGAGCTGAGTCGGGGCAAAGCTCTCGATTTACCGATCGATCTACGTTCCCGCCCTCACCTATGGTCATGAGATCTGGGTCATGACCGAAAGGACAAGATCACGAATACAAGCGGCCGAAATGAGTTTCCTTCGCAGGGTGGCTGGGCGCACCCTCCGAGATCGGGTGAGGAGCTCAGTTACCCGGGAGGAGCTCGGAGTAGAGTCGCTGCTCCTTCACGTCGAAAGGAGCAGCTGAGGTGGCTTGGGCATCTGTTTCGGATGCCTCCTGGTCGCCCGATGGATAAAGCTGAACTGGAGTTAATTCATATTAAGCTCTTAAAGCAGTACTAAGTAACTCTTCCCCCTAGAGGCCATAAGCGCAACTGCAGGTGTAGTAGCAAGTTACGATTTTTTAATTTATTAATTGTCTTGGAGAGTAAATACTACGCTGACAGGAAAGGCGAAGGGAGAGAGGGTTACTGTGCATCCGATTATACAACGGAAATATTTTTTTTCGCTCAAACCTGGCTGTAAATACTGTTTAAAGCGACGTTAGCCCGCAGTTAGCTTTGCCCGTTAGCATGTTAGCTTCTTCTTCGTGATTTCATTAGTGTGTATTGTTTTCTCCGCACCGGGGGCAGTCAAGTTGCAAACATGGTTTTCTGGCCAGAGACACCAGGGGGCGATGAAAGACCCTCCAATCATCCCATAAACACTTGTATTACCCCCACAGGGACTACGGGAAGGATTTATTAAGGTAAATAAGTTACTTAGTACTGCTTTAAATCCCGTTGAATCTCCAGTTTGGCTTTACCAAAGTCTAAAAGGTTCTTGAAAGAAGCTTCAAATAGTCTCTCTAATGAGATAGAAGCAAAGTGACAAAAAAGCAATGGAGACAAAATGTCAAAAAAGCACAAAGAAAGCGTGAATCTGAACTGGATAAAGGCATTAGGTTAAGGCAGGGGTTAAGAAGTGTTCAAACATTTGTCCATGAATAATCTGATTCATGGACAAAGCACAGACCTGCAAAACTTCATGTAAATCTGAGAGAATATTTAGAATATAATAATAATAATAATAATATATTTAGGCCAAACATTGGACGGAATCATAACATCACGTAATATTACAGACTTTTGCAGCACTTCCCCCACGTGTTGTCGATTGGTTCCAAAACGTGACCGTGTTTGCGATCGTGTTTCGTAATACTGGTTATGTCCGAGGACTGAAGCCGGTCCTCGTCCTCGTCCTGCGTTTTCTGCTCCTGATGGTTCACGTGTCGTCGACTGCTGTCCTCGCTCGGAGCAGGTGGGGGCAGGTGGGGGCAGGAGGGGGCAGGAGGGGGCAGGATGTGCACTGACCCCCCTTTACTGCGTGTAGTAACAAAAGCAGCGGGAGGGAAGTGGGCCACGGCCTCCCCCCGGCCTCTGAGCACGAAACTGGGCTAAAGTCAGGCCGTCCACCTGCCGGGAGAGCGGAGGAGAGAGGGGGGAGGAGGGAGGGGGGAGGAGGGAGGAGAGGAGGGAGGAGAGGAGGAGGAGGGAGGAGAGAGGAGAGAGGAGGAAGGAGAGAGGGAGGAGAGAGGAGGAGAGAGGATGGAGAGAGGAGAGAGGAGAGAGGAAGGAGAGAGAGAGGAGGAGAGAGGAAGGAGAGAGGAGGGAGGAGAGTGGAGGAGAGTGGAGGGAGGAGAGAGGATGGAGAGAGGAGAGAGGAGAGAGGAAGGAGAGAGAGAGGAGGAGAGAGGAAGGAGAGAGGAGGGAGGAGAGTGGAGGGAGAAGAGAGAGAGGAGGGAGGAGGAGAGAGGGGGGAGGAGGAAGGAGGAGGAAGGAGAGAGGAGAGAGAGGAGGGAGGAGAGAGAAAGGAAGGAGGAGAGAGGAAGGAGGAGAGAGAGAGGATGGAGGAGAGAGGATGGAGGAGAGAGGATGGAGGAGAGAGGAAGGAGGAGAGAGGAGAGAGGAGGAGAGAGGAGAGAGGATGGAGGAGAGAGGAAGGAGGAAGGAGGAGAGAGGATGGAGGAGAGAGGATGGAGGAGAGAGGATGGAGGAGAGAGGATGGAGGAGAGAGGAAGGAGGAGAGAGGAGGAGAGAGGAGAGAGGATGGAGGAGAGAGGAAGGAGGAAGGAGGAGAGAGGATGGAGGAGAGAGGATGGAGGAGAGAGGATGGAGGAGAGAGGATGGAGGAGAGAGGAGAGAGGAGAGAGGATGGAGGAGAGAGGATGGAGGAGAGAGGATGGAGGAGAGAGGAGAGAGGATGGAGGAGAGAGGAAGGAGGAAGGAGGAGAGAGGATGGAGGAGAGAGGAAGGAGGAAGGAGGAGAGAGGAGAGAGGAGAGAGGATGGAGGAGAGAGGATGGAGGAGAGAGGAGAGAGGATGGAGGAGAGAGGAAGGAGGAAGGAGGAGAGAGGATGGAGGAGTGAGGAAGGAGGAAGGAGGAGAGAGGATGGAGGAGAGAGGATGGAGGAGAGAGGAAGGAGGAGAGAGGAAGGAGGAAGGAGGAGAGAGGATGGAGGAGAGAGGATGGAGGAGAGAGGAGAGAGGAAGGAGGAGAGAGGATGGAGGAGAGAGGATGGAGGAGAGAGGATGGAGGAGAGAGGAGAGAGGATGGAGGAGAGAGGAAGGAGGAGAGAGGATGGAGGAGAGAGGAGAGAGGATGGAGGAGAGAGGAGAGAGGATGGAGGAGAGAGGAAGGAGGAAGGAGGAGAGAGGATGGAGGAGAGAGGATGGAGGAGAGAGGAAGGAGGAGAGAGGAAGGAGGAGAGAGGATGGAGGAGAGAGGAGAGAGGAAGGAGGAGAGAGGATGGAGGAGAGAGGATGGAGGAGAGAGGATGGAGGAGAGAGGATGGAGGAGAGAGGATGGAGGAGAGAGGATGGAGGAGAGAGGAGAGAGGATGGAGGAGAGAGGAAGGAGGAAGGAGGAGAGAGGATGGAGGAGAGAGGAAGGAGGAGAGAGGATGGAGGAGAGAGGAGAGAGGAAGGAGGAGAGAGGATGGAGGAGAGGATGGAGGAGAGAGGATGGAGGAGAGAGGATGGAGGAGAGAGGATGGAGGAGAGAGGAGAGAGGATGGAGGAGAGAGGAAGGAGGAAGGAGGAGAGAGGATGGAGGAGAGAGGAAGGAGGAGAGAGGATGGAGGAGAGAGGAGAGAGGATGGAGGAGAGAGGAGAGAGGATGGAGGAGAGAGGAAGAGGAAGGAGGAGGAGGAGAGGATGGAGAGAGGAAGGAGGAGAGAGGAAGGAGGAGAGAGGAAGGAGGAGAGAGGATGGAGGAGAGAGGAGAGAGGAAGGAGGAGAGAGGATGGAGGAGAGAGGATGGAGGAGAGAGGAGAGAGGAGAGAGGATGGAGGAGAGAGGAAGGAGGAAGGAGGAGAGAGGATGGAGGAGAGAGGAAGGAGGAGAGAGGAAGGAGGAGAGAGGAAGGAGGAAGGAGGAGAGAGGATGGAGGAGAGAGGATGGAGGAGAGGAGAGAGGAAGGAGGAGAGAGGATGGAGGAGAGAGGATGGAGGAGAGAGGAGAGAGGAAGGAGGAGAGAGGATGGAGGAGAGAGGAAGGAGGAGAGAGGAAGGAGGAAGGAGGAGAGAGGATGGAGGAGAGAGGATGGAGGAGAGAGGAGAGAGAGAGAGGAGGAGGAGAGAGGATGGAGGAGAGAGGAAGGAGGAGAGAGGAAGGAGGAGGGAGGAGAGAGAAGAGGAGAGAGGAGAGAGAGAGAGAGGAGGAGAGAGAGGAGAGAGAGGAGAGAGGAGAGAGAGAGGAGAGAGAGAGGAAAGAGAGGAGAGAGAGAGGAGGAGAGAGGAGAGATAGAGGAGGAGAGAGGAGAGATAGAGGAGAGAGAGGAGAGAGGAGAGGAAGGAGGAGGGAGGAGGAGAGTGGAGGAGAGAGGAGAGAGGGGGAGGAGAGAGAGAGGAGGAGGAGAGTGGAGGAGAGAGGAGGGAGGAGAGAGGAGGGTGGAGGGAGGAGAGAGGAGAGGGAGGAGAGAGGAGGGAGGAGGAGAGAGGAGGGAGGAAGGAGGAGAGAGGAGAGGAGAGGGAGGAGAGAGGAAGGAGAGGAGAGAGAGAGGAGAGGAGGGGAGAGGAGAGAGGAGGGAGGAGAGAGGAGAGAGAGAGGAGGGAGGAGGGAGAGAGGAGAGAGGAGGGAGGAAGGAGAGAGGAGAGAGGAGAGAGGAGGAGAGAGGAGAGAGGAGGGAGGAGAGAGGAGGGAGAGGAGGGGAGAGAGAGAGGAGGGAGGAGGAGAGTGGAGGGAGGAAGGAGAGAGGAGAGAGGAGAGAGGAGGAAGGAGGAGAGAGGAGGGAGGAGGAGAGAGAGGAGGGAGGAGAGAGGAGAGAGAGAGGAAGGAGGAGAGAGGAGAGAGAGAGGAAGGAGGAGAGAGGAGAGAGAGAGGAAGGAGGAGAGAGGAGGAGGAAGGAGAGAGGAGAGAGAGAGGAGGGAGGAGAGAGGAGAGAGAGAGAGGGGGAGAGAGGAGGGAGAGAGGAGGGAGGAGAGAGGATGGAGGAGGGAGGAAAGTGGAAGGAGGAGGGAGGAGAGAGGAGGGAGGAGGGAGGAAAGTGGAAGGAGGAGGGAGGGGAGAGGAGGGAGGAGAGAGGATGGAGGAGGGAGGAAAGTGGAAGGAGGAGGGAGGAGAGAGGAGGGAGGAGGGAGGAAAGTGGAAGGAGGAGGGAGGAGAGAGGAGGGAGGAAGGAGGGAGGAGAGAGGAAGGAGGAGGGAGGAAAGTGGAAGGAGGAGGGAGGAGAGAGAGGGAGGAAGGACGGGAGGAGAGAGGAAGGAGGAGGGAGGAGAGAGGATGGAGGAGGGAGGAGAGAGGAGGGAGGAAGGAGGGAGGAGAGAGGAAGGAGGAGGGAGGAAAGTGGAAGGAGGAGGGAGGAGAGAGTGAGGGAGGAGAGAGGAAGGAGGAGGGAGGAAAGTGGAAGGAGGAGGGAGGAGAGAGGAGGGAGGAGAGAGGATGGAGGAGGGAGGAGAGAGGAAAGTGGAAGGAGGAGAGAGGATGGAGGAGGGAGGATGGAGGAGAGAGGGGGGAGGAGGGAGGAGGAGAGTGGAGGGAGGAGAGAGGAAGGAGGAGAGAGGAAGGAGGAGAGTGGAGGAGAGAGGATGGAGGAGGGAGGAGGAGAGTGGAGGGGAGGAGAATGGAAGAGTGAGGAAGGAGGAGAGTGGAAGGAGGAGAATGAGGACCAAGGCCAGAGTCAGGGCTTACGTAAGGTCAAGTACTGCACTTACGGAGACTCTTTGAGGATCTGGACTTTCCAACGTGATTCAACTGTTGCCGGACGAGGTCTGCGTTATCACTTTGTACTGGACACCCTCCAGCCAATCAGAAGCGAGTATTCATTAACATTAACACATGCTAATTAGTGATTCACGTGTGAAGGATTTACCGATGAGGCGTTTACATAGGATGGGTGGATGGAACGTGCACAGATGTAGAACTGAGGTTCACGTGTTTGTGAAGCTCGTGGAACAATGGCCGCTGAAACACGCGTGTTCGTCCGTGTTGTGTAACCGTCCGAGGCCGGTCCATTGTGCTCGCCCGAATCTGGAGCGAAAACGCAGTAAGTCAGTATGTCAGGGTCAGTGGGACACGACACAACAGCGGGTCGCCACTGGCAACCGCATCCAGACCGGGAGCATCAGCCGGGAGGAGGTTCACGGGAGAGGTGGAGATTAATGAGGAGTATTAAGGCTCGGAATTAACATATGCAAATTAATTGAGGGAACTTTAGTCACTCCTGCAGACGACACGCTTTACAGACTTGGACTTAAAGGAACAGGCCACCGATTTGACACTGAGATATGTTCTTACCTGAGCTTAGACGAGTTGATGAGGCATTACACTGTTGCCCTCCAGTCGAGACGCTTGATGGGGGTAATTGGTTAACCTCTTAACTCCCACCTGAACGGATCCCATTTCATCCAGTTTGACTTTACCCTAATCAAAAAGCTTCTTGGGGAAAAAAGCACCAAAACAGCCAAAAATGAGAAAACAAGGATGTAAACGCAACAAAAATGTGACAAAAATTCAACCAAAAAGTGACAAAAATGTGACAAAAATTCAACAAAAATGTGACAAAAATTCACCAAAATGTGACAAAAAATGTGACAAAAATGTGACAAAAATTCTACAAAAATTCAACAAAAATGTGACAAAAATTCAACAAAAATGTGACAAAAATTCAACAAAAAAAGACAAAAATTCTACAAAAATGTGACAAAAACTCAACAAAAATTCAACAAAAATTCAACAAAAATTCAACAAAAATTCAACAAAACATTTTTTTGTCACATTTTGTTGATTTTTGTCACATTTTGTTGATTTTTTGTCACATTTTGTTGATTTTTTGTCACATTTTGTTTGATTTTTTTTCATTTTTTTTTTCATTTTTGTCACATTTTGTTGAGTTTTTTGTCACATTTTTGTTGAGTTTTTGTCACATTTTTGTTGAGTTTTTGTCACATTTTTGTTGCGTTTACATTCTTCGTTTTTTCTCCTCATTTTTTGTGGCTGTTTTGGTGCTTTTTTCCCAAGCAGATTTTTAATTAGGGTAAAGCCAAACTGAAGAAAATGTGCTCCGTTCAGGTGGGAGTTAAGAGGTTAACCACCAATGAACACCGAAAAAACAAACATCGAATGACAGAAATCTTGCAATGCATTATTTCCTCATATTCACGTCCGTTTTCCACAACAGAAGTTTCAAACGTGTGTCTCTCCATTTAAATCTTTTCCCTCTTCGCCTGCAGCGTGAACATCTGGATAACTGTTCTTTCTCCCGCTCAGTTCTGCGGAGGTGAAGTCTGGCTCCTCCCCTCCGCGGCCCCCCGGGTGAAGAAGTGGAGCGCGGCGTCGCTGTCCCAGGAGGCGAAGGACCTGAGCCGCACCGTCCGCGCCATCATGGAGGTCGACTGTGAGTCTGGATTCGCTTAAACCCGCTCCGAACCCGCGAGGCCCTGTGTGTTCCCCCTGCAGACCCCAAGGCTGTGTCCTCGGTCCACACTATTCCCTATAGTCCAAGTGACGGGGCGTGCACATTGTTCACACACACAGCTCTTTCTTTTTAGCTGGTCACCGATATGATTTAACCTCTTAACTCCCGCCTAAACTGAGCGCTTTTTCTTCAACGTGGCTTTACCCAAATCTAAAAGCTTTGGAAAAAAAACATATAAAAATAGCGATGAAAGCGTGACATAAACTCGACAAAATGTGACAAAAACGTACCGAAAACTAGTGAGGTTTTCCTGCAAAAAAGTGTCGTAGCTTCGAAGTCTCTGAGCCGTTTCATTCTGTCCGAACACTGACCTCTTGTGGACAAACTTTATTATCGCGACTTCTCATAAACACGACTGAACCGACACGATCATGTGGAAGAGACGTTTCAAACAGACGTGTGGCAGTTTTATTATTACAGCCTGATATTGAGGTTTGATCAGATCAATCATCGGCCGATAAATAAGAGTCTTTGTAACGTGGGTCTGTGGGCGGAGCTCCAGTGGGCGGGGCCTCAGTCACCTGCAGCTCTGCGGCTAAAGGCAGTCACGTGACCAGATGCTACTTAAAGAGGCTCCAACGCAGTGTTTCGAAGTGTTTCAGAAAGAGCGATACAAACTTTTTTTTTTGGCCATGACTAGCAAAAACCTGATCAAAAAAGCAATGACAAAGTGAGATCAAAAGTTAAGAAAATGCAACAAAAAGTGACAAAAAACGTGTTGAAAACTAGACATGACAGAAAAGCAACAAAAGGAGACTTAAAGAGGGGGTATTATGCTTTTTTCAGTCACATAGCACCAGTCTATATCACACTACAATGATGAGCAAACCTCCTGTTGGTCTGTAAATGCAGTAAATTAGAATAACTGCCTTGTATAAAATGTCTCTCTCAAAATGGCTGTAGTGAATGTCTTGAAATAGGCCTCTGTCTCTTTAAGAACCTCTGAGCCTTTCCGACACGCCCCCTCCACACGCTGTCTGTGGCATCAGTGGGGAGGGGGTTCTGCTGAGGAGCAGTGGTTGGTTACTCGGCTGGTGACGAAAGCTCGGAGGCGTCTCCAGGAGGTGGGGGCGTTCCTAGGAGGACTCAGGCAAACCTATCCCTAAAATCAGAGTTTTTACAGATTACTCAAAAATATGTGAATGTGCCAAGGCAACACTTCAGGCATGTTTTTAATGAGGGAGTGACATGATAACATGATGTAAAGCTTGAAAAAGTAAATTTTGGACAATACCCCCCCTTTAAAAATGTGACCAAATCGCAACAAAAAGTGACAAAAACTTAGCGAAACCCTGACAAAAAAGCAATGAAAAAGTAACCAAAAGGTGACATGAAAAAGAAAATGATACAAAAAGCAACAAAACAGCAAAAAAACAGACAAAAACAAGACAGAAAAGCAACAAAAGGAGACTTAAAAATGTGACCAAATCGCAAAACAAAAAATGACAAAAACTTAGCGAAACCCTGACAAAAAAAGCAATGGAAAAGTGTGAGAAACCAGACAAAAAAGCAACAAAACAGAAAAAAAAACAGACAAAAACAAGACAGAAAAGCAATAAAAGAGAGAAATAAAAATGTGACCTAAATGCAAAACAAAAACTCGACAAAAAGTGACAAAAACCTAGTGAAACCCCGACAAAAAAGCAATGAAAAAGTGACCAAAAGGTGACATGAAAAAGAAAATGATACAAAAAGCGACCAGACAAAATAAGCAATAAAAGGACTTAAAAATGTGACCAAATCGCAACAAAAAATGACAAAAACTTAGCGAAACCCAGACAAAAAAGCAATGAAAAAGTGCGAGAAACCAGACAAAAAAGCAACAAAACAGCAAAAAAAAACCAGACAAAAACGAGACAGAAAAGCCACAGAAGAGAGAAATAAAAATGTGACCTCGACAAAAAATGACAGAAACTTAGCGAAACCCCGACAAAAAAGCAATGAAAAAATGACCAAAAGGTGACATGAAAAAGTGTGAGAAACCAGACAAAAAAGCAACAAAAAAGCAACAAAAAAACAGACAAAAACAAGACAGAAAAGCCACAAAAGAGAGAAATAAAAATGTGACCTAAATGCAACAAAAAGTGACAAAAACTTTGCGAAACCCCGACAAAAAAGCAATGAAAAAGTGACCAAAAGGTGACATGAAAAAGTGTGAGAAACCAGACAAAAAAGCAACAAAACAGCAAAAAAAACAGACAAAAACAAGACAGAAAAGCAACAAAAGAGAGAAATAAAAATGTGACCTAAATGCAACACAAAAACTCGACAAAAAGTGACAAAAACTTTGCGAAACCCCGACAAAAAAGCAATGAAAAAGTGACCAAAAGGTGACATGAAAAAGTGTGAGAAACCAGACAAAAAAGCAACAAAAAAGCAAAAAAAAAACAGACAAAAACAAGACAGAAAAGCCACAAAAGAGAGAAAGAAAAAAAGTGACCAAATCGCAACAAAAAGTGACAAAAACTTAGCGAAACCAGACAAAAAAGCAATGAAAAAGTGTGAGAAACCAGACAAAAAAGCAATGAAAAAGCAAAAAAAAAACAGACAAAAACATGACAGAAGAGCAACAAAAAAGAGAAAGAAAAATGTGACCAAATCGCAACAAAAAGTGACAAAAACGTAGCGAAACCCCGACAAAAAAGCAATGGAAAAAGTGACCAAAAGGTGACATGAAAAAGAAAATGATACAAAAAGCGACATAAAAATGTGTGAGAAACCAGACAAAAAAGCAACAAAACAGAAAAAAAAAACAACAGACAAAAACAAGACAGAAAAGCCACAAAAGAGAGAAATAAAAATGTGACCAAATCGCAACAAAAAGTGACAAAAACTTTGCGAAATCCCGACAAAAAAGCAATGGAAAAAGTGACCAAAAGGTGACATAAAAAAGAAAATGATACAAAAAGCGACATAAAAATGTGTGAGAAACCGGACAAAAAAGCAACAACACAGCAAAAAAAACAGACAAAAACAAGACAGAAAAGCGAGAAACAAAAATGTGACCTAAATGCAACAAATAGTGACAAAAATTCGACAAAAAGTGACAAAAACCAAGCAAGCAATGACAAAGTGACCTAAAAAGTTAAGAAAATGCAACAAAAAGTGACAAAAAACGTGTTGAAAACCAGACAAAAACACGACAGAAAAGCAACAAAAGGAGGCTTAAAAATGTGATCAATTCGCAACAAAAAGTGACAAAAACTTAGCGAAACCCTGACAAAAAAGCAATGAAAAAGTGACCAAAAAGCGACATAAAAATGTATGAGAAACCAGACAAAAAAAGCAACAAAACAGCAAAAAAAAAAAAAGAGAGAAAAGCAACAAAAGAGAGAAATAAAAATGTGACCTAAATGCAACAAATAGTGACAAAAACTCGACAAAAAGTGACAAAAACCTAGTGAAACCCCGACAAAAAAGCAATGAAAAAGTGACCAAAAGGTGACATAAAAAAGTGTGAGAAATGAGACAAAAAAGCAACAAAACAGCAGAAAAAACAGACAAAAACAAGACAGAAAAGCAACAAAAGAGAGAAATAAAAATGTGACCTAAATGCAAATGACAAAAACTCGACAAAAACCTAGCGAAACCCTGACAAAAAAGTGACGAAAACACGACAAAAAGTGACAAAAACCTAGTGAAACCCTGACAAAAAAGTGACGAAAACACGATAAAAACGCTTCAAAAATGTGACAAAAATAAGGCAACAAAGTGACAATCAGTTTTGTAAGTCTTAGCTTTCAAATGAGGCGTGCTCTCCAGTCGAGAAGCTTTTACTTTAGTTTATTTGGTCGGGACAGTGCACGTTAACGAACACGCCACGCCGGATTGTAGCCTCGAGCTAATCTCCATCCGTCGTCCCCCATGAGCGCTCTCAAACATCCTGGCCTATTGTACATGTTTTTAGCGGTAGAGGAAACCTACACGGATCATTTATCCAGTCAGGGGTGGACTTTGGGACACGGCCCGGGTGTTACTGTGACCGTCCTGCCCGGTTTGTCTAAAACGTCCCTCTCTCTCCCTGTCCTAGCTCTGACCTTCTGAGACCGGCCGATTCCACCGGAGAAACACCTCCCGCCCGCCTGCTCCTCCGCTCCAGCATGAACCGGCCTTTACTCACTCTCTCTGACCGCGAACCAGAGACCGGACAGGAGGCGAACCCGTGTCTAACGCAGAGAGCGGCTTCATGTCCCGACTCACAGGCTCTAGAGCTGGTTTTCCTCGTCCGTCTTCACACTCTCAGGGGCGTGTTCAGGTTAAGAAACAGACAGAGGAGATGCCCATGTACTGAAGCTATGAGCAAATGATGTTTCAACACTGCCCCCTACAGGAGCTGTTCGTTTTACGGTGCCGTTAAATGATACCAGGATCGGAAAAAAACATGAGGTTCTACTGGTATCGAAAGCAAACTTATATCTTTACATCCAGGTTTTTATGCTGGTCCAGGGACAGCATGGGTGTTTCAGTCAATAAATGATTTTTTTTTACCCCCATTTTTGCCCAATTTTTGTTTTTTATTTTTTCCCTTTTTTGCCCAATGTTTACACCATTTTCCCCATTTTTCAAAACAATATTTTTCTTATTTTTTGTCCCATTTTTTTCTTGTTTTCCCACATTTTTTCCCTCAATTTTGCTCATTTATATTATCCCTATCCCCCCCATTTTCCCCCAATGTATTTGCCATTTTCCCCAAAGTTTGCCCAATTTTTCCCATTTTTAAACACATTTTTTCTTTTTTTTCTCCCCCATTTTTTTCTTGTTTTCCCAAATTTCCTCCTCATAATATTTTCCCTTTTTACCCCCCAATTTATTCCCAATTTTTCCCATTTAAAAAAAAAAATCTTTTTTTTTTCTTCCTTTTTTCCCAATTTTTCCCCTTACTCTTTATTACTTATATTTTCCTTATTTCCCCCCATTTCCCCCTAATTTATTCTCATTTTTTCTAAAGTTTGCCCCATTTTGCCCATTTTTTAAAACAATATTTTTCTTATTTTTTGTCCCATTTTTTTCTTATTTTGTCCCATTTTTTTCTTATTTTCCCAAGTTTTTTCCCTCAATTTTGCTCATTTATATAATCCCTATTCCCCCATTTCCCCCAAATTTGTTTGCCATTCTTCCCAAAGTTTGCCCAATTTTTCCCATTTTTAAACACATTTTTTCTATTTTTCCCCCCCATTTTTTTCTTGATTTCCCAAATTTCCTCCTCATTCTTTATTACTAATATTTTCCCTATTTTCCCCCAATTCATTCCCAATTTTTCCCAAAGTTTGCCCCATTTTTAAACACATTTTTCCTTTTTTTTTTATCCTTTTTTCCCTCAATTTTTTCCCCTCAGTCTTTAATACTAATATTTTCCCTATTTCCCCCTATTTCCCCCCAATTTATTCTCAATTTTTCCAAAGTTTGCCCCATTTTCCCCATTTTTAAACACATTTCTCTTATTTTCCTTCCCCATTTTTTTTCTTGTTTTCCCAAATTTCCTCCTCATTCTTTATAACTAATATTTTCCCTCTTTTCCCCCAATTTATTCCCAATTTTTCCCAAAGTTTGCCCCATTTTTAAACACATTTTTCCTTTTTTTTTCCTTTTTGTCCCCAATTTTTCCCCTCAGTCTTTACTACTAATATTTTCCCTATTTCCCCCCATTTCCCCCTAATTTATTCTCAATTTTTTCAAAGTTTGCCCCATTTTCCCCATTTTTAAACACATTTCTCTTATTTTCCTTCCCCATTTTTTTCTTGTTCTCCCAATTTTCCCCTCATTTGTTTCCTCATTTACCCTTTTTTTTTTTTAAAGAAAATACTTCCTTATTTTTGCCACAATTTCTCTCACTTTTTCCACAAATTATTCCCAATTTTTATTCACATTTCCTGCAGACACTATATTGGAGATCATTGTCCTGTTTTCTGGTTCAGGATGACACTTATTTTCATACAGGTATCAAAGTATCAGTATCGAAGCATCGTTAAAGTACTGGTATTTGGAAACTGTCTATGGAAATTCCAGGAGGACTTTAACTTTAACACGCCCCTGTTCACGCCTCCATCTCCTCCTCCGGTCTGTGAATACATCTCCCTCCTCTCTAGTTACTGTCGTGGAGCAGCAGCTCTACTCCGAGCTCCTCTGTCATCACTGGTCTCAGTAAAACCATCATCATGAACATATCCAACAGATACTCCCCTCTGTTCTCTGGTAACATCTCCACATCATATAATACTCAGTAACCCAGTGGAAGTAGCTGACCTCTGACCTCTGACCCCTGTGCGTAGCTGTAGCCGTTTCGAACCGGGAACAGTTTCATTTAAAAACATGTTTGGTTTTCTGGAGCGTTTGTCGCGGCCTCTGCAGATGTTTGAGGTTCTGCGTGGAAATAATGTAAGGAGGAGGTGTTATTGAGGACTTTTGTGAACTTGCTTGGAGCTCCCTCTGCAGGAAGTGGTGGGAATGACATATTTAACGAAGGCAACGAGCTTTCAATTAAGGCGAGACGCTGCAGGTGAAACAGGGGTTAATGTTTTCTCCCTTAACATTTTATTTTTAAAGTCACAGTAAAAAGAAAGATCAAACTCTCCCTTTACGATCTTTAACTTATCTCTCCAACATGTCTTTCCTACGCTTATTCATTCACAAATACTGACGTGTTCGGTATCCATGTGTTGCAGGAAAGGCTGTGACTGAGATGACACTGTAATCCAAATATGGTCATTTCCTGTGTGGGAGACGGCAGCGGCTAAAGACGGGAGGAACATACACAGGGAGCATGTGCAGACAAAGGGACTAAAGTTTAGGGCCTTCTATCCATCCTTCCCTCCTTTCTTTCTTCTTTCCTTCCTTCCTTCCTTTCTTTTTCTCTTTTTTCTTTCCTTCTTCCTTCCTTTATTTCATTCCTTCTTTCCTTTTTTCCTTCCTTCTTTCTTTCCTTCTTCTCTTCCTTTACTTCCTTCTCCTTTCTTCCTTCCTTTCTTCCTTCTTTCCTTCCTTTCTTTCTTTCTTTCTTTCTTTCCTTCTTCCTTCCTTTATTTCCTTCCTTCTTTCCTTTTTTCCTTCCTTCCTTCTTTCTTTCCTTCTTCTCTTCCTTTATTTCCTTCTCCTTCCTTCCTTCCTTGCTTCCTTCTTTCCTTCCTTTCTTCTTTCTTTCCTTCTTCCTTCCTTTATTTCCTTCCTTCTTTCCCTTCTTCCTTCCTTTATTTCCTTCCTTCTTTCCTTGCTTCCTGTGCAGATCAAGGGGCTGAACTTTAGGGCCTTCTATCCATCCTTCCCTCCTTTCTTTCCTCTTCCCTTCCTTCCTTCTTTCCTTTTTTCCTTCCTTCCTTCCTTCCTTCCTTCCTTCCTTCCTTCCTTACTTACTTACTTACTTACTTACTTACTTACTTACTTACTTTCCCTGACGCTGTAATCCAAATATGGTCATTTCCTTTGTGGGAGACAGCATTGGCTAAAGACAGGATAAACATACACAGGGCACATGTGCAGACAAAGGGACTAAACTTTAACAACATCTGCACTTTAGTCGCTCCATCAGACTCCACACTGCACAGAAAATAAAATGTTTTTTTTCTTCACACTTATGCCAGTAATCCACAGCAGAAGTTTCAAACGGATATCTTTAAATGTAATATTTTTCCCTATTCCCGTGCAGCGTCTCGCCTTAAACACATAAAGGAGAAGAGACGACCAAAGTGACCATACTTCTATGCTACGACACAGATAAAAGCTTAAAACTGTCCCTTTAAAAGCACTTTGAAATCACGTTTGTGTGAGAGATATTTTCAGGAAGAGCAGAAAGTATATTTTGTGTAAGAAACTATTTTTATGGAGTTTAAAAAGCGGTCGTTGAAGTTCAGATTTTTGAAAATGGAAAGATGTGGGAAAAGCCATGACGTTTTTTTGTAACGGTGGGTTTTTGCTGTTTCAATTTTGTCATAAAAATGTGTGGGAAATATTAAACAAAGGTAAAACATTCGGACTCTGTGGTTCTTTTGGAGAAACCAGTCTTTAGGATCTGCTCTGTCTGCATGGTTCCGTTTTAGACTCATATTTAAAGTGCATATGACACATTTGAAACCATTTTTACGAAAACATAGACAATTTTGCTATAAATTTTACCCAGTTTTCTTTAGTTTGATCATTTTTGTGATGTTTATAGTTTCACTTCCTTATTGGACACTGACAGGAAGTGACATAGATAGAGGCAAACCATTTTAAACTGTTGCCGTGCCGACCATGTTATGTCAGTGGGAAATGAGTCAAACTGCTGTACGTTTGTTAAGTGACGACGTCATCGCTCTACTTCCAGGTCCAGCGGGCTTAGCTAACTTTAAAGGGACTATACGGAGTTTTAAGAAAAAACTAGTCCCTTTAAATAATAATATCTTCATTCTGCCTGGATATATGATAAGCTATATTATTCTCATTGGGTGTAAGACAGTTGTTGGCCTTTTATCTGCTGTTATGTCAACAGGAGATTCAGATAAAGTTGCTGTTTTTGCTTTGTTTGTCTATGGAACTCTCAACTATAGGCGCAGATTTATGTTTTTCCCAGTGGTTGCCCAGTCAAAACCAACAAAAAACAAAACAAAAAAACACGTGGACAGAATTGATCCCACAAACTCATGCTATGAGCCGGGCGCTGTACCTACAGAGCTACACGGGTGAAGCAACCCCTGCTATATGAATGTAAAGGACCGCCCTGCGCTCACGTGTTCACAGCTCATGATTTACAGTTTATATCGTATCTGTTGAATCATTTTGCAATAAGGGAAAATTCGAACGGATGTCCAAAGATTTGAGTGGGTGCTCGAGCCACGCAGCACCCACGGGATCGCCGTATATGCTCTCAACAGTTTGGACCCGGAAATAGTGAGAAATGAGTTAAACTAATATTCCCTCTGTACATGCGTTTCCAATTACATCAGTTCCAGCGGCCATTTTGAATACCGAAGTAGACTTAATGTAGTACTATAACGTGTAACAATATCTCAACTCAGGATGAAAATGGAAGACAACGGATTGACTGTGGCATTTTGATGTCCTCGTAATCATTGCTCGAGAAGATAACAGTTAAAACACGGCCCCAGAGACGCACGTTTATCTGATATAACCAGGAAGTCTCTGTCTGTGGAGCTACAGCAGGATTTACTAAAGATCTGCTTCACTCTGAAGACTAAATAAACACATCAAAGAAGAAACAGAAAACCTGTTGTGTTGAAGCCATTCAATGGTTGACAGTTGCTAACTGGTAGCATGCTAGCGTCTTGAGCAGCTTAAACACTCTGTTGACATGACAAACTGCAAAAATCCCAGAGACACGTGTGTCTCACGTCTATGAACTCTGACCTCTGTCACATGTTTTATCCAAGGCTAGATGTTTGGAGTTTGGTTTAGGGCTTTCTCTTGGAGAGCTGAGATGATGAAGCTAAATGCTAACCGGAAGCATGCTAGCTTCTTGAGCAGCTTAAACACTGACTCACTGGTTTCTTCACATAAACGTGTGTCTCTGGGGCTGTGTTTTTATTGTTATCTTCTTGATCAATGATTACGAGTACATAAAAAAGCCTCTGTCCACTGAGTAGAGATATTGTTACATGTTGTAGTACTGCATAATTCTACCTCAGTATTCAAAATGGCCACCGTAAACAAAAAAAGTCACATGACTGAAAGGCATGTATTCCATTAGCTTAAAAATTCTAATAATAAGAACTCTTCAGCCCAAAATGAATTCCTTAAATTGTTGCTTCACTGAAATAAAATCATAATTATTACTTACAACAAATGGCGATATTTTGTAAAGCTTTAAAACCTGTCATATGCACTTTAATGGTTTATTCAAGAGTCAGTTCAAAGACCTGTCGCTGTCTCGTAAAACAAATCTCTCAAATACTTACTCAAATACTCTCTACTTTCCGGGATGCATTGATGAAAACCTTGAGGGCCCTTGTTTTGTCTCTGGACCTTCGGACAAGGTTTAGAAGCTTCTGAATGTTTTAGTAAAAAGCTGCTGGTATTGATTCTAACAGGGCTGTTGCTATGGGACGATTTGATGAAAACAAACGAATCCCTGCCCTCTCAGCCCCCCCCCCCTCCTGAATGTGCTTTTCGCGCTCTGTTTTCTCCCCCCCCCCCCTTGTTGTCGAGGCCGGTATCGATCCCGTTGTGTTGCGTAAGCGGCACGTCTCTGGAAGTGGGTCAGTGTTATCGCCTGGAACGCTCCGTCGCCTGGAGACCGCCGCCACTCGGAGCAAAAACCAGGATTATCAGAATCACGCTCCGGACACGGCGAGGGGGGGGGTATGGACACGTCTATAGGCGCCGGTATTAGCCACGAGGAAAGGTCAGGCTCACGTTAGGGGTGAGCGCAGATGGACGAGGCTTTGTAATGACACCACATTATGTCGTAACACTTTAAACACACGCGGTTTTCATGCCGTCGATTTGAGTCGATTTTTCATCATACGTCTTTAATGTCAGAGTAAAAACAGACCAAACTCTCCCTTTACGATGTTTACTTTAAGGCGTCGACTTTGGATTTTGACTGAAATCAGTTTGTGGCATTGAAATACAGCTCTTGTGTATTAAAAATGGTGCTGAAAATAATTAAATTTGACTTTGCTTCCTGTATTGTTTTATGATTGTTCAATATGTAATTCCCGCCTAATTCATTAAATTTCAAATCACCCAAAAAATAAGGCAAAATTTGAATATAACTTTTTTTTTTTCCTCCCACAAATAAATAGCTTAACCTCTTAACTCCCGCCTGAACCGAGAGGATCTTTTTCCTCACGTCATCAGATTTTTTTTCCATCATTTTTTTGTTCAACTCATTTTTGTAACTTTTTTGTCATTTTTTATCACATTTTTGTAATTATATTGTCACATTTTTGTCATTTTTTTCCTCCATTTTTTCCTAATTTTTTGGTCATTTTTTGGTAATTTTATTGTCAAATTTTTATCAAATTTTTGTCATATTTTTGTAATTTTTTTGTCACATTTTGTCACATTTTTGTCATCTTTTCGTCAATTTTTTGTCAATTTCTTGTGACATTTTTGTGACATTTTTGTCACTTTTTCATAAATTTTTCGTCACTTTTTTGTCACATTTCCATCATTGTTTTCGTCTCAGTTTTGTTGCTATTTTCACACCTTTTTTCCAGAAGCTTTTGGATTGGGGTAAAGCCAAACTGGAGAAAATGTGCTCGGTTCAGGTGGGAGTTAAGGGGTTAAAGCTGCCTTAAGCGATGTCTTTTTGAAATGTTTTCATCAGTGGAGTAGTGAACTCTGCTCTGCTTCAGCACCAGCCCCCTCCCCTCACCTGGCTCCACACTAGCTGCTCTGATTGCGTTCAATGAGCTACAAAAATCGCAAACATTTACATTTATTTGCTGAATTGTAACTCCATGAAAGTCTGTCACTTTTTTGGGACATTTAGAACAGAATAATTCCATTTAGAACTTTGTTTACAGCGCAGTACTTTTTTTCCCCGCAACCCTTGAACGCCTCAGCCTCTCCTCCGGTGCTGCTTTGCTTTGTGAGGGAAAAAAAGGAGTAAAAAGACCTGAGGCTCCTGTAGATACTGGATTAATAAACAGGAAGATTTCAGCTGCATCAGAGCAGGCCGGTCACATGTTTGTCAGTTCACCATCTTTATCTAAACTTCTGTCATAATGCTAAAGTGTTAGCCGCTAAACTGTTAGCCACTAACTGTCGCTGCGTCTCCTGCTTCAAACATTTGCATCTCTTGTTCACGTGTTTGTGTTTACGTGGTGCAGGGGGCATGTGGAGGTGAGGGCATGGATCTATTATAATAAACGGGTGAGGGAGGTGCAGCGCTGGTCTTCTTCTACAGCAGGGGTAGGCAAAGTCAAGCCCGGGGGCCAAATCCGGCCCTCTGGCACAGCACCTCTGGCCCTCGAGATGATTTTGAGAAACATTATTACACACATCAAAGAGTACTTTTAACATTATTAGAGTTAAATGGGAGAAAAAAAGGTAGAAATACTGTCAATACACCCAATGAGGTCATATATGATGTACAACACTGGTGTTTGAAAGAAGTGCACTGGAAAAAGAATAATCGTTTTAATGAAGAAATGACATAAATCTACTTGAATTAACAGATAAAATCTAAGGTTTGAGTAGATTTGGTCTTAGACGAGATTAAACCTCTAGTACTAGTTATTCTCTTAATTCAGATAATGTTGTCTCATTTCAAGTGAAAAACAATTATTTGTCTGATTCCAAGTGGGTTTTATTCTTGTTCCATCGGCGCTATAGCATTTGTATCTTGCATTAGTTCAAACCGACTCAAATACAACATAGAAGAACTTTAATTCAAGCAATTTTAAATCATTTATCTCCTTTAAGATGATCATTTTTCCAGTGTTGTTCTTTACTTTGGGCTAATAATCATCGGCTTCAGCCCTCGGTCTATTTACAATAAAGAAAATCAGCCTCCGCCAAGAAGACTTGCCCACCCCTGTTCTACAGTGTGTGTGTGACGCACATGGCGGCACATCTAGTGGAGCTTGTTGGTATTGCATCGGTGCCGGACCGGCAAAGCGGGATCACTTAGAGCAGCTTTAATTAAAAACTAAAAAAGATCCAAACCCCCTCTGAAATATGTTTTTTGGCTAATACAGTATGTCACAAATTAAAGCCATAAACTGAAACCTGGCAAAGTCCATTATTTAGATTTTGTCACCGAAAATATATAAAAACAATAGATTATTTTCTCATATTGATGTCAGTGTTTGTCCCTGCAGCTCTGCCGTACGGGTGGGAGGAGGCCTACACCGAGCGAGGAGTCAAATACTACATCAAGTAAGAGAGGATTAACTCATGAGTGTCGGATGCCCTCCCGTTCTCCTGTAACGTCTTCTTCTTCTTCTCCTGTAACGTCTTCTTCTCCTGTAACTTCTTCTTCTTCTTCTTCTTCTTCTTCTTCTTCTTCTTCTTCCTCTTCTTCTTCTTCCTCTTCTACTTCTTCTTCTACTTTTTTTCTTCTTCTTCTACTTCTTTTCTTCTACTACTTCTTTTCTTCTTCTACTACTTCTTTTCTTCTTCTACTACTACCTCTTCTTCTTCTTCTTCTTCTTCTACCTCTTCTTCTACTATCTCTTCTTCTTCTTCTACTTCTTCTTCTACCTCTCCTTCTACTATCTCTTCTTCTTCTACTTCTTCTTCTACTTCTTTTCTTCTTCTTCTTCTTCTTCTTCTTCTACTATCTCTTCTTCTTCTACTACTTCATCTTCTACTACCTCTTCTTCTTCTTCTTCTACTATCTCTTCTTTTCTTCTTCTTCTACTTCTTTTCTTCTTCTTCTTCTTCTACTATCTCTTCTTCTTCTACTACTTCTTCTTCTACTACCTCTTCTTCTTCTTCTACTACCTCTTCTTCTTCTACTTCATCTTCTACTACCTCTTCTTCTTCTACTTCTTCTTCTACTACCTCTACTTCTTCTTCTTCTTCCTCTTCTTCTTCTTCTTCTTCTTCTTCCTCGCAGTCATGTGACACAGAGCACGTCCTGGACTCCCCCCGAAGAGAAAACGTCTCCGACCAACGACTCGCCCCCGAAGGAACGAGAAGAGAGGACGTCAGTGGAGACCGAGATGTGAAAAATGCTGATACTGCCAACGTTACTCCCGATACTCCCGATACTACAAATACTACAGATACTACTGCAAAATAAAACCTTTGCCTGACACTATACCTGCTTTTTCATGTCTTTTGTCCTTTAGTATATCCTAAACGCACATACTTAGTTAAGGGAAAAACTACTGAAAAAGGATGTTCCACTTTATTAAGCAGATCATCATTTTCAAGCAATAAGGGGAAGAAAAAGGATCTCTCCGCTGATGAAAAGCGTGAAATAGTTGAATGCCTTGGTCTAGGTGTGAAAACCTTCGGTATTTCATGAAAGATTAAGCGTAATCATTGTACTAATACGAGATTTGTGGATGATTCAGACACACACGGGTTTGTGCAGATAAAGGCACAATGAGGACGATTTCTGCCAGACAAACACATCAGATTAAGAGAACAGCTGCTACAAAGCCGACCCTCCAGAGGCTGCAGTTGTGCATAAACCTTCTATCCAGCCTCCCCTAAACTGTTCATTGAAGCTGACGAGGCTGCAGTGGGTTTTTCATCAGCAGAGAGATCCTTTTTCTTTCCCATGTTGCTTGAAAATGTCGGTCTGCTTAATAATGGTTAATGCCCTATACAAAGTTATGAAAAAAGGGATTAAAAAATGACTAAAATTTATTATAAAAAAAGTGACAAAAAATAAGATAAAAATGGCAAAAATGCAACAAAAATACAGTGAAAAATACGAGCAAAAAATGGCAAAAAAATAAGACAAATATGTGACCAAAAAAAAAATAACGTGTGATGAAAACAACAAAAATGTGGCACTCGGTTAAGGCGGGAGTTAAGAGGTTAAAGTGGCATTAAAAAGCATTACATTTGATACTTCAGCCTGCACAAACCCTGTTATATTATAGAAATGTTGTGTAGTAGTAGAAGAAGAAACAGAAATACTACTCATGTAAAGTACAGATACTCAAAAACTGCTTAAAACTACTTATCCTGACAACTAATCATCCCAGGTCTCTGAGATTGATGTCAGTGATTCAAAGACCCCGAGACACAAAACCATCCATGAGTCTCATTGAAAGCCTTTTTTCTTTTACCTTTATGGCACTGAAATACAATTTGCATAATAATTCTAAACATAGTGTGTAATTATACATTAATGTTCAGACTCGCTCCTGTTTAACATACATGTGTTTTAATTATCAGCTGCTGTTTTCACTGTGGGACAAAGGAACTAAAGCTAACGCTGCACTATAGCTGTATTAAAGCTGCACTATAGCTGTACTAAAGCAGATCTAAACAGTCAAAGCACCGTCTCCAGTCCTGCCTGTGTCCGTCCTCAGATGCAGTATTAATAGAATGTGCAGGAGTCGATGTTTTGAGCCCGAAGCTTGCATTGACTTTCTGTCCGTTTCTCGCTCAGATCTAAATTTACTGAACCTCCTACAGAAGCCGGGGCTGCAGGAGAACCAGGATTACACTGGGTTAGACTGGGTTAAAGCGGAGAGGAGCCTAATATGCTTTATCAGATGGAAAAGTGCATTGATGTTCACAGTGTTCATGGGTCACTGACGCCGCACACTTTTGTTCGAGCAGCGTTTGCCTTTAGTGTCGTTTTTGTCAACGAAGGCGATGCAGGGCCGGGCGATACTGACAAAAGCGAATATCTCAATATTTTTTCTCGATGAGTAACCTCTGAACCCCCACCTGGACTGAGCACATTTTCTTCAGCTTAAACCAAATCTAAAAAGCCTCTTGAACAAAGTGTCACGGATGAAAAAGTAACAAAAACCCAAGAAAAAAGTGACAAAAAAGCGACAGAAAAGTAACGAAAAAAACACCAATATTCGATAAAAAATATGATGAAAAAAAAATGACAAAAAATATTAAAAATGTGACAAAACAGTGTCAAAAAAATGACAAAAATGGGACAAAAATGCCATGAAAAAAAATTACAAAAATGTGATGAAAAAGAGACAAAACAGTGAGCAATTTTTTTTAAAATGCGACAAAAATGTGATGAAAAAAAAAAAAAAACATTACAAAAATATGACAAAAATTATGAAAAAATGACTAAAAAATATGACAAAAAAAGTGACATAAAAAAGATTAAAATAACAAAAATGCAACAAAAATACAGTGAAAAATATGAAGAAAAAAATGGCAAAAAAAAAAGACAAAAAAGTGACAAAAACATACAATAACGTGTGATGAAAACAACTCGGCACTCTGTTAAGGCGGGGGTTAAGAGGTTAAAAAGCATTACATTTGACACTTCTACCTGTATAAACCCTGTTATATTATAGAAATGTTGTGGAGTCGAAGTAGTAGAAGAAGAAACAGGAATACTACTCATGCAAAGTACAGATACTCAAAAACTGTACTTAACTACCCTGACTTGTTCACTGGAGTAAAACTAATGAGCCAAACCCGTCATAAACTCCTCTTGTGCGTTTCCTCGTGTGAAACTCGTGCGCCTCGGACTCACCGCTGAGGCGCGAGGCACAAACGTGACGCTCCTCGCTGGGCCGCTTCCGTCCAATCGGCTCGCGGCTCTGGCCCTGGCCCCGCCCCCTCCGCGTTGAACCTCGTGCGCTCTTTGCAGGAAAACAAACCGGCTCAGAGGGAGAGGGGGGGCAGTTAAAGGAACAGTACTGCATGTTTGAAGTACTTTAGAGTCAAAGCAATGATAATAAAGGCGCTGCAGGTGAAAAGGGAAAAATACACTGCAGATTTTTAAAGGTTCAAAGTTGACTTGACCTTTCAGTGACCCAGCGGCTGCTTGGGTGGTTAACATGGCGACTTTACCAACCATCATGGAGGCCCTTTTGTCAATACGTATTGGATCGCAAACATAGTGTCACTATTTAAATCTCATGTTTGGCTGCCTCTAGTCACATCCAGAGCCGCCTTATCCGACGGGCTCGCAGGGGGTGGAGCCCGGGGGCCGACCATAGTCAAGGGTCTATATCAGAATTAAGATTCGTTGATTTTCATGTCAGATACTTCACTTTGCAGCATGGCTGACCGTACGTGATGATTGTGCCGCGCTCCTGTGTGTGTACCTGGAGTAGCCCCGCCCCTACCTGGCCCAGAGGGACACATGTAGGAGTAGCAGGGTTAGGGCTGGGGGCCTATGGGCACATTAAGGTGGGCCATTGACAGGCAGGTCTGAGGAGAGCTGCGTCTCTCTCATTTACCAACCATTTAAAAGCATATGTAATAAATGAAACATTCATTTACTACATGCATACAAACATTATGCATTTTATTCTATTTATTGGGGTAAATGTTACAATCGATGGTAATGACCCAGGATATACTCTATTGAAAGTAGGGCTGTGCAATTAATCGAAATCCGATTACGATTTCGATTACAACAGTAAACGATTACAAAATAAGCATAATCGCAAAAAAACGATTATAATTGTTTTTATCTTTTTTCAAAAAAAAATTTTTCAATTTTTTTTTTTCAAGTTTTTTTTTCAAGTTTTTGGATTTTGGGATTTTTGTCACTTTTTTGCTGGATTTTTGTCACTTTTTTGCTGGATTTTTGTCTTTTTTCTGCTGGATTGTTGTCACTTTTTTGCTGGATTTTTGTCTTTTTTTCTGCTGGATTTTTGTCACTTTTTTGCTGGATTTTTGTTCTTTTTTCTGCTGGATTTTTGTCTTTTTCTGCTGGATTTTTGTCACTTTTTTGCTGGATTTTTGTCTTTTTTCTGCTGGATTTTTGTCTTTTTTCTGCTGGATTTTTGTCACTTTTTTGCTGGATTTTTGTCACTTTTTTGCTGGATTTTTGTCTTTTTTCTGCTGGATTTTTGTCACTTTTTTGCTGGATTTTTGTCTTTTTTTCTGCTGGATTTTTGTCACTTTTTTGCTGGATTTTTGTCACCTTTTTGCTGGATTTTTGTCACCTTTTTGCTGGATTTTTGTTCTTTTTTCTGCTGGATTTTTGTCTTTTTCTGCTGGATTTTTGTCACTTTTTTGCTGGATTTTTGTCTTTTTTCTGCTGGATTTTTGTCTTTTTTCTGCTGGATTTTTGTCACTTTTTTGCTGGATTTTTGTCACTTTTTTGCTGGATTTTTGTCACTTTTTTGATGGATTTTTGTCTTTTTTCTGCTGGATTTTTGTCACTTTTTTTCTGGATTTTTGTAATTTTCTTGATGGATTTTTTTAAAGGCAACAATCGTTTGAATAATCGTGATTTCAATTATGACAAAAATAATCGTGATTATTATTTTTTCAATAATCGAGCAGCCCTAATTGAAAGATACTAGTTTGGAAAAGGTAGCAAAAATGTGCCTGAGGAGGGGGGTCTGGCTCCCGGTCTATAGTGAGTACAGTGGTCCCTCGTTTATCGTGGGGGTTACGTTCAAAGAATACCCCGTACTAAACGAAATCCACAAAATTCAGCTTTGTTTTTTTACAATTTTTATATGATAGAAGAAGATAGAAAAAAACTTTATCGTCTACCATGCACAATGATGGCAGAAATTTGCCTTTGGCTTGCTCATACATTCTAATACATTTGCCCAGCAATGTACACTTCATTAAGGAAAGGAAAAAGGAACTGAACGACATTACTTACAACTTATTCAGCTCCTTGATGGCAAAGGGAACAAAAGATTTCCTGTACACATGTTTCTTGGCACAAGGAAGTCTGTATCTCTGCCCTGATGGAAGGAGCTCAAAGTGACGGGAATGGGCGGCTGTCGTCATCTGTGATCTTATTACACGACGCACTGCTTTACTATAATGCTGAAATAAACTGCTTTGTTCTTGGCCTGTTATTTTACTGCCCTGTTCAACAACTCTGCCAAGTTTAGCTTTGTTTTTGACAGTTAAATCACCAAACCAAGAGACTATGTTAAATATCAGTACGCTTTCAATGAAACACTGATAAACCCTTGATAAGATGTGGTCACTAACTTCAAAACCTCTCAGCTGACGCAGCAGGAAAAGCCTTTGCTGAGCTTTCTTGTAAACACAGTCAACATGTTCGTTAAATGTGAAAGAATTGTCCGAAATTGTTCCTAGATATTTGAATGAGTCACTTGCTCTACATCATGTCTAGGGCTGCAACTAACGATTATTTTGTAATCGATTAATCTAATGACTATTTTTACGATTAATCGATTAATCACTTGGCTGTGAAATGTGTTGGAAAATTCTATTTTTTCAATTTTTTTCATCACATAGCGCTAAAGTGGCACAGCTCGAGGACATATTGATGGAGTAAGATAAAAGTGAGTGTTTGTTTTCGGCTAATTCTGCTTCTGATTGGACGAGACACAGACAGATATTCAAGAAATTTACAGTGTACAAAACACTACAGACCCTAACTATAAAAACACAGTAGGTTTTCATCAAAAAATACTGCATTTTCATGTAATTTTTGCTCTATTTGAGTCTGTCTGAACCAGAAAACGATTAATCGATCACTAAAATAGTTGTCGACTATTTCAATAATCGATTAGTCGTGGATTAACTGAAGTGGTTCGAACAGTGGATTTGACGGCTCCAGTTTCCTTCGATCGCTGAAGCACATTTATTTTGTCTTATTTATGTTAAGTTGAAGGTTACCGTCCTGGAACCGTTTCATAAGCTCGACTGTCGAGCTTACATTGTGAGCCACCGAGTCAATGTTAGTGACACGTGCAACCAATGCCATGTCAACAGCATATTTGATTAAGGTTAAAATGTTTGTGTCGTATCTGATTTCATTTGTGTATATTGAAAACAACAAGGGCGATAATATGCACCCATATAACATGCATATATGTTTTAATGAGGATTTAGTCAAATTTAGGACAGCACAAGTCATTTTTAAAGCAAGACAAAAAGCGCTCCCAGAAAATGTTCAAATAAGGTTCAAAGATAGAGATGGTGCATATTATTTAAGAGGTAAATGGAAATTTAAATACCCAAAAGTAGATTCAACAAAAAAGAGTATGTGTATAACAGTCTGTGGTGTAAAACTATGGAATAAACTGGATGAAAAGCTAAAAGTATGTACAAAAACCTACTTGTTCAAGAATACACTAAGAATGTAAAGTGTCAGGGCTGCAGTTGTTATCGCCTCTTGTCTGCTTTTCCATGTGACCGTCCTTGTTACCTTCCACTCTCCTACCTAAATAAATATATCAAATACATACAGCAAAATACTAGGGCAAGCAAGAGGTAACCGGTACTCGAGTGGGACCACCCTGGTACCGGGTCGCCAAAATCTTGCTCTTTTAATGCACAGACCAGGACACCCAAAGGCTCCTCCTCCAAATGTACAATGAAGAACAGGTTGAGCAGGAGGTGGGCTGGTGCTCGAAGGGCGCCCCCTTTTGGCAACAGCTTCCCAAATCTTGCTTCTTTTAACGCATAGACCAGGACACACTGAAATGTACTCACAGATGACAAATATCTAAAACACACAAGAAGGAAACCATATGTTTATATATGCACGTACTGTCCATGTACAGGTGTATATAAATATAGCAATGATGGTTCTACATGGGGCAGCATCAGACTGCAGCAACAACCTGTCACCATTCCATTCCATACTTAAGAATGTACTATAAGACAGTATTCCAAACCTGTTTCTGTACCAAAGACTAAGTAAACTTATTTCCTATGTTATTTCCTATTCTGTACCAAAGACAATGTAAACTTATTTCCTATGTTTGTACCTTAATTGTACCATAATGAGCTGGTCTCAGAGAACAAACCGGAAAGTAAAAGAACGGCAGTTGTAAAGTTTGTAAATACGTTTAAAGGGGTCGGCATAAATAAGCATTGTTTGCTTCAGCCTACTCCCTTTTGGGCATTATTGTGTTTCTTTTCTTTTGTAAAAACTTGGAACTTGAAATTGCTCAAATAAACTAAACTAAACTAAACTAAACTAAAACTAAAACTAATGCTGTAAAACCCCTCAAAACACACTTTATACACTTTTCTCACTCGTTCACTCGGGTTTCCTCTTATACCCGGTGTCACTGTGCGATTAGTTTGTCTGGTAAGATTTTTAGATTCATATCACAGACGTGGGGATGGAAACATCGTCTCGTCTCCACTATACACATTTTTATGAAGAAATTGGTGTCCTTTCAGGTGGATAGAAACATGTTGAAAATGTTTTACAGTGCTTTTGTGGAGAGTGTTCTGACTTTCTGTATCATCTGTTGGTTCGGGGCCATGACTGAGGCACAAAAGAACTCCCTTAGAAAAATATGAACAGTTGCAAACAAAATCCTAGGTGCTCCTATGAAGGGTCTGCAGGACATTTATTTTGCTCGAGCTCTAGATAAAGCAGACATAATATTATCGGACTCAAAACATCCTCTGTTTAGAGAGTTTGAGCTGCTCCCCTCAGGTCAAAGGTACAGGAGCCCCGCCCTGACTAAAAACAGGACCAGGCAGGCATTTGTGCCACAAGCCATTTTACAATTAAACAAACCAACAACATGAAACCAACAGTGATTTATTTTTATTTTTATTATTATGCACAGCTGGTCTGTCAGAGAAGGTTTTTAAGGAATGTAGATAACGATTTTAAAATAATTTAAACCAAGGTTGACGGGCCGTGGTTTGTTTTTTGTATGTTGTCAGTGTTTGGATCTGTCTGCTGTGGTCACTGTTGTATTTGTGTATTTCCACTCACGGCAAATGAATTTCCCCACGTGGACAATACATTTCTACTACTAGATTTCTACTACTATGCGTTTGTTCAAACTAAGAGACAATCGTCGCTACGACCAAAGTTTTATCGTTGCAGTTTCAGCGTCAGGAGGCGAGTGTTTAGCTGAGGCGAGCGCCACATGCTAGCGGGTTTTATTTTCGCTGAAAAGTTCAGAGAAAGTAAACGCGGAGTCGGAGCCGCTCATGCCCGGCCTGTGACTCTGCGCTGGTGTGTTGACGGTCCACAGAGGGCTTTTCCACCAAGGTGTTGGTTCTGGGCTGGTTCAGAGCTGGTTCTGGTGCCGGGTTGGTCTCATACCGACTTGGTTTTCCACCAAAATGAGAGCTGTGCCTATTGTCATGGCAAGTTTATAAGTTCATGTTCCTGTCACAGCAGCCGTTAACATTTTGATTTCTTCTTTCTAACTCTTGTTTTAGCTGAAGAGCATAAAGCAAAGCAACAGTTTCCTCCACAGAGACTGTTTTGGCTTCTCCAGGAAGTTCTAAGCACAAACTAACTAATATTGAGTGTTTGTTGGAGGAGAGAGCCACGCCCCCAGCCGCTGACATCACTGGTGCTCGTTTCTTGGTCCAGCTTTTAACTGGTTCCCGACCGGCACCAGATTTTGGAACCAAGAGCCAGGGTTTTTTTCAGTGGAAAACGAAAGAACCGGTTCTGAAACTGGAACTGGCCCAGAACCAGCACCGGCACCAGCTTGGTGGAAAAGGGCTAAGAGATCCTCTCTGCAGCGAGACGAGGCTCACTCTGCGACAGCCAATCAGGACGCAGAACGCAATGCACGTATGGCGTTAAAAAAAAACATGCAAAGTTGTACTAAAAATAAATCGGCGAAACAGCGAGGCCGTGAAAGATGAACCGCGTTATAGCGAGAGACCACAGTAAGTAGATTATGCAGTGGGTCATTTCCAATTGTTCCAGCCTAAGGTTTGTGAACCATGGTTCCCAAAGTGGGGTTCGCGGGACACTGAAGTGGGGGTCGCAAGATGAATTTGTAGAAAACATTATTATTATTTACATTTCTGGCATAGAGATGTATTTTTTAATGGAAAACAGCATTTGAATCACTTGAAAGCTAAGACTGATCTTAACTTTTTTGCTCATTTCTGGCTTTTTTGTGTTTTTTCATCACTTTTTTAGTCGCGTCTTTGTCACTTGCTTGTTGTGTTATTGTTCCTTTTCCAGCTGCTTTTTGTTGCACTTTTGTCACTTTTTTGTTGTGTTTTCATCGCTATCTGGACACTTTTTTCGAGAAGCTCATAGATTTGGGTAAAGCCAGACTGGAGCTGGGTTCAGGTGGAGGCTAAGAGGTTAAACCTGACCTCGCCGAGCGGCCTCCTCTCTCTGCCAGGACGGTTCCTTTTGCTTCTGGTCTGGAGAACCGCCCGGTGCTCCAGAAGCAACAGCAGAAGATCAGTTTCCCTCAGAGACGCTGAAGAACAAGGGAAAAACATATGAACTCGCACTAAATTAGCAATGATCTTTATAATTACCAGCCTCACAGTGTCGCAGCAGAAAAGGTTATGGACACAATTGATTCTTTTATAACGAGAAAAACACGTCTGCACCAATTACCGCTGGGTTATGGTTTGAATAATTGATGCTGTTTTTCTCCCCTGCAACCGAGTGGAAAGTCATTAAAGTGTAATTATGAAAAACACTTCATTTAATAATTACTGACTATGCTGAAGGTGTCGAAGAACGACGGGTAATAAGAATAGAGTTAGTGAGAAGTTCAGCTTTAGTTTCTATTTTAAGGGCTGTTTTATTTGGTTTGGTGTGAAGGACTGTAAATAAATAAAAAATCTCAGCCTTAATCATCAAAATTATAACATCTGTCACTCAGCAACAGATACCGATATGTACATATACACAATGTCAACTCTGAAAAAGTTACATATGGGGTCCCACAAGGCTCTATTTTGGGTCCACAATTGTTTTAAATGTATATCAATGATGTTTGTGAAGCTTTGGAATTTTGGAGCTATAGAGGAGAGAGGGAGAGGCTAAATGCTAACGCCGTCTGTGCTGTGTTTACGTGACTGAAGGCACGGGGGAAGATCACACAGGTCCTAAAGAACTCGTCAAAGCTAAGGTAAGAACATATCTCAGTATGTAAAAATGGTGGCCTATTCCTTTAAAAACAACAATCAGTATGAGAGGGCGAGTGGGCGCTGCTGTGGGTTAGGTATCTTAGCCAGTCAGGTGCTCTTCCAGGATCCGTACGCCAAAAAAGCTAGGTCTGAAGACAAAAAAAGGAGTAAAAATCCTTTATTTGAACGAGGGACACCAACGCGTTTCGACCGCTCAAAGCAGGATATGTGCTTCCTGCTTTGAGAGGGTGCAGTCGTGTCTCTGCTTGCTTATGCTGCTTGCCTCTTTATTCGCTTTTTTAATCACTCTTTTTTGGCACATGTCACACGGATATGATTTTATTCTCTTCTTCTAAGTGAGCCAAGACTTTTTTAATCATTTTTAATCATTTTATGCCCTTTTTTTTTACAACTCATCTGGACCAGCGACGACTCTTATCAACATGGCTGCGGGAGTAACGCAAACATCTTCTTGTGAAAGCTGTCGGATTTATCAACAAGAAATTATTTTGCTGCGGGACAAAATTCTCGCCTTTGAGATGGATAAAGGACTTAATGACACGCTCCCTATGGAACACGGTAAGAAGACTGGAAAAACTGATACTTGCAACCTAAAGCTAGACGATACCGTAACGTTCCCGAAACTAAACAGACAACTTGGTGCTCGGCCAAAGCAAAGAAAACGTGCTAGCAAAAATAAACCTGGAATAAAGTTAACAAACAGATTTTCACCTCTCTCAGAAGATGAGCATAACAAACGGAGAAAATCAGAGAGAAACAGAGGAAAAGAAGTCGAAACAAAGCTCGAGAGGAAAAGTGTGGCAAGTGTCAAGGCCAGAGATATCCTGGTGCTTGGAGACGGAGCCATATCTAATATAAACAATGACAGGATTACTACAAGCAGTTATCCCAGCGCCACAGTTTCTGACATCATAGATGTTCTAAACAAGGAAATCACAAATAACCCTGGGATTGATAAACTTATCATACATGTTGGTGCTGTGGACACAAGAGACGAAGAGTCTGAAGCCCTGAAAGAAAAGTTCAATAAACTTTTTGAGAGACTTGATTGTCTGGATAAAGAGGCAATACAAATGTTCATCAGTGGACCCATCCCAAACATCGATGGGAGAATAAACAAATTCTCCCGGCTGTTTCAGTTGAACACATGGCTGTCCAACGTCTGTGAGTCGAGAGGACTGTATTTCATAGAGAACTTTAATCTGTTCTGGCAACGTGATGACCTGTTTAGAGGAAATGGGCCTCACTTGAGCAGAGGTGGAGTGAGACGACTGACGGAAAATCTCCTCCACGCTCTGCAAAATCAGTGGAGGCCTGAGCCTGAGCTACAAGAGAGAGCCGAGAGGAGCATGAGAAGAGCTCCTGGCTCAGCAGCAAAGGCCTCAACTGCACCACCAATAAATGATACAGTCACAGCTGCGTCATCTGCATCTGCCGTAAAGGACTCAGCTGCAGTAAAGGTTTCAGCCATAGCAGCACCACCTGCACCTACGGACTTAGCCACAGTTAAGGATTCAGCCACAGCAGCACCATCTGCACCTATGGAATCAGCCACAGTTAAGGATTCAGCCACAGCAGCACCATCTGCACCGGTGGACTCAGCTGCAGTTAAGGATTTAGCTGCACCAGCACCACCCGCATCTCCAGAAAGCGTTTCAACAATAGCAGCATCACCACCTGCATCTCCGGGGAAAAGCTCAGCTTCAGCACCACCTGCACCTTTATTAAATGATTCAGCCGAAGGAGCACTTTCACCTACTCCACCACAGGCCTTGAGCCCGACTACTACATCTACACCCTCCAGAGACTTTTCCCCAAAGAAGCATCCACAAACCAAGGTCTCCCCAGCTCGGCCCCCACCACCGGCGCCCACAGCTGTTATCTCCAGCAGCTTCACTGCTGCTGTCTAGGACATTAGGGGCCTCTGCGTTGCTACCATGCATAGCAAACTCAAAACCAACCAGAGGTCCATAGAGGGAGTGTGTTCTTACAAGACAATTAGTACCGTCAAACAACATAGATTAGATAAGAGAGGGACAGTCAGACCGTCCAATCAAAGAAATCTAATCCATGTCCCCTGCAAAAAGATTCCATCCACTCAAACACAGATAAATCTCAAACATGCTGTACTCAATGTCAGATCGCTAAAAAACAAGTCCTTTTTAATAAATAGTTTTATTTCCTCTTATAATCTAGATTTTATGTTTTTAACTGAAACATGGCTAGACAAAAACACTGGTAATGCAGTTTTGATTGAGTGTAGTCCATCTCACTTCAATTTTGTGTCTGAAACACGCCAAAACCAGAGGGGTGGGGGTGTTTGTGCCATATTCAGGGACAATTTACTCCTGCAAAAATTGTCATTTGGGGTTTTTCCAACGTTTGAGTACGTGTCATTCAAAATGGAGATAAAACAATCTTCCATACTTTATATGACTATTTACAAACCACCACAGAACTGTTTTATTGAAGATTTTACTCAATTACTGTCATTTATATGCATTGATTTCGATTGTTTAGTAATTTCAGGTGATTTTAATGTGCATGTGGATGTGACCAACGACAGGCATGCAATAGAACTCGGTGCTGTCCTTGAAATGTTTGGTTTAACTCAGCACGTGAGTGAGGCAACTCACAACAAAGGCCACACTCTAGATCTAGTTATTACAAAAGGTGTTAATATATCAAATGTGAATGTTGTTGATGTTGCTTTGTCTGATCATTTTTGTGTCTTCTTTGACCTGTGTGTTACACCGAAACCAGTGGTTGGGCCTGGAGTTATTCAAAGAAGACACATAAATGATACAACAGGGACACAGTTTATGGAGATGATCAGATTTGAAAATGCCCCATGTTCTAATGTTGATAATCTGTTGGACTCTTACACATCAAGGGTCTTAAATGTTTTGGATACTATTGCTCCTGTCAAGGTTAAAATGGTTAACAATAGGCAAAAGGCACCTTGGAGAAGTGAAGTTTCGGTCAGGACACAGAAGAGGGAGTGCCGAAAAGCCGAACGGAAATGGCGCAAGTCAAAGCTCCAGGTTCATTTTGAGGTTTACAAAGAAGTGCTTTGTGTGTTCAACCAGATTTTGCGTGGAGCAAGGGAGAAGTACTTCTCTACAATCATCTCAAACTGCAGAAACAATTCTCGCGTTCTGTTTTCCACAGTAAACAGATTAACTAACCCTCCAGTTTCACTGCCCCTAGAACTAATCTCGACATCTAAGTGTAATGAGTTTGCAATATTTTTCTATGACAAAGTCCAAAGCATTAAAAATGCCATAATCTCCACAACACAAATAGAAACTCTGCCACCAGATAAACACCTTGAGCTGACACATTTCACACCTGTTACTGACAAAACAATCGAAGAGGTTATCTCCGGTCTGAGTTCATGTACATGCTGCCTTGATGAATTACCCACTAAATTTCTGAAGTCTGTGCTGACCAGCTTGTTACCACAACTTGCTCAGTTAGTTAACATCTCACTCGAGACTGGAGCATTTCCAAAGGCCTTGAAAACTGCAGTCATCAAGCCTCTTCTAAAGAAGAGCAGCCTTGATGCCAAGGTAATGAACAACTACCGGCCCATATCAAACCTGCCATTCTTAGGAAAAGTCCTAGAGAAAGTAGTATATCAGCAGCTCACTTACTTTCTCCTGTCTAAAAATGTGTTTGATACTTTCCAGTCAGGATTTAGACCCCACCACAGCACTGAGACAGCTCTGATCAAGGTGACAAATGATATCCGTATGAACACCAACGCAGGTAAGGTCTCAGTTTTAGTTCTGCTGGACCTGAGCGCTGCCTTTGACACAGTGGACCACGGGATCTTACATCACAGATTAGAAAACTGGGTGGGAATCTCTGGCACTGCTATAAACTGGTTTAAGTCCTATCTCGAGGACAGGACATACTTTGTTGAAATTGGCAACTGTGTCTCAGACAAAATTGCCATGACCTGTGGAGTCCCCCAGGGGTCAATCTTGGGACCCCTCTTATTCAACTTGTACATGCTTCCATTGGGTCAGCTAATAAACAGCAACAACGTGTCGTACCACAACTATGCAGATGACACTCAGATCTACGTGTCACTGACGGCTGGTGAACATGGGCCTGTAGATACACTCTGTCACTGCATCCAACAGATCAGTTTGTGGATGCAAAACAACTTTCTCCAACTAAACTCAGACAAAACTGAGATCATTGTTTTTGGCCCACAGGCACAAAGACAAAGTGTTATCAGTCACCTTGAGTCTCTCTCTCTAAAACCAAAAAATCAGGTTAGAAATCTAGGAGTAATCATGGACTCAGACCTGAACTTAAACAGCCACATCAAAGCAATAACATCAGCAGCTTTTTACCATCTGAAAAACATTGCTAAGATCAGAGGAATAGTGTCAAAACCAGACTTAGAGAGACTTATCCATGCATTTGTCTCCAGCAGGTTAGACTACTGTAACGGCCTACTCACTGGCCTCTCTAAACGAGCTATCAGACAGCTACAGTACATCCAGAACGCTGCTGCTCGAGTCCTGACAAGAACCAGGAAATACGACCATATTAGTCCAGTGCTCCGGTCTCTGCACTCGCTTCCTGTCACTCAGAGAATAGACTTTAAAACAGCTCTGCTTGTGTACAAGTCATTTCATGGTTTAGCTCCAAAGTACATCTCTGACATGTTACAGCCGTATGAACCATCTCGGGCCCTGAGAACTTCAAGGAGGGGCCTCCTGGTGGTTCCCAGAGTCAATAATAAACACGGTGAGGCTGCGTTTCAGTTTCATGCAGCTAAAATCTGGAACAGTCTTCATGAGGACGTGAGACAGGCCTCAACTCTGACAATGTTCAAATCCAGGATGAAAACAGTTCTGTTTGCCCGTGCATATGACTGAAAGTATTTTATCTGCACTCTTGCCTTTTACTGTAATTGATTAATTTTATATTGATGTCCAGAGGAGAAGGAGCGACAAAAACAGAGGTTAGGTAACTTACTTTTGAACGAGCAAGAAAAATAGTGCTCAAGACAGAGCGAAATAGTGCTTAAGACAGAGCGAGTCAAAACAAGACTTAAAAATGGTGCTCAAGACAGAGCGAGTCACAACAAGAATTAAAAATAGAGCTCAAGACAGAGCGAAATAGTGCTCAAGACAGAGCGAGTCCAAACACGACTTAAAATAGTGCTCAAGACAGAGCGAAATAGTGCTCAAGACAGAGCGAGTCCAAACACGACTTAAAATAGTGCTCAAGACAGAGCGAAATAGTGCTCAAGACAGAGCGAGTCAAAACAAGACTTAAAAATAGTGCTCAAGACAGAGCGAGTCAAAACAAGACTTAAAAATAGTGCTCAAGACAGAGCGAATCAAAACAAGACTTAAAAATGCATATAACTGAAAGTATTTTATCTACACTCTTGCCTCTTACTGTAATTGATTAATTCTATGTTGATGTTTTATTGATTGTATTTGTTTTCGCCTTTTACTGTAATTGATTAATTTTATGTTGATGTTTTTATTGATTCTATTTGTTTTCAACTGTGAAGCACTTTGAATTGCCTTGTGTATGAATTGTGCTCTACAAATAAACTTGCCTTGCCTTGCCTTGCTTAGGTCTTCATCAGGGCAGACAGTGTAAAGACTCAACAAGCTCAGGTGCTATTAATAGTCACACGTGAGAAGTCATATGTTGCCTGAGATGAACAGATAAAAATATAAAGATTAAAAAGCACAGCTAGTCTGGAGATACATTACTAGCTTGTGATGTGGAATGCATTAGATACATCCATGGAGAAAACACCACCTGTTGAATACATGGTAGTTTACATAGACACATCCAACTACAGCCAGAGACAGAGCCGTGGGAAGATGTTTTAGTTAGGGGGCGCTGAGGGATAAAATTTCCCCCCAACATATTTTTTCTGTGCATAAATCCTATTTATTAACCTCTTACATCCACCTGAACCGAGAGCATTTTCTCCAGTTCAGCTTTACCCAAATCCTGTAGGCCAGTGTAACGCCTCATTTGAAAGACCTACAAAACTAAATTGATCTTTTTCCTCACATCAGATTTTTTTTCATCACTTTTTTTGTTGGGCGGTCGTCTCATTTTTGTCAAATTTTTTTGACTTTTTTGTCACTTTTTCGTCAAATTCTTATCACTTTTTCTTCCATTTTTTCTAAATTTTTTGTCAAAGTTTTTCTCCCTTTTTTTGTCCATTTTTGGTACATTTTTTGTCACTTTTTCGTCAAATTATTCGCATTTTTATGTCAAATTCGTATCACTTTTTTGTCCATTTTTTCTCAATCTTTTTTTGGTCAATTTTTGTCATTTTTTGTACATTTTTTGTCACTTTTTAGTCAAATTATTCCAATTTTTTCGTCAAATTCTTATCACTTTTTCTTCCATTTTTTCTCAATTTTTCGTCAAATTTTTGTCACATTTTTGTCATTTTTTTGTCATTTTTCTCAATTTCTTGTGACATTTTTGCCACTTTTTCATCAATTTTTCGTCACTTTTTCGTCAATGTTTTCTCACTTTTTTGTCACACTCCCATCCTTGTTTTCGTCCCAGCTTTGTTGCTATTTTCTCACCTTTTTTCCAGAAGCTTTTGGACTGGGGTAAAGCTGGAGAAAATGTGCTCGGTTCAGGTGGGAGTTAAGGGGTTAATATTGCCTGCAGTTCACAAACTATCCACCAGGGGGTGCTTCAGCGCCCTCAGCACCCTGGGTTCCCACGGCCTGGGCCAGAGAGCTCAAAACATACAAGGCCAAGACAAATATGGAACATCTAAAGTTGGTGATAGCCAGGGGCGGACTGGCCATATGTCCATTCTGGAAGAGCTCAGAGGGCTCGAGGGCCACCGGTCCCGCCTCAACCGAGCTTTACCCAAATCTAGAAGCTAAAAAGAAAAGCATCAAAATGGTGAGAAAAAGAGGATGAAAACGAAACAAAAATGTGCCGGAAAAGCATCAAAAAAAGTGACAAAAAATGTGATGAAAAGTCAACAAAAAGGTGACAAAAATTCAACAAAAAATGTGACAGAAATTCAACAAAAAAATTACAAAAATTCAACAAAAATTCAACAAAAATTCAACAAAAAAGTGACAAAAATTCAACAAAAATTCAACAAAAATTCAACAAAAAAATTACGAAAATTCAACAAAAATGTGGCAAAAATTCAACAAAAAAATTACAAAAATTCAACAAAAAATGTGGCAAAAATTCAACAAAAATGTGACAGAAATTCAACAAAAAATTACAAAAATTCAACAAAAAAATTACAAAAAATCAACAAAAATTAAAAAAAAAATCTAAAAAAAGTCAACAAAAAAGTGACAAAAATTCAACAAAAATTCTAAAAAAAATTCAACAAAAATTCGACAAAAAAGTGACAAAAATTCAACAAAAAAGTTACAAAAAATCAACAAAAAATGACAAAAATTCAACAAAAAAGTTACAAAAATTCAACAAAAAGCCACAAAAAGTAATGAAGAAACAACAAAACAATGACAAAAAATGAGACGACTTGACAAAAAGTTGCAATCACATTGTAGGTCTCGTTACATTGTTGCTCTCCAGCCGGGAAGCTTTTAGATTTGGGTAAAGCCGAACTGGAGCAAATGCCTGGGCCAGGCTGGTCAGAGTCCAGGGCTGTTTTTCAGTCCCAGTGATCGCGCTATTACCAAACACATCCTGGACACTGTACACACTTTTATCTTGAAGCACGTCTCACAGGTATTTCGCACCATGTTGAAGCAAGTATCAGGTATTATTTTGCACCAAACCTTACATAAAACAAGCTCCCACGATGTGTTTATTTTACATACAGCACTTTTCATCACCTGTTGCTCCTCGGCGGCTCACGCAGAGTTAACTGCGGCTGAGGGAGTGTCGTTCCCCGGGAGGGCGGCCTCTCTCCTCGCGCAGGGGGACGGACTCCGCTCGCTGCTTGGCTCCTGGGCTGCCGTCGTCACTCGTCAGTCAGGTCTGTTTGTCACACGGAGGGCAGTGTGTTTGTGTTCGCATCAGGCTCCGGAGCCACAGACACCGACCAGAGGACGACACTCCGCCCCCGCTTCTGCGCGCACTCCATCCCGGGCACCTTACGCAGCGCGCCTCGCTCTCAGTCCAGCCCCTGGTTCCGTCCAAACTCATCACACCCTAAAATTTACTCCTCATTTTGCCATTTTTTTCCTCCACAAACCAAACGATCGAATCCACAATGACTTATAAAACAAGTCTAGACTAGTTCCCTTCGCTCTGCCCCCCCACCCCCCCGGCCTCGGCGCCTCACTCCGGGTGTTGTTGATCCAGTTTCCAGCCCCCATCCTCCAGGGACAGCCATGGAGAAAGTGCTCCGACCCTGTGCGCTCATGCATCCCGCCTTCCTGCCTCCCTCCTCGCATCACGGAGTGCTCAAGTCTCTGCTGGAGAGCCCCGTCAAACTGCCTCTGCACCACGAAGGTAAGACAGAACATTTAATAATACAACAACAAAGCCATGTCTCTAAAGTGTTGTTATTGCAATGTTATGTCTATGTTATTTCTATGTCATAAGAAAAGTAGTTTTGACCAACTTTGGAGTTTTAGTTCAATCAACAAGTGGTTTTACATCCCTCTAGTCTGCATAATGGATATGGCACTTCTGACTCAATATTTGGCCTAAAAATGACCCAGAAAAACACCATTACTGAATCATTAAACTGAATTTCTATATCGCAAGAAAAGCCACAGTGTATCACAAAATGTGTAGTTTTAAAAAATCCACAAAATAATCAGTTTTAGTCACGATTCTTCTCATCTTTGTTCATTTAACCTCTTAACCCCCACCTGAACCAGTTTGGCTTTTACCCAAGTCTAAACAGCAACAAAAACAAGGCAAAAATGTGATGAAAACGCAACGGAATAAAGCAAAGAAAGAGTGAGAAAAATGCAACTAAAGAGCCGCAAAAAGTGAGAAAAGTAAGCGACAAAAATTGGACGAAAAAGTGACAGTAGAGTGATGATGGAAAAGGTAAAGAAAGTGATGGCAACAAGGCAACAATGTGAGGAAAAAGATCCGGTTTTGATCCATTTTGGAGCTTTGAAATGAGGCATTATACTGGCCTATAGGCTGCAAAAAGTGGATTCTAAGCAAGTAAAAAATGTCTTACTTTAAGAAATAACTTCTTATTTTTTCCCTAAAAAGTAATAATGTTTTGTGTAGCAAAGTTTTCTTGAGAAAAAAAATCTTATTTTAGGAAATAAAATCTAGCCATTTCTTGTTCAGATATTTTTGCTAAAAACATGCTCATTTTTCTTGTATCAAGAAAGAAAAACTTTTTGAATCTTCTTCAGCTTTAGACAAAGAATATTCAATTCCCACCAGGATGGGGTCTTTCTGTGTGGAGCATGTTCTCCCTGTGTCCACCACTAAAACATGTACAATAGGTGAATCCTCCAGCAGGTGATTCTGAGCCTGGCTCCACATCATGGAGACGGGTCCCGGGGCGCAGGCAATATTTTCCCTAAATATTAGTATTTATTAAGTAATTTAGAACATTTTGCTTAAATCAAGCAACATTTAAGTAAAATATCCACAATTTTTCACTAAATAAGAATGTTTTCCTTAAATTATTCCATTTTCTGAGGACATTTTGCTTAATTCTAGTTATTTATTTGCTTAAATTTAGTGTTTCTTTCTTGTTTTATGATGGGAAAAATATTCTAGAAATAAGAATTCTTAGCAAGAAAAAAATGCTGACCCCCTTGGCAGAATTTTTTCCTTAAAACAAGACAAAACGTCTTATTTTAAGATTTTTTTTCCTTGTTTTTAGGAGGGTACTTTTTGCAGTGTAGGCTGTAAGCTCCAGTCAAGAAGGTTTTAGATTTGGGTCATGCTGAACTGGAGAAAATGCACTCTGTGGAGGTGGGAGGTAAGAGGTCAAGACCTGTTTTTGGTCTGAAATGAGTATTTTAAGTTGTGGAAAGGGTCGACTCGCACACTTAAAGTTTTAAGTTCAATCAACAAGTCGCTCTAGTTTTAGTGCCTTCTTGTCTGCATAATAACAACATCGACACTCCTCACATTTTGTTTACTCAATGTTTTGCCTAATGACAACTAGAAATATTTTTGCAATATTAAACAATGCAGTTTCCATATTGTACAAATGGGCAAAAGTCTTGTTTTAATTAATTCATATTTTAAGCAGTTAGTCATGATTTTCCTCATTTTGGTTCATTTAGGACTTGTTTTTGTCCTGTATTGATATTTTTAAGTCTCTGTGAAATTGTAAGATTCCGTAATTAATATTGTACTAGGGCTGCAACTATGTGGCTGTGAAAGGTGCATGGAAATTGTATTTCTTCATTTTTTTTTATCACATAAGCTAAAGTGGCGCCGCTTGAGGACATGTTGATGGAGTAAACTAAAAGTAGACGTTTGTAGGAGGCTCTTTGTTCTAATTCTGCTTTCTGATTGGACGAGACAAAGACAGATATTAATGAAATTTATAATGTACAAAGCACTACAGACCCTCACTTTAAAAACAAAGTAGGTTTTCATCCAAAATACATAATTGTCATGTCTTTTTTGCTCTATTTTAGTCTGTGTTTGCTAGAAAACGATTAATCGATTACTGAAATAGTTGACAACTTTTTTAATCGATTAGTTGTCGATTAATCGATTAGTTGTTTCAGCGCTATATTGTTTTATTGAGGAAAACAGGTTCCACAGATTGTCAGTCATTTCCTGCTGCCTGCCAGACCACAAAATGGATCACACGACAGTTTCATGACACTTTTCATCCTTGAGCCAAATGTTTTGTCATTCTAGTTCTACCCGTGTGATCGATTTGTATTTTATTGTTCTTTTGTGAAGCTCTTCTGTGACAGGTGCTAAGTAAATAAACATCGCGTGCAAATTAGTCTAACATTGTTGCTCCTGTCGCTGCCGTTTCCATCCTGCAGAATTTTAATAAGCTAAACTCGTATATAACAAGTTGCCATGACCATCACATAACAGCCTTTTTTTTTAGTCTCCCAAAAAAAGCAGCGATGTGGCTGAATGACCATATTGTAACGTTGCCTTGACCCATTTTTCTCATTGGAGCATCGGGTTTGAAGAGGCCTTTTCAGTGCAGCAAACTATAAAACGTTATGAAGTATCAGACCGTGGTTTCTGTCGGTCGTGACTCGTGGATGTTGTTGTTGTAGAACCACCCAATAAACTGCAACACCTTCGAGACAGGGGGTTTGTGGATCATCACTGAAGGCTCCAGGGGGTTCACAATGCAAAAATGGTTGGAAACACTGATCTGGAGCCATAAAATGGAACTGGAATGACTTCCAGCCCATAAAAGCATATTTCTTTTACATTTGTGTCATTCTTTTTAGCGATCTGGACATTTTATATGTATTATATTGCATTGTAGGGCTGCATCTAACAATTATTTTGTAATCGATTCATCTATCGATTATTTTTCTGATTAATCGAGTAATCGCTTGGCTGTGAATGGTGTAGGAAAACTGTATTTTTTCTATTTCTTTTAATCACATAGCTTTAGTGGCGCTGCTTGAAGATGTGTTGATGGAGTAAACTAAAGGGAAATGTTTGTTGGAGGCTCTATTCATGAAATTTACAATGAACAAAATGTACACAGACCCAAACTACATAAACATAGTAGGATTTCATAAAAAATACTACATTTTTATGTCATTTTTGCTCCATTTTAGTCTGTGTGAACCAGAAAACGATTAATCGATTACTAAAATAGTTGTCGACTATTTCAATAATCGATTAGTCGTCGATTAATCGATTAGTCGTTTCAGCCCTATTGCATTTCTTTTCTTTCTTTTTTTAGTCCGAGGGGGCGTGGTGTTGCGCAGGTAACAGCTGTAGAGCCGACACTTTTCTCTCATGTTTGACAAAGCAGAACAAGCCATGGAAAGATCCAAACAGTTGAGATTTTAACGTTTCTCTGAGTTTTTAAATGGTTAAAATCGGTCCAAGGACGACTGAGAAACATCCTGTTAAAGTCTTCAATCCAGAACCAGGCTGTTTAAATGCACACGCCATAAAAAGAGATCGAGAACACGCGTGTTTCAAAACATGTCAACAATGATGTCATTGAAAATTGACTTGAAACAAATATATTTAGGCATTTGCCTCTTCACATAACGTTAGTGTCCGTCCAGAGAGGAGAGAGGAGGAGAGAGAGAGGAGGAGAGAGGAGGAGAGAGGAGGAGAGAGGAGGAGAGAGGAGGAGAGAGGAGGAGAGAGGAGGAGAGAGGAGTTAATCAGAAAGGAGAGTGTTTAATAAAACACTAATCTCCAAATCTGGAAAAAAATCTGTGATTTTGATCAAATTTAGCCTCTGTTTAGCTTAGATTTCTCAGGAACTGAGGCACGTAGAATTAAACTGTTTCCACCTACAGAGAGCTTAGAGTTTCGTCTTTCAAACGAGCCACAGCCTGTGTCCATAGCTATAACATAGAAAATGCTGGGCTGCTACAAATATCCCCCTCCTGGAACCATCACCTTAACGTGGTGGAGGGGTTTGAGCACCCGATTAATCCTAGGAGCTCTGTTGTCGGGGGTTCGTGCCCCTGGTAGGGTCTCCCATTGCAAACTGGTCCTAGGTGACGGGTCAGACAAAGAGGGGTTCAGAAGCCCCTTACGAGAGACCAACAGGCCCGGGTAAAATCGTGAGGCCGTCCTTCTGTGGACCCACCACCTGCAGGAGGGGCCATAAGGGGCAGGTGCAATGTGATCTGGGCAGCTCCAACAGCCGCCCCCACGACCCGGAAACGGACAAGTGGAAGAAAATGGATGGATGGATGCTACAAATATCATGAAAAATGGTCTGAATTGTTGCCACTCTACAGCTAAATCCCCCATAACAGCGCAGCCTCAATGTGAAAAATACAATACCAGTAGTACCTTTTTTTCCCCCGATAACGAAATGTGAGAGAAGGGTTGCAACTTTTCATTATGGTTTGAAAGTGACTCCTCCTGACGCTGCGTGAGTTCAGACCCACTGCTATAGAGGGTACTTAAATTTCTGAAATAGAACCTTTTAACTTTGCAAACTGAGTGGATAATCAACATTGCGTCCTCCGCCACTCGATTTGCTGCCGTTGCCGTGATGGAATGCTAACCTCTGTAAGGCTAACGCAGGGTTATTATGAGTGCTGCTCCTCTCTTTGGGTCGTCTCCGTCAGATCCTTGAGTCCTGAGTGTTTTCTCGCTGCTCTAATCCCTCGGTGACCTCGGTCTCCGCTTCACATCAAGGCAGAATTACGTCATCTCTGTTTCCGCTCCGGTTCCTGCCGCAGTCCAGATTAAAGACCCGCTGTGGAGGCTGCAATTAGCACGCTAACTCACGCTAGCGCCGGCTAAGTGCGGCTAAAGGCTCCGCTACGTGCTTATTTGGTGTCAGATGCCAAGACGCCCGTCAAAAGCCAGTTTGTACCAATTTGATGTTAGGCCGAGTTGTCCAATAATTATCACAGTTTGAAAGGCAGCAGTTATTTAGCTAATGAGCTCACGCCGAAAACAACAAACGTCTTAGTTTATTACAGTGGTGTCCAAACCTTTTACGAAAGCAAGTACAGGGGAAAAAAAAAAACTTTAGAGACTAAGTTTTGATGGCTGTGGTTCCAGGGATGAAAGGAAGTGTTTTGGTTGTTTCAGCTCAAGTAAATGACACAAATGTATGGAATAAATCAACATTATTGCTCTGTTTTCGGCTTATATGACAAATATTTTAGCATAGGTATCATAAAAAGTATTGTTCAGGTATCGGTATCGAAAAACCCAGCCCTATTTAGCAGAGAAAACACCACCGATTTGAGCTTATTTTCTACTATAGTAATTATATTATGCTTTATCCTTCTTATACACGCTTTTCAGTCACGTGACTTGTTGTTATGGCGGCCATTTTGAACACCAAAGTAGAATTATGCAGCGCTACAACATGTAACAATATCTCTACTCAAAACAAAAGACAACAGATCGACAGTGGCATTTTTATGTCCTCGTAATCATTGCTCAAGAAGAAAATAGTTAAAACACGGCCTCGGAGAGTGCACGTTTATGTGAAGAAACCAAGAGTTTGCATGCTACAGGTTAGCATTTAGCTTCAACAGCTCCAAGGGAAAGCCCTGAACCACAGGAGACAACATGTGACAGAGGTCAGAGCTGTTACTGTAGTATTTCCTCAGCGTTCATAGATGTGGCCACATGTTGGTTGATGACAGTTGCTAACCAGTAGCATGCTAGCGTCTTGAGCAGCTTAGACACTGACTCAGACTATATCTTTCATAAAAATCGTGCAGTTCTAGTGTAAATGCTTCTGTACATATTTAAAAGCTGTGAAGGAAATCTTTATTTGAACAAATTTGAACAAAACAAAACAAATCAATTACAAAACTAGTTGGAAAAATCGCAATAAAACATATTCTTTTCAAAATCATGCAACTTCCATACAACAATAGCAACTGGGGGAAGAAATACATGGTGAAAGGTCCGGAAAGCAAAAGATTTCCCTGTAGTTTGGAAATCTTACATCATTTACTGTAAGAGATCAGTTTAATCCGATGTTATGGAGGCTTGGTCAACTTTATCTGTGGCGCGTTTAAACCAGTTTGACCACATTTTATCTGGCGTCTCCTTCCCTGTGCCTTTCTGTAAATCCGTTCCCAAAGTTTCCTTTTTCCTTATAATCCGGTAAAATGTTGGGTGTGTTTGCCCATCAGTGAAAGAGTCTATTGTTAGAATTTCCTCCAAGGAAAAGCGATCAGAATGTTTAAAACTATTTCCGACACGTAGCAGAGGTTTAAACATCGTAGACAGAATTTTCCACTTCTATCTTTTGAAGCTTTGTAATGTAAGGAAGAGTGCAGTGAGCAGTGCATATGGGAAACCAAACAAGAAATTCTATTACTTTGTAGGGACGCAAGGTTTATCGATATTGAGCTTTTGACGACTGCAGTAACTTCACGGCTGAGAGAGGCTGAGGTTTTTCGGTATTTGACTGATAGATCTGATAAGATACAGTAGATGTTCCAATCAGAATTGTGGCGCCTCTGATCTCAGGTTCAGCTGCAACAGATAAAAGTGTGTCTGGGTGTGTTTAGATGCTATGTGATTCTATCCTGGACTGATTGTAGTCACGTGGCTGTCCCCCAGAGGTGCTCTGAATGCCGACCTCCTCCAGAAGAGGGCGCTGTCCATATGAAACTAAAGATTTTTGAAAGTGTATTATTGTGTGTGTTCTAATGTGGGGCAATTTGAGCAGGAATATGTATTAACTTCTTAACTCCCGCCTGAACCGAGAGGATCTTTTTCCTCACGTCATCAGATTTTTTTTTCCATCATTTTTTTGTTGGGTATTCATTTCAACTCATTTTTGTAACTTTTTTGTAACTTTTTTGTCATTTTTTTGATCATTTTTTGTCAATTTTTTGTTATTTTTTTGTCAAATTTTTATCATATTTTTTGTCATTTTTTTGTAGCATTTTGTCACATTTTTGTCATTTTTTTGTCAATGTTTTCTCACTTTTTTGTAATTCTTTTGTCAAATTTTTGTCATTTTTTTGTCATTTTTTTGTCAATGTTTTCTCCCTTTTTTGTAATTTTTTGGTCAAATTTTAGTTATTTTTTGTCACATTTTGTCACATTTGTAATTTTTTGGGTCATTTTTTGTCAAATTTTTGTCCATTTTTTGTCACATTTTTGTCATTTTTTTGTCACATTTTTGTCACATTTTTGACATTTTTTTGTGACATTTTTGCCACTTTTTCATCCGTTTTTCATCACTTTTTTGTCAACGTTTTCTCACTTTTTTGTCACATTTCCATCATTGTTTTCGTCTCAGTTTTGTTGCTATTTTCACAGCTTTTTTCCAGAAGCTTTTGGACTGAGGTAAAAGCCAAACTGGAGAAAATGTGCTCGGTTCAGGTGGGAGTTAAGGGGTTAAATGAAATTCCTTCACTCAATACTTAAGCAGTTATTGCATTTAAATGAATCAAATTAGAAAAATTGCAAATGGAATCGCAATCACAATATTTGTCAGAAAAAAATCGTTTTTTTTGTCAAAATGGTGCAGCCCGAGTCTGGAGAGCAGCAGTGTTCCACCGTCAGCTGTACATGTCCATTTTAAAGCCACTGACGAGACTTTTGGGGGGTTAAAAGATTATATCAAGATTACAAATGCTGCTGTTTAAAAAAAAACTATGTGTAAAATAATCGAGTCAAAATTATAATTATTATTTTTTTTAATTTTACTTTTATTTATCCAGACCAGGATAAAAAGTCATTGTTGTCTCCTGGCCAAGTTAACTTTTTAAATAAGTGTCCATGGGCGTCGGACTGGGGGGGGGGTAAAGGGTGCTGAGAACCCAGGGCCCAGTGCAGGGTGGGGGCCCTCAAAAGTGCTGCAAAAAGCGTTCTGTATTGTACTTTCTAAATTTCCTCATAATTGAATCAAACACAACAGGGCTGAAATATTATTATATTGATTGATTGATCATTTTTTTGGTCATTTTTTGTCATTTTTTCGTCCATTTTTTGTCGATTTCTTGTGACATTTTTGTTATTTTTTTTGTCACATTTTTGTCACTTTTTGACACATTTTTGTCATTTTTTCATCAATTTTTCATCAATTTCTTGTGACATTTTTGTGATATTTTTGCCACTTTTTCATCAATTTTTCATCACTTTTTTGTCAACGTTTTCTCACTTTTTTGTCACATTTCCATCATTGTTTTCGTTTCCGTTTTGTCGCTATTTTCACAGATTTTTTCCAGAAGCTTTTGGCCTGGGGTAAAGCCAAACTGGAGAAAATGTGCTGAGTTCAGGTGGGAGTTAAGGGGTTACCTGTGTGACATATTTAGGGGAAAAGGGTATATGTGATATGAACAAATGAACGTGGTTTTGTTTCTGAAATCGTTCACATCATGCCCTTAAGTGTCGTCCGAGCCTCAGAGTCTCACCGTGTCCGGTTCGTCCTCCGCAGGTTTCGTCGCGCCTCAGGAGAAGCAGAAGTGTGTGGAGGATGACGAGTGCTCCGCCCCTCAGTCCGCCTTCCTGGGCCCCACGCTTTGGGACTCCCAGCTCGAGTACATGGACCTGGACCAGTTCCTCTTCCAGATCGGCATCCCCTCCAGTCACCACGAGCAGCCGATCGTGGGCCAGAGCCCGCCCCAGGCCCCCGCCGCGTCCCAGGGGCAGCCGCCCGTCATGCCGCAGCTCCCGCCCACCGTGATGGACCTGAGCCACGCCTCCACCTCCAGCTGCCTGCACCAGAGCCCCCCTCGCACGGCCCCGCCCACAGCCCCGCCCACAGGTGAGATACGGGGTTTGATTGATGATGAATCATGGTTTGCACACTTGAAAGCTCACTCGTCACGTGTGGGGCACTGTTGCCATAAACCGCCTCGTTTGGTGAGCACATTCTTTGGTTGGAGGTGAGTGAGTTCGCGTTGGCAGATTTCCAGTTCACATGAGTTCGACATTTCTGTTCCTGGTTCATGAGAGTTAAGTGAACACAGGTTTGACAGCTATTAAAGGTGCGCAGTGGGCAGGAAAGGTTTAAGCACTGCGGATAAAAAATGTTCTAATAATGTGAATAATGAAGCAGGGGGAAGTTGAAATGACCTCCAAAAGGCCTGAGGTTATAGATGAGACTTTCCCATAACTTTCCCCAAAAAAATATTCATGTTAAAAGCAAAAGTTTGGACGCCCTGCAGAGTTAAGCCTCGTAGCCCCCAAATATGGCAGGTGTCACAGCTTTTAACACTTTGGCAGCCAAGAGTCTTTCAGTTCTTGTTTGGGGGATTTTAGTTCTTTCTTCCAAACAAAAGTCTTCCAGATCTCAGAGATTCCTGGGCCTTCTTCTCCGAAAATGAACCTTTGCTCATTCAGGCCAAACTGTTCTACAGCGGGACAGCATTTAGACCCGCCTCCTGCTCCTAAAGGGTGTATTCAGACCTGCACTGTTTGGTCCACTTTAAACGGACCAGGGTTAGTTTCCAACGCTGGTCCGGATCTTTTATGCAGGTGTGAAAACAACAAACTGATCCTGGTGCGGATCAAAGAACCGGACCGAGACCCGCTTTATCAGGTGGTATCGGTCCGGTTCCAAACGGACTCTGGTGCGGTTCGCTTCAGGTGTGAATATCCGAAACAACTCCAGGATACAAGCGCCTTTTCGCGCTTAACAAGCCACCGTAGCAAGGCACCGTGGGGAAAGTTAGCCCTTCGCTGCTACTAGTGCTTGTTAGAGAATAAACAATGGTGTTGGAGAGGATAGATGAAGAACAGGCAGCAGTCTGGATGTCTTATGCAGGAGAAGTTTATTTACCATCGTTGCAGGACCCGGAGACATGAACTCGAGACATTGTGATAGTCCTACCATTCAAGTCTGTGCTTCCACAGGAAAGGGATAAATCCCCTCTCAGAGCGTCAGACTGATGCACAAGCATTCAGTGGCTGAGAGTCTGAGCTCACAGTCAAGGCTCTGACAGAGACAGTACGACTGTACAGCCTGACCCAGTGTGATTAATAGTGATAACAACGCTAACACTGGATGGATGCTACAAACAATGAGCCGTAGACCTGGAGCCTCCAGGAGACGCTGAGCCTCCTGGATATTTGGGCAGATGCACTAACACAACTGCTAGAAAAGACACACAAAAATGTGTTTGTGTTTAGTATGTTTAGCGAGAAAATGAAGCAAAGGCTTCGAGCGGTTTCCTGAACAGCCGCGGCGTCAAAGTGGAAAAAACGTTGTCAAACTTACAAGAAAGTACAGAAGCATTAAAGACAAAGAGGAACAAGACCAACAGTTTGTCCCGTGGACATAATTGAAACAAACAGCTCAGCAGACGGCCCTTCATCTGCACAAACTCCTCTTCCTCCAGCTGCTCCGGTGAAGCTGTAAGTGGTTTAGTCTCTTACGTTTCTTTTATTATCATAAAAAGCGTCAAATATTATTTTTTATTTCATTTGTTGTAGTCATTGCTGTCCTATGGGAGCCTCGATCGTCACACACGTGTCTGTGTTTACAAAATCTAGTTCACTTGCATAAAGTACAGTCTGAATGTGAACTGCACCAAACGGTCTGTCTGAACACACCCTTAAATAGAACTTTTTGGCTGAAATGAGCAAAGGTCTGTTTTGAGAAGAAGGTGCACAGAATATAATCATTTTAGTTCTGATGAAATATTGTAGTTGACCAAATGAACACATCTTGTTTTGACTCAGTAATTACAGTTACAGTTTGGGAACACGCCGTCCTCGCCTGCTCACACCTGCTTTATTTTTAATCATCGAGCCATAAATCTGTTCATCTGTTTATCCTCAGGCTGTGACATTATTCAAATACCATTCGACAACACAGCGGTTCAAAGTGTCCCAGTTTCAACATGTGTAAGAAGCAGGTCCTCCACCTTCTGTGTGACCGGTGTAATCACCTTCTCCAACAGCAGGAGGCGCAAGTGACGAAACAGGGCGGCTGAAAACTCACACTTTCATCAATGCAGCGACTCAAACCCCTCATTCTGTTGCCGTGCTGTAACATCATCTGCATACCCCGCAGGTCCGAGGAACACGCCCAGCCCCGTGGACCCGGACACCATCCACGTCCCGGTGGGGTTCGAGCCGGACCCGCAGGCACTGGCCCTGAGCAGCGTGCCCGGTCAGGAGACCTTCGACCCGCGGAAGAGACGCTTCTCCAGCGAGGAGCTCAAACCTCAGCCCATGATCAAGAAGTCCAGGAAGGTCTACACGCCGGAGGACCTGAAGGTGAGGCCGCAGGTCCAGGTGTGGGTTCAATCATAGTCCCATGAGTCGTGTGGTTCGTGGAGGTTTCTGCTGCTTTGATGGAGATTAGGAGACTCGTGGTGGAGCTGGAGATGTTCAATTCATTTCAACTAAATTCAAAAGGTTTAATTAACCTCTTAACTCCCGCCTGAACCGAGAGCATTTTTCTCCAGTTCTGCTTTACCCAAATCCTGTAGGCCAGTGTGACACCTCATTTGAAAGATCTACAAAACTTATCTTAATGGATCTTTATCCTCACGTCATCAGACTTTTTTTACCATCATTTTTTGGGGTGTTTTCAACTCATTTTTTAAACTTTTTTGTCATTTTTTGTCAAATTTTTTGTACTTTTTTTTTGTCACTTTCTGTCATTTTTTTTGTCCTTTTTTGTCGATTGTTTTGTCACATTTTTGTAACATTTTTGGCACTTTTTCATCATTTTTTTGTCAATTTTTTGTCACATTTTTGGCACTTTTTCATCATTTTTTTGTCAATTTTTTGTCACATTTTTGGCACTTTTTCATTATTTTTTCACAATTTTTTCGTCAATTTTTTCACAATTTTTTGTCATTTTTTGTCAATTGTTTTGTCGATTGTTTTGTCAATTTTTTGTCACATTTTTGTAACATTCTTGTCATTTTTGTAAATTTTTGCAATAAAACCATAACAAACTCCTCCCCTCGTGTTTCCAGGACGACCGGTACTGGGCGCGGCGGCGGAAGAACAACATGGCGGCGAAGCGCTCGAGAGACGCGCGGCGGCTGAAGGAGAACCAGATCGCCGTCCGGGCCTCGTTTTTGGAGAAGGAGAACGGCGCGCTCAGGCAGGAGGTGTCCGCCCTCAGGCAGGAGCTGGGCCGGTCCAAGAGCCTGCTGTCCCGCTACCAGACCCAGCACGGCCCGCTGTGAGAGCCGGACGCCCTCCCGCAGACCACGCCCCCGTCCTGAGAGCCGGACACGCCCTCCCGCTGACCACGCCCCCGTCCTGAGAGCCGGACGCCCCCCCGCTGACCACGCCCCCGTCCTGAGAGCCGGACACACCCTCCCACTGACCACGCCCCCGTCCTGAGAGCCGGACGCCCTCCTGCAGACCACGCCCCCGTCCTGAGAGCCGGACGCCCTCCTGCAGACCACGCCCCCGTCCTGAGAGCCGGACACACCCTCCCGCTGACCACGCCTCCGTCCTGAGGGCTGGACACCCTCCCGCAGACCACGCCTCCGTCCTGAGGGCTGGACACGCCCTCCCACAGACCACGCCCCCGTCCTGCCCCACCGCTGTGAGAGCCGGACGCCCTCCCGCTGACCACGCCCCCGTCCTGAGAGCCGGACACCCTCCTGCAGACCACGCCCCCGTCCTGAGAGCCGGACACACCCTCCCACTGACCACACCCCCGTCCTGAGAGCCGGACACACCCTCCCACTGACCACGCCCCCGCCCTGAGAGCCGGACACACTCCCGCTGACCACGCCCCCGTCCTGAGAGCCGGACACACCCTCCCGCTGACCACGCCCCCGTCCTGAGAGCCGGACACACCCTCCCACTGACCACGCCTCCGTCCTGAGAGCCGGACACACCCTCCCGCAGACCACGCCCCCGTCCTGAGAGCCGGACACCCTCCCGCTGACCACGCCCCCGTCCTGAGAGTCAGACACGCCCTCCCACAGACCACACCCCCGTCCTGAGAGCCGGACACGCCCTCCCGCTGACCACACCCCCGTCCTGAGAGCCGGACACCCTCCCGCTGACCACGCCCCCGTCCTGCCCCACCGTCCTGAGAGTCAGACACGCCCTCCCACAGACCACACCCCCGTCCTGAGAGCCGGACACGCCCTCCCACAGACCACACCCCCGTCCTGAGAGTCAGACACGCCCTCCCACAGACCACACCCCTGTCCTGAGAGCCGGACACACCCTCCCGCAGACCACGCCCCCGTCCTGAGAGCCGGACGCCCTCCCGCAGACCACGCCTCCGTCCTGAGAGCCGGACACACCCTCCCGCAGACCACGCCCCCGTCCTGAGAGCCGGACACCCTCCCGCTGACCACGCCCCCGTCCTGAGAGTCAGACACGCCCTCCCACAGACCACACCCCCGTCCTGAGAGCCGGACACGCCCTCCCGCTGACCACACCCCCGTCCTGAGAGCCGGACACGCCCTCCCGCAGACCACGCCTCTGTCCTGAGAGCCGGACACACCCTCCCGCAGACCACGCCCCCGTCCTGAGAGCCGGACACCCTCCCGCTGACCACGCCCCCGTCCTGAGAGCCGGACACGCCCTCCCGCTGACCACGCCCCCGTCCTGAGAGCCGGACACGCCCTCCCGCTGACCACGCCCCCGTCCTGAGAGTCGGACACGCCCTCCCGCAGACCACGCCCCCGTCCTGCCCCACTGCTGTGAGAGCCGGACACCCTCCCGCAGACCACGCCTCCGTCCTGAGAGCCGGACACGCCCTCCCACTGACCACACCCCCGTCCTGAGAGCCGGACACCCTCCCGCAGACCACACTCCCGTCCTGAGAGCCGGACACCCTCCCGCAGACCACGCCTCCGTCCTGAGAGCCGGACACGCCCTCCCACTGACCACGCCCCCGTCCTGAGAGCCGGACACGCCCTCCCGCAGACCACGCCCCCGTCCTGAGAGCCGGACACGCCCTCCCGCTGACCACACTCCCGTCCTGAGAGCCGGACACGCCCTCCCGCAGACCACGCCCCTGTCCTGAGAGCCGGACACGCCCTCCCGCTGACCACGCCCCCGTCCTGAGAGCCGGACACGCCCTCCCGCAGACCACGCCCCCGTCCTGAGAGTCGGACACGCCCTCCCGCAGACCACGCCCCTGTCCTGAGAGCCGGACACGCCCTCCCGCAGACTACGCCCCCGTCCTGAGAGCCGGACACACCCTCCCGCAGACCACGCCCCCGTCCTGAGAGCCGGACACACCCTCCCGCTGACCACGCCCCCGTCCTGAGAGCCGGACACGCCCTCCCGCAGACCACGCCCCCGTCCTGTGAGCCGGACACGCCCTCCCGCAGACCACGCCCCCAGTCTCAGCAGAGACTCAGAACCAGAGGAGATCAAGACTTACTGTTTTTTTAATCAAAGCTAAATAAATATCAAGCATTGGCTTAAATGACTTGATCGTGTAAAAACGGGGGAAATATTGGAAAGAAATATGGAAAATTATGGGGGGAAAAAACAAAAAATTTGGGGAGAAAATGGGGAGAACACACGTAAAAAAGAATTGGGGGAAATTTGGAAAAAATATGTTTTTTTTTCTTTTTTTTCTAGAAGGTCCCGGGTTCGATTCCCACCAGGACGGGGCCTTTCTGTGTGGAGTTTGCATGTTCTCCCCGTGTCTGCGTAGGTTTCCCCTACCACTAAAAACATGTACAATAGGTGAATCCGCCTGACCACTGCCCCAGCGGCATCGAAGGATGGGTTAAAAATGCAGAGGACACACTTCCCTACGGGGTCAATAAAGTAAACAAACAAACAAATACAAATGCAAATGAAATGAAAAGGAAGGAAAAGGAATAAATAAATCAATATTGCTGGGTTGCAGGTGACATCACAGCGTTCTAAAGGCCTATACTGTTATATAGATGAAAAAATATTTAGTTTTTGAGGACATTTTTGTACAGAGAGATCATGGACCCAGTGACTGATATTGATGATCATTTTTCTAATATTCTCTTTTTAGCTACGACTTGTGAAAGTGTAATGCTGTTAAAAGGAACAACTGGATCCTGCCCCCCCTTGGGTCCGGTGACAGCATCATATTCTGGAACCTGCAACCCAGCAATTGATCTGTTTTATGGTCTATATGACAAATAATTTACAACAGGTATCGATAAAAGTATCGTTAAAGCACCGGTATCGGAAAACAGTCCTATAGCCCTATAGTTATAGTAGTTCAGGAGGAATTATAGAAAGTTTAAATTATACTCTTGAGTTTTTCCCCCTCAACTGCTTCAAGCATGACCATATATGGGCGATTCCAGAGACGCCGTCTGTATCTATAATAATAAATCTTAAAGAGGGGGTATTCTGCTTTTTTCAGTCCCATAGCACCAGTCTATATCACACTACAGTGATGAGCAAACCTTCTGTTGGTCTGTAAATGCAGTAAATTAGAATAACTGCCTTGTATAAAATGTCTCTCTCAAAATGGCTGTAGTGAATGTCTTGAAATAGGCCTCTGTCTCTTTAAGAACCTCTGAGCCTTTCAGACACGCCCCCTCCACACGCTGTCTGTGGCATCAGTGGGGAGGGGGTTCTGCTGAGGAGCAGTGGTTGGTTACTCGGCTGGTGACGAAAGCTCGGAGGCGTCTCCAGGAGGTGGGGGCGTTCCTAGGAGGATTCGGGCAAACATATCCCTAAAATGGCCGCCATCAGAGTTTTTACAGATTACTCAAAAATACGTGCTTGTGGCAAGGCAACACTTCAGGCATGTTTTTAATGAGGGAATGACATAATAACATGATGTAAAGCTTGAAAAAGTCGATTTTGCAGAATACCCCCCCTTTAAACTATCGGCTATTTTAGAGATTTAAAACAAATTACCCATCCATCCATTCTTCCACTTGTCCGTTGCCGGTGGGGGCTGAGCTGCCTATATCACATGGCACCAGCCCCTTACGGCTCCTCCTGCAGGTGGTGGGTCCACAGAAGGACGGCCTCACAATTCTCAGGCCTGTTGGTTTGTCAAAAGGCTGAGAGAAAACAAATGACATCAAATTAAATGACTTAAAATATCATCTCCAGGGCAACCCCCTTCAAACCGGTATCGGACACAAAAATCCATATCGGTCCGGCCCTCGTTTGAACCTTACAGACCATTACAAGAAACCCGTTCCAAAGAGCTCTTCTCCCAAAGCGTTTCATCTCTCCATGTTCTGCTCCCCGTTCACCTGCAGCGTCTCCACAGTTTCTGAACCCAGAGCATTTTCTCCAGTTCAGCTTTACCCAAATCCTGTAGGCCAGTGTAGCACCTCATTTGAAAGATCTACAAAACTTATCTGAATGGATCTTTTCCCTCACGTCATCAGATTTTGTTTCCATCATTTTTGGGGGTGTTTTCAACTCATTTTTGTAACTTTTTTGTCAAATTGTTTGTAATTTTTTTTGCACTTTTTGTCACATTTGTCCTTTTTTCTTGTCGATTTTTTGTCAAATTTTGTATCACATTTTTGCCACTTTTTCATTATTTTTTCACAATTTTTTCGTCACTTTTTTGCCACTTTTTTATTTTTTCGTCGATTTTTTGTAAATTTTTCGTCACTTTTTTGTCACTTTTTTGCCACTTTCTTTGTTATTTTTTCGTAAATTTTTTGTAAATTTTTCGTCACATTTTTGCCACTTTTTTGTTATTTTTTTGTCAATTTTTTGTTAATTTTTCTTCACTTTTTTGTCACTTTTTTGCCACTTTCTTTGTTATTTTTTCGTCCATTTTTTTCTAAATTTTTTGTCATTTTTTGTCACTTTCTGTCCTTTTTTTGTCCTTTTTTGTCGATTGTTTTGTCAACTTTTTGTCACATTTTTGCAACATTCTTGTCATTTTTTTGTAAATTCCTTTGTAAATTTTTGCGACATTTTTGCCACTTTTTCATCATTTTTTTTGTCCATTTTTTGTCACATCTTCATCATTGTTTTCGTCTCAGTTCTGCCGCTATTTTCTCACCTTTTGTCCAGAAGCTTTTGGATTGGGGTAAAGCCAAACTTGGAGAAAATGTGCTCGTTTCAGGTGGGAGTTAAGGCGTTAAATCAAATCAGAATCGAAATATTAATCTCTCTCAAGTGCTTGATGTGGGGCGGGGGGGTGGTGAGCGCAGGGACCCGCCATGGGAGCTGAACATCGGCCCGCGACCCAAAATGAGTTTGACCCCCCCCTGCCCTAAAGGAAACCTGACTGTTTGGTTCAAGTCAGCGAAAATATCACCATAACAAACTCCTCCCCTCGTGTTTCCGGGACGAAATGAACTGGAAGCGTCTCCACGGTTTCTTTTCATCAGCTTTAAGACACTCACTTCACAGCCGTCCCGCCCTGATCAGTCACTCGCCGTTCAGTTTTCCTCGGCCGGTCACTCAGGACAAGCCTCACCGACGGCGCACACCGGTGTACAGACCACGGCTGTAAATACGTTTAATGACATTTACTTTTCTTATCTCTGAAATGTCCGATTTGTACTTTTGTGAGTTTTAAAGCACATTCTGACCGTACTGTTTCTTGTTCTGATCACCGCCTGGTTTGATGAATGTATTTTCACTGTTTTATTCCGTGTCAGTCACTTTACTGCCTGCAGAGGGCGCCACAGGCCAGTTAAAAACACCTGACCTGCCCCCATTTCGAGGCAGAGGACAGAACCTTTTGAGCCTTTGGAGCGACGTGGAATCGGCCAACAGGAGGCGCTGTGGGGGTTGCGAGAACTGCTTTTGCGAGTTTTTATATTAAGTTTAAATATGGGCTCGTTCTCAGTGGACTCGCCTCCGCCCTGAAAGCCCTGATGAATGTATCTCCAGCACTTACGCTCTACACTTTGTCACTGAAATCTATTTAAAAATGGGCAATGGTTTGTTTCTGTGAAGGTGACCGTGTTAAAGATATTTTCCTATTTGCCCTGAACATGTTTAAGAATAAAATGAATATGAAAAAATAAGAGATGTTCTGTGTTCGTTCTTGTTGTAAACACGTTCTTGGCCTGAAGGTTTTTATCACTTTATTGATTCTGAAAAAGAAGTAGAACTGAATCAATATTTTCACAGTGGAGTGGAGTTTAGTCCGTGTGCTTCAGGTCGGCCTGACTTTCTCCTTGTATGAGAAAGATGGAAAGACAGTCACAAAGAAGAAGCTAACAGGCTAACGGGCAAAGCTAACTGTGGGCTAGCGCCACTTAAACAGTGGCTGTGTCCGAATGTCCACACTATTTTTTTCATTTTCATTTCATTTTTTTATTTATTTCATTCATTTAAAAATGAAACCGCATTTAGCATGAATGAAAAGGAGCAGAAAGAAGTAAAAACGTATAATGTCTGCCCCTAATCAACACAAAATCATTTACAGTTCCAGTTCATTTAAATGTTAAACTGTCTCATGCAGCCGTCTTTTTTCTTTTCTTTTTTTTTCTTGTCCAAGACATCAAAACACAAAACACAAAATACAAAATACATAAATAAAGTTGATCTGCTACTCCGCAGTGTCATGTTTTTGTAACATTGGTACTTTTACATACTTCTTAAAGGAATGGGCCACCGTTTTTACATACTAAAATATGTTCTTACCTCACTTTAGTCGAGTTAATATATCCCCGTCTGGTCTTTGTCCGTGCGCTCTGCCAGGCAAACGGAGCACATACGCAGCCTCTCCCACATGTCATATAGCTCCAAAAAAGCTCACGATAGAAGCTACCAAGCTCTTCCACGTGTTCCCTATTTAAATAAAGTTACGTGAAGTGTTTTCTCCCCTGTTTAACTCCTACAGGTTATTGACGGAAGTGAGCGGGGAAGTCTTTAGGAGTTACTGCGTGGACGTTTTGCTCCTCGTATCATTACGCCTCACAATATAGTCCCCCTTTTTATCTGCTTATAAAATCGACATGTTACATTTCTGTGTAAATATACTTCGCATGAAAACACTTCACGTCACTTTATTTAAATAGGGAACACGTGGAAGAGCTTGGTAGCTTCTATCGTGAGCTTTTTTGGAGCTATGTGACATGTGGGAGAGGCTGCGTATGTGCTCCGTTTGCCTGGCAGAGCGCACGGACAAAGACCAGACGGGGATATATTAACTCGGCTAAAGTGAGGTAAGAACATATCTCAGTATGTAAAAACGGTGGCCTATTCCTTTAAAGGGTGCGTACCTATGTTCCCCGGGTGCGATTTTTTATTCGTAGGGGAGTTGGTACATCAACCGATCACAAGTCATGAGTAAAACAGAATCAATGTATCGGTCAGCTTAACCCTGACCCTGACCTAGCCACTAACCTTAAGGATAGTGGGCTGGTGCCTAATCTTAATCAATAGTAGTGGGGGAACATAGGTACCGGGGAACATAGGTACCGTGGAACATAGGTACCGGGGAACATAGGGCTGACCCCCTTCTTAAACACATCAACGGACTTAGAAGTTTGAACTTTACAATCAAGACTGTTCCACAGAGCGACTCCTTTGATTGAGAAACATCTTTCCTTTGCTGCCGATTGAAACCTGGGTTTTGTAAAAACCTCAGTACCTTTTAGTTCATATCTGCTTTTTCTCTTATTGAATCTGTTTTGTAACGTATTTGGTAAACTTTCCAGGTGAGCTTTATACATGTTTTTTGAAAGGCTAAACTACTAATTCCCTATATAGTGACTATATAGTGACTATATAGTCACTATATAGTCACTATATAGTGCTCACGCCATTTTGTAGGGGTGTCCGAATGTCCAGTGAGAAAAAAGTAGTCCCCTCAAAATTTCCCACAATGCATCTCAAAAAGTAGTGAGCATCGATGGTCACTAAACGGGTCAATATAGACCACAATGCATTGCGAGAGTGGGAGAAGAGCCTGACAGAGACAGGTCTTTGAACTAAACAACACGACTGAAGTAAATCCGCTGTTTCAGTCGTGTGTTTGTGTTTGTGATGAATAAACAAACTAAATATAAACGGTTACGGTGAAAAGATGCTAACGTTAGCTGCTAACCTTTAGCTTGAGCTGTTAAATGACCGATAGCTTCATGCTAACGTTAGCTGCTAACCTTTAGCTTGAGCTGTTAAATGACCGACAGCTTCCTCTCGAATAATCCAAGTCATTCACGTAAAATCCATGTGAAGTAAAAGCGTATCTGACGTATTTATCCATAAATATTCCACTGTCTCTGAGTTTGGTCTTTATCACAGAAATACTTTATTCCCGGAGTTTATTGAACTTTTAGCAGATGAAGTCACTCAATCTGCTGGTGTTCGGACACCGGGCTCTGACCGACTTTCGGCATCTCTGAGCTCACGCTGGAGAGACTTTTTTTTGTCCTTTTTTTGTGATGATAGTAACGCCTGTAAAAGTGCCAAAACAGGCGTTATGTTTCATAAAATAAACGTTTGTAACAATAAATAAATTCAGATTTACATTTTAATTTAAATTTCTGTAGATGCACCGCGCGTGACGTCACGCAGCGCGGAGAAAGTCGTGTCTTGTGTCCGAATCGTCAACAGAATCAGTGACTATATAGTGCGGGCCTATGTAGTGAATGAGGGGTTAGGGACTAGGGTGGACATTCGGACACAGCCAAACACAATCACAAAGAAGAAGCTAACAGGCTAACTGGCAAAGCTAACTGCGGGCTAGCACCACTTAAACAGTATTTACAGCCAAGTTTGAGTGAAACAAATGATCTCCATTGTGTAACTGGATGAACAACATCCCTCTGTCCCTTTGTCTTTTCTGTCAGTGTAGTATTTACTCTCACGGACGATTAATGAGTAAAAAACACAACATGCTACGACACCTGCAGTGGCGCTTACGGCCTCTAGGGGCATAAACTACTTAGTACTGCTTTGAAGGAACAGGCCACCGTCTTCCCAGGCTTCAGTCCTCAAAGTCACACTTGTCCCGACTTGAATAACTCGTTAGTAAATCCAGAGGAAGAAGAGAAAGAGCAGGAAAACGAAGGTGGCGAAGATGTAGAAGAAGAAGAAGTATCGGTTTATGATCTTGGTTTTCTGGGCCCAGTATCCGCTCGGCTTCTCCTCGTCGTTCCCTCGCTTCAGGATCAGAGACAGAGATTCTTTCAGGTCCTTCAGCTCCGACGCCACCAGCTCCAGAGAAACCTCATCCGCCAGCGAGTCCTGGAACAAAGCACAGACGCAGAGGGGAAGAGGCTCAAACTGTACTTTACCATCTCAGTAAGAGAAAGATGGGCAACGTTTAATCTCTAATGAAGAGAAAAGTAAAAAAAAAACTGCACCTTGTTGTCCATAAAGTCGTCAGTTGTGGGTAAGAACTTGTTCTTAACAGCTGAGAGAAGACATGAGTTCATATTAGTAACATGATCGTATAACAGGGGAAGCTTCAGGATGGAAAACTCACTGTGGATCTGCGGAGACTCCGGTTCGCTGCTCTCCGAGTCTTTGTTGATGAGGTAAACCACGAGGATGGACTCCAGGAGGCTGAGGAGCATCAGGGAGAAGATCCCGAGGCAGTACACGGCTGGAGGAACAGGACAAACGGAGGTCAGGGCCGAACTATGAGGAAACAGACACTGAGCCGGGCCTGAGCCTTCAGCCATTTTAGATCTGACTGCTGCTTTTGACACAGTTGACACAATTCTTTTAAATCGCTTGGAAAACTGTGTTGGTGTCAGGGGGACTGCTTTAAAATGGTTCAAGTCCTACCTCTTGGAGAGATCTTTTGCGGTAAGGCTGGGAGACTCCACATCTTCCTCCGCTCCCCTTTACTGTGGAGTTCCTCAGGGTTCTATACTTGCGCCTGTACTGTTTGCACTTTATATTTTCCCACTAAATGAAATATTCCAAAGGCACGGCGTCGCTTACCACTTTTACGCAGACGACTGCCAAATCTATATGCCTTTGAAGAAACATGGTAGGTCCCCCCTGACACCTCTACTCCAGTGTTTGAGTGACGTCAAGGTCTGGTTGGCTCAAAACCTTTTAAGTCTCAATGAAAACAAGACTGAAATTGTTGTGTTTGGCTCCATGGACCCTTCAAATGACCTGGGCCGTCTTAAACACCGTGTTCGCTCTTCAGCCACCAGCCTTGGCGTCATTGTTGACTCCGATTTTAAACTTCACAAGCAAATCAGTGCTGTTGTTAAAGCCAGCTGTTTTCACCTTCGTCTTTTAACAAAAGTTAAACCTTTTTTATCTTTTAAGAACTTTGAGCAAGTCGTGCACGCTTTTATTTCAACTCGCCTGGACGACTGTGACGCACTTTACACAGGCATAAGTCAGTTTAACAGGAACCAAAAAGTATGAGCACATCTCCCCCATTCTTGCGTCGTTGCACTGGCTTCCTGTTAATTTTAGAATTAATTTTAAGATTTTATTGTTTGTTTTTAAAGCTTTGAATGGTCTGGCCCCTCAGTACATCAAGGACCTCATCCACATTTACACACCGTTGCGCGCTCTGAGGTCTGAGGGCCGGCTCCAGCTCGTGGTGCCCAGGACTAAGACCAGAGGGGACAGAGCGTTCTCTGGGGTCGGCCCTAAGCTGTGGAACGCTCTGCCCCCCCACGTCCGAACGGCCCCCACCGTGGAGTGTCTTAAAACCCACTTTTATTCTCTGGCTTTTAACACCATGTGAGTTGTGTGGTCCTCTGTGTGTTTTATTTGTGTGGTTTCATCTAATTTTAAATTTTTACTTTTTTAAAATTTTTGTTTTAATGTTTTATTCTTATTGTTTTTATTTTCTTGTGCAACACTTTGGAAACTCTTGTTTATGAAATGTGCTATAGAAATAAAGTTGGATTGGATTGAGCCTGAGCCGGGCCTGAGCCGTGTCAGACCCGGGCCTGAGCTGGGCCTGAGCCGTGTCAGACCCGGGCCTGAGCTGGGCCTGAGCCGTGTCAGACCCGGGCCTGAGCCGGGCCTCACCGATGAGGGGGATGCGGTTGGACGAGGACGGCAGGATGTCGTTGAGCAGCAGCTGCATCACGGTCACGGCCAGGAGCACCGTGATCTTAAAGCCCAGTTTCTCTCCTCCGGTGTCCGACATCAGGAACGAGGCCAGGTCCAGGAACAGGAAGAACAGCACCGGGAACAGGAAGTTCACCATGTAGAGGACGGAGCGGCGCTGCATGTTGATCTGAGGACAGACAGAGCAGAAAACTACAAAGTCTTCATCACTGGAGGTCGGAGCCGATCGTGTGGCAGTTTCACCGTTATGGCTTTTACAACAAGCCCCGCCCGCGCTCTCACACCGTGATCTGCTGTGTTTACTTCACTGTTAGTTCAGTTCATGTTCACATGTTTGACAGAGGTCATTTTTACACTACAATATTTAGTCAGGATTTTAATCAAAGTGATATTGACTAAAATATGACTAAATACAAATAAAAAGATGAGACTATGGCAATGGCAATGGCAACTTTATTTATAATGCACTTTAAAACAACTGACCAAAGTGCTACAAAGGTCAAACATAACATAAAATACAACATAAAAGGTGCATCAAAGACAAATGAATAAAATCTGGTAAAATGTCAAAAACTCAGGCTGTGTTAAAAGCCAAAGTGAACAAGTGCGTTTTAAGAACAGATTTAAAAACGGGCACAGAAGAAGCCTGTCTTATGTGCAGGGGCAACTCGTTCCATAATTTTGGTGCAGCCACGGCAAAAGCCCGATCCCCTCTGAGCTTTCGTTCGGTCTTTGGGACGCTGAGGAGGAGCTGATCAGCCGACCTGAGAGACCGTGAAGGCTTGTACGGGTGTAAGAGCTCAGAGAGGTGCAGCGGGGTGACACCGTTAAGACATTTAAAAACAAACAGAAGCAGTTTAAAATGGATCCTAAAGTGCACAGGCAGCCAGTGAAGTGAGGATAAAATGGGGGTGATGTGGTCAAATTTTCGTGTACCAGTTAAAAGACGTGCCGCTGCATTTTGCACGAGCTGCAGTCGAGAGACACAGGACTAAAATCCTCCAAACGTCCCATGACGTCTGAAAGAGCCACAGCTCTGAGCTTTGTTCATGTGGCTGAAGCTCCATGAAGCAGAGGATTAAATATGATTATAAGACATATTGTAAATGCAAAATCGACTAAGTTAATTATAGATTTACTTCACTAAACTAACATGTAATTAGTCAACTAAAAGTAGACTGAAAGTGAAAAAAAGATCATTTACAACATTGTGACTTATGAAACTAACTTAAAATATGTTGTAAAAATGGACACTGCAGTGAACCACTCGTTGCTGTGGTCCGACGAGACCACCGGCTCCAGCCCAGAGCAGTCGATCACAGTCAGAGTGAAACCCCCTGAATGATGCTTCACACAACAACAACATGAAATAATGTAAGTAAGTAAGTGCTTTATTGTCATTGTACAAACGTACAACAAAATAGTGCTCAGGTGTTAGTCCTGAGCCGCTGTGGCTGAGCCGCGCTGCCACTGTGGGCCGACCTGACCCGCATGACCTGGAAGGCCGGGGAAACTGTAGCATCTGGCAGAAACCTGGCTGCAGAGGGCAGCCTCTGATCTTCTGATCCTCTGATCTTCTGCAGCGCCTCCTGGGTTTGTATAATATACAGATTGTTATAATAATATTACTGTATACAAATCTACAGCCAGAGCGTCTGCGGAGCCTCCAAAGCTCCACTAAAAGTTCACAAACGATTTCACCCTTTCGCCCTTCAGACTATAACTGTACGATCAGAGGAACTGAGGAGGAGGTCAGAGGTCGCTCACAGCGGGCTCTTGACGACATTAAAACTGAGTTTGCTGACTTATTATTGTATTACTAAATATATGATGTTCATATTAGCACCAGGCCTGGATCTTAATAGACCTAAAGTGGACTAAAGTGTGTCTAATGTGGACGTAAATGTGTTACTAAAGCGTACACGCCCGCCGCCAGACGCTAGTTTGGTGACAGGGTTCAGAGTGCAGCTCTGAGCTGAGGAGGACACTGTCGTCCTGAGTGCACTGACCACAGAAGCTTTGATCTGCTGTGAGTCTCTGACCAAACGTTCTCCAGAGGAAACTCAAATGCAGTCTGATCCGAGAGCGGACACGTTCTCGACCACAACAGAGTCTAGACTGAGAAAGAGTCATGTCCACAAATGCATCGTCTGAGTGTCAGGAAGGAAACGGTTACTGGAAACATCCTCGATATCATTTATTATATTTATTTATAATATTACATTATAAATAATTATATATGTAAGAAAAACCACTGCAATCACATCATTATTTTAGCTTGGTTACATGTGGATTAACCTCTTAACTCCCGTCTGAACCGAGAGGATCTTTTTTTTCACGTCATCAGATTTTTTTTCCATCATTTTTTTGTTGGGTATTCAACTCAGTTTTGTAACTTTTTGGTCATTTTTTTGTCATTTTTTGTCAAATTTGTGTCATTTTTTTGTCACATTTTTGTTATTTTTTGGTCAATTTTTTGTCATTTTTTGGTCAATTTTTTATCAAATTTTTGTCACATTTTTGTCATTTTTTTGTCGTTTTTTCATCAATTTTTCATCACTTTTTTGTCACATTTCCATCATTGTTTTCGTCTCAGTTTTGGTGCAATTTCCACAGCTTTTTTCCAGAAGCTTTTGGATTGGGGTAAAGCCAAACTGGAGAAAATGTGCTCGGTTCAGGTGGGAGTTAAGGGATTAAAGGGACTTTAAAAAATAAAAATAAACTGCAGCACTCATCATGGCCACTTGAGGGCGTCAGCTGCCTTTGTACAGTATCAGCATGGCATAACTGTAACTGATGCAAAGGAAAATCTGCCTTCCTTCCACCTTTACTTCGCCCCTCTCTCTCCTTCCTTCCTCCCTCCCTTCCTTCCTTCCTTGGTGAAATATCCTTAATTTGAGTAATAACTTTATAGAGGTGTGACTTGTCTGCTTGATGAGCCGTTTTTGTCCCGTAGAAACTCACGGTGTAAACGATGACGTCCTGGTCCACCTCGAAGCTGCTGACCGTGTCGTTGGTGACCTTTATGTCGAGGAACAGCCACTCGAACTGAGTCCTCATCTTCTCCCGCGTCCAGGCCGAGACCTTCTCCCTGTCCATCACCGCCGTAATACTCAGCTCGTCCACTGGGGGGAGACACTGGCTTTAGGGCTGGATACTGTGACATTTATTTCCCCCGATACCAGGACTTTAACCATACCTGCTTTTGGGTACCGGTGCCTTAACGGTACTTTTTTCGATCCCTAAGTTATTTTAATTGAGAAAATCCTAAAACGTCAAAACAGAAAGAACACAGGAGCAGCAGCGTCACCTGTAACTTCATGTTTTGAGCAGATTTCCCACTTAAGCGTTGATAAAAAGAGAGTTTGGACATTGTGCCGATGTACGATGTCATTATCCATTGTGATGGACGAGCAACATCATGATGGAGAGCCGCCATCGTGAGGCCACGCCCCCTCCTGTCAGAAACAGGCACTGGTCTTCTGTGGCCTTGTAAACCTACAAACTTTGCAGGGATTTCACTGTAAATTCAATCACGGATATAAGTAATATGCACGATAGTGTCAGTACCTGCCAGAAGACATGATTTGTTAGCTGTAATATCAAAGTAAAGACGCAGCGGCTCTATTTGACACGCGTCTCTCTCTCTCTCTCTCTCTCTCTCTCTCTCTCTCTCTCTCTCTCTCTCTCTCTCTCTCTCTCTCTCTCTCTCTCTCTCTCTCTCTCTCTCTCTCTCTCTCTAATAAGCTTCACTTTAACACTGCGTGGTCTCGCTTTGCTTTGTACGAAAACTAAACAGTTTTACAAATGATGAAATGCTCCCACATCGGAGCTAGCTGAGCGCGCATGGGTTTAGATATCTTCACGAAGGACCGAGAGAGGAGGTACGAGGTTACGAGCTCACGGACCGGGCGGCGCGTGGAGCGGCGACGCAAACGTGGACATGTTGTCCCGTTCACCCACGGTTTCTGAAACATTACGTTAAAAATGCAAATAATAAGCTCCGATTTACATTTGTATTACTGTGATAAGAGCCTTGGAGTTCACGCTCTGAATAAGTCATTCTCCGACTTTACGCATGAATTTTAACAAATTTCTTTTTCAAAAGTCGTGTTCCGTGACTCTGTTCAGATCATGTTTAGTTTAGATCCATTTATCCTGCAATATCACATTTTTCCTAACATAAATAATATGCAGCTTCTATGTGGGCTATGTGAATGTCTTTAAAAATGCTTATAATGAGAAATGGACGATATCGTCGTCCATCATGATGGTTCACTGTAAACATCGTCAACGGCCAATTAAGGGAACATCGCCCAACCCGAACTGAGCTGTTCCACAAAGTGAAGGCTCCACACATCAAAGATCTGTTCCACAGTGAGAGCACTCACTCTGTCACTGATCATTTACCAAAACTGTTCCAAAAATGTCTAATGCACAGTGAGCGCTCACTTTATCCACAAACAATCTTTGATCTGGAGTTTAGTAACAACAGCAGTAACTTCAGGCTCTGTGAGGCTAAAGCTGATGGGTTTGTTGCCATCACTGCTTTTCTCTTTGTCTAAAAGCTCTAGTTTCTTATTCAGTCGTGGTTTAGTCCTGGTTTAGTCCTGGCTCAGTCCGCAGCTGATAATGACTAAAGTGTAGTAAGAAAACATCTGCATTTGCGCTGAAGCTGCTCATGAGTTCAGGCTTTTTTAGACTTACGGAGGACTTAAATTAGCACCGATAGCGCCCCCTACTGGAGCTTTTCGGTCGTCCTCACCTGAGTGGATGGCGGACTTGAAGGTCAGGTTGCAGCTCTGAGTGTCGAAGGGGAAGCGATAAACGTGCATCTTACAGGAGCTGGTGACCACGCGGTCCGACAGGAGCTCCACCAGCCCGTCCGAGTAAATGGAGAGGAACGGGACCACGGACAACTGGCCCTTCTCTGTGCTGAGGGGAGAGGAAAGGAGGTACATCAGGAGGTACATCAGGAGGTACATCAGGGAGTACATCAGGAAGTACATCAGGAAGTACATCAGGAAGTACATCAGGAAGTACATGAGGAAATACTCGTTCTGACCCAGAAAAGGTAAAGAGTGACTTACACCTCCTCGATGACGAGGTCCGGCTTCCACAGAGTGTCTGACGGGACGGTGATCTTGTTCATCCCGCAGTGATTGGAAGGGTCCCACATGATGTTCTCGTTGATCCAGCTCTGCACAAAGACATCACAGATCAGAGAGGGGTTGGCAGAGGGGGGATGTTTGGTCCTCGCTCAGACAGAGCCGGGGCAGGGGGACGTTTGGTCCTCGCTCAGACGGAGCCGGGGCAGGGGGTCGTTTGGTCCTCGCTCAGACGGAGCCGGGGCAGGAGGACGTTTGGTCCTCACTCAGATGGAGCCGGGGCACGTTTGGTCCTCACTCAGACGGAGCTGGGGCACGTTTGGTCCTCACTCAGATGGAGCCGGGGCACGTTTGGTCCTCGCTCAGACGGAGCCGGGGCAGGGGGTCGTTTGGTCCTCGCTCAGACGGAGCCGGGGCACGTTTGGTCCTCACTCAGACGGAGCTGGGGCACGTTTGGTCCTCAATCAGATGGAGCCGGGGCACGTTTGGTCCTCGCTCAGACGGAGCCGGGGCAGGGGGTCGTTTGGTCCTCGCTCAGACGGAGCTGGGGCACGTTTGGTCCTCACTCAGACGGAGCTGGGGCACGTTTGGTCCTCACTCAGATGGAGCCGGGGCACGTTTGGTCCTCGCTCAGACGGAGCCGGGGCAGGGGGTCGTTTGGTCCTCGCTCAGACGGAGCCGGGGCAGGAGGACGTTTGGTCCTCACTCAGATGGAGCCGGGGCACGTTTGGTCCTCACTCAGACGGAGCTGGGGCACGTTTGGTCCTCACTCAGATGGAGCCGGGGCACGTTTGGTCCTCGCTCAGACGGAGCCGGGGCAGGGGGTCGTTTGGTCCTCGCTCAGACGGAGCCGGGGCAGGAGGACGTTTGGTCCTCACTCAGATGGAGCCGGGGCACGTTTGGTCCTCACTCAGACGGAGCTGGGGCACGTTTGGTCCTCACTCAGATGGAGCCGGGGCACGTTTGGTCCTCGCTCAGACGGAGCCGGGGCAGGGGGTCGTTTGGTCCTCGCTCAGACGGAGCCGGGGCAGGAGGACGTTTGGTCCTCACTCAGATGGAGCCGGGGCACGTTTGGTCCTCACTCAGATGGAGCCGGGGCACGTTTGGTCCTCGCTCAGACGGAGCCGGGGCAGGGGGTCGTTTGGTCCTCGCTCAGACGGAGCCGGGGCAGGAGGACGTTTGGTCCTCGCTCAGACGGAGCTGGGGAACGTTTGGTCCTCGCTCAGACAGAGCCGGGGCAGGGGAACGTTTGGTCCTCACTCAGATGGAGCCGGAGCCGGGGCACGTTTGGTCCTCGCTCAGACGGAGCCGGGGCAGGGGGTCGTTTGGTCCTCGCTCAGACGGAGCCGGGGCAGGAGGACGTTTGGTCCTCACTCAGACGGAGCCGGGGCAGGAGGACGTTTGGTCCTCACTCAGACGGAGCTGGGGCACTTTTGGTCCTCGCTCAGACGGAGCTGGGGAACGTTTGGTCCTCGCTCAGACAGAGCCGGGGCAGGGGGACGTTTGGTCCTCACTCAGAGGGAGCCGGGGCGGGGGGACGTTTGGTCCTCACTCAGAGGGAGCCGGGGCGGGGGGACGTTTGGTCCTCACTCAGACGGACCCGGGGCGGGGGGACGTTTGGTCCTCACTCAGACGGACCCGGGGCAGGGGGACGTTTGGCCCTCGCTCAGACTGAGCCGGGGCACATTTGGCCCTCACTCAGACTGAGCCGGGGCACATTTGGCCCTCGCTCAGACTGAGCCGGGGCCGTTCTTTATCAAACAGACCGGCTTATCATCAACATTATGTCCACTATGTTAAAGCTGAACCTCACCATGAACGTCCAGACGCAGGTCACACACGTCTGGTCCGTTTCCCTCTGTGAAGAAAAGATAAAAACACGTGTTGTTTCTCACTGAGGGAACATCGTAAACAAGGCTGAACTTTAACCCAGGAGCGCGACTCACCACGTCCAGGATGGCGTACAGCACCACCTCCAGGTAAACCCGGAGCGAGTCCGTGTGGTTCTTCACGGGCCGGGACATCTTGAAGCGCTCGGCCCACGTCAGGCTCAGAGCTCCGATCAGGCTGTCGTACGTGCAGGCGTCGCCTCCGGGCAAGAATTCACTCTCCTCCTCCACTCCGAACGAGACATCGCCCGGATCTGTGGAAAGACTCTGATTCACTCTGTTCTTCACCGGGACGTTATTTAAAATGCTAAAAACCAGGTCACCCTTTACCAGTGCCGTTGTCCGCACCGTGCTCCGGGTCGAGAATGGGCGGGGCTATAGCGGCGGGTGTGGGACGGGGGGGAGGAGGGGGGGGCCTGGGTCGTGTGTTCCCTTTGGGGCGACTGATAACGATGGACGCCCCCTGAACGCCTCCTGAGGACACAAGACAAATACTTGAGAATAATGTGACAGCGCCCCCTAGAGGTGCTCAGTGACAAAGAAGAAAAATACTGTAGGTCTAGAGTTTATAGAGACTTTATACGTCTGTGAAATGAACATGGCTGCTCAATCTCCTCCTACAGACAATGTTCCTTAACCTCTTAACTCCCGCCTGAACCGAGAGGAACTTTTTCCTCACGTCATCATTTTTTTTCCATCATTTTTTTGTTGGGTATTCAACTCATTTTTGTTCAACTATTTAGTCATTTTTTGTCACATTTTTTGTCATTTTTTGTCACATTTTTGAAATTTTTTTGGTCAAATTTTTTATGTTAATTTTTGCCAAATTTTGTCAATTTTTTTCATTTTTTTGTCCATTTTTTATCAAATGTTGGTCATTTTTTGTCACTTTTTTGTCACTTTTTTGTCACATTTTTTGTCACATTTTTTATCTCATTTTTGTCACATTTTTGTCATTTTTTTGCCAAATTTTGTCAATTTTTTTTTTCATTTTTTTGTCCATTTTTTATCAAATTTTGGTCATTTTTTATCACATTTTTGTTACATTTTCTGTCAAATTTTTGTAATTTTTTTGTCAAATTTTGTCAAATTTTTGTAATTTTTTCATCACTTTTTTATCAAATTTTGGTAATTTTTTGTCACATTTTTGTAATTTTTGTCAATTTTTTATCAAATTTTTGTCATATTTTTGTAATTTTTATGTCACATTATTTGTAGTTTTTTTGTCAATTTTTGGTCAATTTTTCGTCACTTTTTTGTCAATGTTTTCTCACTTTTTCGTCACATTTCCATCATTGTTTTCGTCTCAGTTTTGTTGCTATTTTCACAGCTTTTTTCCAGAAGCTTTTGGACTGGGGTAAAGCCAAACTGGAGAAAAGGTGGTCGGTTCAGGTGGGAGTTAAGGGGTTAAAAGGGCAACAAGGATTTTTGAATTTCGAACTTTAATTGGAGCAACATTTGGCCGTTATCTACACTTTTCCTCAGTGATGACATCATGTACTTTGTTCCTCTGCTGAGGAGGCGGTAAAGGCTAAAAAAGGCGACACAATTATTACAGTAAAACTCGAGACTCACCCGTGAGGAAAAGCACAAACGTGAGGTTCCAAAGCTTCATCTGTGGGAAAGATCTGATCTGCAGCGTCTCCTTCTGCTAAAGCTAAAGCTCCAAAAGCCTCTTGTTGACGCAGATCAGTCTAAATGTCACGTTCAGGATCCGGAGAAACATTTTACAGGCGAGAGAAAGTGTTTGAGGAACAGATAAAGAACCGGTTTGAGAGTCAATGTTTGGGTTTATTCTATTACACTGCAAACACTAATTGATTGACTGTGGAATTCTTCCGCAGTCAATTATTGGTTTTCATGTTCTTTATTATTATTCCTCTTCCATCTTTTTCCCGATTTTCTAGAGCTTTCAGCACCTTCATGCTTTTTGCAATTTATGCAAGTTATGCATCAAAATGTTCCGCATGTTGAGGAGAAGGGTGCTATTACTTTTGGGACTTCTGCAACTTACGGTTTTTCCGCAATCGGCCGAAATGTTGGAGATTTTTCCCATTGACTTATAATGGGGCTGCCGCAAATCCATGCTTTTCTGCACTTTTTTCTGCATTTTCTGCAGTTTCTGCACTTTGTGCATGTTCAGCTTCTGCAACTTGTGGGTTTTGAGAAAAAATTGTCCTTCTGCAGTTTTCCAGTTTTTTTATACGAGAGTTTGACATTTTTGCATTGGTGTGTATGGGGGAATCCAGCCAATGGGGAAACTCCAGGCCTTTCAGCCATTTGTGCAGCTTCTGCCAATCAAGCACTGAGGCCATTTCAACAGTTTGACCAGTTTATGGAATTTAAAAGTTTATGCATTTAAAGCATTTATGCAACTTAAGAGTTTATGCCATTTAGGATTTATGAATTTTAAAGCGTTTATGCAATTTACATAATTTATGCGAATTATCCCATTCATGCATTTTACTACTTTATGCAGTTTATACAGTTTATGCAACATGACATTTTATGCATTTTACCAGTTTATGCAAATTTGATTATGCAATTTGAAGAGTTTATGCAATTTCTGCATTCGCTTCCCGCATTTCCGCAGTCAATCGCAATGGCCATTGCATTTCTAGTTATTAATTACAATCTTTTAAAAAGGTAGTAGTATCAGTTTTTAGGACTTTTATAAAAGTTCTGTCTTTGTTATTGGGGTTTAAACCTCATTAAATCACGTAAAAGAGATTCGACAAAACCTTATAGGAATGTAGGTAGAGGAGGGCAGTACATCATCTACAAGAAGATATGCAAAGTGAATTGGGAAGTGTGGAATGGGAATGTGAGAATGTACGATATCGAGAATGTAAAGAAATGTGGGGTAATGTGGGGAAATGCCGCACTGTTTTGGGGATTTATCTGTACAGTGCCAACAATCCATTTTTCATGATATTTGTAGCACCACAGTGTGTTCTATGTTATAGACACATGCTGTGGCTCGTTTGAAAGAGACTCTCAACTCTCTGTAGGTGAAAACACTTTGATTCTATGTGCCTCGATTCCGGAGAAATCTAAGCTAAACAGAGGCTAATTTGGATCAAAATCACAGATTTTTTTCTAGATTCGAGATAATGAGTGTTTTATGAAACACTTTCCTTTCTGGTTCTCTCCCCTCTCTCCACTCTCCTCTAAATTGATAACATGCGTGTCATCAATTTCCTTTTTATGGCGTGTTAATTTAAATATCCTGGTTCTGGATTGAAGACTTTAACAGGATGTTTCTCAGTCGTCCTTGGACCGATTTTAACCGTTTAAAAACTCAGAGAAATGTTAAAATCTGTTTCGATCTTTCCATGAGAAGCCGCTCTGCTTTGTCAGAGAGCGAGAGAGAGCAGAGAGTAAAATGGGTTTAAAATAGGGAAATCATTTGATTTTTTGAGAGAGTCCCCCGAATATGAGAGAGTCCCCCAGATAAGAGAGAGTCCCCCAGATATGACATCGCCCCGCCCACTTGTTCAGTGAGGGGTTTGTGTGTAAATACAAGTGAAATGTTTAACCTCTTAACTCCCACCTGAACGGATCACATTTTCTCCAGTTTTGCCCTAATTAAAAAGCTTCTTGGGGAAAAAAAGCACCAAAACAGCCACAAAGAAATGAGAAGAAAACAAGGATGTAAACGCAAAAAAAAAAGACAAAAACTGAACAAAAAATGGACAAAAATGTGACAAAAAGTCAACCAACAAGTGAATGAAAATGGTTAAAAATGTGAGAAAAACTGAAAAAAACTGAACAAAAATTCACCAAAAATGTGACAAAAACTGAACAAAAAAATTGACAAAAATTCAACAAAAATGTGACAAAAAGTCAACAAAGATGTGACTAAAATTATTTAAAAATGTGACAAAAACTGAACAAAAATTTCACAAAAATTCAACAAAAAAGTGACAAAAATTCAACAAAAAATTGACAAAAAATTGACAAAAAATTGACAAAAATTCAACAAAAATGTGACAAAAATTCAACAAAAATGCAACAAAAAGTCAACCAACAAATTACCAAAAATGAAAAAAAAAAAAAGTGAGAAAAACTCAACAAAAAAATGACAAAAACATAAAAAGGTGACACAACACGGCAACAACGCGAGGAAAAAGATCAGTTTTGTGGGTCTTAGCTTTCAAATGAGGTGTTGCACAGGCCTATAACCAAAGTGGCCAGCATGCATTTGGTTTAGGCGGGTGGTAAGAGGTTAACTGACCTGTAAAGAGGAGCAGGATGCAGAGAGTGGTCAGAGTCATGTTGTATCTCCAAAGCGATGCTCTGTCCGTGATGTTTGTGGATGTTTGGTCCTCTCGCTCCACTCGCTCCTCTCGCTCCTCTCGCTCCTCTCGCTCCTCTCGCTCCTCTCGCTCCTCTCGCTCCTCTCGCTCCTCTCGATCCTCTCGCTCCTCTCGATCCTCTCACTCTGTGTCCAGCCTGTCGATGACGTGAGGCGCAAATGGACCCGAGCTGGAAATGAATCTTCTGGGTTTTAAACACTGCTGTTGAGGAAAAAAGCTTTGTCCATAAATGATTCAACGCTGACCACCACTTAGAGACGTCCCGGGGCGATTACCGAAGGCCAGCGGCTCCTGAGGCCGCAGGAAATGAGAGGAACGTGATACGGTCACTCTGCTGAGACGAAAACAAGGATGAAAATGTGAAAAAAGTGACAAAAAAGTGACAAAAAATTACCAAACATTTACAAAAAAATAACAAAAATGGACCAAAATTTGACAAAAAAGTGAGAAAAATGTGTCGAAAAATTGAGAAAAAATGGACGAAAAAGTAACAAAAAAAATACAAAAAAATTACAAAAAATTGATAAAAAAGTGAGAAAAATTTGAAGAAAAATTGAGGAAAAAATGTACGAAAAAGTGACAAAAAAGTCGTAAGAATTTCACAAAAAAAGTGAATAATTTGATGAAAAATTGACGAAAAAGTGATTAAAAAATGACCAAAAAATGGACAAAAATTTGACAAAAAAAGTGAGAAAAAATGGACGAAAAAGTGACAAAAAATCGAAAAAGTTGAATGAATGAAGGTTTATTCGGTTACAAAACATAAAACAAAATGTATGTCCTGCAAATTCATTACAGACAAGGCGGGAAACCGAAAAGGTGTCGCTGAAGCCGTGGCTTATTTTGCCCTGTTTACAAAACAACAAAACAACATCTACCCATCAAAGACGTTACAAAAAACAAATATATACAATACATTATACATATACTTATACATACACACATATACAGTACACATATGTTTTCTTCTTTTCTAAAATAAAAATATGGTAAAAACGTGTTTGTTTCTCTGTTCCAAATTATGCACAACAGTGATGCATGAGCTTAACTTAACCACATTTTCTTAAGCATTTTTTGTATATTTCTCAAAAATTAAGGTTTTAAACTGTTTTTTGAGATAGTTAATGGAATTGCTCCTTTTAAGATCGTCGTAGAGATCGTTCCACAAGTCCTTCAAGTTATAAAAAATAAATCTGATAATGTGAGGAAAAAGATCAATTTATTTTTGTAGGTCTTTCAAATGAGGCGTTACACTGGCCTACAGGATTTGGGTAAAGCTGAACTGGAGAAAATGCTCTCGGTTCAGGCGGGAGTTAAGAGGTTTATGAACATGTACAATGATCTTAGAGGCAGGACTTTGTTTTGTGAGATGTAAATCGGGGTCAAAGCGCTTCTGTTTGGTCCTCATGGCGAGGAGCTGACACGCTGTAATAATCACACATCAAAAGCCAGAACCTACAAAGACACATTTCCAAACCCCTCTCTTGGTTCGGCCTCTCTCTCTTCTACAGCTCTTTCACTAATGGCGGTTTAATGTCGCTCCCGTGAGGCCGACAGGAAGTGGCCGATCGATCCGAGACAAACGGAGAAAAACTGACAACTCAACAAAAGACAACTCTACACAAAACAACAAACAGTTCATTAAAACAATTGAGAAAGTAATGATAATTTGAACAATATGAATAATTTCTCCTCTCTCCTCGATCGCAGCCGGACGTGCGACTTCTTCTTCTTCTTCTGGCGTTTCCTAAATCCCTGCGTTTGTGTTTTGTTGGTGGAGGAGGTGGTCAGGGGCTGGACTGGGACTGAAAAAAAAAGCCATGGACTCTGGTCAGCCTGGCCCAAATTAGCGTAACACTTCCACAAATACATATGTTAATCTCTTACTCCGAGAGCATTTTCTCCAGTTCGGCTTTGCCCCAAATCTAAAAGCTTCTTGCCTGGAGAGCGACACTGTAACGCCTCATTTGAAAGCTAAAATCTAGAAAAGTGACGGTAGCTTTTTGTCACGTTGTTGCTGCATTTTTGTCATGTTTTTGTTGTTTCTTCATTACTTTTTTGTGGCTTTTTGGCCTGTTTTCGTCTCTGTTTTTTTGGGGCTTTTTTCATTGCTTTGTCGTCATGTTTTCGTCACATTTTCTTGTGTTTTTGTCACTTTTTTGTTGCTTATCCAGCACGTTTTTGCTTTTGGATGCTTTTCTTTTAACCCCTTAACTCCCACCTGAACCGAGCACATTTTCTCCTGTTCGGCTTTACCCCAGTCCAAAAGCTTCTGGACAAAAGCTGTGAAAATAGCAACAAAACTGAGACGAAAACAATGATGGAAATGTGACAAAAAAGTGACGAAAAATTGACGAAAAATGACAAAAATGTCACAAAAAATTTACGAAAATTGACAAAAATGTGATAGAAATTTGAAAAAAAAAAATGGACAAAAAATGACATAAAAAAATTATGACAAAATGACAAATGTGTGACAAAAAGTGACAAAACATTTACAAAAAAGTGACAAAAAATTGATGAAAAAGTGGCAAAAATGAGTTGAATACCCAACAAAAAAATGATGGAAAAAAAATCTGATCGTGAGGAAAAACATCCTCTCGGTTCAGGCGGGAGTTAAGAGGTTAAGCTTTTAGATTTGGGTAAAGCTCGGTTTCGCCCGGGGGTATAGGGTACAGTAAAGTGAGAGGCCCAGACCGGTGGCCCTTCTGTGCTCTTCCAGAATGGACATGTGGCCAGTCCGCCCCAGGAGGTAGTTGTGTGTTCAGATCAGCGCACAGCGGCCGTCGCTTCATTCATGGCAAACACACGACCTGTAACAAACGAACTGACCGTGGGGGGTCAGGAGGGTTCATCTGTAAGAGCTGCACACGCTCTGGACGTGTGAGCACCGACGCCGTGCCTTTGTTTCTGACCAGGCCATTGGAGGGAACAGCCTTTATATTTCATGCTTGGATACAGAGAAGGCGCATGTTTGGGCAGTTGGAGACACTTTTCCAGGAGTTGGAGACAGAAAACCACATGTCTTACATTCAGAACACAGATCCAAAACACCTTTGATGAAGCTGCTAGGCTCACACCAGCATCACGCCTTTTTCTCTCCCCCCTCTGACACCTGCTCTCTCCTCCCCTTCCCTTCCCTCCCCCTCGGCATATTACACACACTTTGAGTAAATGGCACCATGAATCTTAAACATCACAGTTTTCGTGCGGTTGATGAACTCTCGCCGAACGGGCAATTCACGAACGACTTACACAACACGTACGAAGTCCTCAAGTGCGGCAAACGGAAAAAAAAAGTTTTGTACAAAACATATGAAAGACACGCAGGCCGTACAGACGACGCACGCAGACGTACAGCGTTCTTGCAACCGGAAAAAAACGTAAACGCCCGTGGAGTTGGTTTGACATGTCAAAGAACCTCTGTGGTTTGTCTGTGGTCAGTCTGTGGTCAGTCTGTGGTCAGTCTGTGGTCAGTCTGTGGTCAGTCTGTGGTTCGTCTGTGGCAGTAAGTTTTCTGCACATAGACCGACCGACGGCTGAAGAAGCCTTTACAGCCGGTTTTAGCTGTCCATCCATCCATCCATCCATCCATCCATCCATCCATCCATCCATCCATCCATCCATCATCCACCCATCCATCATCCATCCATCCATCCACCTCCATCCATCCATCCATCCATCCATCCATCCATCCATCATCCATCCATCCATCCATCCACCTCCATCCATCCATCCATCCATCCATCCATCCATCCATCATCCATCCATCCATCCATCCATCCATCCATCCATCCATCCATCCATCCATCCATCCATCCATAGACCATCCATCCATCCATCCATCCATCATCCATCCATCCATCCATCCACCTCCATCCATCCATCCATCCATCCATCCATCCATCCATCCATCCATAGACCATCCATCCATCCATCATCCATCCATCCATCCATCCATCCATCATCCATCCATCCATCCATCCATCCATCATCCATCCATCCATCCATCCATCCATCCATCATCCATCCATCCATCCATCCACCTATTCATCGATCCATCCATCCATCCATCCATCCATCCATCCATCCATCCATCATCCATCCATCATCCATCCATCCATCATCCATCCATCCATCCATCATCCATCAATCCATCCATCCATCCATCATCCATCCATCATCCATCCATCATCCATCCATCCATCCATCCGTCCATCTATCCATCATCCATCCGTCCATCCATCGATCCATCCATCCATCATCCATCCATCCATCCATCCATCCATCCATCCATCCGTCCATCCATCCATCCATCCATCCATCCATCCATCCATCCATCCATCCATCCATCCATCCATCCATCCATCTTCTTCCACTTGTCCGTTGCCGGGTCGTGGGGGCAGCTGTTGGAGCTGCACCGGCCCCTATGGCTCCCCCTGCAGGTGGTGGGTCCACAGAAGGACGGCCTCACGATTCTAACCAGGCCTGTTGGTCTCACATAAGGTGGCGGCTCCAGGCGGGGACATTTCATTGTATTATATCAAATGCAGAAAACTGGTGATAAAATGTCCTTATTTTCCCCCTGAATTGACTGAATGCAGGTTTTAACCCATTCCTTTTAAAGAAACAGAATCCTGTCATGGTCAGAAGTGGTTCCCGCCAAAAGGCTGATTCTGGATTTCTAATAAATGATGAACAGAAAACACCTTAACTGTTGCAGTGTTAGTTCAGTGCAGCGCTGAGTGCCCGTGGACCTCTGGGATGGACCTCTGGGATGGACCTCTGGGATGGACCTCTGGGATGGACCTCTGGGATGGGCCGCTGATGGAGCTGCACTTCCTTCACGTTAATTTGATGCAGCTTTAATGTGATCTCCAGGCTCAGGGTGTTTTTATTAATCCACTTTAAATCTATTACCGCGCCTTTAACGAGGCCCCGCTCACAGCGACGTCAGAGGGGGGTTTCCTCTGTTCGTCTGTCCATTCAGAACAACAGAGCTGGTCCAAGAGGCTGTTTCCAAGTCCAGGTGCCTTATGTGATGAAGGAAGGAACCACTCACACATTCACACATTATAATGATATTTGTGTGACAGTGTTTGGTCCAGGTGCTGCCCCCTACTGTCCTGACTGAATTCTGTGTCATTACTGGCCTGTACTGACAGTGAAAGCAAAAAGAGTGACGAAAAATGTATGAAAAAGTGTGGAAAATGTCACTAAAATATCACAAGAAATTTATAAAAAATTGACAAAAAATGACAAAAAAAAAGACCAAAAAAAAAGACAGAAATGTGATAAAAATGTGACCAAAAAATGACAAAAATTGACCAAAAAATGCCGAAAAAAATACAGAAATGTGACAAAAAATGACAGAAATTGGACCCAAAAAAAATGACAAAAATGTGATTAAAAAAATGTGACCAAAATGACAAAAAAATGTCAAAAAAGTTACAAAAAAAAAATCTGATGATGTGAGGAAAAAGATCCTCTCGGTTCAGGCGGGAGTTAAGATCTGATTTTTTTTCCCAACATTTTTTTGTTGGGTATTCAACTAATTTTTGTCACATTTTTGTCATTTTTTCGTCAATTTTTTGTCACATTTTTTCATTTTTTGTCAATTTTTCATCAAAATTTGTCATTTTTTGTCACATTTTTATCACATTTTTTACATTTTTTGTCACATTTTTGTAATTTTTCCGTCCATTTTTTTTAATCATTTTTTTGTAATTTTTTCTCACTTTTTCGTCAGATTTTTGTCACATTTCCATCATTGTTTTCGTCTCAGTTTTGTTGCTATTTTCTCAGCTATTTCCCAGAACCTTTTGGACTGGGGTAAAGCCAAACTGGAGAAAACGTGCTCGGTTCAGGTGGGGGTTAAGGGGTTGAACTCCATATAGTCTCTTTAATATGCAAGATTTCATAACAAGTATCCATATAGGAAGTGCCATCTCCTGGAAAAACATAGAAGAGCATCTTAGTCAGAAAATACAACTATATATAACTATCAATGAAGAAAATATTCAATTTAAGCATCATAATAAAAAAGTGTGTGCTTGTGTGTGTGTGTGTGTGTGTGTGCGTGTGCGTGTGTGTGTGTGTGTGTGTGTGTGTGCGTGTGTGTGTGTGTGCATGTGTGTGTGTGCATGTGTGTGTGTGTGTGTCTTTCAGAGGGAGGGGCAGAGGAGGATTTATGTCCGTCTGTTCTGGGCAGACTCTCACTCACCATGAAGCTCCCGGCTCTGGCCTGTCTGCTCCTCTTCATCAGTAAGTTCTTCTTCTTCACTTGTCTTGTTCGTGGAAATGTTCGAGTCTGATTCTGAAGCAGAGTCGCTGCAGGGAATAGAGAAAAACGCAACATTTGGAGAAAATCTGAAACTTCTGCTGTGGATTAGTGACATTAATATGAGGTTTTCATGTCAAAAGTGCCTTGGTTTAAACAAAGGGTTTGAGACACAGTGTTATTTTTGACAAAGTGTTTTAGGTAAATGTTGTCGACTAAATCTGAAATGAATTTGGTCATTTTTGTTTTCCCAATATTGATTTTAAGGCCTGGGACAGATATAGTTTTGCAATATCTCACTATAATACTCTTCTGATGTGATGACACGTGTATCAGAAACGATGTATCGCAATACTTTTAATACTCAACTCACTTATAGAAACAAGTACGCGAGCACTTTGGGGTCACTTTGTTTGTTTACTTTATTGTCCCCATAGGGAAATTTGTCCTGTGCATTTAACCCGTCCTTCGATGCCGCTGGGGCGACCCGTAAGGAGCCGTGATCCGGGACCCGTCTCCATGATGTGGAGCCAGGCTGGTGGTCAGAATCACCTGGCTGGAGGATTCACCTATTGTACATGTTTTTAGTGGTAGGAGTACCCGGAGGAAACCCACGCAGACACGGGGAGAACATGCAAACTCCACACAGAAAGGCCCCGTGCAGGTGGGAATCGAACCCGGGACCTTCTAGCTGTGACCTAACCGCTGTGCCGCCCACTTAACACATTAAGTGCCAAAAACGGACAAATGATGAAACTCGACACTCGAGTGCCTCGTATCTGTGACGAACAGAAGTGAAATAAATGACCATCAAACACGTGTGAAAAGTCACATCTGGACGTTTCGATTGTTTCGCTCTTCCTGAGTCGTGAGTCGTGTTTTCAGGCGGGTCGTCGGCTCAGAGCGTCTCACTGAGCTGCCTTTAGACGCTAAACAACGGATGCTTTTGAACAGATACAAAAGCAGGACTTAGTAAAGAATAATAAAATACAAAATTTATTCTGGACAGAATGCATTTTGTATTTTATTATTCTGTTTTTGAACAGATACAAAAGCAGGCGTGGAGCTGACCAGGCGAGGGAAACGTGAGGAGCAGATCATGCTGCCATTGATGTCCTGCCTTTGAGCAGCAGAGCCGCAGGCGGCTGAGGCCCCGCCCACTGGAGCCCCGCCCACAGACCCATGTCACAAAGAAAATGACTCTTATTTATCGGCCTATGATTGATCTGATCAAACATCAATATCAGACTGTAATAATAAAACTGTTTGGAACTTCTCTTCCACATGACTGTGTTGATTCAGTCGTGAGGTCAGTGTTCAGATCAATGGCCGCTGGCTGCTCGGCTTTATGACCACGACACTGGGGGCCGCCATTGCTGTAGTACCTCCTCGCCCCTAGTCTCCCATTGAAAAGCATTGGAGTTTAGACACGTTAAAAACAACTTTAACGCCTGATTTCTATTTGTTCAACACTAGACTAGGCTGGATGTTCCTCCTGAGATAACGCTGGGTTAGTCACAATTCAAGAAACCAGGCTGGTTTTCTTCATTTTTGACCCTGCATCACATGAATGATCGCATTTTGAGGGAAATTTGGGGGGTCGCCAGATCATGTAGATAAAATATACATCCTTTTTTTTGCGTGTATCATAATATTTTATTGCAGCATGTGTTTGCTATTTTACTAGAGTGCCATTCTATGTTCATAATTTGATTAATTTTATTTTAGCCATTTGTTTTTTTTCTTTGTTTTTTAAGAATTATGTCGGCGAATGTTCCGATTTCTCACGGTGTGACCCGGGCGGGGGGTCATGAACCCCTTGAACTGTTATAAACGGGGTCGCGGCTCCAAAAGGTTGAGACGCTGTTCTAGCAGATCACTCCGCCGCTATAGCTTATACAAGCTGATGCTGCTCAAATACACGTTCTTTTAAATGCAAAATGGTTAAAATCATTCCACCAACACAGACATTTATCTGGTTAGTCTGGTGTTATAAGTATTTTGCCTCAGGTGCTCTGTGGAGCGGGAAAGACTGTTTTTAATGCAGGCTAGCTGATAACATAGACATGCACTAGCCTAGCACCACGAAACTCTTCAAATATAAGAACTGCATGAATTACAAAAAAAAATATCTCCAGAAATCAGCAACACTCTGGATAACGAGGAAATGAGGCCCTATGTCAAAAATCCCGAAACATCCCTTTAAGGCGGGGTCGCTGCTCGCCGCCTCCATCAGCGCAGCCTGGGCTTCAATCCATTTTGATGAAACCCAAAACGTGAGAGAAATCACTCACCGCTCACCATGCTCTGCTGAGAACTCCACCCAGCGTTAGACTTTTAGCTCTACAGATTCAAGCTGAACAATCCCAGCCGATGATGATGATGATGATGATGATGATTGTTGCTTCTAATGGGCCGATCGTTTTCCCACCACATCCGTGTAGACGAGGCTCCCCTGGGACCATCATGATCTGTGCATTAGGCAAGGCAACTTCATTTATAGCGCGCATTTCGTACACAAGGCAACTCAATGCATTTAACAGCCACAATCAACCCAAAAGTATCGGCTCCAGAAGTTCTGACACTTGGGGAGAGAATATCAATCGATAAACACTCGGCGAACAGTACGAGTGCTGCTGCCGCTCCTTCACTGAAGTACAAATACATCAGGGTTTCATCTGGCTTTGTGTTGAATTAAAGGAATAGGCCACCGTGTTTACATACTGAGATATGTTCTTACCTGAGCTTAGACGAGTTCTTTAGGACCTTTAGGATCTTCACCCGTGCCTTCAGTCACGTAAACACAGCGCAGACGGCGTTAGCATTTAGCCTCTCCCTCTCTCCCCTATAGCTCCAAAACAGGTCAAGATAGAAGCTACCAAGCTCTTCCACGTTTTCCCTATTTAAATATGGTTACGTGAAGTGTTCCACTACAAAGTATAATTACACAAAATTAAACTATGTGGATTTTCTAAGCGGATAAAAGGAGGAACTATATTGTAAGGCGTAATAATACCAGGAGTAATTTGGCATCCGCACAGCAAAGTGAAGATTACTGCGCGGATTTCGAACTACTCCTGGTGGCCTATTCCTTTAAGAGTAATCAAGGGCAGTATGATGAACCCAGGAGGCAGAGACTAGCCTCGCTCCCATCAGTCTACCCCCAGGCAGCTGTGGCTACAATAGTAGCAGGCCATCACTGAGTATGGAGTGAATGAATAATGTAATGTAAAGAAAGTTCTATATAAACCCAATGTTCGTATGAAATGTCTGGTAAAAGTGATTGTGGCTGCAGCGTGCTCTGAGTGTGAGGAGCAGAAAGTAAAGATCTTTGTATGCAGTAGTCGTACAGTAAGTGTCTCCTCGGGGAGCGCTGGTGGTCAGGTTTGATCTGCTCTTCACTTAAACAGAGGCCAGTGTGTTGTGTCCAGTCCATTACTTTTGCAGAGGCTTTTATCAGTTCACACATGACTGTAATGCACTCTCTCTGAGGGCGTGGCGCCTCCTGCAGCTGCTGCTGACGCCGTGAGTGTAGAGGGCCGTCATAAACTTAGGGATCACTGATGGCACTGAGTTCAAATCATCCATCTATCCATCTATGGTCTTTGTCATACAAATGTTTAACTTTTTGGCAAGACAGCCATTTACAAAAACAAGCTACAGAAATATTAGCCTGGCTATCCCCTAAATATCCGACTAGACATCACAAGTGATATTCACACTGGGGATCACCAATTCATGTTCTGGTAGGAGAGGTGTGGTTTACGATCACCCAAATCCGTTTATTGTGCTGAATGTCTCCAATGTCGCCATAGTCAATCGTATCATGGTATCTGATGAAGTATGACGTACCCGCTGTAAACTGTCGAGCTAAACTATTTAGCACACGGTCTGAAGCTTGATCAAAATATGGAGTCGCTGCTGTCATGTTGGATCTGTAAATAAACTTGTAATTAAACTCCTTTTAAGCTTCCGTATGTCAAATAGCTCAAATACCTCCTATAGGTGACGGTCGGACAAACAGCGGTTCAGAAGCCCCTTATGAGAGACCAACAGGCCCGGTTAATCGTGAGGTCATTCTTCTGTGGACCGACCACCTGCAGGAGGCGCCATCAGGGGCTGGTGTAGCAGAAAAGTGGATGGATGGATGGATGGATGGATGGATGGGGATGGATGGATGTGGATGGATGGATGGATGGATGGATGGATGTGGATGGATGGATGGATGGATGGATGGATGGATGGATGGATGGATGGATGGATGGATGGATGGGGATGGATGGATGGATGGATGGATGGATGGATGGATGGATGGATGGATGGATGGATGGATGGATGGATGGATGGATGGGGATGGATGGATGGATGGATGGATGGATGGATGGATGGATGGATGGATGGGGATGGATGGATGTGGATGGATGGATGGATGGATGGATGGATGTGGATGGATGGATGGATGGATGGGGATGGATGGATGTGGATGGATGGATGGATGATGGATGGATGGATGGATGGATGGATGGGGATGGATGGATGTGGATGGATGGATGGATGGATGGATGGATGGATGGATGGGGATGGATGGATGTGGATGGATGGATGGATGATGGATGGATGGATGGATGGATGGATGGATGGATGGATGGATGTGGATGGATGGATGGATGGATGGATGGATGGATGGGGATGGATGGATGGATGGATGGATGGATGGATGTGGATGGATGGATGGATGGATGGATGGATGGATGTGGATGGATGGATGGATGGATGTGGATGGATGGATGGATGGATGGATGGATGGATGTGGATGGATGGATGGATGGATGTGGATGGATGGATGGATGGATGGATGGATGTGGATGGATGGATGGATGGATGTGGATGGATGGATGGATGTGGATGGATGGTTTGTTTGTTTGTTTATTTGTTCCCAAAATCCCCATTAGCCATTGCTCTTGACAATGGCTAGTCTTCCTGGGGTCCAGATAATAAAATCACATTTTCATACAATGACCACAGATCACAACAGCATAAAAATATAAATACACAATTACAACGTATTACATTTGTTTCAGTGTGACAACAGAGTCTTTTTAAAAATGTTTATGTCTGCAATGTTAGAAATGTCTTTAGGCAGAGAGTTCCAGGATTTCATTCCTCTGAACAGAACAGCCTTCTGTCCAGTCTGGGTTTTACACGATGGAAGAGTAAAATGACGATTAACTGCGTGTCTTGTGTTAAACTTATGTACGGAGCAACTGAATACAAGTACATCATACAAAACCTTAGGGAGTTTTAACACAAGAATCTTTTTAAAGAAGCAAAGAAGGGCAAAGTGTAGTCTATTCTTCACCAATGTCCAGCCTAAAGTTTGGTGCAACCTTAGAATATTTGAATATTTTGAGCACCGTAGCGCGAGATGTGCTGCCTTATTTTGCACTAACTGTAGCTTCTCAATGTCTCTTTCGGAGGCACTAGACCAAACCATTGGGCAGTGATGGATGGATGGATGGTTAGTCACTTTGTAATAATATAGGCAGGATTTTCGCAATAGGGGAAACTCGTAGTAAAAGGTTGATAATCACGGTCCTAAACCTGCTTTCCCGACCCTCAGGTTGGCGCCGCGGCCTCTGCCATGAGCTGCACGTGTTCGCGGAGACGCCCGAGCCGACGGACGACGACACCAGTAAGTCCCAGTGTTTGTCAAACCGTAGCTCCGTGTTTCTCAGTGCCGTCTGTGTCTGCGCAGCTGTGGCGCAGGCGAACTGTTCGTATCACGCCGTGCTGGAGCATCTGCAGCTCACAAAGAGACAGGACCTGTTCACCCTGTCCCGTCCCGTCAAACACCACTCCAGCGCCACCAGAGTGAAGCTGCTGGTGCTGATCTACGCCATCCTCGACGTGGTCAGTATCGCCACAAAGGACTTTCACCCTTCCATTGTTCTATCCCGATTCGATGAAACACTTTGTCTTTGCAGAGAGAGGTGGACCAGACGTTTATCTCGTATGTGTGGGCTACAACGGTGAGTCCAAACACACGCCTCACAGTGGTTCCTGAACTAAAGAGCGATGCGTTTTATTCATGACCGTTGCGTTTCAGTTTTGGCAAAACGACTTTATCCGATGGAACCCGGAGGAGTTCTGTGGAATCAAGGAGCTGTCTGTCCCAGCTGCAACTCTGTGGCAGCCGGACATCACCATCGAAGAGATGTGAGTGTCCAAGGTCAAGGTGTGGCTTTATTGGGTCAATCCTTTGTTTCAGTCACATGACAAAAACGTCTCCCGTCCATTTCATTCACAAAGTTTTATCTCCTTAAAGAGGGGGTATTCTGCCTTTTTTCAATCCCATAGCACCAGTCTATATCACACTACAATGATGAGCAAACCTTCTGTTGGTCTGTAAATGCAGTAAATTAGAATAACTGCCTTGTATAAAATGTCTCTCTCAAAATGGCTGTAGTGAATGTCTTGAAATAGGCCTCTGTCTCTTTAACCCCTTAACTCCCACCTGAACCGAGCACATTTTCTCCAGTTTGGCTTTACCCCAATCCAAAAGCTTCTGGAACAAAGGTGTGAAAATAGTGACAAAACTGAGACGAAAACAATTACGAAAATGTGACAAAAAGGTGAGAAAAGTTTGACAAAAAAGTGACGAAAAATTGATGAAAAAGTGGCAAAAATGTCACAAAAATGACAAAAGAAATGACAAAAAAGTGACAAAAAATGACAAAAAAGTGACAAAAAAAATACAAAAATGTGACAAAAAAGTGACAAAAAAATGACCAAAAAATGACAAAAAAATTATACAAATTTGACCAAAAAATGACAAAAATTAGATGAAAAAATGACCAAAAAAATGACAAGAAAATGGACAAAAAGTTGACGAAAAAATGTGACAAAAAATGACCAAAAAAAATGAGTTGAATACCCAACAAAAAAATGATGGAAAAAAAATCTGATGACGTGAGGAAAAAGATCCTCTCGGTTCAGGCGGGAGTTAAGAGGTTAGCAGGTTAGCATACGTGAGAATATATATTAAAAATTTGGGACAGGGCGCTTCATGAACTGTGTTGTGATTACAATAGGCCCTTGCTCCGGGCAGGTCGCTCAGGTGTCAAAAGCAGTTTATAAGATGTTTTCATGTCCACTTTCATAACGTGATGTATTTCCCATTTCTGCTCGTGGCTCCAGGACAGAGAAGGACAAGTCCGGCGCGAGCCCGTACATGCACGTCATGCACACCGGCCGAGTGTCCTACAACAACGACCAGGTGGTGGTCAGCACCTGCCGGATGCACATCCACAAGTTCCCCTTCGACGTTCAGCAGTGCAACCTCACCTTCAGGTCCATCATGTACGGCGGTGAGAGAAGAGTTCCTGCTCTTCAGTCTGCGTCTTAACCCCTTAACTCCCACCTGAGCCGAGCACATTTTCTCCAGTTTGGCTTCACCCCAGTCCAAAAGCTTCTGGAAAAAAGCTGTGAAAATAACAACAAAACTGAGACGAAAAAAATAATGGAAAACATTGACAAAAAAGTGACAAAAATTTATGAAAAAGTGGCAAAAATGTGACAAAAAATGACCAAAAAATGACAAAAATGTGACAAAAAAATGACAAAAATGTGACTAAAAACCACAAAAAAATGTCAAAAATGTGACAAAAAAATGACAAAAATGTGACAAAAAAATGACAAAAAATGACAAAAAATTGATTAAAAAAATGACAAAAATATGACAAAAAATGTGACATAAAAATGACAGAAATATGACAAAAATGTGACAAAATGTGATAAAAATTGATGAAAAAAAAGACAAAAATTTGATAAAAATTTGACAAAAAAATAGACAAAAAAAGTTACAAAAATTAGTTGAATACCCAACAAAAATTTGATGGAAAAAAGATCCTCTCGGTTCAGGCGGGAGTTAAGAGGTTAAAGGAACAGACTTCCACACTGAGATATGTTCTTACCTGAGCTTAGACGAGTTGATGTGTACCTGTCTGGTCTTTGGCTTTTGGCCTCTCCCAGTATATTCCTATATCTCCAAACGGGGGTGAAGTTGGAAGCGACCACATTCCTCCACAAGACCAGACAGGTACGTATCAACTCGTCTAAGCTCAGGTAAGAACAAATCTCAGTGTGGAAAAACGGTGGCCTGTTCCTTTAAACTGAACGTCGGTCATAGGTTCACTTTAACCTCTTAACTCCCACCTGAACATGTTTTCTCCAAATTCTCCAAATCTAAAAGCTTCTTCAAAACGGAGGCAAAAAACGAGAAGAAAATGAGGATGTAAACACAACAAAAAAAGCTAAAAAGTGACCAAAAAAAGCGACAAAAATGACAAAAACTCAACAAAAAAGTGACAAAAATCCAGCAGAAAAAATGACAAAAATCCAGCAGCAAAAATGACAAAAATCAAGAAAAAAAAGACAAAAATCCAGCAAAAAAATGACAAAAATCCAGCCGAAAAAATGACAAAAATCCAACAAAAAAAAAGACAAAAATCCAGCAGAAAAAATTACAAAAATCCAGCAAAAAAAAGACAAAAATCCAGCAAAAAAAAGACAAAAATCCAACAAAAAAAATGACAAAAATCCAGCAGAAAAAATTACATAAATCCAGCAGCAAAAATGACAAAAATCAAGAAAAAAAAGACATAAATCCAGCCGAAAAAAAGACTAAAATCCAACAAAAAAAGACAAAAATCCAGCAGAAAAAAGACAAAAATCCAACAAAAAAAAGACAAAAATCCAGCAGAAAAAAATGACAAAAATCAAGAAAAAAAAGACTAAAATCCAGCAGAAAAAAACTAAAATCCAACAAAAAAGACAAAAATCCAGCAGAAAAAAATGACAAAAATCCAGCAAAAAAAGACTAAAATCCAGCAAAAAAAAGACAAAAATCCAACAAAAAAAATGACAAAAATCCAGCAAAAAAATGAAAAAAATCCAGCAGAAAAAAATGACAAAAATCCAGCAAAAAAAGATAAAAATCCAACAACAAAGTGACAGAAGAGCAGCAGAAAAGTAATAAAAAAGTGACAAAAACACATAAGGGAAATAAAAAGTGACGACAATGGCATAGAGGAGAGAATGGATTTGGTTTTGGCGGGTGGTAAGAGGTTAAGCGAAAGTAGAGAAAGTAGAAAGTACAAATCCGTTGTGTTGTGAAGCGAGTGCTTTTTCCCTAAATAAAACTTTTCATGTTCCGTTTCCTGGTGTTTCCTCATAATTACTTTATTATCGGTCACACTTATGGGTCATGTCTTTTCTTGTTCATTTCCAGAGACAGAAATGACCTTGAATTCCACCTTGGACTCAGCAAACGCCACCGAGTGGACGCGGGAGGTGATGCGGACACAGTACGAGTGGGTTTTCCTCAACATGACCATCACCAAGTCCAGCGTCAACCACTACGAATACCTCCAGGACGTCGTCATCTTCAGCGTGAGTCCAGCAACAGTCTGCACAAGCGAATGTATCAGCATAGTCAGAGCAGCAGCAGCAGAGAGGATAAACTCTTTAACTCAACCCTTTCCTGAGCAGAATTATGTTAGATTGAACTTCAAACCAAAACCAAAGCAACAAGAGAGAGTGTAGATGACAGAATCCATGGGTTTATGTCTCGCAGTCTTGTTCTCAGTGAGGGACGGATGGAGTGTGAGATGGACAGACCGGTGCAGCCTTGGCAGAGATGTGGTCGCTGTATCAGACTGTTGTGGTGAAGAGGGAGCTGAGTCCATTTACTGGCCGAGCCGTGTTCCCACTCTCACTTATGGTCATGAGAGCTGGGTAATGACCGCAAGAACAAGATTGTGGATACAGGCGGCCGAAATGAGTTTCCTTCGCTGGGGGCTGAGGGTGAGGAGCTCATGTGGCCGCTTCCCCCAAATGTGGCTGATGTGTGGCAGACCCTGCGTTGTGTAGTTTTACTAAAGGACTCGCGGGACTCAGGACACATTTGGGGGAACCCCGTTTATTTCTGACAAAATTTAAAAGAAAATGGCGTTAGCCCCGACGATAGCCCCAGCCCACAGAACAATCTACGAAATACAAAAGAAAAGACATCCACAGAATAAACAACTAATATGAACAGAAATGACAAAAAAACAATATGATAACTTAAAAGACACATGGAATTCACAACAAAATGAAACATAAGGGGCAGATGGCCCGAGATCCTACCTCTTCCAAAAAAGACTCAAGAAAAGGGAAGACGGAACGGGAGGAGCCCCCATATATAGGACTGGCCTGGGACAGGACGTGACACACGGGGCAACAACCAAAATAGAATACACTTGCCAAAACAAGACAGACAACCCAAAGACACTGCCAGGTATGACCAACGAACAAACCAACAAGAACTACGGCCAGCGCCAATTCTCCAGGATATACCATGAACCATAACCCTGTTACACTCAGTCTCCCTAAAGGAGTGTTCCCGACATGTCCCATCGGGAGAAGGCCAGTGCTTGAGTTGATCCCTGTTTGAGGGTTGTTGTGGCTGCACCAGGACACCAGCCGGTCCTCCTCTCTCCTGTAGATGATATACAGTAATGGTGTTTAATGAGAGTGTTCCAAATGAAAATGAACTACCGTAAATTCTCTAATACTGGCCTGTATTCCATTAGCGGCCGGGTCTCTGACAGAGGCCGGGTTCGCGGCTGGTGGAGGCAAATTAAAAATTAAAGCCGGTCTCTAAAACAGGCTGGGGCTTTTATTAGAAACTATAGCAGTAGAAATATTCCCCATGTTAGGAATTTGTCTCATACTGGTGTAAATGAAAACTCACGTGCAGGAAGTAACAAACTGAACCCGGGCCGAGGGGGACGCGGAGGAGGAGCTGATCCGAGCGTAACTTTGACTCAGATTTAGCCACTTTTCAAACCTCATGTGACTATTTGTGGAAACAGGGCAAGAAACAAATGTTGTGTGACCCTCCAGGGTTTTAATAAAGTCTCCATCGCGTCTTCAAAGCACGTCCAGCTGCTCCGTGTGCAGGTCAGTCCCACGCCTCAAAATAACTCCTCTGATCAGCGCGAGTGTCTCGTCTTCTCTCGGGTCAGTCTCATGATCGATCACAAACACAAACGCTCCGTCTAAACTCGCCTTTTACACGAGATAACAACAAATAATCCGGTCCGCGGTAAAAACGAAACAGAAACCTGCAGTGACATTGATGTAAAAGTTCCGCTAACAGCAACGAAACACTTCCTGTTGTCCCGACAGAATAAAAGGCGTCAATGTTCCAGCCGCTGGGAGAGGGTTTGAAATGTTCATTAATAAATGAACCTAATATTTTAGGTGCAAATGGACACAAATCTCGTTTTTCTTCATTTCCTGGTCGTCCGTTTTGCTCAAATAGAAACAAAGGCCTGTCTCTAATTGTGGCCTGGTTCCAATAAAGGCCTGGTCCCAGATGCCCTTGAGTAAATAAAGGCCCCGGCCTATATTAGAGCATTTACGTTAAGTATCAAGCTTTTGCACATGGGCCTATTACATGTCTAAAGAACTTCCAGAAGACCTTTGTTGTTGTTTAAACTCTTCTCTAACTCTCTCTCTCTGTCCTCAGATCAACATGCGGCGGCGCTCGCTCCTGTACGTCGTGAACTTCCTGTTCCCGGTGCTGTTCTTCCTGGTCCTGGACCTGGCCTCGTTCCTCGTGTCGGACACCGGAGGAGAGAAACTGGGCTTTAAGATCACGGTGCTCCTGGCCGTGACCGTGATGCAGCTGCTGCTCAACGACATCCTGCCGTCCTCGTCCAAACGCATCCCCCTGATCGGTGAGGCCAGATGTTTGTACAGAAACATCTGGATGGTTCTGAGAGGAAGTAACAAAGGTCTGTTGTGTCCCAGCGGTGTTCTGCCTGGGGATCTTCTCTCTGATGCTGCTGAGCCTCATGGAGAGCATCGTGGTGCTGTACCTGCTCAACAAAGACCAGGAGCAGGGCGACCTCTGCAGGCCACTGACGGGTACGCCTTCACTCGACGCCCCAGCCCAGTTTCCTGAAGGCGTGAGCAGGAACTAAACATCTGTCCACTGTTTACAGATGTGGTCGCTCCGAGCCGCGATGCCGTCCCTTCAGAGTCCACTTTAGAGAAGGTAAGATGTTTCGGAGGTCATTGACCACTGAGCCGGTCATTTGGCGAGCCCAACAACAGCACCAAAGGTATTTGTATGACATCTTCGGCCAACTACAAAGTATTCAAATATATATGTGTTTAATAATGTTTTTTAAGCTCACCATTGAGTCAATCACTAAAAATTGTCATATGGTTCGACGGCAAGATTATACAATAAAAACTAGGGAGGCACCGATACCACTTTTTCTAAAACCGATACGAGTACTTTTAAGTACTCGCCGATACCGAATACCGACACGAGTACAAGGCATTTTCTTCAACGTTCTTTTCTTCTTCTTCTTCTTCTTCTTCTTCTTCTTCTTCTTCTTCTTTTTCTTCTTTTTTCACAGCAGATTGGTTTGTAATTAGTTAATTTACTCATGTACATTTCCTTAAGTAAAGAAGGCGACACATTTAAGAGCAGTTATATTAGAATTGTGCTGATGACATTTATTTATTTGTTTTATCTTCATTCAATATAATTTTTTATTTTTATGTCTCTGTCCATCATAGACAGAAAAGCCCATGTCCAAAAGCTCCCAATGCCTGAGCTTTATTCATTTATGTGTTTTTATTTAACAATAGTATTGAGATGTTACTTAAATGGTCTCTTTTCGTCTTTACTTCAGCTCCTGTAGATTTTCTCGTGTGTTTGTAGTAACTTAGCGAGTAGCTACAGCGTTTTCATTGTTCTGCTGCAGCTCATTTTCGCTCAATATAAACATGCTGTATGTCTTTAAGTTGGATTTTCTGAGGACTTTTTAGTCGCTGGGTTAGTTTTTCAGATAAATAAACCCCTGGGCATAAAATGGCGTCAGAATGGCCAAAACTGTTAGCCGCGAGTTAGCAACGTTAGCCTGTCTGTTGTAAACACTGCAGACGCTGCAGCTCTAACAACATTAAGCTCTGGTTAAATCCAGCTCAGACTCTGGTTTAGAGAGCGCAGTCTGTAATAAAGTCAGCTCTATGTGGATTATTGTATTTACACTAAACAATTCTCCAGTTTGTTGCTTCTTCTCTCCTCAGCTGAGAGCTGCGCCTCGTAGCTGCGCCTCGTAGCTGCGCCTCGTAGCTGCGCCTCGTAGCTGCGCTTCGTAGCTGCGCCTCGTAGCTGCGCCTCGTAGGTGCACTGGCCGCACGTCAAATGGTGTCGGTTTCTGGTATCGGGACCTCATGAATGAGTACGAGTATGAGTACAAGCGTGTGGTATCGGCCCGATACCCGATACTGGTATCGGTATCGGTGCATCCCTAGTAAAAATCAAAATAACTTAATGCATCATGATATTTATCCTTAATCTTTGTTATAGCATTATATTTTACTTTGAAAATTAAACACATTTTAGTATATTTTATTATTTAATTGTTTTGTCATTGCTTCTGAAAACTCCGATAGATGAGAACTTTCTTCCTTTTTTGATTACAAATTCAACACACAAATGAGCATTCTTTTCCTCTATTCCTAAAGTCGAAACATATGACATGATGTTGCTCCACATGATGAATCCCTATTAATACTGGGACAGTGAATGTTAATGAACATACATGGGACTCATGCATGTAAACACGCCACGCCGGATTGTAGCCTTGTGCTAATTTGCATCCATTGTTAGTGGCTGGGGAAACCGGCTATGCTAGATAAAAGACTGAAAGAACTCCTATGGAACGGTGCTGAACTCTTGCTTCTCCTCCAGGAGCTCCATGTTTTGACGACTCTTTTGACCGAGGTCCTTCAGAAACGCGAGGGAGCAGAACCCGGATACTGGAGCAGAAAAGCCAAAATCATCAACCGCGTCTTCATCGTCTTCTACGTCTGTGCGGCCGGGCTGTTTCTGGGCACTTTGTTTTACCACTGGGCGGATTAGAAACAACCAGGAGCAACAGGAGTGAAAGTTTCTGGATTCTTCTGGATCAACTCCAGTCGAAGAGCCAGTTCCTGAGGCTCCAGATGAAGGATTTAAGTGATTATTTTGCTTTAAAATCAGCTCATGAAACTGTATTAGCTCGGCTCGAAAGTTTGCGTCATCTGTCTCTCTTTCCATTCTTTAGTAATCATCTGTAGAAAATAGGTGAAATCACCCAAAACTAGCTTTTTGTAATCAAGCAAAACATTGACTGTGATCCTACCAAAGAGCAGTGTCTGAATAAAATAACTACAACTAAGATTTTAATACCAGACATGCTCAGCCATTCCCATTGAAAAACCTAATTGCCGTCCATAGACGTCATTGGCAGTCAACGTGGTCCAAAACTTTTAATCAGCTGCAAAAACTGTTTATTTGTTGTTTTCAATAAATGTTTACTCTACTTTACTTTTATTGTTGTTGTTTCACTCCCGTTCCTTTATTTGCATATTGAAGTTCTTCTTTGAACCTTGTTAACCTCTTAACTCCCGCCTGAACCGAGAGGATCTTTATCCTCATGTCATCAGATTTTTTTCTCCATCATTTTTTTGTTGGGTATTCAACTCATTTTTGTCATTTTTTCGTCATTTTTTTTAATCACATTTTTGTCTCTTTTTTTTGTCATTTTTTGTCACATTTTTGTAATTTTTTGGTCAATTTTTATCAAATTTTTGTTTTGTTTTTGTTAAATTTGTATCAAATTTGTATCATTTTTTTGTCATTTTTTTTGGTCATTTTTTGGTCAATTTTTTATCAAATTTTTGTTTTGTTTTTGTCAAATTTTTATCACATTTTTGTTTTGTTTTGTCAAATTTTTATCACATTTTGGTCATTTTTTTGGTCGTTTTTTTGTCATTTTTTTGTCACATTTTTTATCATTTTTTGTAATTTTTTTGGCAAATTTTTATCAAATTTTTGTTTTGTTTTTGTCAAATTTTTATCACATTTTTGTCATTTTTTTTGTCACATTTTAGTCATTTGTACGTCAATTTTTCATCACTTTTTCATCAATGTTTCCTCACTTTTTTGTCACATTTCCATCCTTGTTTTCGTCTCAGTTTTGTTGCTATTTTCACAGCTTTTTTCCAGAAGCTTTTGGACTGGGGTAAAGCCAAACTGGAGAAAACGTGCTCGGTTCAGGTGGGAGTTAAGGGGTTAAGTTCCAACCGCGCAGTTTTTCTACTGGTCTTAAACTTTTGATCGGGACTGTATCTTAAATGTGTAAACACCATGTCACTTTCCACCCCTGGCTGAGCACCTGTGTGTCCAGCAGAGGGCAGCAGAGCGCCTCACAGTTACACTTCCATGTTTCCTATGATGATGAACATGTGTGACGCCTCAGAACAGGAGGAGCTGCAGGAGGAGACTGCCTGCTCCGCCCCGGGATCGACCTCCACTTCTTTGGACAACATTCATTACCTTTGCATCACTGGGTCGGCACCTTTGACATTTGGCTAATTCAAAAACTAAATCAAATCTCTGCAGCAAAATAAAAAACATTGATTTAAACCTGGCTCGTTCAATTATTCAGCTTTTGTTGCAGAAAATGTAAACTTTTTAATGTCATTCAAAGGCCCAAATACTATATTCTTCATGACGAAAGCTCAACAAACTGGTGCATGCTTCATTTAAGAGGCCATAGAGAAGCACGGCTGGAGACCCCCTCTCCAGTCGAGAGGCTTTTAGATTGGGGTAAAACTGGAGAAAAGGTGCTTGGTTAAGGCGGGGGTTAAGACGTTAATATTCACTCCCCTCTCGCTCCATAATACTCGACATTTTTCTGCGTGATCGGGTTGTAAATTTCCACTGTGAACATGAACCACACTGACATTTGATCTGAAGCTCCAGTTTCACTCACATAACGACTCCCCATTGTCTTGTCAAATGGAGGGACGGCGAGAACAAATGTGACGAGGGTGGGAATGTTTAGGTGGAGATATTTCTGACACGTTATTTGTTTAAAGAATTTGCCTTGGCCGTCCCCTTTATGTCACTGCACAAAAATGCAGCCGGTTAAAAAGAGTTCCTGCTCATGGACAGGTCAAATGAAAGCTTTTAACACTTAACATGAAGTAGACCTCGCTTCCTTTTTGCATCACACTGAGATGAGATTAACCCCGACCTGAACCGAGGACATTTTCTCCAGTTTGGCTTCTTCGAAAAAAGCTCCTTGAAAATAAGTGCCAAAAAAAGCGAGGAAAATGCAACAAAAAAGCCTCAAAAACTTAATTAAAACATGGCTAAAGTGTGACCATTTTTTTTAAAAATATAACAAAAAAGTGATGACTCAGTAACAATGTGGTCGTCACGTTCACAAAACTCGCATGACTCCATGTGGATCTTCGAGGAGCACGGATTCCTGAGCACGTCAAAAAAAAAGCCCATTCCTGTGCGGAGTTATGGATTATTAAAGAAATAACCAGTTTGCTCACTCCAGCCAGTAGGGGGCAGCTACACGTGTCCAGCAGAGGGCGCTGACATAACAAGAGATCAGGATATAAACAGCGTATTATAGCCACATAGTAAATGGTCACTCTGCCCCAGGGTGGCTTACGAATGCTGAACGAATGTGGTAGCACTTTATTTTACACTACCCTTGATATATTGTAGTTAAAGGGGGGTATTATGCAAAATGGACTTTTTCAAGCTTTACATCATGTTATTATGTCATTCCCTCATTAAAAACATGCCTGAAGTGTTGCCTTAGCACATTCACGTATTTCTGATGGCGGCCATTTTAGGGATAGGTTTGCCTGAGTCCTCCTAGGAACGCCCCCACCTCCTGGAGACGCCTCCGAGCTTTCGTCACAGCCGAGTAACCAACCACTGCTCCTCAAGACATTCACTACAGCCATTTTGAGAGAGACATTTTATACAAGGCAGTTATTCTAATTTACTGCATTTACAGACCAACAGAAGGTTTGCTCATCATTGTAGTGTGATATAGACTGGTGCTATATTGAAAAAAGCATAATGCCCCCTCTTTAAAAAAAAATAAAATCACTTCAGAGGGCTCTGTTGGGGCATGATCCCTCTGCAGTGGCGTCAAAACAATAGATTTCTTGACCCTGAGCTTTTGCAACATGAGCCCATGTGAATAATAACCAGCTCAGCGAGTTAAGTCGTCTGAGGAGACACTCGGCGTCTCTGTCTCGCTAGTTAAAACAAACACACGTCTTGTAAAGACCGAGAAAGTACTTTTACATTATTTTGACTACAGCTATAGTATCGAGGTTTTATTTTGGTAACTATAGAAACCGGAAGCGTAATAACGGAAGTTAGATTGCACGGAGAAAAAGACGAAAGAAAAAGTCGGAAAAGGTTCACGGTTAGAAACGGAAAACTACGGAAAAAAGGCGATTCAAATTACAAGGTTTAGCTTCAGTCATTTGGGAACAAGGTTTGTACATTTGTAGACATTTTTTTGAGCATCTTGAAATGTTAATGGTTATTTTTGTAAATGCTAATGGAAAAGAAGCTAATGTAACGAGCTGTAACGGTAACGCATGGTATTGATTTGTCTTATTCAGCTCTTACGTTGGTTTATGACGACAAGGATGGAAAATAAAAGTCATTTCACCACCAGTTCTGGCCTTCGTAAATTGACTGGATGCTACACGTCTTTTAGACGTGTGATAAAAGCGTCACTACAGCCAAAACAATGCATGTATCGACTGCACCAGCTCAAAGACACACAAGTCATACACAAAATACTGCAGTATCTGGTGGCACAGTGGTTAGTGCTCTCGCTTCACAGCTAGAAGGTCCGGGTTCGATTCCCACCTGCACGGGGCCTTTCTGTGTGGAGTTTACATGTTCTCCCCGTGTCTGCTTAGGTTTCCTCCGGGCACTCCGGTTTCCCCTACCGCTAAAAACATGCACAATAGGCCAGGATGAATGATGTGAGTGTGTGTGAGTGAATGTATGGTGGTGGTCAGAGGTTCTTTTGGCGTAGTCGTGAAAGCGCTTCTGTCAGTCTCCCCCAGGGGAAACTGAAGCTACAATCGTAGTTTACCACCACCGAGTATGGAGTGAATGTACAACTGTCTCATGTAAAGCGCTTTGTGACTCTGTCTATGAAAGGCGCTATTTAAATAAAGATCTTCTTCTTCTGTAATCCAGTGTTTGTTTTCCTACGGAAAAACAGGTAAACAAAACTTTTTTTTTTATGGTGTTTTATTTACAGAATCATCGTATTTACGCCCACACACATTTCTCTAAAAATAAAATAATGAAAACAACAAAATATATTATTATTATTATTAAAAAAAATTTTCCCAACGATCCAATTAAACGAACCACCGATCATTTTTATTCCAATTAGCAGGATTCAGATTGTTTAATAGTGAAATAATATAGAACCTTTGTCTGCAAAGTAAAAGAAACTCGCCGTGTTTGCTGAAAACATCGTTGCCTTGACCAGCGGGTGCGATGTCGCAATGGTTCTTGGGATACGGAGTTTCTATATGAATTATGTCACAGCCTTGAACCTTTGCCTTTTCTTCAACATTATGTCTTCTTTTTGGATTGAAATATTTGAATTTTTGGAAAATCGACGGTCGTGTAGACAGGGATTTTTTGCTTCCAGACCGGAGCAACAAGACCGCAAGGGGCGGGACTGTCATTTTGTACCATCATCCTGAATAAAAAGTCACATTAAAAGCGTCCTTTTCCGTGGTGGTGCGTGAGCTTCATCTGTCACGGTTCTCCCTGGTACAGACGAATGACTTTCAGGTCGTGGAGCTTCTTCCACAGGTCCCGCTCCATGTTGTAGTCGTGGTTTGCGTAGAAGACCACGCGGGTTTTGGCTCCACGTTCGTAGTAGTAGTTGGAGTACGTGCTGTGGTTGTCTGTTATAAATCCATAGGCGTCCACCTGAAATGAAAAAGAAAAAAAAGTTAAAGAAATATAAGTTCTTGTTATGAACGAATTGCACATCTCGGGCTGTGCGGTGCATTATGGGTAAGGTAAAGGTTTCCTGTCACAGCCAGGACTGCGATGCAACAAAAAAAGATGTTTCAAAAGTTACTGCCAGTGCTTGTTCAAAGCTGGAGACACAGTTCTGACCCGTGAAGGCGACTGATTTATTGTTGGACCCAAAGAGATAAAATCGTCCTGATAAGAGGTTTGTGGATGATTCAGACACACACGGGTTTGTGCTGATAAAGGCACAATATGGACGGTTTCTGCCAGAGAAATACATCAGATGAATAGAACAGCTGCTAGAAAGCCTCTGAAGCAGGCGTCTCAGACATGCGGCCCACGAGGTTATTTTTTGCAGCCCGCGAGATGATTTCTTATTTATATTATATGCGGCCCGCCGGTAAATTGCATTAAACACGTTAGAACTACATTTCCCATGAGGCAACGTCAACATCAGACGGGAAAGGAGATGCGGCGCTTCTGCAGACGACTTATCAACTTTATTCAACAAAGACACGGACTAAAAGCAGCGACTGAGAGGGAGGAGCTTCTGAAACAGGTGCAAATAATTACAGCAACATAGACAATATAAAAATATAACCCCATCAGTTCTTTAACCTCCTAACTCCCGCCTGAACCGAGAGCATTTTCTCAAGTTCAGCTTTACCCAAATCCTGTAGGCCAGTGTAACGCCTCATTTGAAAGCTAAGATCTACAAAACTCATCTAAATGGATCTTTTTCCTCACGTCATCAGATTTTTTTTCCATCATTTTTTTGGGGGGGTTTCAACTCATTTTGTAACTTTTTTGTCTTTTTTTTTTGTCATTTTTTTTGTCATTTGTTTCTTTTTTTGTTTTTTCATTTTGTTTTTTCATTTTTTTTCATTTTTTTGTGGGTTTTTTGTGTTATTTTTTGTCACATTTTTGTCATTTTTTCCTCACTTTTTTGTCAAAGTTTTCTCACTTTTTTGTCACATCTTCATTGTTTTCGTCTCAGTTTTGTTGCTATTTTCACACCTTTTTTCCCAGAAGCTTTTGGACTGGGGTAAAGCCAAACTGGAGAAAATGTGCTCGGTTCAGGTGGGAGTTAAGGGGTTAACTGTCTGGCCTGAGGTCAGTGACTCCACATTATTTACATGAGGTGAATCTGAGCTGATCTCAGACACTCCAGAGTCTGGAAAAGTGTCCGAGTCGACACATTCATGGATGTATTTATTATCTGACAGGGTCATTGAAAATGAACACAGAACAAAACAAGTTTGAAGCTGATGTTTTTTGCTGGTGCTCATGATCAGCTCCAGTCCCTGGTCGGGCTTTTCTACACGAAATTAAAATGACATTTGTTGCACATTTTGCATTTCTTCAATAGGCTCACAGACAGAAACTGGACCTGACTCCTGAAACATCACTGATGCCCTGAACCAAAATGGGATTAATTACAAAAAAACTAATTGTCTAAGTCTGTAATTTCAAATTTAGAAGCTCAGCAAATTTTTGGCTGATTGGAAAACCTCTGGAAGCTTAAACATGTGCAGATATATAATGTACAGTCTATTTTAAGTTATTTTATAGAAAACAATAAAGAGTTGCTAAATCCTAAATCATAATTGACTTAATATAAAAGGCTTCGTCTGTTGCGGCCCCGACCAACACTGGGTTCGCATGTTTGGCCCCCAGTCCAAATGAGTTTGAGACCCCTGCTCTGGAGTCTCCCGAACATGAAGGTGTCGGACCCTCCAGAGGCTGCAGCTGTGCATAAACCTTCTCTCCGGCCTCCCCTAAACTGTTCATTGAAGCTGAAGCAGAAACGGCTGCAGTGGCTCAGAAATACATGAAGACTCATTTTCAAACAGTCTTGTTCACTGATGAGGCTGTGTAACCCTGGATGGTCAGACGGATGGAGTAGTGGATGGTTGTGACGTCAGTAAGGAGGGGGCGGAGTCATGTTTTGGGCCAGAATCATGAGGAGAGAGCTGGTCAGTCCCTTTAGGATCCCTGAAGGTTCTGACTGACTGTAAAGAAAACCTCTGCATCACTGGCTGCTATGGGCATAAAAGGACAGAAACTCATGATGTGGACCCCCTCCTCCCCTGACCTCAGCCCTATTGAGAACCTTTGGAACCTCAAGCAAAACATCTAAGAGGGTGGGAGGCAGTTTTCATCCAAACAGCAGCTCTGGGAGGCTATTCTGACATCCTGCAAAGTTCTCGGGATAATTGAGAGGGTTTAAGAGAGCTAGAAGGGATTTACTTACTTTGTCGCAGAGCTGCAGAGCCAGGAACACCGTGAACGCTCCGTTGGTGGGTCGGACGATGGGCCACCAGGTTCCATTTAGGGCCGGCGAGTTCAGAAACCTGAGGACCAGACACGAGTGGTTTCTGTTTCTATTCTGTGTCTGTTAAAGAATCAAACCATCTTAAAAAAGCCACCTGTTCCGCGTGTATCGCAGGAAGTCCATGTGCAGGACGTAGAAGCTCGTCTCGTCGAACTGTCCGGAGTAAAAGTTCCACGGACTGAAGACAGAGATGGATTTTAGAGCGAGTTTGTTCTGAGTTCTCTGACTGAGGCGTCCCGGGCTCGCCTTCACACTGCCCAGTCTCTCTCCAATGCCCCAGTTCCACTGGCACTTCCTTACCCGCCCAGGACCTCACAGACTCTCCCCGGCCAGACCAGGGTCAGCCAGATACAAGTTTAAAGACCGAGCTCAACCCTGGGTCAAACTGAACGGACACTAACGCGGCGTGAACAGGCAGAGGAGAGAGGACCGTCTTTACTGAAACAGGGCAGGAATATTTCACACTGTCCAAAAATCGGGTTTTGCCAATGTTAGCATTTAGCCGCTGTTAGCAACATTTGCATGTGTTTTGAAAGAAGCCAAGAAAGGAAGCAGCAGCGCGACATATTGTTTGTGTGGTAGTACGCACTTCCGCTGGCAAACCAATCACATTCTGTTGCACAAGGCGTAAGGCCGCGTGACTGAACCATGCTTTCGCCGTATGCGTCTTTGGTAAGTTTCCGTGAGGTTTTCATTCATTAAATCTAGTTCGATCTGTCCTAAAACCGTGCTGTTTGTAGCATGTTGGCGTCTTCCTGAGCTCACGCCTCTGCCGTGCGCGTGCTCTACCTGCCGTCCCTGTGGACGCTTCAATTGACGGTATGTTTTCACAGTGCTTCCAGGAAACAAATGTATGCGTGCTTCTCCTTCTAAAACCAGTCATATTTTCATAGGATCCTGTTCCTACCTCCCTTTTTCATAATGTTGTGGTCGCTTCGAACTGCTGGTCGCTTGGTTAAAGTAAGCACCCACCTGACGCACGAGTTAAACCTGCGTACAAACTGAACTGACCAGGGTGCTAGGGCTCCCGCACCTGAGTGCGCCCCCCGCTGGTCTCACGAACTACTCCTCCACAAACAAGTTAACAAGGCTGTCGCCGTCTGCGTGGCCCTAATACGCAACGGCTGCTGTAAAACTTCGTTCCTATCCTGGCCTCCAAGTTGTGGAGCTTGGCCCTGAGCGCCACATTGTGCAATAGGATAATTAAATTTTGTTTTGATTTATTCATTGTTTGAGTGGATGTGGATACGAATGAGTGTGAATGCGGTTGTGTCTGTTAACAAATGATTTTAAATTAGATTTATAAATTGAACAAAAATGCATTTTCTATTAAACTAAAATAAATTCTATTTCATATAATAACTTTTGCTTTGTCTGTCCATTTTCATGCTCCCCTCGAACCTGTGACCTTGTAAACAAATAATTGTGGTTCCTTGGGCCCAGAATTCAAGGTGGCGTTGTTGGTAATTATCAAAGTAGCTACATTTTGATTTAAGTTAAGCCTCGGCTGCGACATTTGCACAGAGTGGCATGCTGGGTAATCAGAAGTCACAAGGGCCACATTGGAGAACCAGACTAAGGCCAGGGGCAAAAATAAGTGATTATTACTGTAAGTTAAGCATAATGAAAACATAATAATAATTATAAAGAAATGAATGTGAGCAATGTGGACGCTTTCTTAATATAAAGGAAAAAGGGTCGAAGAATGGATTTAACATATTAAGATGACCTGAAATACCACAGAGGTTTGTTCATTGTGGTTTGTCATATTCATTAACGCCTTCATCACGTATCAACTAAATTATTTTAATCAGCAACACATCTGAACAATGTAAAAACTGAATTTTGAACTGAATAATCATGGGTCACAAACAGATACAGACCCAGCTACAAACAAGAGAGCAGAAAGACTCAAACGACTCTTTGAGATCTCCTTGGTATCCGACAGGTCTCGGAGAAACGCCGGGACGTCACAGAAACGTCTCACAGCTTGAGGACTGTATATAGTGCCACAGCTGCTTGAGACTTCTCTGGGAGACCATGCGGAGACTCGGAGACTTGTTGCCAAAGGGACGTCTCAGAGACATCTCCACTCTAGCCTCCAGGCCGGTGAAACAGGCCCTTTGTTTGGGACCTTCAGTTGACAGACTTTTACAATCAGTTTTGAGGTGATAGATTGTTATTGGTTCAGTCGCTATGGAACATCTGGCTAAAGATCATTATACTTCTGGTATTAGAAACTGATGAAAAAACAGGAGACACGTGACAGAAACTGGGACAGATCAATGGTTTTGGATCATTTCACGGGGACAGAAGACTCCAAGATATGACTATACTGCAGGGGCGGACTGGGACTGAAAAACAGCCCTGGACTCTGACCAGCCTGGCCCAAATTAGCATAAATGCGACACTTCCACAAAGACGTTTTTTAACCTCTTACCCCCTGTCACGCTGTCGCTGCCTTTTCGTCACTTTTTGTGGATTTTTCATTGCTTTTTTCTTTGCTTTTTGTCTTGTTTTCGCCATATTTTTTGTCTCTTTTTCGTTGCTTTCCCAGCACATTTTTGTTCTGTTTTCATCCCCGTTTTCGTCACTATTTTGATGCTTGTCTTCTAAGCTTTTAGATGTGGGTAAAGTTGGTTAAGGCGGGGGGTAAGAGGTTAAGGAGAACATTGAGAGGACCGGTGGCCCCAGAGCCCGTGGCCCTTCTGTGCTCCTCCAGAATGGACATATGGCCAGTCCGCCCCTGCTATACTGGGTAAACTAGGACATCTGGTCACCCTAAAGATTGCAGAGGGCGGCCCCGACAGAGGCCACGCCCCCTCACTCCCAGAGCCGCCGCCACGAGGGACACGTCTTACCGTCTGCCGTCTTCCAGTCTCTCTTTTTTATAAAGTCCGATCATCCACTTGAAGTCCCTCATGCCCTCGGGAATCAGCACGTACTTTATCCCCTGGAAAAACAAGCAAATGAAGCAAACTCAGCCCCCCCCTGGTGGTTTAGAAGTGTGACTGCGCCCTGAACCAAACCGGGCAACACCAGGACTAGCCCGTTCAGACCTTGTCGTGTGGAGCCCCAGTGTAGTTGTACTCCTTCAGCAGCCATGCAGATGTTGTTATGGAGTGAGATGTGTGAACGTAGACGTCTGTCCGGCTGCCGACGTCCTCCTCGAAGCCTTTGGTCACAGCTCCGTTTACCCTGAGAACACGAGCTGAGGTGAGGACATGTTCAGGGCTGAGGCGCTGTTTACTTTAAAGGTCCTGCAAAATCCACTTGTTGGAGCTTTTAACCATGTTGGTGCTATTTCCTTATCAAAAACACCTCCTCTCTCCTCTCTCCCCCTCTCTCCCCTTCTCTCCTCCTCTCTTCTTCTCTCTCCCCTCTCTCCTCTTTCCTCCTCCTCTCTCCTCCTCTCTCTCCCCCTCTCTCCCCCTCTCTCCCCCTCTCTCCCTTTCTCTCCTCCTCTCTCCTTCTCTCTCCCCTCTCTCCTCTTTCCTCCTCCTCTCTCTCCCCCTCTCTCCCCTTCTCTCTCCTCCTCTCTCTCCTCCTCTCTCCCCTTCTCTCCTCCTCTCTCCTTCTCTCTCTCCTCTCTCTCCTCCTCTCTCTCCCCCTCTCTCCTCCTCTCTCCTTCTCTCTCCCCTCTCTCCCCCTCTCTCCTTCTCTTTCCTCCTCTCTCCCCTTCTCTCCTTCTCTTTCCTCCTCTCTCCCCTTCTCTCCTCCTCTCTCCTTGTCTCTCTCCTCTCTCTCCTTCTCTCTCTCCTCTCTCCCCTTCTCTCTCTTCCTCCTCTCTCTCCCCCTCTCTCCTCCTCTCTCCTCCTCTCTCCTTCTCTCTCTCCTCTCTCCCCTTCTCTCTCTTCCTCTCTCTCTCCTCCTCTCTCTATTCTTTCCTCATCTCTCCCCCTCTCTCCCCTTCTCTCACTTCCTCTCTCCTCCTCTCTCTCCTCCTCTCTCCTCCTCTCTCCTCCTCTCTCTCCTCTCTCCTCCTCTCTCTTCCTCTCTCTTCCTCTCTCTCTCCTCTCTCTCTTCTTTCCTCCTCTCTTGACGGACACTAACGTTATGTGAAGAGGAAAATGCTTAAATATTTCAGTTTCAAGTCAATTTTCAGCGACATCATTGTTGACATGTTTTGAAACACGCGTGTTCTCGATCTCTTTTTATGGCGTGTGCATTTAAACAGCCTGGTTCTGGATTGAAGACTTTAACAGGATGTTTCTCAGTCGTCCTTGGACCGATTTTAACCATTTAAAAACTCAGAGAAATGTTAAGATCTCAACTGTTTCGATCTGTCCATATGAAGCCGATCTGCTTTGAAGAAATGAACCGCAATAATATATAAATTTTGCAGATCGTCATTTATTTCACTTCTGTTCATCAGAGCTCCCAACACCACACATAAGGTGTACTGGAGAGTCTAGTTTCGCAATTAAAAAAAAATATATATTTTTTTTTTCGCACTTAGTGTGTTAAATCTCTGCATTGGGGCTTTGTGCAAACAAGTCTGAATCAGGCTCGAGCAACGAAACAAAGAATAATTAACCTCTTTACCCACGTCTTTACCGAGTGCATTTTCTCCAGGTCAACTTTACCCAAATCGAAAAGGTTACAGCCGGTCACTCTTTTGTTGCATTTTTACCAAGAAGCTTTTAGATTTGGGTAAAGCAAAACTGGAGAAAATGTGCTTGGTTCAGGTGGGGGTTAAGAGGTTTACACACACATATATATACACATATATATATATATATATATATATATATATATATATATATATATTTTTTTTTTTTTAACTCTTCTTCACCCTCCGCGGGCGGTCTCTTTCTCCTCCTGCTCGGGTCCTCTACCAGAGGCCTGGGAGCTTGAGGGTTCTGCGCAGTATCTTTGCTGTTCCTAGAACTGCACTTTTCTGGACCGAGATGTCTGATGTATTTCCTGGGATCTGCTGGAGCCACTCCTCCAGTTTGGGGGTCACTGCCCCGAGTGCCCCAACGACCACGGGCACCATGTAAGCCTTCCCTGCAGCATCTTATATATATATATATATATATATATATATATATATATATATATATATATATATATATATATATATATATATATATATATATATATATATATATATGCTTGATAATGACTGTAGTGCAGCACCTGACTCTCGCTCGTGATTTTAGTGCCATTGGAAGCACATTGTAAACAAAGCAAACATTCATTAAAAAATTCCAGTGCGTCAACAGCAAGAATGAAAAGATTCAAAACTCGCTAACAGAGCGTTGGTTCTTTTGTTCGGATCCTCCTCATGTCGTACAGTAAGATGTGAAGTTCCTGGTGCGATGGAGAAGTTTGCACAGTGTGACGAACTCAAGGCCTTTCCATCATTCACACACAAGGAAAGCCTGTTTGGTGAAAGCCCAGCCGGACATGCAGCGTCGTGTGGGAACGCTTAAACAAACTGGTCATGTGTGAGTTGATGATCCAGACAGGGATCAGTGGGTCGGGTATTTATCCTGAATAAATATTTCAATAATGTCCAGTGGGATTAGAAGTAATCTGTTGACTTTTGTGGAAGGTGTTGCCTGTAATGTTTAGACAGATCTGTTATTACGGTACTTCCTTTATCTGTAGGTTTGGATCTAACTCTACCAGCTCAAACATAGCAAGACATTTGTAGACTGTTAAAGTTATGTTATCTTTATCAATCAACAGAAGCTTCTCACGTGCATTTTTTTTGTCCTTTATTTATCCAGGATATAAGTACCGTAAATGCTCTAATATAGGCAGGGCCTTTATTTACTCAAGGGCATCTCGGACCAGGCCTTTATTGGAACCAGGCCACAATTAGAGACAGGCCTTTATTTCTATTTGAGCAAAGCGGACGACCAGGAAAACGAAGAAAAACGAGATTTGTGTCCATTTGCACCTAAAATATTAGGTTCATTTATTAATTAACATTTCAAACCCTCTCCCAGCGGCTGGAACATTGACGCCTTTTATTTTGTCGGGACAACAGGAAGTGTTTCGTTCCTGTTAGCGGAGCTTTGACATCAATGTCACTGCAGGTTTCTGTTTCGTTTTTACCGCGGACCGGATTATTTGTTGTTATCTTGTGTAAAAGGCGAGTTTAGACGGAGCGTCTGTGTTTGTGATCGATCATGAGACTGACCCGAGAGAAGACGAGACGCTCGCGCTGATGGGAGGAGTTATTTTGAGGCGTGGGACTGACCTGCACACGGAGCAGCTGGACGTGCTTTGAAGACGCGATGGTGACTTTATTAAAACCCTGGAGGATCACACAACATTTGTTGCCCTGTTTCCAAATATGGTCACAGGAGGTTTGAAAAGTGGCTAAATCTGTGTCAAAGTTACGCTCGGATCAGCTCCTCCGCAGCGTCCCCCTCGGCCCGGGTTCTCGTTTGTTACTTCCTGCACGTGAGTTTTCATTTACACGAGTATGAGACAAATTCCTAACACGGGACATATTTCTACCGCTATAGTTTCTAATAAAAGCCCCGGCCTCTGTCAGAGACCCGGCTGCTAATGGAATACAGGCCAGTATTAGAGAATTTACGGTATATGTAGATCAACAGCAAGACCCGTCTTATCCAGCAGAGGGCGCACTCTCATGTTCTGGTGCAACCGGCCACACAACCATCCACACCCGTATGTTCCAACGCTAACATGGCAGACGCCCTTACCAAGAGGCTGCGTCATGAATACCCGGATTGCCGTCTTCATCACCAGGACGATGTAACGGCCGCTGCCACGGTAACAGGGACTCACCTGAAGACGTAGTCGTGGCTGTCGATCTCGCGCCCCCTCCTGGACTTCCACAGTACTCCCCCGGCGCCCACCACCGCGCAGCTGATACAGTCTCTGCCCGCTTTGGGAGGCAGCAGCGGATTCTTCGGCCGCGGGACCAGGTTCAGAGCGGGCATCACATCTAAGGGAGACAGTGACAGATTCAATCAATGTGCATTTCCAACGGTTTCCATAGAAGACAATCCAAGTCTGGTTCACACGGGAAGGTTTTAAAATTGTCGGCGGAACAACAGAAAGAACACAGGGCGCAGCAGCGTCACCTGTAACTTCAGTTTTTGTGCAGAATTCCCACTTAAGCAGCAACAAAAGAGAGTTCGGACATTATTCCCATTCATTCTCAATGGTTAATATGGATGCAGTACACTTTTTGGCCACCAGCTTCAAATTGGGGGCGCTGTTTCACTCCTTTCGCAAAGCTAAGGAAACACTGTTGTGGTGTCTGGGTGTTTATCAATCACAGCGGAGCTTTTTGGTCGGCATCAAGTATGAACCGTTTAACAATACCCAGCCCTCTTCCAAGGTCAGACGGAAAACCTCTCTAAAACATCTCAAGATCAAACGTGACTTCAAAGTAAACAAACATGGCGGACGGAGAAGAGGCGGGGCCAGGGTTTGCAGCTCCGCCTCTGTCTGGTGCTCCATGGCGGCTCGTACCTTGGTGGCTGTAGTCCATGAATCCGAAGGGGTTGTTGAAGTGCGACAGTCGGTTCCACTCGCTCATGCTGATGCTGCCGTTGTGGACGAACATCCGAACGTCAGGGATGAACTTCTCCCTCAGCTCAGGATCCTGGTTTATGGTGTTCCAGAGGCTGCTGTGGCACATCTGCAACGCACCACGGTAAAGACTCATTCAACGCCCAGCAGTGAGCGTGTGAAGGCTCGAGCTGCCATCATCCATCATCCATCATCCATCATCCATCATCCATCATCCATCATCCATCATCCATCATCCATCATACATCATCCATCATCCATCATCCATCATACATCATACATCATCCATCATCCATCATCCATCATACATCATACATCATACATCATCCATCATCCATCATCCATCATCCATCATACATCATACATCATCCATCATCCATCATCCATCATCCATCATCCATCATCCATCATCCATCATCCATCATCCATCATCCATCATACATCATCCATCATCCATCATCCATCATACATCATCCATCATCCATCATACATCATCCATCATCCATCATCCATCATCCATCATCCATCATCCATCATCCATCATCCATCATCCATCATCCATCATCCATCATACATCATACATCATACATCATCCATCCATCCATTCACCCTCACCTGTGTGGTCTTGGTGGACTGACCCTCACCTGTGTGGTCTTGAGGCCTGGTGGACTGACCCTCACCTGTGTGGTCTTGAGGCCTGGTGGACTGACCCTCACCTGTGTGGTCCTGGGGCCTGGTGGACTGACCCTCACCTGTGTGGTCCTGGGGCCTGGTGGACTGACCCTCACCTGTGTGGTCTTGCTGGGCTTCCTGTCCCTCCTGTACTGGTCTTCGAAGCTCCACCGGGGCAGTTTGGTGTAGTTGTTCTTGTACAGGACGGGGATGGGGGTGAGGCCGGGCGGGTCGGTCGGGTCGGTCGGGTCAGTCGTGGTGGGAGGGAGATCAGTCGGGTCGAGCCTGAACTGACCAGCCGCAAGAGGGAGCGTCAAAACACTGCAGAGACACAAATCACAGACTGATTCAGAAGAAGTAATCTGATTACTAGTAGTAGCTAAACTAGAGTACAGATTACAAGCAGCTGCCGACTGTCGTGAGATTAGTCCTGGTTTAGTCCTGGTTTAGTCCAGGTTTAGTCCTAGCTTACTCCTGTTCAGTCCAGGTTTACCCCTGATTTAGTCCCTGTTTAGTCCAGGTTTACTCCTGGTTTAGTCCAGATTTGCCCCTGATTTAGTCCAGGTTTAGTCCAGGTTTTCTCCTGGTTTAGTCCAGGTTTAGTCCAGGTTTTCTCCTGGTTTAGTCCAGGTTTAGTCCAGGTTTTCTCCAGGTTTAGTCCAGGTTTAGTCCAGGTTTTCTCCAGGTTTAGTCCAGGTTTAGTCCAGGTTTTCTCCAGGTTTTCTCCTGGTTTAGTCCAGGTTTTCTCCTGGTTTAGTCCAGATTTTCGTAATAATTTAGTCCAGGTTTAGTCCAGGTTTTCTCCTGGTTTAGTCCAGGTTTAGTCCAGGTTTTCTCCAGGTTTAGTCCAGGTTTTCTCCAGGTTTTCTCCTGGTTTAGTCCAGGTTTAGTCCAGGTTTTCTCCAGGTTTTCTCCTGGTTTAGTCCAGGTTTAGTCCAGGTTTTCTCCTGGTTTAGTCCAGGTTTTGTCCTGGTTTAGTCCAGATTTTCGTAATAATTTAGTCCAGGTTTAGTCCAGGTTTTCTCCTGGTTTAGTCCAGGTTTAGTCCAGGTTTACTCCTGGTTTAGTCCAGATTTGCCCCTGATTTAGTCCAGGTTTAGTCCAGGTTTTCTCCTGGTTTAGTCCAGGTTTAGTCCAGGTTTTCTCCTGGTTTAGTCCAGGTTTAGTCCAGGTTTTCTCCAGGTTTAGTCCAGGTTTAGTCCAGGTTTTCTCCAGGTTTAGTCCAGGTTTAGTCCAGGTTTTCTCCAGGTTTTCTCCTGGTTTAGTCCAGGTTTTCTCCTGGTTTAGTCCAGATTTTCGTAATAATTTAGTCCAGGTTTAGTCCAGGTTTTCTCCTGGTTTAGTCCAGGTTTAGTCCAGGCTTTCTCCAGGTTTAGTCCAGGTTTTCTCCAGGTTTTCTCCTGGTTTAGTCCAGGTTTAGTCCAGGTTTTCTCCAGGTTTTCTCCTGGTTTAGTCCAGGTTTAGTCCAGGTTTTCTCCTGGTTTAGTCCAGGTTTTGTCCTGGTTTAGTCCAGATTTTCGTAATAATTTAGTCCAGGTTTAGTCCAGGTTTACCGCTGGTTTTTGCTCCAGGTTTAGTCCAGGTTTAGTCCTGGTTTAGTCCAGATTTTCGTAATAATTTAGTCCAGGTTTAGTCCAGGTTTTCTCCTGGTTTAGTCCAGGTTTAGTCCAGGTTTTCTCCTGGTTTAGTCCAGGTTTTCTCCTGGTTTAGTCCAGATTTTCGTAATAATTTAGTCCAGGTTTACCGCTGGTTTTTGCTCCAGGTTTAGTCCAGGTTTAGTCCAGGTTTACCGCTGGTTTTTGCTCCAGGTTTAGTCCAGGTTTAGTCCAGGTTTAGTCCAGGTTTAGTCCTGGTTTAGTCCAGGTTTAGTCCAGGTTTAGTCCAGGTTTAGTCCAGGTTTAGTCCAGGTTTAGTCCAGGTTTACCGCTGGTTTTTGCTCCAGGTTTAGTCCAGGTTTAGTCCAGGTTTAGTCCAGGTTTAGTCCTGGTTTAGTCCAGGTTTAGTCCAGGTTTAGTCCAGGTTTAGTCCAGGTTTAGTCCAGGTTTAGTCCAGGTTTAGTCCAGGTTTACCGCTGGTTTTTGCTCCAGGTTTAGTCCAGGTTTAGTCCAGGTTTAGTCCAGGTTTAGTCCTGGTTTAGTCCAGGTTTAGTCCAGGTTTAGTCCTGGTTTAGTCCAGGTTTAGTCCAGGTTTAGTCCTGGTTTAGTCCTGGTTTAGTGCTATAGTATAGTGTATTTCTCTTACTTTCCTCTGTAGTTTGTTGCTAAGTCGTTTGCATAATAATCGGCATCTTAAAGTAAAAGTACTCAAGTAAAAGTTCAAGTACTTGGAGAAAAAGTTGATTTAAGTTTTCAACACTTAAACATTTCCAAAGAAAAGGCACAAAGACAAACAAAACAAATCAAAACACTTTTTCTGTACTGCAGTCATAGTACAAATACTTCAGTCTTGTATTTTACGACACAACTGCCCGGAGGCTTTTATATTACTGCAGTCATAGTACAAATACTTCAGTCTTGTACTGTGCGACACAACTGCCCGGAGGCTTTTAAATTACTGATTTCATTCATCTGACGACGACTTGTTCTTCAAAATGAACTGCTGACATTATAAATACATGACTTTTATATGGGGAGAGGAGAGCAAAGAAAATGAAGTCCTGAATGTGTTTCTAATGGAAGTCAATGGGGCCGAGAACAGAATCGTCCACGACAGAAAAACAAATCAATGTTAGTCCAAACTTTGACACATCCGAGGCTCTAAACACCATCAAAACCCGGCTCTATAATGTTTATTATTCAGAAAATGTTAACCTCTTACCACCCGCCTAAACCAAATGCATTCTGTCCTCTTTGGCCATTATATAGGCCTGTGTAACACCTCATTTGAAAGCTAAGACCCACAAAACTGATCTTTTTCCTCGCGTTGTTGCTGTGTTGTGTCACCTTTTTTATAGATATATTTTTATTTTTTATTTTGGTCACATTTTTGTTGAATTTTTGTCATTTTTTTGTTTAATTTTGTCTCATTTTTGTCTCATTTTTAACATTTTTGTTGAATTTTTTTCACTTTTTGTTGAATTTTTGTAATTTTTTTGTTTAATTTTGTCTCATTTTTGTTTAATTTTTAACATTTTTGTTGATTTTTTGTAATTTTTTGTTGAATTTTTGTCACATTTTTGTTGAATTTTTGTAATTTTTTTTTAAATTTTTCTCACATTTTTGTTGATTTTTTGTAATTTTGTGTTGAATTTTTTTCACTTTTTGTTGAATTTGTGTCACTTTTTTTAGCTTTTGTCTCTTTTTTGTTGCGTTCACATCCTTGTTTTCTTGTCATTTTTTTGGGGCTGTTTTGGTGCTTTTTCCCTGATAAGCTTTTCGGTTAGGGTAAAGCCAAACTGGAGAAAAATGGGCTCCGTTCAGGTGGGAGTTAAGAGGTTCAAGACATTTTTCACACAGTTTACATAATAAAACTGACATTTAAAGGGTTAAAATCCATTCAATGATTATATGTTTGGTACTTTTGGAAAGACATCAAGTAGATCAAGGGATTTATGCAAAAAAAAAGTACAAAAAAATCTGACTATGGAGATTTTTTGCACATTTCTCTACACTGATGGACGTTGTAGGCAAATTGAAGGATGGCACAGGGGTTAGGGCGCCGGCACTGACCTGAAAGAGTCGGCGATGTCGTTCCAGGCGACGTAGCACAGCGAGCAGACGGCCATCGTGAACAGGCCGAGCAGGAGACGGGACTTCGGGCTCACAGACATGTCCGAGCGCTGACTCCACACACACAGGTGAGCGGGAGGCAGGTGAGCCGGAGGCAGGTGAGCTGGGCGGGGCTCAGGTGCCGGGGGGCGTGCACGAGCATGAGAAGCGTGCACGTGGATCAGACAGACCGAGCTTAACGGTAGCTCAGCCGTGTAGTGGATTTGCATGTTGTGTAAAGTCTAGTCTCCGACCCGGGCTTTGATGAGTCAAGGACATTTCACTCATTTCTATGTTGCTTTTTGCAGTGTTTTTTACTGCATGAGTCGAAAAGTATTTAACCCCTTAAATACCACATGAACCGAGCACGTTTTCTCCAGTTTGGCTTTACCCCAGTCCAAAAGCTTCTGGAAAAAAGGTGGGAAAATAGCGACAAAACTGAGATGAAAACAATGATGGAAATGTGACAAAAAAGCGAGAAAACATTGACAAAAATGTGACGAAAAATTGATGAAAAAGTGGCAAAAATGTCACAAGAAATTGATAAAAAAATGACAAAAAATGACCAAAAAAAGACAAAAAAAAGACAAAAAAATGTGACAAAAAATGTGACAAAAAATGTGACAAAAAATGACAAAAATGTGACAAAAAAAGACAAAAAATGACAAAAATGTGATGAAAATTGACAAAAAATGACAAAAAAATGACAAAAATGTGACAAAAATGTGATAAAAATGTGATAAAAAATTGACAAAAAAATGACAAAAATGTGACAAAAATGTGATAAAAATGTGATAAAAAATTGACAAAAAAATGACAAAAAAATGACAAAAATGTGACAAAAATGTGATAAAAATGTGATTAAAAATGGACAAAAAAATGACAAAAATGTGACAAAAATGTGATAAAAATGTGATAGAAATTTGACCAAAAAATGACAAAAAATGACAAAAATGTGACAAAAAAAGACAAAAAAATGTGACAAAAAATTCGACAAAAAATGACAAAAATGTGATAAAAAATTGACAAAAAATGACCAAAAAATGACAAAAAATGTGACAAAAATGAGTTGAATATCCAACAAAAAAAATGATGGAAAAAAAAATCTGATGACATGAGGAAAAAGATCCTCTCGGTTCAGGCGGGAGTTAAGAGGTTAAATAATGATCAGTAACATATTCAGCTGCAGTTTTGGTTAACACTGTGCACAATATTTATTTATTTTTACACTTGTGGCATGAAAGCAACAATATGAAGGATAGAATTCAACTTAAGGCAGGGGTGCCCAAACTTTTTGTCTCCGAGGGCCAAAATGAAAAAGTGCCTGTGAGTCGCGGGCCAAACACGGCGATGTCAAGCGTGAAACATATAACTGCAAATAATAACAGTTACTTTATTTTCTTTTTTGGTATACCTTTGCATTTAATTCAATCTATGCAATTAATCTCTTAACTCCCACCTGAACCGAGAGGATCTTTTTCCATCATTTTTTTGCTGGGTATTCAACTCATTTTTGTAACTTTTATGTCATTATTTTGTCATTTTTGTCGCATTTTTGCCACTTTTTCATCAATTTTTCGTCACTTTTTTGTCAATGATTTCTCACTTTTTTGTCACATTTCCATCATTGTTTTTGTCTCAGTTTTGTTGCTATTTTCACAGCTTCTTCTCAGAAGCTTTAGGATTGGGGTAAAGCCAAACTTGAGAAAATGTGCTCGGTTCAGGTGGGAGTTAAGGGGTTAAACATGCTACAAAAGCCTAGTTTTAGTAGAACAATTATCAATCAATTATTGTAGCAATATCGAGCAAAATCATTCATTTCTTTAAGTCAAAGAAAATGCCATATTTTATCATTTTGAAAGTGTCAGTTCAGCATAAATTCTTTTATAAGTCATAGATGTCAACGATTTTTGCAAAAAAAAAGTTGGAAAAATGGGAAAGTTGATGCTACGACGCTCTGTGATTGATAAACACCAAGACACCAGAACAGTGTTTCCCAAACTTTGCGAAAGGAGTGAAACAGCGCCCCCAATTTGACGCTGGTGGACAAAAAGTGAACTGCATCCATATTTGCCATTGAGAATGAACGGGAGAGAGAGTTATTAACCAGATGCGGCGCAAAAGTAGGTCACCCTCTGGCGGGCCATGCTAATTGTTCCGGCGGGCCAAATTTGGCCCGCGGGCCCCACTTTGGGCACCCCTGACTTAAGGTTTATTTTTCAATATACTACACTGTAAAACCAAATTTGTCTTGTAAACCCTGGTCAATGGTTTCATTAAAAAGCTCGTCAAAGGTGCCAAAGTGATGCAAAGTGATGCAAAGTGTTGAAAGGTAATGTATTGTCCAAAGAAGTGGAGATTTTCAGATCAGAGCCAAAGTAATAAAAAAAAATGTCTCTCCTCAAACTCCTCCGTCTGGTCGACTGAGCGTCGGGCACAGACTGGCTGGAGCTCCTGTGTGGCAGAGGAGGGGAGTGAAGCAGGTCGGCCCCGGCTCCTCCCTGCTCTGAGGCGGAGAGGAGACATGGAGGTGCAGAGTGTAGCTGTGGGGCGCTCTGCTGCCCTCTGCTGGACACACAGGTGCTCAGTCAGTGGTGGAAAAATAAATTTGACAAAAAAAATGACAAAAATGTGATAAAAAATTGATAAAAAATTGATAAAAAATGGACAAAAATGTGATAAAAAATGGACAAAAAAATGACCAAAAAATGACAAAAATGTGAAAAAAAATTGACCAAAAAAATGACAAAAATGTGATGAAAAATTGATAAAAAATGGATAAAAAAAATGACAAAAATGTGATTAAAAAATTGACCAAAAAATGACAAAAATGTGATGAAAAATTGATAAAAAATGGATAAAAAATGTGATAAAAATGTGTTAAAAAATTGACCAAAAAATGACAAAAATATGATGAAAAATTGATAAAAATTGATAAAAAATGGACAAAAATGTGATAAAAAAATTGACCAAAAAATGACAAAAAATGACCAAAATGTGATAAAAAATTGACTAAAAAAATGACAAAAATGTGAAAAAAAATGACAAAAAAGTTACAAAAATGAGTTGAATACCCAACAAAAAAAAAATGCTTCATCTATCCCGCCCGGCTCGGAGCCTCGTAGGCCGGGCGGGATAGCTCACCGCTGCCCCCAGTGTCTGGGAGACTATAGTAAAAAGCACTGACAGCCTCTGATCATCTCTCTGCCCAATACAACTTTATCAAGTCTGTGTTTTAAACGTGAGAACATCAGCCATGGCAAATAAGTCCGTAGGCGAGCTGCTAACCGCTCGCCCGGAGTGAACTATCTCCTTAGCAGCGCATAGATCCAGTGAAAACAAGTATTATGCAATAATAACGTCAATACAGCGGGTAACTATATAAAGCAGCCTTTGAGATGATCACACACTGAGCCGGGCTTGATCCATTTGTGGTTTATTGCAGACTTTTCATCAACAATGAGCTGTAGGAGATTGGAACAAGCTAACGGGGCTAACCTGGAATAACCATCGTCCACTGGCACAAACAATAGTCCTTTATTTGGACGTAGGGGCTGGATATGAGCTTGAATACTGGAGAGATCCTGGCGTAGATCGTGTGTATAGCTGTAGCGGACAGTAGGGGGCTCCCTCCCGAAATTATTAGGAGAGGCTGCTTCCTGCCTAATGGCGGACACGGCCTCCTTTAGATCTCCCCCGCGCCTGGCACTCATTCTCGACTGCTGCTGGTGACAGGTGTGTTTTTAACTTCTCCCCTCGGTTTTAGTATTTTCATGTTCATTTATCTTTCTGGTTTTAGAGCTTTTAACACACTCCGGTGGCGGCTATTTTCCCCCGTTTTTATAGCAGTTTTAAGCTGGGACAAGCGTTTTAATATTGTTTACATTCATTGTATTTGGGTATCTGGTTTCTATGTTTGGGTTAACAATTTTTTAAGTACCTCAGGTCACATATAGTTGAAGATCCATAGGACATGGCAGTAACAAAGAAGGACTACTTAGGACTAAAACATCAGTTATTTTTCAGTCAGTCGCTCCTTCCTTTGCTTCAGAACACATTCAAAATCACTCGCCCCTGACGTCTAAATCAATCCGTGGTTTTGTTTAGCCCAATATCACAACAGGAGTCGCCTCACAGGGCTGCACAAACCATTAAGGCAATAAAACAGAACAGAAAAGTCTCCATGGCCGTCAGTCTGAATGCTGTATGGAGCAACAGGAAGTGCGACGGACGCCCTGACAAAGACAAAGCAGTGTCGAAACGCATACGAAAAGATTCAAACATGAAGCGCTCTAAAGCACCGGCTAATCCGCTACATGCTAACTCGTGGACATAAAACACAAGACTACGGCCTCTGTGTGGGTTCTGCTGCGGGTTCCGGCTGTGACGGTTCTCCCCGGTACAGACGAATGACTTTCAGGTCGTGGAGCTTCTTCCACAGATCCTTCTCCATGTTGTAGTTGTGGTTTATGTAGAAGATCATGTGGGTGTCGGCTCCACGCTCGTAGTAGTAGTTGGAATATTTTTTGTGGTCGTCGGTTATGAATCCATACGCGTCCACCTGACAATGAAAACAAAAGTTTGATTTCTATTAAAAGTGAAAATAAGTGGCAAAATAGTGATGAAAACGAGACGTAAACGCAACTAAAATGTGACAATGATGTGGCAGAAAAGTAACAAAAAAGCGACAAAACATGGCAAATATGCAATAAAACAGGTACAAAAAGTGACAAAAATGCAAAAAAATGCGACAAAAAAATGGATTAAAAAAGTGAAAAAATGTGACAAAAAAAGTGACAAAAATGTGATTTAAAAATGTGATAAAAAAGTGACAAAAATGTGATTTAAAAAAGTGATAAAAAAGTGACAAAAATGTGACTAAAAAGTGATAAAAAGTGACAAAAAAAATTGATTAAAAAAGTGAAAAAAAATTGATAAAAAAGTGACAAAAAAGTGATTTAAAAAAGTGATAAAAATGTGACTAAAAAGTGATAAAAATGTGACTAAAAAGTGATAAAAATGTGACTAAAAAGTGATAAAAATGTGACTAAAAAGTGATAAAAATGTGACTAAAAAGTGATAAAAAGTGACAAAAAAGTGATTAAAAAAGTGATAAAAATGTGATAAAAAAGTGACAAAAATGTGATTTAAAAAAGTGATAAAAAAGTGACAAAAATGTGACTAAAAAGTGATAAAAAGTGACAAAAAAAATTGATTAAAAAAGTGAAAAAAATTTGATAAAAAAAGTGACAAAAAAGTGATTTAAAAAAGTGATAAAAAAGTGACAAAAATGTGACTAAAAAGTGATAAAAAGTGACAAAAAAGTGATTAAAAAAGTGATAAAAATGTGACTAAAAAGTGATAAAAATGTGACTAAAAAGTGATAAAAATGTGACTAAAAAGTGATAAAAATGTGACTAAAAAGTGATAAAAAGTGATAAAAAGTGACAAAAATGTGACAAAAAAGTAACGACACGGCAACAACGCGGTCTTAGCTTTCAAATGCACCGTTACTCTGGCATATAGGCTGTGAGCACCAGTCAAGAAGAAGCTTTCAGATTTGGGTAAAGCTGAACCGGAGAGAATGCGTTTGGTTCAGATGGGAGTTAAGAGGTTAATAAAACTGTGGCTCGTTTCAACAGGAAGGGCATCTGACGTGAGACAAAATGACTGTAGTATGTGGCTAAGTACATTCTCCCTGTGTCTGCATAGGTTTCTTCCGGTTTCCCCGACCACTAAAAACATGTACAATAGGTCAGGTTGACAATGTGGGACAACGGTTGCAAAGAAGCTCACAGCTACAGTCCGACGTGGCGTGTTTACATGCATGAGTTGGGTTTGATTCCTAGGCCAACAGTTGTACTTACAGTGGTAAATACAAGTAATAATAGTGGTTCTTCTAGGTACTTATTGTGGTACTTACAGTGGTAAATACTAGTAATAATAGTGGTTCTGTTGAATTTTTTGTCACATTTTTGTCACATTTTTGTCATTTTTGTTGAATTTTTGTCACATTTTTGTTGATTTTTTGTCACATTTTTGTTGAATTTTTGTCACATTTTTGTTGAATTTTTGTTGAATTTTTGTCACATTTTTGTCACATTTTTGTTGATTTTTTGTCACATTTTTGTTGAATTTTTGTCACATTTTTGTTGAATTTTTGTCACATTTTTGTTGATTTTTTGTCACATTTTTGTTGAATTTTTGTCACATTTTTGTCACATTTTTGTTGATTTTTTATCAAATTTTTGTTGATTTTTTGTCACATTTTTGTTGATTTTTTGTCACATTTTTGTTGAATTTTTGTCACTTTTTTGTCGCGTTTACATCCTTGTTTTCTTCTCATTTTTTTTGGCTGTTTTGGTGCTTTTTTCCCCCAGAAGCTTGTTGATTAGGGTAAAGCCAAACTGGAGAAAATGGGATCCGTTCAGTTGGGAGTTAAGAGGTTAAAGTTTTTTTTTGTCACGTGTCTAAAGTCCAATGCATTTCAATGGGAGACTAGCGGCGATATGACGGTACTACAGCAATGGCGCCCTCTAGTGTCGTCATTGCAAAGCAGAGCAGCCAGCGGCCATTGATATTAATTAAAAAAACACCAATAACTCTGCATCAATGACTTCACTTCACTTCCTGTGCTTGTGTATGTGCAGCTGGCGCAGCTGTTGGTCTGGTTTACAAGCAATAAAAACAGTTCCCTTCATCAGCATGGAGAGAATGAACCCCCTCCCTCTTGGTGTGACTTGTGTCATATAAAAAGCTCTAAACAAATAAGATTCCCCCCCCCTTTAAACAAACACACTTTTGTTCGTGACGCCTCATGTGACAATGATCAGATAATTGGATGTTCCCAACCTGAGCCGTCCTCTGCATCTACAGCAGGACAGAGACACGAGTCTGCAGGACCTGCTCCACACCCGAGAGCTCTGATCATGTGACTCCACGTGAATCCTGGACCCGCGAGGCTCATCACCCCCCCCATAGACTGTAATAAATAATGGACGTCTTCTGCTCACTCGTCCCCGTTGACCATAATGACCACGGTCGAGGGGGAATTCATGGAGGATTTACAGACTCCCCCTCCCCAGCTCTGACGAAGCATGTTCCTAAAAAGGGCATAAGGGCGGGATCTTCACTGTAGACTCCGCCCTTGTGTGACGTGTAGCTCGTGCAGCTCCAATGCTAACAGTCCAATGCTAACAGTCCGACCCTCATTAGTGCGAGATTTCGAAAAATGTTCTTACGAAAACCAGCCTGGTGCCTTTAATTGTAACTAACCCAGCGTTATCTCAGGAGGAAGATCCAGCTGTAGAAAGTTTAACCACGAGCCTAAACCAAATGCCTTCTGTCCTCTTTGGCCATTATATAGGCCTGTGTAACACCTCATTTGAAAGCTAAGACCCACAAAACTGATCTTTTTCCTTGCATTGTTGCTGTGTTGTGTCAACTTTTTCATGTTTTTTTTTTTCTTTTTTATTTCATTTTTGCCACATTTTTGTTGAATTTTAGTTGAATTTTTGCTGATTTTTTGTTGAATTTTTGTCACTTTTTGTTGAATTTTTGTTGATTTTTTGTTGAATTTTTGTAGAATTTTTGTCACATTTTTGTTGATTTTTTGTCGATTTTTTTTTTAATTTTTGTTGAATTTTTGTCACATTTTTGTTGAATTTTAGTTGAATTTTTGCTGATTTTTTGTTGAATTTTTGTTGATTTTTTGTTGATTTTTTGTAGATTTTTTGTAGATTTTTTGTTGATTTTTTGTTGATTTTTTGTCACTTTTTTGTTGATTTTTCGTCACATTTTTGTTGCATTTTTGTCACATTTTTGTTGAATTTTTGTCACATTTTTGTTGAATTTTTGTCACATTTTTGTTGAATTTTTGTCACATCTTTGTTGAATTTTGTCATGTTTGTCGCGTTTACATCCTTGTTTTCTTCTCATTTTTTGTGGCTGTTTTGGTGCTTTTTTCCCCAAGAAGCTTTTTGATTAGGGTAAAGCCAAACTGGAGAAAATGGGATCCGTTCAGGTGGGAGCTAAGATGTTAAAGTATTTTTTGACGTGTCTAAGGTCCAATGCTTTTCAATGGGGGCCTAGTGGCGATATGGAGGTACTACAGCTACAGCAATGGCGGCCCCCAGTCTCGTGGTCATAAAGCAGAGCAGGTGGGAGGAGGATCAGATCAGGGCGTTTGGAGCTTGTTTTAGCCCAAAGACTCAGATATTTGCTCAGACTTTGCGTGTGGATACAAAGTGGAAAAGAGATTTACTTACACTGTCGCACAGCTGCAGAGCCAGGAACATGGTGAACGCTCCGTTGGTGGGTCGGACGATGGGCCACCACGTTCCATTCAGAGTCGGGGACATCAGAAACCTGAGGACCAGACACAAGTGGTTTCTGGATCTGTTCCGCGTCTGTTAATGACTCAGTGAATCTTCAAAGTGACCTGTTTCGTGTGTATCGGAGAAAGTCCATGTGCAGGACGTAGAAGCTCGTCTCGTCGAACGGCGCGGCGTAATATGTCTGCGGACTGAAGGCAAAACGAGAGGGATTTTAGAGCCATGACGTCTGTATCCCACACCATACCATACCAACTTTATTTATAATATTTACAGTAAAAAATATGAGGAAAAAAGTACAACAACAACAACAGCAGGCAACATCAATTTGGGTTAAACGCCAGAGAAAAAAAGGCGTTTTTAGGAGAGATTTAAAAACAGCTACAGTATCTACAGATGGAAATTAGCATGGTGCTAAATCTGGTGCAGCCATGTTTTTAAGGCAACGGCACATTGTCTTCATATAAATAAACTAAAATAAGTCTTCTTTAGTCAACATCTATATCTGGAGATATTGCTAATAGTTTTAGTCAGAAAAAATGTTTCTTTGACTAGGATTATGACAAAATATTTTAGTTACAGTAGTGTAGTAGTTGTGCCCCTCCTGGAAGCCCCACCTTAACCCCTTACCTCCCGCCTGAACCGGGCACATTTTCTCCAGTTTGGCTTTACCCCAATCCAAAAGCTTCTGGAAAAAAGCTGTGAAGATAGCGACAAAACTGAGATGAAAACAATGATGGAAATGTGACAAAAAAGTGAGAAAACATTGACAAAAAAGTGATGAAAAATTGATGAAAAAGTGGCAAAAATGTCACAAAAATGTCACAAGAAATTGAAAAAATGACAAAAATGTGACAAAAATGTGACAAAAATGTGACAAAAATGTGACAAAAATGTGACAAAAAAATGACAAAATTTGATGAAAAATTGACGATAAAATAAAAAAATGTGACCAAAAATGACAAAAATGTGACCAAAAAATGACGAAAAATTGACATTTTTTTTTTTAATCTGACAAAAAAATGACCAAAATGTCAAAAAAAATGACAAAAATGTGACAAAAAATTGACAAAAATTTGATAAAAAATTGACGAAAAAATAAAAAAAAAAGTGACAAAAAAATTGACGAAAAAATGAAAAAAATAAATGACAAAAAATTGACCAAAAAATGAAAAAAAAGTCACAAAAATGAGTTGAATACCCAACAAAAAAATGAGGGAAAAAAAATCTGATGACGTGAGGAAAAAGATCCTCTCAGCTCAGGTGGGAGTTAAGAGGTTAACGTGGTGGAGGGGTTTGAGCGGCTGAAGGATCCTGGAGCTCTGTTGTCGGGGCTTCGTGCCCTTGTAGGGTTTCCCTAAGTGACGGGTCAGACAAAGCGGTTCAGAAGCTCCTCATGAGAGACCAACAAGTTTGAACCATGAGGCCGTCCTTCTGTGGACCCACCACCTGCAGGGGGCGCCATAAGAGGCTGGTGCAGTGTGATTTGGGCAACTCCAACAGCCGCCCCCACGACCCGGGAACGGACAAGTGGAAGAAGATCGATGGATGGATTTTACAATTAACACTAACTGACGAGCCCAAACCTCACTGCTCTGGCGCCTCGATCCTGAGCAGCGGTGTGTCCTCGCTGTGCACGTCTTACCGTCTGCCGTCTTTCAGTCTCTCTTTTTGATAAAGTCCCATCATCCACTTGAAGTCCCTCATGCCCTCGGGAATCAGCACGTACTTTATCCCCTGGAAAAACACAAGCACCAAATGAACCAGGACTGAACCCAAACCCTGACCCGCTCGCTGGCCTCAGGCACAATTTTGACAAAAAACAAATTGCGATTTTTTTGGACAAATATTGCGATTCAGTTTGGGATTTTTTTATTTGACACATTTAAATGCGTAAACTGCTGAAGGACGTCGTGTTGCGGCTCAAATTAGAACAATAAACAATAATCTACTTCATTGACTGAGGACGGTTTGGTTATGTAAGGGTTAAACAACTCGGAGCCGTGCGTTAGACGGTTATAATGCACGAGTGGTGTTACTCCGCGTTGTGCATTATAACGTCTAATGCGGCTCCTCGTTGTTTAATCCTCTTACACCAGGGTCCCACAAACGTAACATTTATAATAAATGTCTTTTTCATTGACTAAACTCACTAAATCTGCCAGACTACGGGACTATTTTGTGTGGGTTATTAGCCGGTCACTGAAGGCTGGTCTCAGAGCGAGTCATTCTCCGCAGCTATTACGAGGATCTCAGTCAGGCTCAACGACACAACATCAGCACAGAATCACAACACAACAGGACTAACCCGGAAACACTTTTCCCTGGAAGTAAACACCGATATGCGGCACTCGTGGGCAGGAGTTATTTACCTTTTACAAGGTTTAACCTGAAGCTAAAGCTAGCTAGCTCAACCAGCTCAACTGTTTATGGAAACAGCTGCGGTGGAGTCGCTCACACCTGGGCCCCCCCAACTGAAACTTTTATGTTTGACTTTACTAATCCAGACAAAGAGGCTTCAATGCAGGATCATTTTATGTACGCCTGAAAATGATGAATCCACGCAGTAATCTTCACTTTACTGTGCGGATGCCAAACTACAGCTGGTATTATTACGCCTTACAATATAGTTCCCCTTTTATCCGCTTAGAAAATCCACATTGTTTAATTGTGTGTAATTATACTTTGTAGTGGAACACTTCACGTAACCATATTTAAATCGGGAAAACGTGGAAGAGCTTGGTAGCTTCTATCTTGACCTGTTTTGGAGCTATAGAGGAGAGAGGGAGAGGCTAAATGCTTACGCCGTCTGCGCTGTGTTTACGTGACTGAAGGCACGGGTGAAGATCAGACAGGTCCTAAAGAACTCGTCTAAGCTAAGGTAAGAACATATCTCAGTATGTAAAAACGGTGGCCTATTCCTTTAACATAAAAAAACCTTTATTCAAGTGATTTTAAGTCATTTATCTAATTTAAGATGGACATTTTTCCAGTGTATATGATGTACAACACTGGCACATGTAGAAAGTGATGCTTTACTTCAGTTGCTTCAATTGGAGGGTCCGGCCCCTGGTCTTTTGACGATGAAGAAAACCGTCCCTCCACAGAGCAAACTTGCCGACCCCTGCTATACTCTATGCTAATGAAAATATGTGTATTTTATTCAAATGATCGGGCGACCCCCCCAAAATTTGTCTCCCGACCCCCAGGTTGAGAACCACTGCTCTAACGTGTGAAAAAGTCCCAGTAAAACCATCGTCCCAGCACTAATTTTTACTATTGTATTATTTTCTTTGTTGTGCAGCACTTTGGTTTGTAAATCTCTGGTCTAAACTACCCAAACCAAGCCAGACCAACCTCGTCACGTGGAGCCCCAGTGTAGTTGTATTTCTTCAGCAGCCATGCAGACGATATTATGGAGTGAGACGTGTGAACGTAGACGTCTGTCCGGCTGCCGACGTCCTCCTCGAAGCCTTTAGTCGCAGCTCCGTTTACCCTGAGAACACACGAGCTCAGGTGAGGACAGGCCGGGCCAGGTTCTTCTGTGATAAACCGATCCAGGCGTGGTGAGATATGACTTTATTGATCTCACAATGGAAACATTTAACATGTGTGTATGTTTAAACTTTGTACATTGGAGAAGCTTATTAAGAAATGGGAAGAAGATGTTGGTTTTACTTATACTGAAGCCAGGGGCGGACTGGGACTGAAAAACGGCCCTGGACTCTGGACCAGCCTGGCCCAAACTAGCGTAAATGCGACACTTCCACTAATACATATTCAACCCTTAAAGGAATAGGCCACCGTTTTTCCATACTGAGATATGTTCTTACCTTAGCTTTGACGAGTTCTTTAGGACCTGTCTGATCTTCACCCGTGCCTTCAGTCACGTAAACACAGCGCAGACGGCGTTAGCATTTAGCCTCTCCTCCTCTATAGCTCCAAACCAGGTGAAGATAGAAGCTACCAAGCTCTTCCACGTTTTCCCTATTTAAATATGGTTACGTGAAGTGTCCCACTACAAAGTATAATTACACAAAATTAAACAATGTGGATTTTCTAAGCGGATAAAAGGGGGAACTATATTGTAAGGTGCAGTAATCTTCACTTTACTGCGCGGATTTCGAACTACTCCTGGTATTATTACGCCTTACAATATAGTCCCCCCTTTTATCCGCTTAGAAAATCCACATTGTTTAATTTTGTGTAATTATACTTTGTAGTGGAACACTTCACGTAACCATATTTAAACAGGGAAAACGTGGAAGAGCTTGGTAGCTTCTATCTTGACCTGGTTTGGAGCTATAGAGGAGAGAGGGAGAGGCTAAATGCTAACGCCGTCTGCGCTGTGTTTACGTGACTGAAGGCACGGGGGAAGATCAGACAGGTCCTAAAGAACTCGTCTAAGCTCAGGTAAGAACATATCTCAGTATGTAAAAACGGTGGACTATTCCTTTAAGTGTAAGCAGTCACGGTCGGCATATATGCACTGTCTTTGGTCATGTCCTAAAATATTACACTTTTGGTCTTGTATTGCCAAAGAGATAGGTGCAATTTCAAAATGCCAAATTATCTTAGATCCAGGTCAGTTTTTATTGGGGCTGCCAACTAAAACAACATACCGTATACTCTAATATAGGCCGGGGCCTTTATTTACTCAAGGGCATCCAGGACCAGGCCTTTATTGGAACCAGGCCACAGTTAGAGACAGGCCTTTATTTCTATTTGAGCAAAACGGACGACCAGGAAAATGATGAAAAACGAGATTTGTGTCCATTTGCACCTAAAATATTAGGTTCATTTATTAACTAACATTTCAAACCCTCTCCCAGCGGCTGGAACATTGACGCCTTTTATTTTTTCGGGACAACAGGAAGTGTTTCGTTGCTGTTAGCGGAGCTTTGACATCAATGTCACTGCAGGTTTCTGTTTCGTTTTTACCGCGGACCGGATTATTTGTTGTTATCTTGTGTAAAAGGCGAGTTTAGACGGAGCGTTTGTGTTTGTGATCGATCATGAGACTGACCCGAGAGAAGACGAGACGCTCGCGCTGATGGGAGGAGTTATTTTGAGGCGTGGGACTGACCTGCACACGGAGCAGCTGGACGTGCTTTGAAGACGTGATGGAGACTTTATTAAAACCCTGGAGGGTCACACAACATTTGTTGTTTGCCCTGTTTCTACAAATAGTCACAGGAGGTTTGAAAAGTGGCTAAATCTGTGTCAAAGTTACGCTCGGATCAGCTCCTCCGCAGCGTCCCCCCCTCGGCCCGGGTTCCCGTTTGTTTACTTCCTGCACGTGAGTTTTCATTTACACCAGTATGAGACAAATTCCTAACATGGGGAATATTTCTACCGCTATAGTTTCTAATAAAAGCCCCGGCCTGTTTTAGAGACCGGCTTTAATTTGCCTCCGCCAGCCGCAAACCCGGCCCCTGTCAGAGAACCGGCCGCTAATGGAATACAGGCCAGTATTAGTGAATTCACGGTATTCTAATTCTAAATTATTGAAAAAAATCCTTTCCTTGGCTGGGAAAAGTATATTGAACAAGTGGATTATGGACAAACCACCTACAGTCACAGAGTGGTACAGTGAGATTTTTAAAGTGTTGCCAATGGAAAGGATAAGTGCTACATTGAGAGGAAATGATGATTTGTTTTCAGATATTTGGCAGCCTCTTATAGATCACCTACCAGGAAATCTTAGTGATGTTATTATTAAAGGATCAGCTACAGTAGCTTAATATTTTAGATGAATAATACCGTGTTTTACTTTGATGCTGTTGCCTGTGTTGGAAGAATCATTTTATTTTGTTTAGTTTGATTTGTTTTATATAGTCTGCTCAGTGTTACTTGTGTGTGTGTGTGTGTGTTTTTTTTTTGTTATTTAAAGGGGGGGTAATTATGCAAACTGGACTTTTTCAAGCTTTACATCATGTTATTATGTCACTCCCTCATTAAAAACATGCCTGAAGTGTTGCCTTGGCACATTCACGTGTTTTTGAGTAATCTGTAAAAACTCTGATGGCGGCCATTTTAGGGATAGGTTTGCCTGAGTCCTCCTAGGAACGCCCCCACCTCCTGGAGACGCCTCCGAGCTTTCGTCACCAGCCGAGTAACCGACCACTGCTCCTCAGCAGAACCCCCTCCCCACTGATGCCACAGACAGCGTGTGGAGGGGGCGTGTCTAAAGGCTCAGAGGTTCTTAAAGAGACAGAGGCCTATTTCAAGACATTCACTACAGCCATTTTGAGAGAGACATTTTATACATGGCAGTTATTCTAATTTACTGCATTTACAGACCAACAGAAGGTTCGTCATCATTGTAGTGTGATATAGACTGGTGCTATGTGACTGAAAAAAGCAGAATACCCCCTCTTTAAAAAACAAATAAAGTCTTATTAACAAACTTTGTACATTGAGCGCCAACTTTCTTTGTTATATCTGTGATGTAGTGTTATACTAGAAAAGGTATTGTGTTGTATGCATTATGTTACACCAGTGGTTCTCAAACTTCTTACACCAAGTACCTTTCAATACACTTGAACCTTGAAGCACCTTCATAATGTGTTTAAAAATAACAATAATAAAGTAAAATTAACCTAAAAATAGTTTAAAATGTGTCTAGTGGCATACATTGGTGACTGGTTCTTCACTATGGAGTGCATTCGGACCTATGGGGGATGGAAGGCGCTGTGTAAGTTGTGGCCATTTACTTATTTATTATTATTATTTAGTTTTTTATTTTATTATTATTACTTTTATCACTTTGTTTGATTTGATTGCATCTACTCGGCTGTTTCCTGTTCTATTTTTCTTGGACATATCTTGAGGCCCTTCCATGAAAAGGTGATTCATCTCTTGGGGCTGATCCTCCAATAAAATGCTCATAAATAAATTGACTTGAGTTCACATTGACTCTACGAATGTCAAACAGCTGCACAACGTCATTTAAAGAGCAGACTATGACCTGACAAAAGCATTTCCCCAAAGCACAAAGATAAGAGAGCATTAGAATAAATATCATATTAAAGATTTTAGCAGATTACTGAACCCGGACAGATGTGAACCGTGGTGTGTAAACATGGACTCGCCCGTAACATTGGTTTAGCCTCATTGAAACTCCATAAACACATGGCACGAGCGAAAAGTCCTGTTGCAAAGAGTCGTGCAAGTGCTAGCTAGTTTCCCATAACAGAGAGCGTGGGCCAGATCTTGCGACTGGCTCAGTCCGTGCGCAACTCTAAACGCAACGTGGTGCACGCGCGATCTTGCATGTGGCGCAGGTTTTGCCCTAAAGGCTGCGCCACTCGGGAGAGGGCGTTATTTAGGAAAAAGAGGCGACTGAGGCTGGTTCATTACAAGAAGCACAATTGAAAACAAAAGTGAAATTGCCTTGAAAAGTCTGCTTGAGCGTCGGTTACGCACGGGTTTACTTTGATCGATCAACACGCACACCCCTAACACCAAAACAACAACAGTTTTCCATAAATAAACCACACACGCCTCAAGTGCCACAACACCAGGTCTGATCTGAGTTTTAAGGAGACATTTCCATCGTGTGTCAGTCTTTACCTCCTGATGATGCTCCTTGTGTCGCCACAGCTCAGTCCAAAAGAAAGAAGCACATTTTACAGGGACCAGAGCAACTTTTTTTTCCAGTTCAGCCGCTCCAAGAATCCTGCAGCTGTAGCGCAAATGTTCGAATACGCTACAGTTTTCTTGCAGCTGCTGCATAACTCTGTAAATCCTCCACAGCCGATATGACAGTTTCTGATCAATTAAATCCTGTACATTTTGTAACTTTGAACATTCGAACGGTGTCCAGGCGAGGCTGCTGCCTCTCTGTCCCGCCCGCTCATCAGTGAGTGGCTGCAGCAGAGGAGGGACACTTTTATTTCTTTAATCTTTATTAAACATTGCGCTGCATCAGCATGTTACGCGTGTACAAGAGAACCCCCCCTCGCAAACCCACCGCCTTCCGCAGGTCTGGGGAAAGCATGGGGAGGGGGCGGCACCACAACATCGCACCTCCTGTCCTGCCCACTTTGTGCGCCAGGTCTGACACTGAAGATTGCAAGGAGCTCCACCCGTCTGCGCAGTCGTCTGCTCTACAGCCTGCGCTAAGAACCACAAGATCTGGCCCTGTGTGTGTGTGTGTGTGTGTAACAGTAACAGTAACAGGGACTCACCTGAAGACGTAGTCGTGGCCGTCGATCTCGCGCCCCCTCCTGGACTTCCACAGTACTCCCCCGGCGCCCACCACTGCGCAGCTGATGCAGTCTCTGCCCGCTTTGGGAGGCAGCAGCGGGTTCTTCGGCCTCGGGACCAAGTTCAGAGCGGGCATCACATCTGAGGGAGAACGTTTCAGAAGTCACCCAAACAGAAGAGCGATTTTCCCACACCTCAGAGCTCCCCAGCTGAAATAAACTCGGAATTGACCTTTCACCGAGCCCCGCCCCCTTAGTTGCTGTTGCTACGCCTTGTGGACCAGTCGTGCTCTTGCACTGCCCGGTAAGCACCCTCTGACTTTTTTTAGTATTTCTAAAAATAGGAACATTTCTCCGGTGCGCTAAAGTTAAACTAACGCTAGCATAACCTACAGGTGCCACAATGACCATCAGCTACAGCCAGACAAAATACACACCGCCGCAGTTAAAGTTACAGCTCCAGTGCCAGTGACGTTATGTGACTGTCAGAAGCTACATGTTAGCATGCTAAGATGAAAATAACCTCCTTAACCCCTTAACTCCCACCTGAACGGATCCCATTTTCTCCAGTTTGGCTTTACCCTAATCAAAAAGCACCAAAACAGCTACAAAAAAATGAGAAGAAAACAAGGACGTAAACGCAACAAAAAAGTGAAAAAAAATAAACAAAAATGTGAAAAAAATTAAACAAAAATGTGAAAAAAATTTAACAAAAATGTGACAAAAATTAAACAAAAATGAGACAAAAATTAAACAAAAAAAGTGACAAAAATTCAACAAAAATGTGAAAAAAAATTCAACAAAAAAATGACAAAAATTCAACAAAAATGTGATCAGGAAAAAAAAAAAAATGGTTACACAACACAGCAACAACGCGAGGAAAAAGATCAGTTTTGTGGGTCTTAGCTTTCAAATGAGGTATATAATCAAACATTTATATCACATGCATTGCCTTTCTTACGGTGGTGCTACTTCTTGGCGTAGGGATATGAGTTCACATATAAAAGTCACTGTAAGACGTTACGCACTGTTCTATGAATTATTCCGAAAAATAAAGATTCCGCTGGAGCTAACAAAAAAAAAAGAAAATCCTGCCACATTAGCATGCTAGCAGACGTGTGCTTGTTTATTTGGAGACATTTATCTGGGCGTCCACATGGTTTGACCCATTGTAGGCAGGGTTCAGGTCCTGTTCTCGGCTTTGGGAAGGAAAATAACTGGACTCCCCCAGACTCACTCCTGTGGTCCCTAGTGTCCGATTTACATCCTCCACAGGCAGATGCTTCACTATTTTGATTCTTCTTCTTTGTCTGGTGGGTTTTTGGTGGTTACAAAAGTGCTCAGTGCTGGTTTGTCCCATTGTTTTGCACTGGAGGCCTGCGGCATGACGGACCTGGCTTCATAGTCACGGTTGCTAGGGTGTCTGATTGGGTTCAGCTCATTTTTGTGAATTTATTGTCATTTTTTAGTAATTTTTTTTTTGTCATTTTTTTGTCATTTTTTTGTATTTTTTGTCATTTTTTGTAATTTCTTTGTCACATTTTTTGTAATTTTTTTTGTCATTTTTTTGTAATTTTTTGTCTTTTTTGTCATTTTTTTGTCTTTTTTTGTCTTTTTTTTCCATTTTTTTGTCAATTTTTTTGTGTCATTTTGTGTCATTTTTTTGTCAATTTTTGTGTGTCATTTTTTGCCTTTTTTGTCATTTTTTGTCAAAGTTTTCCCACTTTTTTTTCATCATTGTTTTCATCTCAGTTCTGTCGTTATTTTCACACCTTTTTCCCCAGAAGCTTTTGGATTGGGGTAAAGCCAAACTGGAGAAAATGTGCTCGGTTCAGGTGGGAGTTAAGGGGTTAAAATGCTCATGACTTTTAAGTTTTAGTCCATCAATGATTGTGATTGTTGTAAGTACGAATCACAGTTTTCAGTGAAGCAGCAGCTGAATGAGGAAACGTTGCCTCTGTGTAAGACTTGTTCTCTCACCTTTGTAGCTGTAGTTCATGAATCCGAAGGGGTTGTTGAAGTGCGACAGTCGGTTCCACTCGCTCATGCTGATGCTGCCGTTGTGGACGAACATCCGAACGTCAGGGATGAACTTCTCCCTCAGCTCAGGGTCCCGGTTTATCACGTTCCAAAGGCTGCTTTCGCACCTCTGCAAACCCACAACAATAAAGGCTCATTCCTCAGCTCGGATTAGCTCCAACCATGAGCCTTTATTGTATTTACAAACTCTTTTTCTGACACCAGCCCTACAGGAGTCCCGTTAAAGCATGTGATGTGATTTGAGACCTTGTGGTGGACTCGTCTCGGACTGACCCTCACCTGTGTGGTCTTGCTGGGCTGCCTGTCCCTCCTGTACTGGTCGTCGAAGTCCCAGTGGGGCAGTTTCTTGTAGTCCTTCCAGCGCAGGGCGGGGATGGGGGTGAGGCCGGGCGGGTCAGTCGTGGTGGGAGGGAAATCAGTCGGGTCAGGGCCGAACTCAACCGCACTGCAGAGAGATATTTAGCAAAGGCTGTTTATACCACGACAAGGTGCGATCGGGAGCGAGAGAAAGTGGAACGAGATGTTGAACAACGAGGAACGTAGGATGATGAATCACTAGATGTTGCAGAATGTCTTTGCATATTAGCATTTAGCATATTTTAAATTTGATTGGTTTCGACGAGTGAACACATTGAGTCATTTTTGCTTTCTTTTTGGTTTATTTTATTACGAAACTCTCTAATACAACCTTATGGAGCTCTGTGATGAACAGACGTGAATTAAATGATGTGAAAAGTCACAATCTGGACATTTTATACATATTATTGTGTTTATTTTGTTTTATATTTGAGTCTGAGGGGGCGTGGTGTTAGTCTGAAGGGGCGTGGTGTTAGTCTGAGGGGGTGTGGTGTTAGTCTGAGGGGCGTGGTGTTAGTCTGAGGGGGCGTGGTGTTAGTCTGAGGGGGCGTGGTGTTAGTCTGAGGGGGCGTGGTGTTAGTCTGAGGGGGCGTGGTGTTTGTCTGAGGGGGCGTGGTGTTAGTTTGAGGGGCGTGGTGTTTGTCTGAGGGGGCGTGGTGTTAGTCTGAGGGGGCGTGGTGTTAGTCTGAGGGGCGTGGTGTTAGTCTGAGGGGCGTGGTGTTAGTCTGAGGGGCGTGGTGTTAGTCTGAGGGGGCGTGGTGTTAGTCTGAGGGGCGTGGTGTTTGTCTGAGGGGGCGTGGTGTTAGTTTGAGGGGGCGTGGTGTTAGTCTGAGGGGGCGTGGTATTAGTCTGAGGGGGCGTGGTGTTAGTCTGAGGGGCGTGGTGTTAGTCTGAGGGGGCGTGGTATTAGTCTGAGGGGGCGTGGTGTTAGTCTGAGGGGGCGTGGTGTTAGTCTGAGGGGCGTGGTGTTAGTTTGAGGGGGTGTGGTGTTAGTTTGAGGGGGCGTGGTGTTAGTCTGAGGGGGCGTGGTATTAGGCTGAGGGGGTGTGGTGTTAGTCTGAGGGGGCGTGGTGTTAGGCTGAGGGGGTGTGGTGTTAGCATGAGGGGGCGTGGTGTTAGTCTGAGGGGGCGTGGTGTTAGTCTGAGGGGGCGTGGTGTTAGTCTGAGGGGGCGTGGTGTTAGTCTGAGGGGGCGTGGTGTTAGTCTGAAGGGGCGTGGTGTTAGTCTGAGGGGGCGTGGTTACTCGGCTGGTGACGAAAGCTCAGAGGCGTCTCCAGGAGGTGGGGGCGTTCCTAGGAGGACTCAGGCAAACCTATCCCTAAAATGGCCGCCATCAGAGTTTTTACAGATTACTCAAAAATACGTGAATGTGCCAAGGCAACACTTCAGGCATGTTTTTAATGAGGGAATGACATAATAACATGATGTAAAGCTTGAAAAAGTCCACTTTGCATAACACCCCCCCTTTAACTTTGCGAAAGGAGTGAAACAGCGCCCCCAATTTGACGCTGGTGGCCAAAAAGTGTACTGCATCCATATTTGCCATTGAGAATGAATGGGAGAGAGTTGGTATTAACCAGATTCGGCGCAAAAGTAGGTCACCCTTTGGCACCCCTGCTCTAAAGACTTCAATTTCTTGACATAGTGTAGCAATACTACGTGAAATCAAAACCTCTGTGAATCAAATCCTTCTATACCTCAGTTATTGTGTGGAAATATGAGGGAACACCTGTAAAACTAATGTACTAGAGTGATCAGCCCAGCAGAAAACCTCGCTCTAACAAATCCATTTGAAATCCTGCTTATCTTATTATTTATTTGGGACGGTTAAATCCCTTAACTTCCACCTGAACAGAGCACATTTTCTCCAGTTTGGCTTTACCCTAATTCAAAAGCTTCTGGAAGAATGGAGTGAAAATATCAACAAAACTGAGACGAAAACAAGGATGAAAATGTTACAAAAAAGTGACAAAAAAGTGACGAAAGATTAAGAAAAATTTGACAAAAAAGTGACGAAAAAGTGACGAAAGATTAAGAAAAATTTGACAAAAAAGTGATGAAAAATTTAGAAAAAATTGACAAAAAAGCGACAGAGAAGTGACAAAAATGTACAAAAAAATGTTACAAAAAAGTGACAAAAAAGTGACGAAAGATTAAGAAAATTGTGACAAAAAAGTGACGAAAAATTTAGAAAAATTTGACAAAATAGCAACAGAGAAGTGACAAAAAAGTACCAAAAAATGTTACAAAAAAGTGACAAAAAAGTGACGAAAGATTAAGAAAAATTTGACAAAAAAGTGACGAAAGATTTAGAAAAAATTGACAAAAAAGCAACGAAAAATTTAGAAAAAATTGACAAAAAAGTGACAGAGAAGTGACAAAAATCTACAAAAAAAGTGACAAAAAAGTGACAAAAAAGTGACGAAAGATTAAGAAAAATTTGACAAAAAAGTGACGAAAAATTTAAAAAATTTGACAAAAAAGCAACAGAGAAGTGACAAAAATGTACAAAAAAATGTTACAGAAAAGTGACAAAAAAGTGACGAAAGATTAAGAAAAATTTGACAAAAAAGCAACAGAGAAGTGACAAAAATGTACAAATTTTTTTTACAAAAAATTGACAAAAAAGTGACGAAAAATGTTACAAAAAAGTGACAAAAAAGCGACAAAAAAGTGACGAAAGATTAAGACAAATTTGACAAAAAAGTGACGAAAAATTTAGAAAAAATTGACAAAAAAGCAACAGAGAAGTGACAAAAATGTACAAAAAAATGTTACAAAAAAGTGACAAAAAAGTGACGAAAAATTTAGAAAAAATTGACAAAAAAGCGACAGAGAAGTGACAAAAATGTACAAAAAAATGTAACAAAAAAGTGACAAAAAAGTGACGAAAGATTAAGAAAAATCTGACAAAAAAGTGACGAAAAATTTAGAAAAAATTGACAAAAAAGTGACAGAGAAGTGACAAAAATGTTACAAAAAAATGTTACAAAAAAGTGACAAAAAAGTGACGAAAGATTAAGAAAAATTTGACAAAAAAGTGACGAAAGATTTAGAAAAAATTGACAAAAAAGCAACGAAAAATTTAGAAAAAATTGACAAAAAAGTGACAGAGAAGTGACAAAAATCTACAAAAAAAGTGACAAAAAAGTGACAAAAAAGTGACGAAAGATTAAGAAAAATTTGACAAAAAAGTGACGAAAAATTTAGAAAAAATTGACAAAAAAGTGACAGAGAAGTGACAAAAATGTTACAAAAAAATGTTACAAAAAAGTGACTAAAAAGTGACGAAAGATTAAGAAAAATTTGACAAAAAAGTGACGAAAGATTTAGAAAAAATTGACAAAAAAGCAACGAAAAATTTAGAAAAAATTGACAAAAAAGTGACAGAGAAGTGACAAAAATCTACAAAAAAAGTGACAAAAAAGTGACAAAAAAGTGACGAAAGATTAAGAAAAATTTGACAAAAAAGTGACGAAAAATTTAGAAAAAATTGACAAAAAAGTGACAGAGAAGTGACAAAAATCTACAAAAAAGTGACAAAAAAGTGACAAAAAAGTGACAAAAAAGTGACGAAAGATTAAGAAAAATTTGACAAAAAAGTGACGAAAAATTTAGAAAAAATTGACAAAAAAGTGACAGAGAAGTGACAAAAATCTACAAAAAAGTGACAAAAAAGTGACAAAAAAGTGACAAAAAAGTGACGAAAGATTAAGAAAAATTTGACAAAAAAGTGACGAAAAATTGAGAAAAAATTGACAAAAAAGTGACAGAGAAGTGACAAAAATGTACAAAAAAATGTTACAAAAAAGTGACAAAAAAGTGACAAAAAAGTGACGAAAGATTTAAAAAAATTTGACAAAAAAGTGACGAAAAATTTACTAAAAAATGACAAAAATGTGACAAAAAGCGATGAAAATGACCTGAAAATGTGATGAAAATGAGATGAGTTTTGTAGGTCTTTGCATTCAAATGAGGTGTTACACTGGCCTACAGGATTTGGGCAAAGCTGGATCAAATGTTCTCGGTTCAGGCGGGTGTTAAGAGGTTGAGACTGACCTGGACGTGTTGGCGATGGCGGTCCAGGCGATGGCGGTCCAGGCGATGTCGGTCCAGGCGATGGCGGTCCAGGCGATGTCGGTCCAGGCGATGGCGGTCCAGGCCACGTAGAGCATCGAGCCGACGGTCATCGCGAAGAGACCGAGCAGGAGCCGGGACTTCAAGGCAAGGCAAGGCAAGGCAAGTTTATTTGTAGAGCACAATTCATACACAAGGCAATTCAAAGTGCTTCACAGTTGAAAACAAATAGAATCAATAAAAACATCAACATAAAATTTATCAATTACAGTAAAAGGCGAGAGTGCAGATAAAATACTTTCAGTCATATGCATTGGTAAAAAGAACTGTTTTCAGCCTGGATTTGAACATTGTCAGAGTTGAGGCCTGTCTCACATCCTCGTGAAGACTGTTCCAGATTTTAGCTGCATGAAACTGAAATGCAGCCTCACCGTGTTTATTATTGACTCTGGGAACCACCAGGAGGCCCCTCCCTGAAGTTCTCAGGGCCCGAGATGGTTCATACGGCTCTAACATGTCAGAGATGTACTTTGGAGCTAAACCATGAAAAGACTTGTACACGAGCAGAGCTGTTTTAAAGTCTATTCTCTGAGTGACAGGAAGCCAGTGCAGAGACCGGAGCACTGGACTAATATGGTCATATTTCCTGGTTCTTGTCAGGACTCGAGCAGCAGCGTTCTGGATGTACTGTAGCTGTCTGATAGCTCGTTTAGAGAGGCCAGTGAGTAGGCCGTTACAGTAGTCTAACCTGCTGGAGACAAATGCATGGATAAGTCTCTCTAAGTCTGGTTTTGACACTATTCCTCTGATCTTAGCAATGTTTTTCAGATGGTAAAAAGCTGCTGATGTTATTGCTTTGATGTGGCTGTTTAAGTTCAGGTCTGAGTCCATGATCACTCCTAGATTTCTAACCTGATTTTTTGGTCTTAGAGAGAGAGACTCAAGGTGACTGATAACACTGTGTCTTTGTGCCTGTGGGCCAAAAACAATGATCTCAGTTTTGTCTGAGTTTAGTTGGAGAAAGTTGTTTTGCATCCACAAACTGATCTGTTGGATGCAGTGACAGAGTGTATCTACAGGCCCATGTTCACCAGCCGTCAGTGACACGTAGATTTGAGTGTCATCTGCATAGTTGTGGTACGACACATTGTTGCTGTTTATTAGCTGACCCAATGGAAGCATGTACAAGTTGAATAAGAGGGGTCCCAAGATTGACCCCTGGGGGACTCCACAGGTCATGGCAATTTTGTCTGAGACACAGTTGCCAATTTCAACAAAGTACGTCCTGTCCTCGAGATAGGACTTAAACCAGTTTAGAGCAGTACCAGAGATTCCCACCCAGTTTTCAAGCCTGTGAAGTAAGATCCCGTGGTCCACTGTGTCAAAGGCAGCGCTCAGGTCCAGCAGAACTAAAACTGAGACCTTACCTGCGTTGGTGTTCATGCGGATATCATTTGTCACCTTGATCAGAGCTGTCTCAGTGCTGTGGTGGGGCCTAAAGCCTGACTGGAAAGTATCAAACACATTGTTAGACAGGAGAAAGTAAGTGAGCTGCTGATATACTACTTTCTCTAGGACTTTTCCTAAGAATGGCAGGTTTGATATGGGCCGGTAGTTGTTCATTACCTTGGCATCAAGGCTGCTCTTTTTTAGAAGAGGCTTAATGACTGCTGTTTTCAAGGCCTTTGGAAATGCTCCAGTCTGGAGTGAGATGTTAACTAACTGAGCAAGTTGTGGTAACAAGCTGGTCAGCACAGACTTCAGAAATCTAGTGGGTAATTCATCAAGGCAGCATGTACATGAACTCAGACCAGAGATAACCTCTTCGATTGTTTTGTCAGTAACAGGTGTGAAATGTGTCAGCTCAAGGTGTTTATCTGGTGGCAGAGTTTCTTTTTGTGTTGTGGAATTTATGGCATTTTTAATGCTTTGGACTTTGTCATAGAAAAATATTGCAAACTCATTACACTTAGATGTCGAGATTAGTTCTAGGGGCAGTGAAACTGGAGGGTTAGTTAATCTGTTTACTGTGGAAAACAGAACACGAGAATTGTTTCTGCAGTTTGAGATGATTGTAGAGAAGTACTTCTCCCTTGCTCCACGCAAAATCTGGTTGAACACACAAAGCACTTCTTTGTAAACCTCAAAATGAACCTGGAGCTTTGACTTGCGCCATTTCCGTTCGGCTTTTCGGCACTCCCTTTTCTGTGCCCTGACCGAAACTTCACTTCTCCAAGGTGCCTTTTGCCTATTGTTAACCATTTTAGCCTTGACAGGAGCAATAGTATCCAAAACATTTAAGACCCTTGATGTGTAAGAGTCCAACAGATTATCAACATTAGAACATGGGGCATTTTCAAATCTGATCATCTCCATAAACTGTGTCCGTGTTGTATCATTTATGTGTCTTCTTTGAATAACTCCAGGCCCGACCACTGGTTTAGGTGTAACACACAGGTCAAAGAAGACACAAAAATGATCAGATAATGCAACATTAACAACATTCACATTTGATATATTAACACCTTTTGTAATAACTAGATCTAGAGTGTGGCCTTTGTTGTGAGTCGCCTCACTCACGTGCTGAGTTAAACCAAACATTTCAAGGACAGCACTGAGTTCTTTTGCATGCCTGTCGTTGGTCACATCCACATGCACATTAAAATCACCTGAAATTACTAAACAATCGAAATCAATGCATATAAATGACAGTAATTGAGTAAAATCTTCAATAAAACAGTTCTGTGGTGGTTTGTAAATAGTCATATAAAGTATGGAAGATTGTTTTATCTCAATTTTGAATGACACATACTCAAACGATGGAAAAACCCCAAATGACAATTTTTGCAGGAGTAAATTGTCCTTGAATATGGCACAAACACCCCCACCCCTCTGGTTTTGGCGTGTTTCAGACACAAAATTGAAGTGAGATGGACTACACTCAATCAAAACTGCATTACCAGTGTTTTTGTCTAGCCATGTTTCAGTTAAAAACATAAAATCTAGATTATGAGAGGAAATAAAACTATTTATTAAAAAGGACTTGTTTTTTAGCGATCTGACATTGAGTACAGCATGTTTGAGATTTATCTGTGTTTGAGTGGGTGGAATCTTTTTGCAGGGGACATGGATTAGATTTCTTTGATTGGACGGTCTGACTGTCCCTCTCTTATCTAATCTATGTTGTTTGACAGTACTAATTGTCTTGTAAGAACACACACCCTCTATGGACCTCTGGTTGGTTTTGAGTTTGCTATGTATGGTAGCAACGCAGAGGCCCCTAATGTCCTAGACAGCAGCAGTGAAGCTGCTGGAGATAACAGCTGTGGGCGCCGGTGGTGGGGGCCGAGCTGGGGAGACCTTGGTTTGTGAAAAAGGCGGAGGTGGGAGAGGGGCATGATGCTTCTTTGGGGATGGAAGCCTTGGTCTTGACGCAATTGGAGTGAGGGGAGTCATTTTAGTCCCATGTTTGATCAAGTTTTCAAGATGGTTGGGAAATCCCATAGGTGACTCTGGGGATGGGAACAATTCAGAAAAGTCTCTGGAGGGTGTAGATGTAGTAGTCGGGCTCAAGGCCTGTGGTGGAGTAAGAGAAAGTGCTCCTTCGGCTGAATCGTTTGATATAGGTGCAGGTGGTGCTGAAGCTGAGCTTTTCCCCGGAGATGCAGGTGGTGATGCTGCTATTGTTGAAACGCTTTCTGGAGATGCGGGTGGTGCTGGTGCAGCTAAATCCTTAACTGCTGCTGAGTCTATAGGTGCAGATGGTGCTGCTGTGGCTGAATCCTTAAATGTGGCTGAGTCCGTAGGTGCAGGTGGTGGTGCTATGGCTGAAACCATTACTGCAGCTGAGTCCTTTACTGCAGGTGCAGATGACGCAGGTGCGACTGTATCATTTATTGGTGGTGCAGTTGAGGCCTTTGCTGCTGAGCCAGGAGCTCTTCTCATGCTCCTCTCGGCTCTCTCTTGTAGCTCAGGCCTCCTCTGATTTTGCAGAGCGTGGAGGAGATTTTCCGTCAGTCGTCTCACTCCACCTCTGCTCAAGTGAGGCCCATTTCCTCTAAACAGGTCATCACGTTGCCAGAACAGATTAAAGTTCTCTATGAAATACAGTCCTCTCAACTCACAGACGTTGGACAGCCATGTATTCAACTGAAATAGCCGGGAGAATTTGTTTATTCTCCCATCGATGTTTGGGATGGGTCCACTGATGAACATTTGTATTGTCTCTTTATCCAGACAATCAAGTCTCTCAAAAAGTTTATTGAACTTTTCTTTCAGGGCTTCAGACTCTTCGTCTCTTATGTCCACAGCACCAACATGTATGATAAGTTTATCAATCCCAGGGTTATTTGTGATTTCCTTGTTTAGAACATCTATGATGTCAGAAACTGTGGCGCTGGGATCTTCAGCCGCACAGACATGTTCCCTCCGCACACAGGTGAGCGGGAGGCAGCAGCGCCGCAGGTGAGATGCTCGTGCACACTCCCTCGTGCACGTGCCCAGGGGGCGTGCACGAGCATGAGGGCTGTGCACGTGGATCAGGGCGGTTGAGAGAAACAGTGCGGTGGATTTGCGTCTCTAACCTCGGCAAAACACTCTCTAACAAAAACACTTCAGAGTTGGACAAAAATGTTGTGAATAAAAAAATCAATGAAACGGCAAAAAAAAAAAAAGTGACAAAAAAGCGACGAAAAAGTGACAAAAAAGTAACAAAAAAGTGACAAAAAATTACAAAAAAAAGGCAAAAAAGTGACAAAACAGTAACAAAAAATTGACAAAAAAGTGACAAAAATGTGACAAAAAATTGACAAAAAAAATGACGAAAAAGTGACAAAAAAGTGACAAAAAATTGACGAAAAATTGACAAAAAAGTGACAAAAAAGTGACAAAAAAGTGACGAAAAATTGACAAAAAATTGACAAAAAAGTGACAAAAATGTGACAAAAAATTGACAAAAAATTGACAAAAAATGTGACAAAAATGTGACAAAAAATTGACGAAAAATGTGACAAAAAAATGGACGAAAAAGTGACAAAAAAAATGGACGAAAAAGTGACAAAAAATAACAAAAAAGTGACAAAAAATTTACAAAAAAGTGACAAAAAATGTGACAAAAAATGTGACAAAAAAGTGACAAAAAAATGGACGAAAAAGTGACAAAAAATAACAAAAAAGTGACAGAAATTGACAGAAATTGACAAAAAAGTGACAAAAATGTGACAAAAAAGTGACAAAAAATTGACAAAAAAGTGACAAAAATTGACAAAAATGTGACAAAAGAATGACAAAAAATTGACAAAAAATTGACAAAAAATTGACAAAAAATTGACAAAAAATGGACAAAAAGTGACTAAAAAGTGACAATTCAGCAACAAAAACTAGGCATTCACCGATCCAATACTGGTATCGGATATCGAAACAGATACTGGAAAAAATCCTATAGATACAGATGGCATGTCTGCCTTTTCACCACCAGATGGCGCCTATGAGCCGACCAGTGTGATGCTGTGTGACACACTTTGAGCATTAAAATGACAATAGAATTTGACTTGTTGTCACCTGTGTAAACCCTGGTTAACGTTTTTATTGAAACAGTCAGAATTTGTCGCCAAAAATGTGGGAAGTTTTGACTAATGTAGCGTTTTGATTTGATGGTTTTATTTCGTTGACATTTTGGGTTCAGGAATCTTCTATCTCTCTATAGTCAAACGGGCCGTCCCAAAGTGATGCAAAGGTGATGTTTAGTCCGATCAAGAGCAGGAACCGGATAAAAAAAAAGTCTCTCCATAAACTGAGTGAAGCAGGTCGGCCCAGGTCAGCTCCTGTGAGGCCCTCTGCTGCCCTCTGCTGGAGACCCCGGTGCTGGTATATATGCTTTTATTTATTCATAGTTTTGACTTTCTGATCAATAAAGGACTTTGTATAATAAGGTGAACTTTGGGAATGCAGTGTTAGTTTTGACAACGTATTTTATTTTAGTTTTAGTCTTTTGACTAAAATGTAATGTAATTTTAGTCGAGATTTAGTCGAAAAAATCTTTTCAAATTTAGGCATGCATGTCAGTTTAGTCGACTAAATTTAAAACTAATTTAGTCGACTTTGCATTTATAATATTCATTATAATCATATTTAATCTTATTCCTCTGCTTCATGGAGCTTCTCCTCTGACAGAGAATTTAAATGATATGAGGCTCTTTCAAACTGTCAATAGAAGATGATTTTAGTCTCTCCTTTTCATTTTTATTTAGTCTTATTTTAGTCGACTAAAATATCTGGACGTTTTAGTCATAGTTTTAGTCTCATGAGAAACTTTTAATTTACTTTTAGTCCAATTTTAGTCACAAAAATATCACTTTGACTAAAATTAAGCCTAAATATTTTAGTCGATGAAATTAGCACTGCTTTACAGGGATTAATAAAGTATAACTTAACTTAACAATACGTTTTAAATCAATCTTGCTCTTTTTTATACTTGGTTCAAAAGTTTCCAAACTCCGACCTGTCGATTCACACGGGACTAGAATCCTCTGAGTTTGCAGAACTACCTCCCAGATGACATGGCAGGTTTATACCTGAGGTCACTCCCGTGCGAGCAGGGCCTGGAATGACCTCAGTGTAATATATGACACAGCCCACATGTCCAGCTCAGAGCAGGGAGGAGCTGCAGCCGCTGGACCTGCTTCACCAGCCTCCTCTGGAGCTTCTAACACAGGCACTGCACCACAGGAGTTTGGAGACACTTCTTTATCTGCCTGCTTGGACTTGGATTGACCTGAAAATCTCCGCTTCTCTGGACAATACATTTGACTTCACTTTGGATTTCTGCAGCTAATGTGTCAGCGAAGTAAAAACCTTCAATTTAAACCTGGCTCTCGCCGTTATTCAGCCATTTTTTGCTCAGAAAAGGATGTTATTTTTGATATGTAAACATTAACAGGCGGCAACAGGTCAAACTTAATGCTTTCTAATGTACTTTCAAAGCCCAAATACTCAACTTTATTGCGGCAAATTTGACAAATCTGTGCATTTTTAATAATAGTAAGATTTGTAAACGTTCCATTAAACAGAGGAATGAAGAGAAATCTTCAGATTGTAACCCACATTTGGACACATTTCAGTCATTTCAAGTCCTGCAGTGCAGTGTCATCATTTTTCAAGAAGATGTAAGTTCAATGCTTTCACCTGTTTGACTCTGGCCTGAAGTCACGGTTACAGAGGCGTTTACATCATATACATCAGTGAGGGAGCGAGTCAGCAGTCGGAAGGAACATGGTGGTCAGGCGGCTGCGCTCTCGGCTCATGCCCTGCCTGTTCACACTGGCCATCGGGACGCTGCTCTACGTGTCCTGGACCGACATCGCGGACATGCTCAGGTCAGTCAAAGACTCTGCTCAACGCCTGAGTCAGGTCAGGAATGAGATATTGTGAAATAATCCCTTACTAAACTTCAAATTAATTTCAAAATATTGATAAATCCAAGCTGTAAAAGGTGAAGTCTGAAGGTGCTGCTAATGCAGAGATATTGTCGCCGCCATGTGAGAAAATGCATCTTATCAGCTGCACAGACAGACAGACGCCTGATCTTGTGTGTCAAAACACAGACTATAGAGGAGGAGCGCACTTTATGATCTCGCCACTCCAGACTTTTAGTGCATTTAAGGAGGAAGTCCTGGGAAGGAGACGCTTTGTCCTCCGACCAGATCGACTCCGCAGCTCAATTTCCAACCAAATCACCTTAAAAAACAACAACATTCAATATAAATCAGTCATGTCACTGTCAGTTTCCTTCATCTTCACGCCTGTGTCAAATCTGTGACAAATCTGAGCCTCTTAAGGTCGGCTCACACTACACGACTTTTATGCCCGATTTCGCTCTAATTCTCAGTCGTGCCGAGTCTAATCGAGTCGCGTCTAGTCGAAGGCAGTCACACAGAGTCGGGTCGCGTAGTGTGGGGGGGTCGTGTAGTGTGGGGGGGGTCACGACTGGACTGACGTTGGAATCGTGTAGTGTGGGCGGTAGAAAGACGCGACTAGACTCCAGTCGTAGGAAATCAAACATGTTTGATTTTTCAGCCCGATTTTGGACGCACGGGAGAAACGTGGGTGATTTTACCGTCCCAAATGTGAATGACAGAGTGATATAAAGACAGGAAAACACCGCCACGCCTCCTTTGTTCGCTTCTCTGTTAAACCAGCGGCACAAACAACTCATTTCATGGCCACAGCCCCACACACGAAACAGCACAACTTTATATCACCAAAAGTTCACGACAACCACCTTTTCCAGCTACATTTCAGCCACGAACAGAGTTTAGCGGCTCTTACTGAGTTTGGCGACGAACTGTTCAGCTTCACCTCTAAGCTAATGGCAGCTAGCCTCCCCGCTTTCTCCTCCATCTCGGAGCTGACGCCCGTCTCCTTTTCTTATTAAATCCACTGAAATACGTCCCGCTTCTTCATGTTGCCAACTTTTATCTCAATTTGACAGAACTATAGCCCAGTTGAAGCTTCGTAGTAGCACTAAGCTAGCGCTGCGGTGTTGTGACTTTGTTGACACCGTTGACCAATCGGGACGCGCTCACAAACACAGGCCTGTCTTTGCGGATTTGGGGTCAGTTTTGGAAGCCGTAGAGACGACAGACGCGCTGTGTTATAAAACATCAGCTGTTCAGAATCGTGTGTCGCTCTTATGATTCTCAGTCGTTAAGTGTGAACCCCCAGACGTTCTATAATCGCACTGAATCCAGTCGTGTAGTGTGGACCCCCCATTCTATATAAAATCGTTTACGACTAGAAAAGTCGTGTTGTGTGTGCCGACCTTTAGTCATGTTCCGTCGTTCCAAAAGTGTTTTGATGACGTCTCATCATATCAGTTCAGGCCTGTTACGACCGATCTTCCTCTCCTCACCACGACTGACCCGCCCGCCCGCCCTCACCCCCATCCCCATCCTGAACATGAAGGACTACAAGAAACAGCCCCAGTGGGACTTCGACGACCAGTACAGGAGGGACAGGCCGCCCAGCAAGACCACACAGGTGAGGGCTGGTCTGTCTGATCAGGTCGCAAACAACCAGGTCAGAACCGCGTTTCCCAGGCAGGGTCGCCGCAGGGATGTGCACTAGGGTCACTTTTGTTTATCATGTACACTGACGCCTGCTGCTCTACACATGAAGAGAGGATTATAAAGCGTACAGCAAATCTCTGTCAGACTTTGTAGAACTGCGTGACATCACCTTCCTGGAACTAAATGTGAATCAACTATACAAATGAAAATAGATTCTGGGATGAAATTTAGCAACAGGAAAAAAGCAGATTCATCTTCTAAGCTTCTAAACTGAATTATTTTATGCATTTGAGGCTTCTCTGATCACATGTTCACTCATAAATGCTCATTGCCTTCGCAGCGGTGCCATCTCACCCCCACCAGGGAGACAAGCTGGTATAAAAATAGTTTTATTCCAGCTTTATAGTTTTATTGTTGTCGGGTAAACAGGCAGCAGCCTCCCTCTCTCTCTTTTTACTCCACAGATGCATTTTCTGCCTTTTTCTGCGACCTGCGTTTGTGGATTCTGTTCCACAATGTTTTACTGGATACTCTTGTACGACATTACCATGTTTTTGTGAGGATCGATGTGTTTTTTTACTGCAAAGAGTCCATAATGGTCCTGAAGAAGCAGCTTTTTAAAATACAATGACAAATATAAATATAAATATCACAGACAGAGTCACAAAGCGCTTTACATGAGACAGTTGTACATTCACTCCACACTCGGTGGTGGTAAACTACGTTTGTAGCTTCAGTTTCCCCTGGGGGAGACTGACAGAAGCGCTGTCGAAACAGCACAGGTCTGCGCCAACGGACCCTCTGACCACCATCATACATGTACATGTTTTTAGTGATAGGGGAAACCGGAGTACCTGGAGGAAACGTACGCAGACACGGGGAGAACATGCAAACTCCACACAGAAAGGCTCCGTGCAGGTGGGAATTGAACCCGGACCTTCTAGCTGTGAAGCCAGAGCGCTAACAGCTGCGCCACCGCGTCGCCGAGGAGCTACAGGAATCAAGGAAGGGACAAACAAGGAGGCATCCAGGCGAGACTCACAGCTAAGCCACACATGTCTCTGAAACATGCACCGTTTCAGAGGCTCCGGGTGCTACGGTTTCCCCGACCTCCAAAAACATGCGGCTCAGGTCAAACACCTGAACCCACAGTTTGTTTGTAATGATGAAGTCATTGCACCGTACAATGACTTACTATTCCAGCTACTGAATTCAAGACAAAGCAGCACTTCAGTATTATTTTATGAGCGTCTCTATTGTTTTACTACTGCTGTGACTTCTCATTTGGCAAAGCAACTTGTTCTCGGTGGCTTCCTGCACCTTATTTCACCCGTTTTCACACCGCAGGAACCTTTCTTGCAGTCCTATTTCAGTACTTGGCATGGGACGATAACTACATTCTGGGCCAAAATAAGTGCAATTAATAATATTACCACGATATTTGCCTCTGGTTTAAAATTTCAATGAATCGTGCAGAAATTACAGAAATCATGGGAATGGGCAATGAAATATTCTAAATACCCTATTCAAACAAATTCAAATCAAAACTTACACCACTTACTAAAACTCATCAGAACATTGTTTTTGTGGTAAGTTTTGATGCACCTGCACATCTGCAAATACATTCATGCTGTTGTTCTGTATCTAATTGCTGTAGTCTTTATCATGTTTTACTTTAATCTTCTTTATGCGTGTCCTTGGAGTCTTACAGTTTATATGTTTTATGTTTCATGTTGCACGATTGAACCTGTTCACAAACAGTAGCAGTAAGGGTTAGGGTCATAAAAACCTATAAAAACTCTTTATACTCTTTATTTCATAGCCACAAGTGAGATTACTTCATTGCTGGTTTTATAACGCGGCACTTTATGGACGCACCTGTGTCAGCAGCGCACTGGTTGGTTTAACCATCGTGTCCTGACAAAGTCCAGGAGGCGGGACCACATTACACCGGTTTTAGAATCACTGCATTGGCTCCCCGTGTTTTTACCTTAGAAACCTTCACGGCCCCTTCGCTCCTCCTCAGGGGTCTCCTAGTTATTCCTAAAGTCGACAAAAAGACTCAATATTACGGCCCTCGACTCTGGAACCACCGGAGGAGGAGCTCAGGGCTGCAGAGAACGTTCATGTTTTTAAGAGCAGGCTCAAGACCCAGAGCAGTGTTGTTGTCTGTTTGGAAGAGTGGGTGGTCGGGTGGACGGGAACTGCTTTTAATCTGTAAAGCACTTTGTGTTACAACCTTGTATGAAAGCGCTTTATAAATAAAGTTTGGATTGATTGATGTGCTTTTGTTTGGCCTGCAGTCCACCAATAACTTTAGAGAAGAAGAAAAACAACTGTCGGTGATGGCACTTCCCCTTCACGCTGGGTTAGGACGGTCGATTGGGAAAATGTATCTGCAATCACTCAAAAATATTGCCAACTGTTCAGAACTTTAAGCGTTGCTGAACAGTTTAACATTTTAACTTGACAAATCAATTTATCCGGCGTCACCCCATAGCCTTAAGCCTTAAGTCACCAAAAGTATCGATATGTCATGTTTTTCTTTTTTTGTTAGAATGTCAATGCTACGAATCAATCAACTTTGCTGCAAAGATGATGAACTTTGAGAAACCTTCAGCGTGTTACAGTAGTCCGCCCTGATACCGGGCGGTTGCCTCTCCTCAGACCTGTGTTGTTGTGTGTTTGCAGAAGTGCGACAGCAGCCTGTGGAACGTCATAAACCAGGATCCTGAGCTGAGGGACAAGTTCACCCCTGACCTTCAAATGAACGTCTACAACGGCAGCATCAGCATGAGCGAGTGGAACCGACTGTCGCACTTTAACAGCCCCTTCGGATTCATGAACCTCAGCTACAAAGGTAACAACGATCAGCTGTTCAACAAACTATTCCCATCAACCTGTCAATGTGCCGGCACCGAAAAGCACCCCCAAAGATATAGCCACGAAATCAAAGGAGCACCAGTTTTCTCTAGAAAACTCGGACGTTGAAGATGAAAAGGAGTGAGTAGGACAGGTTTACTTCCAACTACAGGACGGGGCTTTGTCCGAGGCCCAGTGTGTTGTTAATGCGGCCGTGCGTCAGAGCGCACGCTCCAGGACAGCAGGAGTAACTCTGACTCCAGGGTCATTATTACAGTCGTTCACTAAAGTTGATCAATGAGCTGAAGTTAGACTGATGTTACAAAGTCAGACTCTGCTCCTCTGGCTCTGAACAGAAATCAGAGGTTTATTATTGTGCACGTTTGATACAGCGACGTGAGCGCGGCGGAAACAGAGCGAGTCCTCCAGCAGCGCGACAAAGTCTGGACGAGGCAATTACGCACAACAGCGGGAAAAAAAAGTTGACTTAAGTCATGAGCGCGTTGCCCTTCTCTCAAGTCGTGAGCGTCCGTCTGATAATCAGCTCAACTTTAACATTTACTGTGTTGGAGATAGAAGCGGCTCTAGGATGCAGAGCGTGAGGGGAGATTACAACAGGCGCGCGCAGAGCCACATTCACGAGGACCTGGTCCTCTGGCCACACGTCCTCCCGGGATCAACATAAAACCGTGTCACGGAGGCTCCTCAGTGCGCTGGGGCTAGAGGCAGGTCCAGAGCGTCCTCCTCCACCACAGCACTTTCACCGCTCCCGGCGCGGTCCGTTCACTCGGACGCAGTTGTGAACGCATTGGCGGATGCACGCGCGTTTATTATGTGTATGTTGTCTAATCACCCCCAAAATTTAATTTTTTGTGAGCTCCCCCAAGAAAGACCTCAGCACCCCAGGGACAAATGTCTGCACCACGCGCGCATGTACAGGCACCCTTCCCCGATGTTGCGCGGCGGTCACTCCTCTCCCGCGTGGTTAAATACAGTGAGGGTGATAGATATACGCGACACATGGAGAAATGAATCAGCACAGGGAGAGGAGAGTTTCACTGCAGAAGGAGGAGGCGCACCTGATGATTTAAAGTTGATCCATTTTGCCTCGTCAGAGCAGTGATCCAAACGCCCAAAATAGTGATTCTTTCCTCGTGCAAAAAAGAGGCATCAAAGTGAGAACAGTTCACCAGAGGTCGGCCACATTCACACCACACCCGCCCCGACGCAGAGGGCGGCTCAGGCTCCGGGACCACCTGTTCTTAAAGTGCTACTGACCCTAAAGCGACGCTGTCGGGCCGAAAGTCCCTTTAAGTCGACCTAATTACAGCCTGTGTGAAAACGCCCTAAGAGACAATCGTAGTTACGACCAAAGCTTTATCGGAGCAGTTTCAGCTTCAGAAGGTGAGTTGACGGGACAAACAAAGATCCTCTCTGCAGCACAATGCACATATGGTGTTCATGGATTCCGTTTCACAGCTTTAAAGAGGGGGTATTATGCTTTTTTCAGTCACATAGCACCAGTCTATATCACACTACAATGATGACGAAACCTTCTGTTGGTCTGTCAATGCAGTAAATTAGAATAACTGCCTTGTATAAAATTGCTCTTTCAAAATGGCCGTAGCAAATGACTTGAAATAGGCCCCTGTCTCTTTAAGAACCTCTGACCCTTTCCGACACGCCTCCTCCACACGCTGTCTGTGGCATCACAACAACACTGCGCTCGTTGTCTCAACAGTATTGAAACTACGATCGGGGCATTTTAATTTTTATTGTTGGAAAGGAGCTACTGTTTATCACTTTGGGAACAATGGCCACACAGGATATGATTTGAAGACGAACCTTCCACACCGGACGCTTGGAAGGGGCTCTTGCCTGAAAAATAACTGCTGTTTGGAGGCTTCTCTTTGCATCTGCCATGCCCTATGGATCTCTAACTATACCCCCATGGACGACACCAGGATCTGCAGGAGCCCATACGATTCAAAAGACGGACATTATCTGTGCAGGTGGAGAATGTTTTTTCGAGGTTACCCCGTTAGCTTGTTATAATCGACTACAGCTCATTGTTGATGAAAAGTCTGCAGTAAACCACAAATGTGTAAAGCCAGGCTCATTGTGTGATCATCGTAAAGGCTGCTTCGAGTAGTTGCTGCTTTATTGACGTTATTTGTGCATAATATGCTGCCTGTTTTCAATGAATGTTGTGAAGGTGAAGGTTGTTAGCTTGTCGCGGCTAATAGTGCCTTAGCTCCGAGAGAAAACCACTCGGCTACGACTCACTGTAGATGAAATGTGAGCAATAAACTACAAAATCAACAAGCCCGGCTCCGTGTGTGATCATCATAAAGGCTGCTTCAAGCAGTTGCCTGTTTTAGTGACGTTTTCAATGCATAATGTGCTGCTTGTATTCAGTGAATTATCCCGTTAGCTTATCGCGGCTAGCTTGTTAGCTCCGGGAGAAAACCACTCGTCTATGACCCATTGTAGATGAAATGTGAGCAATAAACTTCCAAATCAACAAGCCAGGCTCCGTGTGTGATCATTGTTAAACGGTTCTTTATGTGTGTGGTGGTTTTATTGACTTTATTTGTGCATATTTCTCGTTTTCACGTGATGACTCGAGGTTTAGCTTAGCATTAGCTTTCTCCGGAGGCTCTGTGCATCATCAAGGCCCAGCGCAGAACCAGACACTGAAATAAGCGTTCTTGTCACCGGTTTTAATCCTGGGTGTTTCGGTAACAGAAACACTGATGTGTGTCTTTGTAAAGGTTTCAGAACTGCTGTAACTCCGGTTCACAACACATGAAGCTAAACCTCCATGATGACTGCGGGGAGGGGGTTCTGCTGAGGGGCAGTGGTTGGTTACTCGGCTGGTGACGAAAGGTCGGAGGCGTATCCTGGAGGTCGAGGGCGTTCCCTGAAGGAATCAGGCGTTTTATCCCTAAAATGGCTGCCACCAATACGTGAATGTGCCAAGGCAACACTTCAGGCATGTTTTTAATGAGGGACTGACATCATAACATAATGTAAAGCTTGAAAAGGTCGATTTTGCATAATACCCCCCCTTTAAATAATAAATGGCAAATGGTCTGAAAAAGTAAATACATAAAAAAAGTATCAGTATTAGATCTGTGGCCCTATTACTGTAATATGATTTTGGAGGTATTTGCGATGTTCTCCCTCAGATGTGATGCCCGCTCTAAACCTGGTCCCGAGGCCGAAGAACCTGCTGCTGTTTCCCAAACCGGGCAGAGACTGTATCAGCTGTGCGGTGGTGGCCGCCGGGGGAGTACTGTGGAAGTCCAGGAGGGGGCGCGAGATCGACAGCCACGACTACGTCTTCAGGTGAGTCCCTGTTACCGTGGCAGCAGGTATTAGCAATAGCTAACATGCAATAATAGAATAAATAGAAATGAATAAATAATAATAGTTGAACATGGTACAAACAGGGATGGGCGATATTGACAAAAATGGATATATATTTGCAAACCATAAGAAAGACGCAAAAATGAACCTGTTAGTTTTTTCTGAGACTATACCTGGAGACTCGCCTTATCCCCAGGGGTCGTCTCTGAGACATCGAGGTGGCCTATCATCACTCCAGGCTGGTGAGATAGGCCCTCAAACAAGTGAATGTTTCCACTGTGAGATCAATAAAGTCCTATCTTATCTCATCATGCCTGAATCAGTTTATCACAGAAGAACCTGACCTGTCCTCACCTGAGCTTGTGTGTTCTCAGGGTAAACGGAGCTGTGACTAAAGGCTTTGAGGAGGACGTCGGCAGCCGGACAGACGTCTACGTTCACACGTCTCACTCCATAACATCTTCTGCATGGCAGCTGAAGAAATACAACTACACTGGGGCTCCACGTGACGAGGTCTGATGTTTTGTCCCAGCCCGAATTAAAATACAAATGTTCAGAGGCACAAAAGACAATGTAAAAGTCGACTCTCCAGACTGTAGTTAAACGCCAGGAAGGGTTTCCGTGACCGACGAGGGACTGGGGGGTTTCAAGGACCGTCCCCAAGAATTGTTTAGTGTAAAAATGGCTTTTGGTTTCAAATTTCTCTTAGGGTTTAGTCTGAGTTTGGCCCTGGTTCATTTGATGCTTGTTTTTCCAGGGGATAAAGTACGTGTTGATGGCTGAGGGCATGAGGGACTTCAAGTGGATGACTGGACTTTATAAAAATGAAAGAGTGTCCAATGGGAAACGGTAAGACGTGCACAGCGAGGACACACTCCTCAGGATGGAAGTGCCAGAGCAATGACTCGGACAATTCCGTGTCCAAGTTTGTTACACATAACCAGTGATGTACCTGGACGCGTTCATTGAACGAAAGTTCATGAACGCGTTCATATTTTGGGCGAACGTGAACTGAACGCACCGGATTACTGCCTGATGAACGAAACCATGAACGCGTTCATTCTGGTGTCTGTGAACAGCATTTCCCGTTCTTTTTACGTTCGTTCATTATGGTGCCAGATTTCTTATATCTGTGGTTTAAAACCCCGCCGCGCCGTCAGTTTACCAGCGGGTCTAAACTCTGGCGGGTCCACGGTGTAGCTCGGCTCCGCCCCCGCGCCCACGGCCCGACTGTGTCCAGTTCTGTGACGGTGAACTCTGCTGTTTATGGCTCTGGCACAGGCTCTGGCACACCGGTAACCAGCGGGTCTGCACGGTGCCCGCGAGGAACTACAGCGTGAGGTTACGAAGCGAGTTTCCCTTGTTTAACGTCTGTCGCTCCAAACTCCTCTCTGCTGACCTCAGTGCCACTCATTTGCATAAAGTCACAATGCGGAGTTTTTTAAACTACAAATTAGCTCCTAAAACATTTTTTTTTTCAAATGATAAATTAACAAATTAACACAAATGCAGTTGAATATCTGTAGCTTCATTTTCCACTAAGAATTTAAAAATTAAACTTTAAAAAAATAAAAAACAAACAAAATATGATTAGCAAAGATATCCAAAATCCACTCTGAAAACAGTGACAGGCTGACATGAAATAGCTTTAACACTAAGTGAGGAGGCCATGATATTTTTGACTCATGGCTGAAGTCAACTTTCTCCAGCTCTCCCAAGGTTGGCAAAAATGCATCTCAAAATACTTCAGATTGTTGCTTTAAGATATGGATTTTAAAAATATTTCCCTGAGAGAGGAATATACTGTACTTCTCACCTTTTTCATGCCTGAATAATAGCTCGCAGCAAAAAAAAAAGAACTATGAACTAGTTCATTTTTGGAACCATGAACGAACTATTAAGCATGAATAATTATGAACTATGAACGAACTAGTTCATTTTGAAATTTGTGAACTGAACTTTGAACTAGTTCATGTAGGAAATGAACTTTCCCAACACTGCACATAACACATTGGTCCTTGTATTCGCCTTGTCACGTATCGACTGTACCCAGTACATGCTTGTGTTTCCACTATTCAAGGCCAGTAGTTGTTGTGGGCCACGCCCCCACAGATGAGCTCACTGTACAGAATGCCATTAAAAGTTTTGTAAGCCGTGATGAGAACAAATGTGGACAAATGTCTAGGGATGGGCACCGTTAAAACAGTACCTACTTGGAACCGACCGAAAAGCTCCGGTCGGGGGATGTATCGAAAAAATAAAATTCTTAAGGTGCCAGTTTTCAATTCTTTTTCTCTCCAGACCCGCATTGAGTCTAAAAAATGCACGTATACGCAGATAATGAGCCGCTTCAGCGCAAATGGAACGAAGAAAAGCTACACCTTTATAAAGCTATAACTCACAGACCTCTTCAGACTTCACAAGACACGAGAACTGGAGCAGCCCATGAATTGGTGAAGCTACAACATACTAAACTTTTGTAATAGAGATGGCAGAGCCGCGGTCTGCGTCAGGACTGAGCCAGGTCTAAACCAGGACTTACTCCGGTCGTAGAACCCAGAGCTAAACTAAACCAGTTTTAAACCAGGACTAAACCAGGACAGAATAAGAAACCTTAGTTTTTAGGCAAATAGAAAAGCAAAACCAAGCCGTGACAACAAGAAAGACGTCTTTACCTTTAGCGACAGACCCGGAGGCGGAGCTCTTCCCTCCTTCAGCCAGACGTCATTGACCGGCCGAGGGCGTCCAACATGGCGTTTGTTCTGGACAAACTGTAACAGCACAGAAGTCCAATAACAAAGCACCGCTCGGGTTCAGATCGGGGAGGCCGTTCCCTCCGGTCCCCCCTGTCCTGAAGTCTCCCGGCTGAACAATGGCGTCCCCAGTCGGAGCACCGTCACGGCGCTGCCTCCTCAGAGCTGTTGGTGAACACGCCCACCGGATACCACGGACCACGCGATTGTTCTCTCACGGCTCAAACACTGGGTGGGAATTCGTGGCTCAGCCTTGCAGTGGTTCAAGTCATATTTGACTGACAGATGCTTTCGTGTCAGTTTCGGTGCATGCGTTTCCTCTCAGGCCCCTTTGCCATGTGGGGTACCACAAGGATCATTACTTGGCCCTTTATTGTTTTCCTTGTACACGCTCCCACTTGGTTCCATTCTGAGAAAACATAGCATAACTTTTCACTGTTATGCCAATGACAGTCAAATCTATCTGCCCTTAAAGAGGGGTGATCCACATGCTGTTAGGCCCCTTTTCGATACAGACGTCATTGCTCTAAAATCCATCTCGTTTTGCCTTCAGTCCGCAGACATATTACGCCGCGCCGTTCGACGAGACGAGCTTCTACGTCCTGCACATGGACTTTCTCCGATACACACGAAACAGGTCACTTTGAAGATTCACTGATTCATTAACAGACACAGATCAGATCCAGAAACCACTTGTGTCTGGTCCTCAGGTTTCTGATGTCCCCGACTCTGAATGCAACATGGTGGCCCATCGTCCGACCCACCAACGGAGCGTTCACGATGTTCCTGGCTCTGCAGCTGTGCGACAGTGTAAGTAAATCTCTGGTAAGACCCATGCTGATCATCTTTTCCTACTGAGGAACAAGTCACAAGGTGATTTTGTCTCACATCAGATGCTCTTCCTGTTGAAACGAGCCACATGACGACAGTTTTATTTATTTATTTTCATTGTCAGGTGGACGCATATGGATTCATAACCGACGACCACAAAAAATATTCCAACTACTACTACGAACGTGGAGCCAAAACCCACATGGTCTTCTTCATAAACCACAACTACAACATGGAGAAGGATCTGTGGAAGAAGCTCCACGACCTGAAAGTCATTCGTCTGTACCAGGGAGAACCGCAACAGCCGGAACCCGCAGCGGAACCCCCACAGAAGAAGCTGTAGTCAGATCAACTACCAACACCTGCACGGATATTTTACAAGGAAGAAATCACTCAATACTTGAAAATAGAGCCAAATGCTTTAAAGGAACAGGCCACCGTTTTTACATACTGAGATATGTTCTTACCTTAGCTTTGACGAGTTCTTTAGGACCTGTCTGATCTTCACCCGTGCCTTCAGTCACGTAAACACAGCGCAGACGGCGTTAGCATTTAGCTTCTCCCTCTCTCCTCTATAGCTCCAAAACAGGTCAAGATAGAAGCTACCAAGCTCTTCCACGTTTTCCCTATTTAAATATGGTTACGTGAAGTGTTCCACTACAAAGTATAATCACACAAAATTAAACAATGTGGGTTTTCTAAGCGGATAAAAGGGGGGACTATATTGTAAGGCGTAATAATACCAGGAGTAGTTCGAAATCCGCGCAGTAATCTTCACTTTACTGTGCGGATGCCAAATAAATACTAATCTTAAATACTGAACTGGCTGACAAAACTGATGTTATTGAACTCGTCAAACCTGTTGTATTGCGGCCAGTCTTTGAAGAGCGCCTGTGTTCCTGACTTATTATCCACGGACCCTCTGAAAGCACTTTCTTCCTGCATGACGTTCAAATGTTGAACGTTTGGCATTGTTATTTTAGTCCCGTTTTAGTCTGCCCACTTCATGTCATATCCTGTTTTTCATTCACCCCTATAAATTGGGGTTCCTCAACTTCCTCTTCCCTTTGCTGGGAGTAGGTGAGGATTGATAGCGTATAATAAAGGCGAGGGCTTCGTCCGAAAGCGGTAAATTGGTAAGAGGTCTTACACCAAGCCGGATGTGCGTCAGCGTCCGCCATGATAAGAAGCATCCGAATTGGTCTGTCAGTTAGGAAGGAGTTAGGGGGGAGGGCCTCAATGCTAACTATCTTAGCCATTTTAGCATAGGGACCTCTGATGGTCCTTTACCGGCGATGCTATGGGCCATCCCATAAGCCACTGCACCAATCCCCCAACCCCCCTCGGCCCCACACTCGAGTGATTCATGCGCGACCACTGTTGATTGACAGGAGCACATTTAATAACCAGCCACCAGCCAAACTTTATTAAAGTGACAAAATCCATGTTGTCGTCCCCACAGCTCAGTCACATGTCAGTGTTAAAGAGGAAACTCAGGAAACGGATTAAATGAAGCAGTTTTTCTTTTATTTAGTCGAAACTTAAGCCACATGGATCATTTGCTACTGTAGCTTTATGAGACAGCTGTGGAGATAAAACAACACTAAAGGGAAATGGCTCATTTGGATTTTATTCCTCCTTATATGTCTTTGTTTGGACACTGTACAGTAGGGGGCGACATGCGCTTTTGTTTGGCAAGCACTCCACCAATAACTTTAGAGAAGAAGAAAAAAACAGCTGTCGGTGATGTCACTTCCCATTCACGCTGGGTTAGGACGGTCGAATTGGGAAAATGTATCTGTAATCACTCAAAAAAATATTGCCAACAAGAACTTTAAGCGTCGCTGAACAGTTTAACATTTTAACTTGACAAATCAATTTATCCGGCGTCACCCCATAGCCTTAAGCCTTAAGTCACCAAAAGTATCGATATGTCATGTTTTTCTTTTTTTTGTTAGAATGTTATCATTCTGTAAAATAGCCGGTGGGGCGAGCGCTGGGCCGACAGTCCCCCTCGCTGTCGCTTCAGTGCCCGCTCCACTGGGACGTCACCCACTTGATACGGTCGGAACAGTTTGACATTATAATGTATCCTTCTCAAATTATCGTCCTATTTCCATATTGCCATGTTTTTCAAAAATCTTGGAAAAGCTTGTTTATCGAAGACTTCATAAACACTAAATTAAGAACAATATATTATATAATTACCAGTTCGGATTTCGCAAATATCATTCATCACACATGGCCCTTTCAGGGACAATCTAAGTAATCTTCACTTTACTGCCCGGTGGGTTACAAAAAAGTAACAAAAAAGTGACAAAAAAGTAATAAAAAAGTGACAAAAAGGGACAAAAAAGGGACCGAAAAAGTGAGAAAAAAGAAACAAAAAAGTGACAAAAACATGATCAAAAAAAGAGACAATACGGCAACAAAAACTAGGTATTCACCGATCCAATACTGGTATCGGATATCGAAACAGATACTGGAAAAAATCCTATAGATACAGATGGCATGTCTTCTTTTTCACCACCAGATGGCGCCTATGAGCCGACCAGTGTGATACTGTGTGACACACTTTGAGCATTAAAATGACAATAGAATTTGACTTGTTGTCACCTGTTTAAACCCTGGTTAACGTTTTTATTAAAATAGTCAGAATTTGTCGCCAAAAATGTGGGAAGTTTTGACTAATGTAGCGTTTTGATTTGATGGTTTTATTTCGTTGACATTTTGGGTTCAGGAAACTTCTATCTCTCTATAGTCAAACGTGCCGTCCCAAAGTCATGCAAAGGTAATGTTTAGTCCGATCAAGAGCAGGAACCGGATAAAAAAAGTCTGTCCATAAACTGAGTGAAGCAGGTCGGCCCAGGTCAGCTCCTGTGAGGCCCTCTGCTGCCCTCTGCTGGAGACACCGGTGCTGGTACATATGCTTTTATTTGTTCATAGTATTGATCAAACTAAGCTACACTTTAAATGTATCAACAACCAAGATTCACTGTAAAATCATTGTTTACACTCTGGACACCCTTTTCACTCATTCTCTCACTGTGGACCCTCCCATTCCCTCCTTCTTTTTATTACTTTATTATTTTATTTTATCATTTTATTGTTTCTGATTGTGATTATACAGATGTTTTGTTTCTCACAATATAGACACGTTGTACTGTGAACACACAGTATGTGCAGTGTATGGCTCCCAGTTATTTACCTGTATATGTCCTGTGGGAATACTCCAGTCAACCATGTTTTTGCAATATTTCATTTTATTTTGAGTTTTAAACTTAGAAGTTATAGTTATTTGAAATAATGTGTCTTGGATCAGTGTTGTATAGTTGATAAAATGATAAGTGCTGCCCTTCCCTCCATCAGCTCTTTCCTTCTCAATCTCAGACACGGATACAGATCATACACTTTTACAACAACAACTTCCATCCACGTCCTCAGAGTCTGACACCATCAGGTCTGACCGAATCAGGTCTGACCACATCAGGTCTGACCGAATCAGGTCTGACACCATCAGGTCTGACACCATCAGGTCTGACACCATCAGGTCTGACCACATCAGGTCTGACCACATCAGGTCTGACCACATCAGGTCTGACCACATCAGGTCTGACGGCATCAGGTCTGACCACATCAGGTCTGACCACATCAGGTCTGACATTGCATTCCTATACGTGCAGTTGCAGCATTAGCCTGTAGGGGCAGCGTAAAAACAACCAGGGGTGAAAGGACGCCAGTACTGTCCGGTACTGTGTTCCAATTTGCCGGTGGTGTACGTACTTTTATTTATTTTTTAAATATAAAGTCACTTGTATCTATCGTTCCACATCGACCAGAGACTCCGCTCTCAAAACTCAGGGACTAGTGATTCCTCGAGTCTCCAAAATCCCCACAGGAGGCCGAGCCTTCAGCTCCAAGCTCCGGTTTGATGGAATAAACTCCCGGCCCAGGTTAAAGAAGCAGAAACAGTCCCTACATTTAAGACAAGGCTCCTGAGAATGAGCTGAAGACCAGGTCAGTTTGGTGAAGCTCTGACCCACAGCCTGAAGTAAAGCCGCCTTAAGTTCAACTGTAAAATCGTTTTTGTCTTTACGTGTTTGTGCCAAAGCAACGTCTGCAGGAAAAAAAAGAAACTGAAGTGTCGACAGTTAAGTGCGATTAATTTTGATTAATATTTTTAATTGCACTAAACCTTATGTAATTAATTAATCGTAATTCATTGAAAAAAGTGCTTTGGTTCAGCGAGTGTTGTTGTAAAGCGCTGTACAAATAAAGATTGATTGGTGTGTTGGTTGGTTGGTTGGTTGGTTGGTTGGTGTGTTGGTTGGTTGGTTGGTTGGTGTGTTGGTTGGTTGGTTGGTTAGTTGGTGTGTTGGTTGGTTGGTTGGTTGGTTGGTTGGTTGGTTGGTTGGTTGGTTGGTTGGTTGGTTGGTGTGTTGGTTGGTTGGTTGGTTGGTTGGTTGGTTGGTTGGTTGGTTGGTTGGTTGGTTGGTTGGTTGGTGTGTTGGTTGGTTGGTTGGTTGGTTGGTTGGTTGGTTGGTTGGTGTGTTGGTTGGTTGGTTGGTTGGTGTGTTGGTGTGTTGGTGGGTTGGTTGGTTGGTTGGTTGGTTGGTTGGTTGGTTGGTTGGTTGGTGTGTTGGTTGGTTGGTTGGTTGGTTGGTTGGTTGGTTGGTTGGTTGGTTGGTTGGTTGGTGTGTTGGTTGGTTGGTTGGTTGGTTGGTTGGTGTGTTGGTTGGTTGGTTGGTTGGTTGGTTGGTTGGTTGGTTGGTTGGTTGGTTGGTTGGTGTGTTGGTGTGTTGGTGGGTTGGTGGGTTGGTTAGTTGGTTGGTTGGTCGGTCGGTCGGTCGGTCGGTCGGTCGGTCGGTCGGTCGGTCGGTCGGTCGGTCGGTCGGTCGGTCGGTTGGTTGGTTGGTTGGTTGGTGTGTTGGTTGGTTGGTTGGTTGGTTGGTTGGTTGGTTGGTTGGTTGGTTGGTTGGTTGGTTGGTTGGTGTGTTGGTTGGTTGGTTGGTTGGTTGGTTGGTTGGTTGGTTGGTTGGTTGGTTGGTTGGTTGGTTGGTTGGTTGGTGTGTTGGTGTGTTGGTGTGTTGGTTGGTTGGTTAGTTGGTTGGTTGGTTGGTCGGTCGGTCGGTCGGTCGGTCGGTCGGTCGGTCGGTCGGTCGGTCGGTCGGTTGGTTGGTTGGTTGGTTGGTTGGTTGGTTGGTTGGTTGGTGTGTTGGTGTGTTGGTGTGTTGGTTGGTTGGTTAGTTGGTTGGTTGGTCGGTCGGTCGGTCGGTCGGTCGGTCGGTCGGTCGGTCGGTCGGTCGGTCGGTCGGTCGGTTGGTTGGTTGGTTGGTTGGTTGGTTGGTTGGTGTGTTGGTGTGTTGGTGTGTTGGTTGGTTGGTTGGTTGGTTGGTTGGTTGGTGTGTTGGTTGGTTGGTTGGTTGGTTGGTTGGTTGGTTGGTTGGTTGGTTGGTTGGTTGGTTGGTTGGTGTGTCATGAAGCTCCACTGCCCTGAACAACAAACCTCGGTGTTGCTACGTTACTATCAACATTTATGGCATCAACATGTCCAATGTCCAAAGTGCCTCCAGACAATGACAAGGCAAGAATCGACAACTATAGGTTTTACTAAATAACTGAAAATCTTCATAGAACCGTCTTTTATATTATTCTAACAAGCAAGAACAGATAAATATTCACATTTATTACAGACGTGCTCTGAAAAAGCTGTACAACACCGTGACTCCAGACTTCACAGTGAGGGGTTAGTGTTTTCCTCCCCACATGTTCCTCCATGTCCTCATGTGTAGAATGAGCTCAGACCTGTTCACCACAACTGCCTCTACAATCCTGCACGGTCACTCGGGTCTGAAGTGCCGTCAAGCACGAGCTTTATATAGAAGCTGCAGTTACACGTATGACCTGAGGTGGCAGTAGTGAGTCTAAAATGTCTGACTTGCATCTCGCCCCTATAAAAGCTGTGATCACTAATATAGAATATAGGACATTTTGTAAGTAACTTGCCCAACACTGCCAACGTCAAGAAATGTGGGGAAAATGGGGAATAATTTAGGAGAAAATGGGGAAAATATTAGTAATACAAAATTGGTACAAAATAATATTAAAAACATACTAAAAAAGAAAGAAGAAGAAATAAAAAAAAAATGGGAAAAACAAATAATTTTTATTTGAGCTGAAACAACTAAGTCAGTTCCTGGACCAACAGCATCAATGCTGTTTTTTTTTTTTCCGTACCTGCTTTAGACATCTAAAATCACAAGTGATATTTAGTCTGGGGACCAATTCCTTTTCTCGTAGGAGAGGCGTGGTTTACGATCGGCCATACTCGTTTATTGGGCGATAAGAAAAAAAAAAAAAAGTCTATCATGCGTCTGCACGAGGCCATGGCCAATCGTATCATCGTATGAGATGACGTATGACGTACCCGCTGTAAACATTTGAGATAAACTATTTAGAACAAGGTCTAAAACAGGGGTGTCAAACATACGGCCCCTGCCCTGTAGAGCATAAATTCCAGAACATGTCAAAAAATAAGTAAGACTCTAGCCCATTCCTGCGCGGAGTTATGCATTTTTAAAGAATAACCAGAATGCTCATTCTAGCCACTAGGGGGCATTCAATAAATTTTAAAAAAGGATAGAGTTCCACACGTGTCCAGCAGAGGGCACTGACATAATAAGAGCTCAGGATATGAACAACACAATATATAGCCATGTGGTAAATGGACAGTCTGCCCCAGGGCGGCTGTGGCTTCAATAACAGTTTACCACCACCAAGTGAAAGAATAATGACGACTGCACTTTCAGGACCTTGTGACACAGGCTTGTAAAGTGCAATACAAGTGTCAGCCGTTGTCATTAATGAAGCTACAGCCAAGTTGGGGCTTTGATCAAATCACAGCTTATTATTATTCATTTATTGGAAACATTTTCTCTATTATATGTGGCCCGCGACCCGCCGTGGGAGCTGAATTTCGGCCCTTGTTTTTTTTACAGTGAAGAAAATCGTCCCGCTGCCATGCAAACTTGCCTACCCCTGGTCTACATGTTATGGCTCATAAAAATATGATCAAATGTAAATGTTCGGGTGGTGTTAGTTCAAGAGACACTGTTTATTCATTCTGATTTTGATAAAGCTCAGACCACATTTAGACACCGATTTAGGCAGAAATGTGAGAAATTCCAAACGCTCCTCAGGAAAACGCAGACGTCATGTCCTCTCTCGATCTGCTCTGACGGGACAGAGAAGAGGCGTCAACAAAACACGTTTGGAACTGAGGAACTGACACTGGGTCCTGAGCTGCTCTTCAAAACATTCTGGTTCTCCTAAGCCCTGAGCTCCTCCTCAGCCCTGCAGCTCCTCAGCCCTGAGCTCCTCCTCAGCCCTGCAGCTCCTCAGCCCTGAGCTCCTCCTCAGCCCTGAGCTCCTCCTCAGCCCTGAGCTCCTCCTCAGCCCTGAGCTCCTCCTCAGCCCTGAGCTCCTCCTCAGCCCTGAACTCCTCCTCAGCCCTGAGCTCCTCCTCAGCCCTGAGCTCCTCCTCAGGTCTGACCTCCTCCTCAGGTGGTTCCAGAGGCGAGGGCCGTAATATTGAGTCTTTTTATTGACTTTAGGAATAACTAGGAGACCCCTGAGGAGCGAAGGGGCCGTGAAGGTTCGTAAGGTAAAAGCAGTTCTGAAAGATAAGAAGGACCAAGACCATTAAGACATTTACCTCCCGCCTGAACCAAATGCATTCTGTCCTCTTTGGCCATTATCTAGGTCTGTGTAGCACCTCATTTGAAAGCTAAGGCCCACAAAACTGATCTTGTTCCTCGCGTTGTTGCTGTGTTGTCTCACCTTTTTTTATGATTTATTTTTTATTTTGGTCACATTTTTGTCAGTGTTTTTGTAATTTTTGGTTGAATTTTTTTAATTTTTTGTTGAGTTTTTTTTAATTTTTTGTTGAGTTTTTGTCACATTTTGTTGAATTTTTGTCATATTTTTGTTGAATTATTTAATTTTTTTAATTTTTTGTTGAGTTTTTTTTTATTTTTTGTTGAATTTGTTCTTTTTTGTTTTGTTTTGTTTTTATTTTTTGTTGAGTTTTTTGTCACATTTTTGTTGAATAGTTTTTTTTTTTTTATTGAATTTTTTCTAATTTTTTGTGGAGTTTTTGTCACATTTTTGTAGAATTTTTTGTCTCATTTTTGTTGCGTTTACATCCTTGTTTTCTTCTCATTTTTTGTGACTGTTTTGGTCCTTTTTTTCTCAAGAAGCTTTTTGATTAGGGTAAAGCCAAACTGGACAAAATGGGATCCGTTCAGGTGGGAGTTAAGAGGTTAAAAGCACTTTAAAATCGATCCTGAAACACACGGGGAGCTGCTGTAAACCTGAGATCCTCTTTTTGGGAAGAGCAGAAAGCAGGGCATTACAGTAGTGGATGCGACTGGTGATAAAAGCATGCATGAGCGTCTCCGTGTCGGCCCGAGAGAGAATGGGGCGACTCTCTCTATGTTCTTTAGATGGTAAAAAACGATCTTTGTGATATTCTTAATGTGTGGAATAAACGCCAGCTCAGAGTCAAAGATCACACCAGGTTCTTCACCTGTGAGGAAGGATTAAAGACAGTGACTGTAGTATTGGTAAACGTCTCTCCCTGAGGGCTGATGATCAACATTTTAGTTTTTCTTCTGTGCTGATCTTCACGTATCAAAAAACTTAGATAATTAATAAGTAATTCATTCATTTTTATGGACTTTTTTCTGGAAATGATTGACAGATAATGACGCTGAAGGAAAAACACGCCTTTTCTTCACCGTGATGTGAGCGCTCACTATCAGCTTTGTTTATGAGCCTTCGTGAGAAACAACATCTGTGTCACATCTGCTGCTCTGTCGAAAGTCCTTTTTCTCTTTATTTAAATGGATAAAAACAGAATTTGGGAGTAATGCTTTGTTAGAATGACGTTATTACTACAGCCTGGTGCCTCACATGTTCTTTCATGTTCTCCCATTACTCCGTGTCTGCGTAGGTTTCCTCCGGGTACTCCCACTAAAACATGTACAATAGGCCAGGTGAGTCTGGCTCCACATCTGGAGGTGGTGCTCCAGATGTGGCCCAGCCTCAGAGGCACTACAGGGGGGCCCCCAACGCTTGTCTGCATAACAGGTACAATGTACAAAGTTCATTTTGAAGGAAAAACACATTTATGTGGAGAAACGCACTAGTTAAAACCAGCACAGCCGCCTGTCATTGCTCGATGTTACTCATTATGTCATTTTAGCTGTAAAAAGCTGTAAATCATTATGATTTGGGGGCCACGAGAGACTTTCTGATCAATAAGGGACTTTATATAATAAGGGGAACTTTGGGAATGCAGTGTTAATTTTGACAACATTTTTTATTTTAGTTTTAGTCTTTTGACTAGAATGTAATGTCATTTTAGTCGAGATTTAGTCGAAAAAATCTTTTCAATCTTAGTCTAGTTTTAGTCGACTAAAATTAAGACAAATTTAGTGGACTTTGCATTTATAATATTCATTATAATCATATTTAATGTTGTTCCTCTGCTTCATGGAGCTGCTCCACATGAACAAAACTCAGAGCTTTAACAGAGGATTTACATGATCTGAGGCTCTTTCAGACGCTCAACAGAAGTTTGGATGATTTTAGTCTCTCCTTTTCATTTTTATTTAGTCTTATTTTAGTCGACTAAAATATCTGGACATTTTAGTCATAGTTTTAGTCTCATGAAAAACTTTTAATTTAGTTTTAGTCCAATTTTAGTCACAAAAACATCACTTTGACTAAAATTAAGCCTAAATATTTTAGTCGACGAAATGAACACTGCTTTACAGGGATTAATAAAGTATAACTTAACTTAACAACACGTTTTAAATCAATCTTGCTCTTGTTTACACTTGGTTAAAACGTCTCCCTGAGTTTGCAGAACTACCTTCCAGATGACATGGCAGGTTTATACCTGAGGTCACTCCCGTGCGAGCAGGGCCTGGAATGACCTCAGTGTAATATATGACACAGCCCACATGTCCAGCTCAGAGCAGGGAGGAGCTGCAGCCGCTGGACCTGCTTCACCAGCCTCCTCTGGAGCTTCTAACACAGGCACTGCACCACACCAGGAGTTTGGAGACACTTCTTTATCTGCCTGCTTGGACTTGGATTGACCTGAAAATCTCCGCTTCTCTGGACAATACATTTGACTTCACTTTGGATCTCTGCAGCTAATGTGTCAGCGAACGAAAAACCTTCAATTTAAACCTGGCCGTTATTCAGCCGTGAATGTGGCCGGATTTGACCATTTTTGCTCAGAAAAGGACATTATTTTTATATGCAAACATTAACCAGGGTTTGAACAGGCGGCAACAGGTCAAACTTAATGCTTTCTAATGCACTTTCAAAGCCCAAATACTCAACTTTATTGCAGCAAATTTGACAAATCTGTGCACATTAGGACACATTAGAATTTCAGTCATTTCAAGTCCTGCAGTGTCATCATTTTGTCATCATGTAAGTTCAATGTTTTTCGCTGTTTTCACCTGTTTGACTCTGGCCTGAAGTCACGGTTACAGAGGCGTTTACATCATACACATCAGTGAGGGAGCGAGTCAGCAGTCGGAGGGAACATGGTGGTCAGGCGGCTGCGCTCTCGGCTCCTGCCCTGCCTGTTCACACTGGCCATCGGGACGCTGCTCTACGTGTCCTGGACCGACATCGCAGACATGCTCAGGTCAGTCAAAGACTCTGCTCCACCTGAAGGTTGAGTCAGGTCAGGAATGAGATATTTTGAAATAATCCCTTACTAAACTTCAAATTAACTTCTAAATATTGATAAATCCAAGCTGTAAAAGGTGAAGTCTGTAGGTGCTACTAATGTGGAGATATTGTCGCCGCCATGTGAGAAAATGCATCTTATAGAAGAGAATATGACAGTTTCCTATATAAATCTACACTGCAAAAAGTGGATCAAGACAAAATGTCTCATTTTAAGATTTTTTTCCTTGTTTTTAGCAGGGTACTTTTTACAGTGTAGCGTTCAGTGCGTTTACATGTGCAGTCTAATCCGACTAGATTGGACTCTGCAGGGGTTGAAGACGTATTTGTTTAAAAGAACGATAGCGGAGCACGAGGAGGAACTATTTCACTCCAACGAGGAGAACCAGAGGAACCCAGGTTCTGCTCCTGAGAGCGAACTGGTCAGAGGGAATGTCCAGATCCGAGACCAGGAAATCACTGAGACTCCACGGATTAAAGAGGAGCCAGAGGAGGAAGAGCAGCTCATACTGACAGGATATTTTATTAAGGGTTTTAAGGCAGGAAGAGGACATCAGCTCAGAGACTGAGGGACACTGAGAACTCGTCTGACACTGACGACGGTGACGACTGGGAACCATTCAGCAGTTCAGCTGCACAGACAGACAGAGGGCCTGATCTTGTGTGTCAAAACACAGACTATAGAGGAGGAGCGCACTTTATGATCTTGCCACTCCAGACTTTTAGTGCATTTAAGGAGGAAGTACTGGGGAGGAGAGAGGGTTTGTGGGGAGTGGGGGGTGAACATGTGCACTTGTTTTGTTTCACGTTCAAGCCAAGCGGGCTGATCCGCGCTGTAGCTCTGTCCCCCTCAGACATGAACATTGTTTAGCTCACGATGGGTAAATAAAGCTTTTAGTTTGACCTGAGAGCCTAAGGCCTAAGGAAGAACACAAGGCAGCACAATGTCAACCAGGACATGAATGTCAGTGGAGCTCCACATTCATCACATTCATATCAAAGACGGCTCTTTGTGACGCCCCCTCCCGGTGGTGAAAGCACAAAGCGCCGCTCCGTGCACCACCACAACATGTGGCCCAGAGGCTGGTGCAGACCACTACAACCAAGTCCTGAGTTTTCTCCTACAGCGCCAGACAGGACAGGAGAACAGCAGCTCCACAGGTGCCTGGTCAGCCCTGACCGCTCAGCTGTGGGAGCAGAGGTGCACGGAGCAACAGTGTCATGTTTGAGAAGCACTATTGGCTCGGCTGGTTCAGACCTTGTTGCTCTGATATCGCCTGTTTTTGCCCAGACTGAGTTCTAGCGTAGTACTGAGTATTTTGCACTGCGGTTTCTTTGGCACCGATTTATGTCTTTCTCAGTGGGAGCCCAGTCAGGAAAAGCAAAAAAACAAAACACGGGGCCAGATTTTTTATTCCCAAACATTTGTACGCCTGTTTGAAAGCGTAATTTCCAACCAAATCACCATCAACAGAACAACATTCAATATAAATCAATCATCTGACATATAGGTTTCCTTCATCTTCACACACGAATCTGTGACGAATCTGAGCCTCTTAGACATGTTCCGTCGTTCCAAATGTGTTTTGATGACGTCTCATCATATTCTTGTCAGTTCAGGCCTGTTACGACCGATCTTCCTCTCCTCACCACGACGGACCCGCCCGCCCTCACCCCCATCCCCATCCTGAACATGCAGGACTACAAGAAACGGCCCCAGTGGGACTTCGACGACCAGTACAGGAGGGACAGGCCGCCCAGCAAGACCACACAGGTGAGGGCTGGTCTGTCTGATCAGGTCGCAAACAACCAGGTCAGAACCGCGTTTCCCAGGCCGGGGAGACAGGGTCGCAGGGATGTGCACTAGGGTCACTTTTGTTTATCATGTACACTGACGCCTGCTGCTCTACACATGAAGAGAGGCACATTATAAAGCGTACAGCAAATCCCTGTCAGACTTTGTAGAACTGCGTGACATCACCTTCCTGGAACTAAATGTTTATAAACTATACAAATGAAAATAGATTCTGGGATGAAATTTAGCAAAAGGAAAAAAGCGGATTCATCTTCTAAGCTTCTAAACTGAATTATTGTATGCATTTTGATCACATGTTCACTCATAAATGCTCATTGCCTTCGCAGCGGTGCCGTCTCACCCCTGCCAGGGAGATAAGCAGGTATAAAAATAGATTTATTCCAGCTTTATAGTTTTATTGTTGTCGGGTAAACAGGCAGCCACCTCCCTCTCTCTCGGTATAGATGCATTTTCTTCGACCTGCGTTTGTGAATTCTGTTCCACAATGTTTTACTAGATACTTTTGTACGACATTACCATGTTTTTGTGAGGATCGATGTGTTTTTTTTACTCCATAATGGTCCTGAAGAAGCAGCTTTTTAAAATACAATGACAAATATAAATATAAATGTATATAGCTGAAAAAATTGGGAGGCTGGAGTGCTACTCGGATGTAAAAAGTTGTATAAGTTAAGTCTTTTGGGTGCTCTTCAGTGCAGGGATCCGTTTCAGCAAAAAATCAAACAAACTGAGGCCCTCCAAAAGTAGAAATATTAAAAAGCCTTAATTTAAACATGGCTAGATTAGGTAAAATTGCCAACGCGTTTCGGCTCTAGGCCTTCCTCAGGGCAAGCTGATAAATGTATATAGTAGCGCCTTTCACAAACATGGTCACAAAACGCTTTATATGAGACAGTTGTACGTTTGTAGCTTCAGTTTCCCCTGGGGGAGACTGACAGAAGCGCTGTCGCGACTGCACACGTCTGCGCCAACGGTCCCTCTGACCATCATCATACATTCACTCACACACAACATTCACTCACACACATTCATCCTGATAAATCCTGGCATCCATGTTTTTAGTGGTAGGGGAAACCGGAGTACCCGGAGGAAACATACGCAGAGAACATGTAAACTCCACAGAGAAAGGGCCCCGTCCCTGGTGGGAATCGAACCCGGGACCTTCTAGCTGTGAAGCCAGAGCGCTAACCGCTGCGCTACCGTGCCGCCGAGGAGCTACAGGAATCAAGGAAGGGACAAACAAGGAGGCATCCGGGCGAGACTCACAGCTAAGCCACACATGGCCTTCGAGTGTTCTGGCTAATGGACGTTCACTGGAGAATAAACCAGATCAACTGCTAAGCTCTTCCCAGAAGATGGTGAAAGACTGTTGTGGAGCGGAGGGAGCTGCGCAGGAGGAAGAGAAAGGAGGAGGTGGAGCTGACCAGTGCAGGACACCACGCTTTGAAACAGGAACAAACCCAGGAGGAGCTGCACCGTTTCAGAGGATCAGAAGGTTTCCTCGACCTCCAAACACATGCGGCTCAGGTTCGACCCACAGTGGCTGCGCGGCTCAGTCGCTGCGGCTCAGGACTAACACCTGAACACTATTTCGCTGTACGCTTGTACAATGACAAATGAAGCACTTCTTTGCTTTCTTATTCCAGATTTATTACGGTTCTTGAATCAAGATAAAGCAGCACTTCTGTATTATTTTATGAGCGTCTCTGTTGTTTTACTATTGCTGTGTACTTTGGCAAAGAAACTTGTTCTCGTGGCTTCCTGCCCGTCATTTCACCACAGGAACCTTTCTTGCAGCTCTATTTCAGTACTTGGCATGGGACGATAACTACATTCTGGGTCAAAATAAGTGCAATTAACTTGTGGCAATGAAATATTCTAAATATCCCATTTAAACAAATTCAAATCAATTATAAATTATTTTTTTTATGGGATTATAAAATCCTATAAAAACAGCGCTGATCTTTTCATAGCCACAATTAAAATCAGTTCATTGTTGGTTTTATAACGCAGCATTTATGGACGCACTTGTGCCAGCAGCGCGTTGGTTTATTATTTGGTTTAACGATGTGAAGCTACGAAACCTTCTGACTGACTTCAGCATGTTGTGTTGCAGTAGTTTGCCTGATGCCGAGCAGGGGCGGACTGGCCACATGTCCACTCCGGTCTGGCCTCTCAACGTTCTCCTCTTATTGCCCGCATTGACCGAGCTTTACCTAAATCTAAAAGCTTAAAAGAAAAGCATCAAAATAGTGACGAAAACGAGGATGAACAAGGAAAAAAATTGTGCCGGAAAAGCAACGAAAAAGTGACAAAAACATGACAACAAAGCAATGGGGAATAAAGCAATGAAAAACCAACAAAAAACCCATAATAACATAACAAGAACACAACAAAAAAGTCACAAAAATTTGACCAAAAGACAACGGCAAAGTAACGGAAAAAAGCAATGATAAAGCAACAAAAAGTGCCAAAAAAACATGTGATGGAAACACACTGAAAAACCTCAAAAAAGTCATGAAAAAGCAAAAGTTTCAATCACTTTTGTAGGTCTTAGCTTTCAAAATCAGGCATTACACTGTTGCTCTTCGGTCAAAGAAGCTTTTAGATTTGGGCAAAGCCGAACTGGAGAAACTGCGCTCGGTTAAGGCGGGCGGTGAGAGACGTCTCTGTGGAAGTGTGGCATTTACGGTCATCTGGGCCCGGCTGGTCAGAGTCCAGGGCTGGTTTTCTGTCCCAGGCCGCCCCTGATGCCGGGCGGTTGCCTCTCCTCAGACCTGTGTTGTTGTGTGTTTGCAGAAGTGCGACAGCAGCCTGTGGAACGTCATAAACCAGGACCCTGAGCTGAGGGACAAGTTCATCCCTGACGTTCAAATGTACGTCCACGACGGCAGCATCAGCGTGAGCGAGTGGAACCGACTGTCGCACTTTAACAGCCCCTTCGGATTCATGAACCTCAGCTACAAAGGTAACAACGATCAGCCGGTCAACAAACTATTCCCATCAACCTGTCAATGCGCCGACACCGAAAAGCACCCCCAAAGATTTAGCCACGAAATCAAAGGAGCACCAGTTTTCTCTAGATAACTCAGACGTTTAAAGGAATAGGCCACCGTTTTTACACACTGAGAGATGTTCTTACCTGAGCTTTGACGAGTTCTTTAGGACCTGTCTGATCTTCACCCGTGCCTTCAGTCACGTAAACACAGCGCAGACGGCGTTAGCATTTAGCCTCTCCCTCTCTCCTCTATAGCTCCAAAACAGGTCAAGATAGAAGCTACCAAGCTCTTCCACGTTTTCCCTATTTAAACATGGTTACGTGAAGTGTTCCACTACAAAGTATAATTACACACAATTAAACAATGTGGATTTTCTAAGCGGATAAAAGGGGGAACTATATTGTAAGGCGTAATAATACCAGGAGGAGTTCGAAATCCGCGCAGTAATCTTCACTTTACTGTGCGGATGCCAAATTACTCCTGGTATTATTTCGCCTTACAATATAGTCCCCCCTTTTATCCGCTTAGAAAATCCACATTGTTTAATTTTGTGTAATTATACTTTGTAGTGGAACACTTCACGTAACCATATTTAAAGCAGTACTAAGTAACTCTTCCCCCTAGAGGCCATTAGTGCAACTGCAGGTGTAGTAGCAAGTTACGATTTTTTAACTTATTAATTGTCCTGGAGAGTAAATACTACGCTGACAGGAAAGGCGAAGGGAGAGAGGGTTACTGTGCATCCAATTATACAATGGAAATATTTTTTTTCACTCAAACTTTGCTGTAAATACTGTTTAAAGTGACGTTAGTTACGCAGTTAGCTTTGCCCGTTAGCATGTTAGCTTCTTCTTCGTGATTTCATTACTGTGTATTGGTGTGTCCCGACCGGTGGCAGTCAAGTTGCAAACATGGTTTTCTGGTCAGAGGCACCAGGGGGAGATGAAAGACCCTCCAATCATCCCATTAACTACGGAAAGGTTTTATTAAGGTAAACACGTTACTTAGTACTGCTTTAAATAGGGAAAAGGTGGAAGAGCTTGGTAGCTTCTATCTTGACCTGTTTTGGAGCTAGCAGCACACGGAGAGAAGAGTTTCACTGCAGCAGGAGGAGGCGTACCTGATGAGTTAAAGTTGATCCATTTTGCCTCGTCGGAGCAGTGATCCAAACGCCCTCAGGCAGCGCAGCGTCATTCTTTCCTCGTGCAAAAAAGAGGCATCAAAGTGAGAACAGTTCACCAGAGGTCGGCCACATTCACACCAGACCCGCCCCGACGCAGAGGGCGGCTCAGGCTCCGGGACCACCTGTTCTTAAAGTGCTACTGACCCTAAAGCGACGCTGTCGGGCCGAAAGTCCCTTTAAGTCGACCTAATTACAGCCTGTGTGAAAACGCCCTAAGAGACAATCGTAGTTACGACCAAAGCTTTATCGGAGCAGTTTCAGCTTCAGAAAGTGAGTTGACGGGACAAACAAAGATCCTCTCTGCAGCACAATGCACATATGGCGTTCATGGATTCCGTTTCACAGCTTTAAATAATAAATGGCAAATGGTCTGATTTTAAAAAGTGAAATTAAACAAATACATAAAAAAGTATCAGTATTAGATTTGTGGCCCTATTACTGTAATATTATGGCCTTGTATAATGATATAATAATATTCATCTCTCGCGCTCTGAAGTGATTTTGGAGGTATTTGCGATGCTCTCCCTCAGATGTGATGCCCGCTCTAAACCTGGTCCCGAGGCCGAAGAACCCGCTGCTGCCTCCCAAACCGGGCAGAGACTGTATCAGCTGCGCGGTGGTGGGCGCCGGGGGAGTACTGTGGAAGTCCAGGAGGGGGCGCGAGATCGACAGCCACGACTACGTCTTCAGGTGAGTCCCTGTTACCGTGGCAGCAGGTATTAGCATTAGCTTACAGTAGCTACATGCGGTGGATGTCTGAAAGAGGGGTATTCTGCTTTTTTCAATCACATAGCACCAGTCTATATCACACTACAATGATGACCAAACCTTCTGTTGGTCTGTAAATGCAGTAAATTAGAATAACTGCCTTGTATAAAATGTCTCTCTCAAAATGGCTGTAGTGAATGTCTTGAAATAGGCCTCTGTCTCTTTAAGAACCTCTGAGCCTTTCCGACACGCCCCCTCCACACTCTGTCTGTGGCATCAGTGGGGAGGGGGTTCTGCTGAGGAGCAGTGGTTGGTTACTCGGCTGGTGACGAAAGCTCGGAGGCGTCTCCAGGAGGTGGGGGCGTTCCTAGGAGGACTCAGGCAAACCTATCCCTAAAATGGCCGCCATCAGAGTTTTTACAGATTACTCAGAAATACGTGAATGTGCCAAGGCAACACTTCAGGCATGTTTTTAATGAGGGAATGACATAATAACATGATGTAAAGCTTGAAAAAGTCGATTTGCATAATACCCCCCTTGAATAACCATCTGATAATCCGATGAACAAACTTCTTTTTCCACCTTGTACAAAAGACACCACTATTCTTTATTTATTATTACTTGTTTGAACACTACCTTGTTCTTCTTTGATAGAGCATTTTTCCTGACTATTGTGTTTAAAGGACCTTTCTCACCAGAGAGACTTGCAGTGACACAAGAGACTCCCAGAGTAAACACCTGGACTAGTTGGAGACTCGAGTTGCTGCTGGTTACGGAGTCTCCAGGTAGTCTTGGTGAAAACTAACAGTTTCGATTTCAGCTGAGTCTTCACATGGTCTCCCACAGGTCTCTGCAAGGTCTCAAGCAGCTGTGGCAATGTGACAAACACGAGACGTTTCTGTGACGTCCGTGCAATGTCTCCGGGACCTGTCGAATACCAAGGGGATCTCAAAGAGTCGTATGGAGTCTCTTTAAGATCTCCTTGGTCACAGAAACGTCTCACAGGTCGAGGACAACAAAGTGTTCGCAACACGACTCCATGTGTCTTCGCTGAAACCAAGACTATACCTGGAGACTCGCTTTATCTCCAGGGGATGTCTCGGAGACATCGAGTCTCCAACTAGTCTCCAGGCTGGTGAGATAGGCCCTCTAACAAGTGAATGTTTGCACTGTGAGATCAATAAAGTCCTATCTTATCTTATCATGCCTGAATCAGTTTATCACAGAAGAACCTGACCTGTCCTCACCTGAGCTCGTGTGTTCTCAGGGTAAACGGAGCTGTGACTAAAGGCTTCGAGGAGGACGTCGGCAGCCGGACAGACGTCTACGTTCACACGTCCCACTCCATAACATCTTCTGCATGGCAGCTGAAGAAATACAACTACACTGGGGCTCCACGTGACAAGGTCTGATGTTTTGTCCCAGCCCGAATTAAAATACAAATGTACAGAGGCACAAAAGACAATGTAAAAGTCGACTCTCCAGACTGTAGTTAAACGCCAGGAAGGGTTTCCGTGACCGACGAGGGACTGGGGGGTTTCAAGAATTGTTTAGTGTGAAAATGGCTTTTGGTTTCAAATTTGTCTTAGGGTTTAGTCTGAGTTTGGTTCATTTGATGCTTGTTTTTTTCCAGGGGATAAAGTACGTGCTGTTGGCTGAGGGCATGAGGGACTTCAAGTGGATGACTGGACTTTATAAAAATGAGAGATTGTCCAATGGGAAACGGTAAGACGTGCACAGCGAGGACACACTCCTCAGGATGGAGGTGCCCGAGCAATGACTGGGACAATTCCGTGCCCAAGTTTGTTACACAGAACACGCTGGTCCTTGCTCTATGTATTCGCCTTGTCACGTATCGACTGTACCCAGTACATGCTTGTGTTTCCACTATTCAAGGCCAGTAGTTGTTGTGGGCGACGCCCCCACAGATGAGTTTTGTAAGCCATGATGAGAACAAATGTGGACAAATGTCTTCTAGTGAGGGTTATGGAATCATTCAGAGATGCCAAGGCAAATACTAGAGGAAAGAAGCAGCTAAAAGACGAACTATGAATGTAAGCAACATGCAAATGCTATTGTTGCAACCCGGCTCAGCTAGATTAAAAGTTGCAACAACAACCAAGATGTAAAATGGATAAATAAAGTTGTAATTTAATAAAAGGAGTGTAAAAGGTAACTATAACAAAGTAGAACCAAAGATAACCAAACAAAGGCTATTTACAAAAGGGTTAACCAAAACATACACAAAAGTAAACACTAACAAAATTAGGCCTACACAAATACCAAACAGTCATGACTCAATAAACGTCACATTATAGTGAACATTCCAAGAAGAAAAACAACCAAAATGGCGCAAGGCCCGCAGCCAAAACTCAAGTGGTCCCGAGACACAAAACATCATTAATCACACAAAGGGACACAGACACAAAACGGCATACTGGCCGCAAAGACCAGCAGCCTCCAATGTTTCGAAGAGTGGGCTTTTAATCAGCAGCCAACCAGTCCAGAGCGGGAAACCGGTCTTCCAATCCCAGGCCAGGGCCCACACAGCCCGGTTTACATGAAGGGAAAAGAAGAAATGAGCACCACACAAACAAAACTAACCAAAAGGAGGGAGCCTGGAGGCCTGGGGCCATAACAGCTATGCTAACACCAGCTAAACGTGTGCTAACAGCAGCTAAATGCTATCATCGGCTGCAAAAAAAAACAGGTCTGTGCTTTGTTTATGTGGGAGAAGAAACATGAAGCAAAGGGCCTTGATTATAATTTATATCATTAATTCAAAGTTGACTAGATTTTAGATTAAAACTAGAAACTCAATAAGGTGAAGCAAAACAACTGGACTTCCTTTAAACCCCTTAACTCCCACCTGAACCCAGCACATTTTCTCCAGTTTGGCTTTACCCCAGTCCAAAAGCTTCTGGAAAAAAGCTGTGAAAATAGCAACAAAACTGAGGCGAAAACAATGATGGAAATGTGACAAAAAAGTGAGAAAACATTGACAAAAAAGTGACGAAAAATGGATGAAAAAGTGGCAAAAATGTCACAAGAAATTGACAAAAAATTGACGAAAAAAATGACAAAAATGTGACAAAAATGTGATAAAAACAGATGAAAAAATGTGACAAAACGCTACAAAAAAATGACAAAAATGTGATAAAAATGTGACAAAAAATGACAAAAAAAATGGACAAAAAAATGACAAAAATGTGACAAAAAAATACAAAAAAGTTGTCATTTTGAACATTCAACTCAACAAAAAAATAATGGAAAAAAAATCTGGAAAAAGATCCTCTCGGTTCAGGCGGGAGTTAAGAGGTTAAAAAAGGGAGTTTCGCTGTTCATCAGGAGTCCTGGCCAGGCAGGACTCTCTCTTCACTCCTTCAGCCGAGGCACCGGAGGTCAGACGCCGTTGACCTCCGGCCGAGGGCGTCCAACATGGCGTTTGCTCTGGACAAACTGTAACAGCACAGAAGTCCAATAACAAAGCACCGCTCGGGTTCAGATCGGGGAGGCCGTTCCCTCCGGTCCCCCCTGTCCTGAAGTCTCCCAGCTGAACAATGGCGTCCCCAGTCGGAGCACGGTCACGGCGCCGCCTCCTCAGAGCTGTTGGTGAACACGCCCACCGGATACAGACAGGGGCGGACTGGGACTGAAAAACAGCCCTGGACTCTGGTCAGCCTGGCCCAAATTAGCGTAAATGTGACACTTCCACATTATGCTAACCTCTTACCCCCCGCCTTAACCGAGAGCATTTTCTCCAGTTCGGCTTTACCCAAATCAAAAGGCTTCTTGACTGGAGAGCAACTCATTTGAAAGCTAAAATCTAGAAAAGTGACGGTAACTTTTTGTCACGTTGTCGCTGCATTTTTGTCATGTTTTTCTTGTTTTTTCGTCACTTTTTCGTCACTTTTTCATTGTGTTTTTGTCTCTTGTTTCTCGCTTTTTTTTCCTTCATGTTATTGTTGTTTTTTCATCGCTTTTTTCATTGCTTTGTCGTCACGTTTTCGTCTCTTGTTTTTCCGCTTTTTTGTCATGTTTTTGCTGCTTTTTCATTACTTTTTGTTACTCGGCTGGTGACGAAAGCTCGGAGGCGTCTCCAGTAGGTGGGGGGCGTTCCTAGGAGGACTCAGGCAAACCTATCCCTAAAATGGCCGCCATCAGAGTTTTTACAGATTACTCAGAAATACGTGAATGTGCCAAGGCAACACTTCAGGCATGTTTTTAATGAGGGAATGACATAATGATGGAAAGCTTGAAAAAGTCAATTTTGCATAATACCCCCACTTTAAGCTTTTAGATTTGGGTAAAGCTCGGTTATGCCCGGGGGTAAGGGTAAGGTATAAAGTGAGAGGCCAGACCGGTGGCCCTTCTGTGCTCTTCCAGGATGGACATATGGCCAGTCCGCCCCTGGATACAGACGTCATCGCTCTAAAATCCCTCTCGTTTTGCCTTCAGTCCGCAGACATATTACGCCGCGCCGTTCGACGAGACGAGCTTCTACGTCCTGCACATGGACTTTCTCCGATACACGCGAAACAGGTCACTTTGAAGATTCACTGAGTCATTAACAGACACAGATCCAGAAACCACTTGTGTCTGGTCCTCAGGTTTCTGATGTCCCCGACTCTGAATGGATCTAAGTGGGCCATCGTCCGACCCACCACCGGAGCGTTCACGATGTTCCTGGCTCTGCAGCTGTGCGACAGTGTAAGTAAATCTCCTGTAAGACCTGTTCTGATAATCTTTTCCTTCTGAGGAACAAGTCACAAGGTGATTTTGTCTCACATCAGATGCTCTTCCTGTTGAAACGAGCCACATTATGACAGTTTTATTTATTTTCATTGTCAGGTGGACGCATATGGATTCATAACCGACGACCACAAAAAATATTCCAACTACTACTACGAACGTGGAGCCAAAACCCACATCGTCTTCTTCCTAAACCACAACTACATCATGGAGAGGGATCTGTGGAAGAAGCTCCACGACCTGAAAGTCATTCGTCTGTACCAGGGAGAACCGTAACAGCCGGAACCCACAGCAGAACCCACACAGAAGAAGCTGTCGTCAGATCAACTACAAACACCTGCACGGATATTTTACAAGGAAGAAATCACTCAATACTTGAAAATAGAGCCAAATGCTTTGAAGACGTTTTAGACAAATCTTCAATTTAACCTTGTGAATCTTTTCGTAAAAATCGATGCTAAAAACACATGGACAGCCCACGCGTTTCGACACTGGCTTGTCTTTGTCAGGGCTTCCGTCCACATGCCCTGTGCATTCTGATAAAGGACTTTTCATTTTTCGTCAGCAGAGTTTTTACAGATTACTGAAAAATACGTGAATGTGCCAAGGCAACACTTCAGGCATGTTTTTAATGAGGGAATGACATAAGAACATGATGCAAAGCTTGAAAAAGTCGATTTTGCATAATACCCCCACCTTTAAAAAGTACAGGCACCGTAAAACACAATAGGTGTGTTTAAGATGAAGTGGCCTCGCCTCGATTCCAGACGAGACCAGGCGGTGGCGTCAGAGGGCGGAGAAAGGCGCCTCTAATCAAGTCAGACACATCTCAGCCCCGAGAACAGAGAGGAGCCTCAGATCACGCAGCGTCTCGCGTTTGTTAGAAAAAGTTTGGGAATAAAACTATTGTTTCTGCTTCTCCCACACACCAGACAGACTCATCACTACAGCTAAAATAACAGACTCTCCTCTTACAGTTTAGGATTAGAATAATAAACTTATGCTTATTTAAATGTAGGCCATATGTTGAACAGACGGGCACTTTCTGTCAAATATGAAGCATTTCTGCAGATTTAATTAGATCTTTGTGATGAGAAAAGATGAGGCAGGAGCTGCGGAGCGTCAGGGCAACACGTCTCCGATCTAAACACAACTCACATCCATCATCTGTCAGTCCTCTGTCAGCGTACGTGTTTACAGCACTTCATTTCCCACAATCCCTTTGGCCTTTGTAGTTCAGGCAGCCGAGCGAGGCGGAGAAAAGCAACTTCGCTCGCCGACCCAAGGCGCTCCAGCCGCCTCGGTCTCACGAGAACACGGGCACCGTCGCACAGGTGGCGTCAGAGCGGGGCCATCTTTGACACGATTCTGACCGGCCTGCACCGCTCGCCTGCAGCGCCTCGCTCATCTTAAACACACCTAATGTTACGAGTGAGCAGGCTCCCTGTGGCAAGATGGCCGCCGTGTGCGGACGTCGCCCTCCACTGGCCAGCAGCGCGTACAGCCATCTAGCCTTTACTATATGATATCAATGGAGGTGAGGATCTGGCGCCATCGTCTGGTTTTGTTTGACTTTATTACAAATCTGACATGTATTTTATGTTATTAGATTGTACAAGTGTGCCTTTTCTTTCAACGTTGCCAGATCCTAAATAAATGGAGCGGAGTGCACGTTGCCTCCTCCGACTGCCCGCTGTGTCTTGTGAGTCCTTCGACATTTACACCAGAGTAAATAGACAGAACACAAGGCAGAGTCCAAATCACACCTGCCACATAAACACCCAGGATTAAAAGCGGCGACAAGAAAACTTATTTCAGTGGCTGGATCTGCGTCGGGAATGTGTCAAAGGAATAGGCCACCGTTTTTACATACTGAGATATGTCCTTACCTTAGCTTTGACGAGTTCTTTAGGACCTGTCTAAGTGGATAAAAGGGGGAACTATATTGTAAGGCGTAATAATACCAGGAGTAGTTTGGCATCCGCACAGTAAAGTGAAGATTACTGTGCGGATGCCAAACTACTCCTGGTATTATTACGCCTTACAATATAGTTACCCCTTTTATCCACTTAGAAAATCCACATTGTTTAATTTTGTGTAATTATACTTTGTAGTGGAACATTTCACATAACCATATTTAAATAGGGAAAACGTGGAAGAGCTTGGTAGCTTCTATCTTCACCTGGTTTGGAGCTATAGGAGGAGAGGCTAAATGCTAACGCAATCTGCGCTGTGTTTACATGACTGAGGGCACGCATGAAGACCAGACAAGTACACATGAACTCGTCTAAGGTAAGAACATATCTCAGTATGGAAAAACTGTGGTTTATTCCTTTAAGATGATCACACACTGAGCCGGGATTGACGCATTTGTGGTTCAACAATGAGCTGTAAGCGATTGTAGACGATACTAACGGGCTAACCTAGACTAGCCATTGTCCACCTGGTAAACAGCAGTTCTTTTTGACCGAGCGGCGTGTTTGATTTGAGGCTCGTGTTTGACTTGTGTGAAGTTCGCCCCCCCCCTCCATAGTGTCCGATTTGCTTCAAAATGGTGTCATTCGTTTGTCTTTCGTTTGTGCACTTAAAATTAGCGTTTGTGCGCACTTTGTTTTTGAGGTATTGATCATTGATTGGTAATTGGCTCGGGTCTTGGTCCTGGTCTGATCTTTGTTCAGGTCTTGGTTTGGTCTTGGTTCGGGTCTTAGTCTGGTTCTTAGTTGTGGTCTTGATCCGGTCTTGGTCTGATCTTGTTTCGAGTCTTGGTCTTTGCTTAGTTTTAGTCTGGGTCATGGTTCGGGTCTTGGTTTGAATAATAATCATAATGCACTGGTTTTATATAGCGCTTTTCTGGACACTCAAAGAGGCTTCACATTGCACTGTTCGTTCACTCCATACTCGGTGGTGGTAAGCTACTATTGTAGCCACAGCTGCCCTGGGGTAGACTGACGGAAGTGAGGCAACCAGTCTGCGCCATTGCCTCCTCACTCACTCCCTCACTCCCTCACTCCCTCACTCCCTCACTCCCTCACTCCCTCACTCACTCCATTCGCTAGGCTTCCTGGTGTTCCCAAACGGTCTCCCATCCAAGTACCGACCAGGCTCTTCCCTGCTTAGCTTCCAAGGACTGACGGGATTGGGCAGAGCATAGTCTGGGTCGTGGTTCGGATCTTGGTTTTAGTCTGGGTCATGGTTCGGGTCTTGGAAAAGTTGAAAACTGCTGAAAATCAGGAAAAAGACGGAAGTTTAATAAAAGATAAAGATCATGAAAACCAATTATTGATGCGGAAGGATTCCAGTCACTCAATGCCTCAAAAACAAAGCGTGCACAAACGAAGCACAAACGAATGACACCATTTTGAAGCAAATCGGACAGGAGACTTAGTTATTTTTTGACAGATACTTGTAATAATGAGCACAGAACACAGCGTAAACAAAAGTTATTTTACTTCACACTGTAAACGCTACAAACACCACATTAAGTACATTGTGCAAAACAAACCAACCAACAATAAGACATTACGTTTACATTCAAACGTCCTGTGCTTTATTGAACTGCACATTTTTGGACAAAATACCTCGCAGCAGTTTTGTGATGAGTCAGTTTTTACTATAAACTTTCACCTGGATCTTTGGGAAACGCCCACACACGGTCACGATCAAGGGGGAACAACTAGGAAAAAGAACTACCAACACCTTAAAGGAACAGGCCACTGTTTTTACACACTGAGATATGTTCTTACCTGAGCTTAAGGTCGGCACACACTACACGACTTTTCTAGTCTTAAACGATTTTATATAGAATGGGGGGTCCACACTACACGACTGGATTCAGTGCGATTATAGAACGTCTGGGGGTTCACACTTAACGACTGAGAATCGTAAGAGCGACACACGATTCTGAACAGCTGATGTTTTATAACACAGCGCGTCTGTCGTCTCTACGGCTTCCAAAACTGACCCCAAATCCGCAAAGACAGGCCTGTGTTTGTGAGCGTGGGAAAACGTGTGCGGGTCCCGATTGGTCAACGGTGTCAACAATGTCACAACACCGCAGCGCTAGCTTACTGCTACTACGAAGCTTCAACTGGGCTATAGTTCTGTCAAATGGAGATAAAAATCGGCGACAGGAAGAAGCGGGACGTGTTTCAGTGGATTTAATAAGAAAAGGAAACGGACCTCAGCCCAGAGATGGAGGAGATAGCGGGGAGGTGAAAGTGAACAGTTCGTCTCCAAACTCAGTAAGAGCCGCTAAACTCTGTTCGTGGCTGGAATGTAGCTGGAAAAGGTGTTTGTCGTGAACTTTTGGTGATATATAAAGTTGTGCTGTTTCGCGTGTGGGGCTGTGGCCATGAAATTAGTCGTTTGTGCCGCTGCTTTAACAGAGAAGTGAAAAAAGGAGGCGCAGCGGTGTTTTTCTGTCTTTATATCACTCTGTCATTCACATTTGTGTCGGTAAAATCACACACGTTTCTCCCGTGCGTCCAAAATCGGGCTTAATAATCAAACATAGTCGCATCTTTCTACCGCCCACTCTTTGTTACTGTCAAGTGGCTTAAATTTCAGTTGTTTTTGTATCAAAGGCACATCCTGTTAGTATGTGGAGCACTTGCAAGTTTTATATTTTATATGTGTGATGTTTTGTATAATGTGTTTTAATGTGTCGACTAGTTCTCAGAATTGCAAAACGAATTTACCCACGTGTACAAATAAATTAAATTAACCTAACCTAACCTAACACTACACGACCCGACTCCGTGTGACCGCCTTCGACTAGACGCGACTCAATTAGACTCGGCACGACTGAGAATTAGAGCAAAATCGGGCATAAAAGTCGTGTAGTGTGAGCTGACCTTTAGACGAGTTCATGTGTACCTGTCTGGTCTTCACGCATGTCATCAGTCACGTAAACACAGCGCAGACGGCGTTAGCATTTAGCCTCTCCCTCTCTCCACTATAGCTCCAAACCAGGTGAAGATAGAAGCTACCAAGCTCTTCCACGTTCTCCCTATTTAAATATTGTTACGTGAAGTGCTACACGATAAAGTATAATTACACAAAATTAAACAACGTGGATTTTCTAAGCGGATAAAAGGGGGAACTATATTGTAAGGCGTAATAATACGAAGAGTAGTTCGACATCCGCGCAGTAATATCTTCACTTTACTGTGCGCCGCTGCTTTGGTTTGCATTGTTGATTCAAATGCCACGTAATTTTATCAATACGCCTTTCTATTGTCGATCAGTTTATCTGCGTTTGAGTGAGTGACAACGTAACAAGGTCCCTTTGCCAATAAAAAAAGAATAACATAAGAATTAGAACTTCAAACTCGACTCTTTGTGCGTGCAATTTTAAATCCTTTTTACAAACGAAGCACCTTGTTTTAAAAGGAAAATACTGAATAATACAAACTGATGTTGACATGTTTTCCTCCTCAGTGCAGCTCTCGCTTCAATTCATCGTTTCAAAACTGGCTCATAAACTGCTCCCTCTACTGGCGGAGTAAGTCCTAGAGTTGAAGATAAAATGGATTTACAGCAGTACAGTTTACTAATAAAACTTTACATTCTGCAGGACCTGATAAAAACATTAGAAATCTGCAGACTACAGATTCACAACCGGTTTTAGATCAACGTAGCAAATGCAGGCTCATGATCACGATACGTATTAACATGATTCACGGTGACACTGTGGTATTTTTGGTTACTGTTCTCAGGTATAAAATGTCCGGGAAAAGTCTGTGAATGCGCAGAGCGTCATATGGAGTAAAGCTTGAGCTGCTCCTCCACGTCTCCCTGCGAGAGGTCTCCGAACGTGTCCTGGTTGTTCTTCAGGAGCTGGAAAATGGCCGCCAGCTGCTCCCGCTGCACCCTGGGAGGAATCAGACGGGGGGAATATTTCAGAAAGATGGATTGCAGGTTTGTTATGCAAGCCTTTGAGGAAATTAAAGCACATAATACAGGATGTGACAACTTAACCCCTTAACTCCCACCTGAACCGAGCACATTTTCTCCAGTTTGGCTTTACCCCAATCCAAAAGCTTCTGGGAAAAAGCTGTGAAAATAGCAACAAAACTGAGACGAAAACAAGGATGGAAATGTGACAAAAAGTGAGAAAACATTGACATAAAAGTGATGAAAATTGATGAAAAGTGGCAAAAATGTCACAAGAAATTGACAAAAATGGATGAAAAATTGACAAAAATGTGACACAAACATGACCAAAAAATGACAAAAATGTGACAAAAAAATGACAAAAATGTGACAAAAAAATGACAAAAATGTGACAAAAAAATAAATTAAAAAATGACTAAAAAATGACAAAAATGTGACAAAATGTGACAAAAAATTACAAAACTGTGACAAAAAAATAAATTAAAAAATGACCAAAAAATGACCAAAAAATGTGACAAAAAAAATGACCAAAAAATGACAAAAATGTGACAAAAAAATGACTAATATTTGACAAAAATGTGACAAAAATGTGGAAAAAAAAAATGACAAAAATGTGACAAAATGTGACAAAAAAATGACAAAAATGTGACAAAAAAATAAATTAAAAAATGACAAAACAATGACAAAAAAATGACAAAAAAATGACAAAAATTTGACAAAAATTTGACAAAAAAAATGACAAAAATGTGACAAAAAATTAATAAAAAAATGACAAAAATGTGAGAAAAAATGACCAAAAAAATGACAAAAAAGTTCCAAAAATGAGTTGAACACCCAACAAAAAAATTAGGGAAAAAAATCTGATAACGTGAGGAGAAAGATCCTCTCGGTTCAGGCGGGAGTTAAAAGGTTAAATGGTTCATATCATAGTGACCATTTTTTCAGGTTCAGCTTGTGTGAAACTCCTGAAAATACTTCACAATGACACAGAAAGTGGCTCCTGCTCTCACTAAACTTTCTACTGCGCCGACAAACTATCAGACCAAAGATTGTATCTCCAAGTCCACATTGTTCATTTTGTGTCACTTCCAATCTTTGTGTGGAAAGGGCTCCTTCTAGTGGCCGGGACTAGAAGTGCAGCTCCACGAGTCACCGTTACGACACTGCAGGGCTGGGCACCATCCACCAAAACCTAAACAAATTGTCATTTACGGAATTTATGAATATCATGCTGTTTTGAAATGACCTCTAATTCTTAAAGATTTTCATACAGGAAAAGACAAGAAACTTTTAGAGTATAACTTCAGACCAAACTGCAGCCGAATGTGTTTGGGGCGTTTCCACACAGGCTCTCTCGACCTAAAGAGAAAACTAGGGTAGCCTCGGGTCGACCCATGAGGCTTCAACATGTGTGAAGGGCAGTGATTCTCAACTGGTTTGGCATCAGGACCCACCACACCCCTCGGACAAAGCGCAAAAAAGAGCATTTATTAAAAACCCATAAGGCCCTTTAAAGGTTGAATCCTGTTGAAATACAGTATTTTCGCATCAATTTTAATTTATTTAAGCATTTAATAAACCTGTAAAGCTGGATTAATAGTCAAAATGGCACTACACAAAAATGACCGAGTGGTGGAATTACACCGGAAAGTAAAGCACAGCAACAATGGACTGTTGTATTCGACCTGGCAGCTCACTGCACAAATGCTGGGTTTCAGGTGATGTCACAGCGTTCTAAAGGCCTATAATATTATATAGAGGTAAAATTATTTTTTTGAGGAAATTTATGGTCTTGTACAGAGAGATCATGGACCCAGTGACTGATTTTAAAGGAACAGGCCACCGTTTTTACATACTGAGATATGTTCTTACCTGAGCTTTAACGAGTTCTTTAGGACCTGTCTGATCTTCCCCCGTGCCTTCAGTCACGTAAACACAGCACAGACTAGGGCTGTGCAATTAATCGAAATCCGATTACGATTTCGATTACAACAGTAAACGATTACAAAATAAGCATAATCGCAAAAAATCGATTTATTTTGTTTATTTTTTCCCAAAAAAAAATTCGATTTTTTTTTTCTTCAAATTTTTGGATTTTTGTCACTTTTTTGCTGGAGTTTTGTCTTTTTTCTGCTGGATTTTTGTCACTTTTTTGATGGATTTTTGTCACTTTCTTGATGGATTTTTTGAAAGGCAACAAATAATCGTTTGAATAATCGTGATTTCAATTATGACAAAAATAATCGTGATTATTATTTTTTCAATAATCAAGCAGCCCTAGCACAGACGGCGTTAGCATTTAGCCTCTCCCTCTCTCCTCTATAGCTCCAAAACAGGTCAAGATAGAAGCTACCAAGCTCTTCCACGTTTTCCCTATTTAAATATGGTTACGTGAAGTGTTCCACTACAAAGTATAATTACACAAAATTAAACAATGTGGATTTTCTAAGCGGATAAAAGGGGGAACTATATTGTAAGGCGTAATAATACCAGGAGTAGTTGGAAATCCGTGCAGTAATCTTCACTTTATTGTGCGGATGCCAAATTACTCCTGGTATTATTACGCCTTACAATATAGTCCCCCCTTTTATCCGCTTAGAAAATCCACATTGTTTAATTTTGTGAAATTATACTATACTATCTTGACCTGTTTTGGAGCTATAGAGGAGAGAGGGAGAGGCTAAATGCTAACGCCGTCTGCGCTGTGTTTACGTGACTGAAGGCACGGGTGAAGACCAGACAGGTCCTAAAGAACTCGTCAAAGCTCAGGTAAGAACATATCTCAGTATGGAAAAACGGTGGCCTATTCCTTTAATGATCCTTTTTATAATTCATACATTTTCTTTTCAGATATGACTTGTGAAAGTGTAATGCAGTTAACAGGAACAACTGGCTCCTCCCCCCCACTGGGTCCTGTGACATAATCACATTCTAGAACCGGCAACTCAGCAATAGGAGGACTATATTTTGGGAGGAAAACGGATGAACTGTGAAGGAAACTACCTGCTCTGGAGAACTGAGCTAATGCTGAGACCAAGTAAAAGCTCAGTAATCAAAAATGTATGAACTATTACTGGAATAATTCTCTTCCCCCTGAGAGAGGAGGTTTGAAGCAGCTGGACCGCTCATCTCTCCTACGGCGTCAGCACTTTCCCTTCAAGGCCAGGCCACGGAGCTAAACCAGATATAGACTTAGCCCACCGGCCATTGACCCCCCAAATTATGCTCATTGTAATCCAATTGAATGACTTTTATAATCCATTTTAATGTGTCATGAAGCCCCTTTTATTAATTAAAATCAATAGTTTATCTTTGTAACTTGATTGTGGATCTGGAAGCCGCTCCAGTCGAACACAGCAAGTAAATAAAATGATCCAAACCGAATGGTGCCCAGCCCCTTCTCGACACGGCCACTGTGGACGGTACTTTACCATGGAGCAAGTGCTGGATTCAGATTCAGAAACCGTTTAAGTAGAACTTTCTCCTGGAAAATAACATTTGCACAGTCGGTTAATGCAGATACTTTACAGGACTATTTCACTTGTAGCATCTGTTTTCAAGTGTAGTTTTCTGAGTCTCAGATCTTGAAGGCAGCACTCGAGCCTTTGTTTGTGAGAAGTGTTAGTGGAGCCTGGGAAGCTGAGGTGACGGATTTGTTTAAGTCTTTGGCATGAATTCAATCTTTGGTCCCAGACACACGTGGACTCAGTGAGGACAGACACAGGCCGCCCTAAACCAGAGCTCACTGAAGATCTGCAGGAAATCTACACCCGCGACAGAAACCGAACCATGAGCTCCATGTCCCTCTGAGATGTTTGCAGCCCTGCTTTATGAATCCAGATCATAATGAAGTTTCCTGGACCGGCCATTCTCGTCCCCTTATCCAACTAAAGACCCCACAGGAGCCCCTCGAAAACAATAACCCACTGTGTTCAGAACATCTGTCATGTTTTACAGCGAAAAAAAACAAACAAACATGTAAAACAACAATAGAAATGACAGAGGAGTAAATACTAGGGCTGGGACGATTCATTTTTGTCACGATCCGATACTCAGCGGCCGATCCGATACGTATTGCGATATATTAACTAATTATGATAAGTAATATGTTTACCTCAGTGTACCCCTTGGGCCCCAGACCCCACTTTAGGAATCACTGAAAAAGACACAAGGCTATGGGACAAAATATTATAATATATATATAAAAGTATACCGTCAATGCTCTAATATAGGCCGGGGCCTTTATTTACTCAAGGGCATCTCGGACCAGGCCTTTATTGGAACCAGGCCACAATTAGAGACAGGCCTTTATTTCTATTTGAGCAAAACGGACGACCAGGAAAATGAAGAAAAACAAACATTTATGTCCATTTGCACCTAAAATATTAGGTTCATTTATTAATTAACATTTCAAACCCTCTCCCAGCGACTGGAACATTGACACCTTTTATTTTGTCCGGACAACAGGAAGTGTTTCGTTGTTGTTAGCGGAGCTTTGACATCAGTGTCACTGCAGGTTTCTGTTTCGTTTTTACCGCGGACCGGATTATTTGTTGTTATCTTGTGTAAAAGGCGAGTTTAGACGGAGCGTTTGTGTTTGTGATCGATCATGAGACTGACCCGAGAGAAGACGAGACGCTCGCGCTGATGGGAGGAGTTATTTTGAGGCGTGGGACTGACCTGCACACGGAGCAGCTGGACGTGCTTTGAAGACGCGATGGAGACTTTATTAAAACCCTGGAGGGTCACACAACATTTACCCTGTTTCCAAATATCGTCACTGGAGGTTTGAAAAGTGGCTAAATCTGTGTCAAAGTTACGCTCGGATCAGCTCCTCCGCAGCGTCTCCATCGGCCCGGGTTCAGTTTGTTACTTCCTGCACGTGAAGATAGAAGCTACCAAGCTCTTCCATATTTCATATTTAAATATGGTTACGTGAAGTGTTCCACTACAAAGTATAATTACACAAAATTAAACAATGTGGATTTTCTAAGCGGATAAAAGGGGGGACTATATTGTAAGGCGTAGTAATACCAGGAGTAATTTGGCATCCGCACAGTAAAGTGAAGATTACTGCGTGGATTTCGAACTACTCCTGGTATTATTACACCTTACAATATAGTCCCCCCTTTTATCCGCTTAGAAAATCCACATTGTTTAATTTTGTGTAATTATACTTTGTAGTGGAACACTTCACGTAACCATATTTAAATAGGGAAAACGTGGAAGAGCTTGGTAGCTTCTATCTTGAGCTGTTTTGGAGCTATAGAGGAGAGAGGGAGAGGCTAAATGCTAACGCCGTCTGTGCTGTGTTTACGTGACTGAAGGCACGGGTGAAGATCAGACAGGTCCTAAAGAACTCGTCAAAGCTCAGGTAAGAAAATATCTCAGTATGTAAAAACGGTGGCCTATTCCTTTAAGTGTAAAATGTAACAAAGAGCTGTTACTGGAAAACAAAGGAGTGCAGGATAAAAATGCCTCCAAACACGAGTATTCAAAGTATTGTGATACTTGAAAAAGTATTGCGATCCAAATCCGATATTTTGTCCCAGCCTAATACTTAGTGCACTAGAATATATTGTATCGTAATATGTATCGAATCAGGCCTTCTGTATTGTGATATCGTATCGTAACAAAAGTGTATCGTTCCAGCTCTACCGGACACAGTCATGAGTTTGACTCCCAACACTTCACTGAGCCCAGGCTTCACGGTTTATGGTCCCATTATTGTACATCCAAAGTTTCGCTACTTCTACCTTCCTATATTTACTGTAGTTTATTTTCATTGACCGGTGGAGGCGTGTCCTGGAGTTACTGACCTCTGCTCCTCCTGCAGCTCGTCACTGGACATCATCATCTGTAAGTGATGGGACCGCGACTTCCCCGGGAGATACTTGAAACTGTGGTTGGAGTTGGATTCCCCTGTATTCGGAAAATACAAACATGTTGCAGGGTTTATTCAGGAAGCAGCAGCTCATTCTCACGCTTTTAAGACGAGACGCTGCAGGTGAGAGATCGATTTGAAAGTAGATCACTGACATGAAAGCGAGAAAAAAATGTATCGCAAGTTTTAACGTTTCTCCCGTCTTTAGCCGCTGCTGTCTCCGGCAAAGGAAATGACCATATTTGGATTACAGTGTCATCTCGGGCACAGCCTTTCCTGCTACACGTGGATACCAAACATGTGGATACTTGTGAATGAATAAGCGTGGGAAAGACCAGGGGGCGACGCAGCCATGCCATAAAATAAAACTGGCTCAACATTTATCACTTTACCAAATGTGGCGGCCATCTTGTGACTGTCCGGCGACGCTATAGCAATAATTATTTTTAATAGACAGAACAGCTCATGTGCTTTATTCATTTATGTATTTGTATTTAACAATAGTATTGAGATGTTACTTATTACTGCAGATAAATGGTCTCTTTTCTCCTTTACTTCAGCTCCTGTAGATTTTCTCGTGTGTTTATAGTAACTTATCCAGTAGCTTCAGCATTTTGATTGTTTTGCTGCAGCTCATTTTGGCTCAATATAAACTTGCTGTATCTCTTTAATTTGGATTTTCTGAGAACTTTTTAGTCACTGGGTTAGTTTTTTTCAGATGAATAAACCCCTGGGCATAAAACGGAGTAATCGACAGAACTGTTAGCCCCGAGTTAGCGGCTAGTTAGCAACATTAACAACGTTAGCCTGTATGTTGTAAACTCTGCAGACGCTGCAGCACGAACAACATTTAGCTCTGGTTAAATCCAGCACAGACTCTGATTTAGGGAGTGTCGTCTGTAATAAAGTTAGCTCTATGTGGAATATTGGATTTACACTAAACTATTCTCCAGTTTGTTGTTATTTTCTCTCCTCAGTGGAGACACGACAAGTGTATCGGGACCTGATGAATGAGTACGAGTATGTGGTGTCGGCCCGATACCCAACACTGGCATCGGTATCGGTGCATCCCTACTCATTTCTTTGAAACGTCTGATGTTTTCAGTCGTGTTGTTGAGCCGTATTGTTTTCTCCATTCCAAGGTTTCAGTGCATCACTGTCCCATGTTCAATAAATACTCATCATGTTGTGTTAAAAGAACAGAAATACTGTTTTAATCATCATTGGGCCGATCAGTTCAAATGATGAATCTCATTATCGTGAGGAGGTGGAGAATGTTGTTCAGTGAGTAGAGAAAACAACCTGCTTTTGAACACTTCAAAAACATGTGAACTTGTTATTGATTTTTGTCACAATAGGAATCAGTTGCCTGTTACTATCCAAGATTCTGATGTGCAGATTGTTGAGAAATGTAAATTCTTGGGTGTGACTCTTTCTCATGACTTGAACTGGAGCTCACATACGATGAACACTGCTAAAGCGAGACAGCGCCTCTTCTTTTTACGCAGGCTTCGAGAGTTTACCCAAAATACTAGGATTCTTTTGAACTTTTATTATTGTGTAATTGAGAGTGTCCTGACCAGTTGTACTACAGTGTGGTTTGGTCTCACTCTGAAAGAGAAGAAGGCTCTGAACAAAGTGGTTCTCTCAGCCTCAGGACCACTGGCTGCACTTTGCCGCTCCTGGAGGCCACATATAAAGCTCAACGACTGAATCGAGCTTTACAACTTGCAAATGACGCCTCAGGCCGCCCGGCTCAGGCCTTTTCTGAGATGCTTCCTTCAGGGAGAAGGTATCGCTCCATCATATGTTCTACTGATCGACATATTAACAGTTTCTTTCCTCAAGCTGTGATCACTTTAAACAAGGCACTTTAAACAAGGCACTTCTATTTATTTATCTGTGTGGACTTTTATTGTACAGTATTTTAATGTGGCATTGTTTGTTTGTTCTGTTTTTTATATTGTGTCTTTTTACGTGTTTTACATATCGCACTTTGCACATTTTTTTCCAATGTGGTTTTTCAAACCGCAAATGGCCAATAAAATGAATCTGACAGTATGATGATGATTTGAAGAGTTTGAATTTGAGAGTAAAATCCAAAACAAATGTAGCTGAAGTCTGTGTCTTTCATATGATGTCATTTCACTGGGTTGGAAGGGCCAGGCACAAGATGGCCGCTCGAACTGCCATTCGTTCCAACATGTGACCTACACATGTCCTCAAGTGTTATAAAAGATCTTTGGTCACATACTTGAATATGAATATGCAAAAGTACCTTGTTGGTCGGGGCTCTCCGCAGCGCCCTCTGTCTGTGGGAAAGCACACTTTAGCAGCTCCGACCCAGAGAGGCCCATGAAGGAGCTGCGGCTCGAGGAGGAGTCGGGGGGAGGCTCAGCCCTGGACTCGGGCCGGGACAGGTCTGAGGACAGCTGCTCCTGCTCCTCCTGGACACAACGCACAACAATGTCAGCAGACGAAGGTGCTCTGCCCCCGATTAAAAACCTTTGTCATTATGTTTTCACACCTGGAGCTCAGGAGACTCAGGCGTCGCCCTCACCTGACGACCTCATACAAACTGAAAAACAACTTTCACCAACAGCTGAGAGCAAAACAACGACTGCCAACAGCCTTTTCTATCATCATTTAAGTGTTTATTTTAAAACAAAGGCAGAAACTCATCAATAAGAGTAGGGCGGGGCACTGTTACTGTTTCGTCGATACTGGTTCTTTAACGATATTTGTTTTAAAATATTTGTCATCTAGAACAACAGAAGAAAACAGAACAATAATGTGTAAATGAGCAACAGATTTGCAATATCCATTTCATTCTCTAATGTCAAGACGTGTGAAAAATGGGGGATAATTTGGGAAAAAATAAGGCAAAATTGTGCAAAAATAGGGAAACCAATGGGGAAAATATGGCAAAAATTTGGGGGAAATGGGGAAAATATTAGTAATACAAAATGAGCAATAGTGTGAGGGAAAACATTTGAAAAATGGGGCAAAAATTAGAAGAAAAAAAATGGGGCAAACATGAAAATGAAAACAAAACAAAACAATGGTATTAAAAAATGAGCAAAGCATATTCATTAGGGCAAAAATAAGAACAAAATTGTACATAATTGGAATGAATTTGGTAAGTACCGTAAATGCTCTAATATAGGCCGGGGCCTTTATTTACTCAAGGGCATCTAGGACCAGGCCTTTATTGGAACCAGACCACAATAAGAGACAGGCCTTTATTTCTATTTGAGCAAAACGGACGACCAGGAAATGAAGAAAAACGAGATTCGTGTCCATTTGCACCTAAAATATTAGGTTCATTTATTAATGAACATTTCAAACCCTCTCCCAGCGGCTGGAACATTGACGCCTTTTATTTTGTCGGGACAACAGGAAGTGTTTCGTTGCTGTTAGCGGAGCTTTGACATCAGTGTCACTGCAGGTTTCTGTTTCGTTTTTACCGCGGACCGGATTATTTGTTGTTATCTTGTGTAAAAGGCGAGTTTAGACGGAGCGTTTGTGTTTGTGATCGATCATGAGACTGACCCGAGAGAAGACGAGACGCTCGCGCTGATGGGAGGAGTTATTTTGAGGCGTGGGACTGACCTGCACACGGAGCAGCTGGACGTGCTTTGAAGACGCGATGGAGGCTTTATTAAAACCCTGGAGGGTCACACGACATTTGTTGTTTGCCCTGTTTCCAAATATCGTCACAGGAGGTTTGAAAAGTGGCTAAATCTGTGTCAAAGTTACGCTCGGATCAGCTCCTCCGCAGCGTCCCCCTCGGCCCGGGTTCCCGTTTGTTACTTCCTGCACGTGAGTTTTCATTTACACCAGTATGAGACAAATTCCTAACATGGGGAATATTTCTACTGCTATAGTTTCTAATAATTCGCCCCAGCCTGTTTTAGAGACCGGCTTTAATTTGCCTCCGCCAGCCGCGAACCCGGCCACTGTTAGAGACCCGGCCGCTAATGGAAGTCAGGCCAGTATTAGAGAATTTACGGTAATTGGGAAAAAACTGGGTAAATAATGGGTGGAAATAGGGAAAATGTTACTAATAAATAAAAGCAAAAATGAGGGTGATAAAACTGGGAAAATTAAAAAAAAAACAATAATAATTGGGGGAAAATCAGAAAAAAATTGGGAAAATTGGGCAAACGTTGGACAAAAAGAAATGAAAACAATGGGGGGAAAAAAATATTATGACATTTTATTAAATAAAATCATTTTTTGAGCTGAATCAACAATGTCACCGGATCAACAAACTTGGAGCTAAATATCTAAGAGTTTTTGGGGACCTTGCTCTCAATACGTTCAATCATTCAATACAAGTAGTGCCTAAATCTTTTATTACGAATCTATCAAACTGGTATCTGGCACCCAGCCCTAAACAAGAGATTAGGTTTTGGACTAAACTGACCTCAAAGGCAAAGATCTTTGAATTGCCGGACAAATGCTTCTCTCAGTGAAGTCAATGGATCTGTGTCATGATGAGCTCATTCTGGGCAGCGAGAGAAGCGTAATGTCTCGCTGTGAGGCCCCGGGAGACACACTCGTCATATAAATCAATGACCCACCACGGTATTGTAGCCGCTATCTGGCCCTGGCAACAATACGGACACAACGGAATACGACGATCAATAAAAGACAATAAAAAGCAGCGGTGACAGTAAACCATGCGAGGATAACGCAATAAAACACAGTAACACGGCGCGAGGAACAGAAGCTGATTCAGTGAAGACTTTAACCCCCAGTCTGAAAGCTACTCAAAATAGAGACGAAAATACGCCTATAAAGGGATGAAAAAGCAACAAAGAAGAAACAAAAAAGTGGCAAAAAAGAAGCAGCAAAAGAGCAACAAACCAAGGGCGGGGAAATTAATCGAATTTTAATCTAATCGTGATTTTAATAAAGGTCGATGGAGGAGAATTGGCCAGACCTGTCACATTATCTAAAAAAATATGGACGGCGCAGCTGCAGAGCCTGTCAGGTCAATCCCAGGGAAACACAAACAGGAAGCACAGGATGATACATGCAGCACAAAGAGGACCTGGTGATTTTACTGTAAAATCAGCCACAAAGTTGCGCTAACTCGTCTAAAGAGCAAAACAGAAACGTGCAGGGAGGATCAGGACGAGCACGGAGGAAAACTATCATCGCTGTTTGGACCATGTGGATTTGTTTTGAGGAGCAGTCGTGGATTAGCTGGAATTTTAACAGTGAATTGTAAGTTTGATCGTCTTTTTTACTAATAAATGTGTGGTTTACCCATGTCTTTATGTACATATTAAGTTGTTACCGCTTCACTCTGTGACGTTGTGGCCTTTGAGGCTCCGCCCACAAACATGCACTCCTTGACTTTCTTCAAACATTCCCATTTTTTGCATCTCCTTTGCAGATGTTTGTGTGTTGCTTGTCCAGGTGAAGGGGTGACATGAGGATGTTTTACTGTGACGCTATAATAAGAGTTTGTTTTTGCTGATGGCGGCCATTTTAGGGATAGGTTTGCCTGAGTCCTCCTAGGAACGCCCCCACCTCCTGGAGACGCCTCCGAGCTTTCGTCACCAGCCGAGTAACCAACCACTGCTCCTCAGCAGAACCCCCTCCCCACTGATGCCACAGACAGAGTGTGGAGGGGGCGTGTCTGAAAGGCTCAGAGGTTCTTAAAGAGACAGAGGCCTATTTCAAGACATTCACTACAGCCATTTTGAGAGAGACATTTTATACAAGGCAGTTATTCTAATTTACTGCATTTACAGACCGACAGAAGGTTTGGTCATCATTGTAGTGTGATATATATGTGATTGAAAAAAGCATAATACCCCCTCTTTAACATTTGTAAACTCTGCAGTCCCTTTAAACCAAAACGCACAGTAACTTTAAAAAGTGCAAAAGCTCAGATTTTGTTTTGGTCTTGGGGCTTGCTTTAAAACAATTATCTGAAGAAACAAATTACTATTTTTTTTTCTAATTCAATTTAATGGAATGTACGTGTGTTGCAAACGGTTTAGGAAAATATCGCAATATTCAAAACGGTTACCGAATATCGCAATTTCTTTTCTCATACCGTGCAGCCGTAGCTCGATTTTTTTTTTTTTTTTGCTGCACTTTTCTTCCCAAGTTCTCTTTCGTTGTGCACCTCAAATGAATAAATAAAGTTGTTTTTTTAAGTGCTAGCTAAACAATAAACCCGGTAAGTGAAGCTGACGGCACAGACGGCGCGCGCTTGTCACGGATTACGAGCTAATTACATAACTACCCATTACCTGCACCAACACTCACCGAAAGCACGTTTTTCACCACGTCCCAGTGATCGTGCGAGCTGCCGCTCATCTCGCACCAGTCAAACTCCTCCGTCTTCTTCTGTTTCCTCTGCGGGGATGAGAACCAGGAGGAGGCGGAGGAGGAGGAGGGGACGTGTCCGTTCTGACCGGCCGGGGACGCGCTCTCCTTCGCGGCCGCTCCGTGCGCTCGCAGCCCGTAGTCCGAGGACGGCGAAGTGCCCGTAAACATCGACGTCGCGACCACGATGGCCAGAAGAGTGAAAATGACGGCGGCTAAAATGAAGCTGGCGTCCATTACGGAGCTTTTGATTGTGGTTGGAGTAAGTTTTGGAGGGGTTTTCAGTCCGTTAAGTCGCCCTGAGCCATACCGTTACCAGACTGTATGCACGGAGCGGGCGCGACGTAAATACAGGAAACATGAGCTGGACCGCGCCATCCTGATTGGCCGGTTTCACAAAGGAGGCGGGAGTAACTGTGACATCCGGCTTTTGATTGGCTCTTTGTGAGTGTCAACCAAGGAAATGATAAGTGACGTTTTTCAACCGTAAAATAAAGTAATTCAACTAATCCTTGTTTTTGTACCATAAACAGTTAAATAATAAATGCGGTAATGAATACTATCATTTTAAATACTTCCCACAATACATAATACATTACATTATTAGTTTGTCTAAGTTTAAGACAGACCAACATACTGTGTTTAGGGCTGCAACTAACGATTTTTTGTAATCGATTATTTTTACGATTAATCGCTTGGCTGTGAATGGTGTCGGAACATTTTATTATTTCCAATTTTTTTTTATCACATTATAGCTTAAGTGGCGCTGTTTGAGGATGTGTTGGAGAAAACTAAAGGGAAATGTTTTTTTGAAGGCTCTATTAATGAAATTTGCAATGTACAAAACACTACAGACCCTAAATATAATATCAAAGTAGGTTTTCATCAAAAATACTAAATTTTTTATGTCATTTTTGCTCCATTTTAGTCTGTGTGAACCAGAAAACGATTAATCGATTATTAAAATAGTCTACTATTTCAATAATCGATTAGTCGTTTCAGCCATAACTGTGTTATTCACTTTTTAGTTTGCTATATATTTTTTTGCAATAGACATGTCCTGTTGCAACGTGCGTCTGGATTGGCCCGGCTCCAGTTCATGGTAATCTCGGCGTCACCGGCCGAGGAGAGTCCCAGGACAGATTAAAGCGGCACGTAGAGAGAGCAGCGTCACAAACACACACACACGCACACACAGTCTGAGTGAGGATTTACGACAGGTTCATGGACAACTTTGACCTCTCCATCAACACAATTTGCCTAAAATGTGTCTCACTGTTGTACCAAATGGCAAGTTCAAAACATTTGTCCAAAAAACAACAACTCAATTTTATTACAGGCAAAATGTTTTATTTTTGTTTACCTGAAGCGCACATGAAGCGGAGACAGTCGACAGGAATGCAGTTTACAAGAACCATTTCAGAGCAAGTATTTGCTCCTCAAACCCTTGACGTCGGGTCAAAAATAAACCCAGGTTGAAAAAAACAAAAAGAGAGACAGGCAGGGCTCCCACGACTAAACTCCACGAGGATGTTTGTCATTTTATCCAATGCAACGCAAACAAATACGGCGATTTTCAGTAGAAACTCGCAAATTAAAATAGTTTATCAAATATAGAGATATGCTTTACCTTTCAATTTGCTCATATAGATAGACGGCAACTCGTCATAGAAGGGGGCGTGGCCTCGCCAAGGGGGAATATAGAATCTTTTGGGAAACAGTTATTCAGTTAGTCTTTTTTAGCCATTTTCTGGTGAAATATAAACTTATTTTCACATACAAATAAAGTGAAGTCGAAATCGGGTCCATATGGATATTTATTCACAGTAGATTGTTCAGTCAAAGTGAAAAAACGTCAGCGATAGCATTAGCACGACGCTAACATGTGGCATCATGCTAGCATTCTCCGTTTTTTTATGCATCTATAAGCTCCTGCACATGTCTTATCCTCATTTAGTAGAAAACTATCTTCGTAATTCAGCAAGTAGTTTTTGAAAAATTAGAGAAAGTTTAGATTCTTCTCAATTGTTTTCCCCCTTAACTGTTTTCAAACATGACCATATATGGGCGATTCCGGAGATGCCGTCTGTCAGCTCAGGTATGAAACCTGCTTATTTACGTAAAGTTACTGGGGAGCTTTAGAACTATAGATGTAGATCTTTCGGTATAGCTTCCCTCGCGTAATCAGCTCGACCACGTGGGAAACCCGCCTGTCCGAGAAGTCAGGGGGGAGAGGAGAGATTTGAAAGAAAGAAAAGATTGACCTGGCACAGCGTACAAACCGGCAGCATCGCGTTCAGCACCAAACAGCATTAACCACCAAATCTGCTACTGCTAACACTGCGCCAACTCTGCGCCAACACTGCGCCAACTCTGCGCCTAGTGCACAAAAATACACAGAGGTTAGAGTCAGAGACAGGAGCAGGAAATGCAATGCTAACAGGCTGCTACATGGAGTCCTGACTATGTACACTTTAATTACACCTCCATATTCACCCATGTTTATTAACCTCTTAACTCCCGCCTGAACCGAGAGCATTTTCTCCAGTTCAGCTTTACCCAAATCCTGTAGGACACGCCTCATTTGAAAGCGAAGATCTACAAAACTCATCTAAATGGATCTTCTTCATGTCATTTTTTGGTTTCATTATTCAACTTATTTTTGTAACTTTTTTGTAATTTTTTTTCCGCTTTTTGTCACGTTTGTCTTTTTTTGTAATTTTTTGTCACTTTTTCGGTCATTTTTGTCAAATATTTATCGCATTTTTTGGTCAATTTTTGTCTTTTTTTTGGTCATTTTTTGGTCAATTTTTTGTAAATGTTTTGTCACTTTTTTCGGTCGTTTTTGTGAAATATTTATCACATTTTTGTCATTTTTTGTCACTTTTTTCGGTCACTTTTGTCAAATATTTATCGCATCTTTTGGTCATTTTTTGTCTTTGTCATTTTTTCGTAAATTTTTTGTAAATGTTTTGTCACTTTTTTCGGTCGTTTGTCAAATATTTATCATATTTTTTCGTAAATTTTTTGGTAATTTTTTGTAAATGTTTTGTCACTTTTTTCAGTCGTTTTTCCCCCAAATATTTATCACATTTTTTGTCAAATTTTTGTCACATTTTTTGTCATTTTTTCGTCTCAGTTCTGTCGCCATTTTCAAACCTTTTGAAAGCTTTTGGATTGGGGTAAAGCCAAATTGGAGAAAATGTGCTCGGTTCAGGTGGGAGTTAAGGGGTTAAAGGAGCTAAAATAAAATGAAAACCCTTCTTTCTGACGGACATCCTTCGAAACAATTAAATCATGTCTTACATTTAAGGGATAAAATAACTCAAAAAAGGTTTATTGACAAGTACAACGTAAATCTTGAAATAAAGATGAAAGCAACAACTTCAAATATTCTCACTTGACAATTTTTTGTTTTTTTTGTTTTGTGGAAATCAAGTCAACAATGTGGTGATTGAAATAGTTTAGACCAAGCTTCAATAACCTTTGAGTGTGGTTTGAAGAGTCATGTTTAAAAATCGATGGCGTCCCCGGGGTCCGGCGAGTTCTGCGGAAGAGAGAGGGCATAGTCAGCGAAAAGGAACAGACGAGGCTTCAGCGGTTTATCAAGCGCCGACGAGACTAAACCGGGCTGGGCACATAATCAATACACACGAGTTTTAGAAGTTGTTTTTTTCCCCCCTTTCACTGCCTCGTTTTCTGTCGATTCAATAAACTGCAGCTACTTCTGTTGCAGCTACAGCAGTCGAGAGGGAAATGTAGCACAAAGTTGATACGTATCCCACCAATATTTTCATTTAAAAAGGAATAAAACCAAAAGCCAGTCTCAAACTAAAAAGCCCAAGATTGGAATTTGAGGATTAAACTACTGCCCAGCCTTGGCGAACGTTTTTAAATGATCATCGATGATGGTTTTAGGCAGTTTCTGAGGTAATAGCTGCATACAGATATTAACTATAGTTTGTTTGGGGCTTATACAAGTAGCATCAGGTAATATTTACATTCTAATGCCCCAAAGTCCACCCAAATAGATCTAAGCATTTATTACTTCAGATTGAGGAACCAAACCCCAAATAGAGGATTGAAGGGATTTTAGGATTTTTCAGTAAATCGGATACAACAACAAAAATGAGATAAGCTGACAGAAAACTTGCCTTAAATTTAACATTTTGGGCAATAATTTTGTATTTTCCGTGAACCTATGTAATTAAAAGTAGGGACGCACCGATACCACTTTTTCTAAAACCGATACGAGTACTTTGATTTAAGTACTTGCCGATACCGAATACCGATACGAGTACAAGGCATTTTCTTCAGTTATATTAGAATTATGCTGATGCCATTTATTTATTTTCATTCAATATAATTTTTCATTTTTATTGCACTGTCCATCATAGACAGAAAAGCCCATGTCCTAAAGCTCCCAAAGCCTGAGCTTTATTCATGTATGTGTTTTCATTTAACAATAGTATTGAGACGTTACTTAAATGGTCTCTTTTCGACTTTACTTCAGCTCCTGTAGATTTTCTCGTGTGTTTGTAGTAACTTAGCGAGAAGCTACAGCGTTTTCATTGTTTTGCTGCAGCTCATTTTCCTCAATATAAACATGCTGTATGTCTTTAATTTGGATTTTCTGAGGACTTTTTAGTCGCTGGGTTAGTTTCTCAGATGAATAAACCCCTGGGCTTAAAACGGCGTCAGAATGACCAAAACTGTTAGCCGCGAGTTAGCAACGTTAGCCTGTATGTTGTAAACACTGCAGACGCTGCAGCTCTAACAACATTAAGCTCTGGTTAAATCCAGCTCAGACTCTGATTTAGAGAGCGCAGTCTGTAATAAAGTCAGCTCTATGTGGATTATTGGATTTACACTAAACAATTCTCCAGTTTGTTGCTTCTTCTCTCCTCAGCTGAGAGTTGCCTCGTAGCTGCGCCTCGTAGCTGCGCTGGCTGCACGTCAAATGGTATCGGTTTCTGGTATCGGGACCTCATGAATGAGTACGAGTATGAGTACAAGCATGTGGTATCGGTCCGATACCCGATACTGGTATCGGTGCATCCCTAATTAAAAGTCAGGCCAATGGCATTATTATCACAGACACTTAAGATGTAATGCCTGTTTAAATGCCTATTAATGACTTTGAATGCCATTTTGGTCCAAATAATTAAAAAGACTCAAGAACACCCCGTCTAAAACGCCCAAACTACAAGTTCTCGTAAATTGAAACTGAGTTTCTGCTTGTCATGAGACGCTGAAGGTGGGTCTGAGACTCGGAGGATCACCATTTTTGACAATACGACATCATTTAACTTACTCCTCTGCCCCCATTACCTGTGGTGTGCCGCAGGGCTCAATTTTAGGCCCAATGTTATTCTTTGGGACACGCGACAGCCCGTCGTTTTCGTCATGTCAGAACCAACCTGTGGGCGTCCCAGTGCAGCGCCCCCTTCCTGTGGCTCCCATGAACGTACCTCACCACACCATCATCACCTCACACACCAACACCAGCCTGCTCCTGACCCCCCGCTCAGCTCAGGAGGTCTCAGGTCACTAACTGCTCTCACCACACCACCCCTTCCTCCACCTGCTCCACTCTGCTCCACCAGCAGCTTGGAGGAAAGAATTCAGCGTTTAGCAAACCAGAGCAGACACCTCCCACGTGTTGTTTAATAATCTGCCACCCTCCCGTCTCCAGTTGCAATTTAGTAAAAACATTGCTGTGTCTCTTTATACGTGTTTTGAGTGTTTATTTAGAGTGAAGACTTTGAATTGAGTACAAGCTGCATAATGGTCTGAGAAGGAAAGTGTTTATGGATTTCCAATACCGACGCTAGCAGATATAAACCAATGTCTGTCAAGTTTAGTTAACTTGTGTAGAAACAGTGTAAATTATAATATTGACTAAGACATCTCGGTCTTTTGCTAAACTGTTGTGTGTAGCTCTGAGAGGAAAACAACCCCAGTCACGGACAGATTCACGGTGTATTTGATGGATACCTGGCTGAGGGGTGGCCTAAGACTCGGTGCCGTTGTCCTCCGGCGATTTGGGCCTGCTCTTGGATCTCGACCGGGACTTGGAGCCCCTGTTGGAGGCCGGGGTTCTGCTGCGAGACTTGGACCTGGAACGGCTCCTAGATTTGGATTTAGACCTGGACTTGGAGCGGGATTTGGACCTGGAGTAAGAGCGGGACCTGGAGCGGGAGTAGCGGCGTCGGGAGCGTGAGCGGCTCCTGCTGCGAGAGCGGCTGCGTCGTCGGCGTCCTCGACTGCGCGAGCGGCTGAAAGAGAGAGAGGGGGAAATGAGCGTCAGTGTGACCATGTTATTGAGAAAGAACCTGATCCTCGTGTCTCGGTACAATGATTTTACAGTGCGGCAGCAGTTAAATCACCACTCATACAAACAGGACTCTCCAAAGTTTACCCACCCATGCCACTGATTACAGACTTTGGGCACGATATGAGCAAACTTTTGGGGCAGGGGCCACACATTGAGTTTTTTAACTTGTCAAGAGGGCCAGACAAGGGCTAGAATTGTGTTATTTTAAGCCAGTACTATTCTCAAATAGACTAATTACCTTTGTCTGCCTTTCTTCCCACCCAACAAGAAAATGTCTCGTAATCTATGCAGCATACTGGATTCTCACAAGGCTTTAGTTCACAAACTCAAAGATCCATAATCACAAAGTGTAAGAGGCAACTGTCACACAAATGGTCACCTTTAATGGCGCCGTTCTACCTACTTTAGGCACTTAAAGCGCTTTATATCAAGGAAACAGTCAACCATTTACACTCTCACTCAGGCATGGTGGGCGAAGTGTCGTGCCCTTGCTCCGGGTCCAACATAAATAATCCCATGTATTATTAGCATTGACTTTTTGAAAAAGTCAACTATTAAGAGTTTAAAGGGGGGGTATTATGCAAAATCGACTTTTTCAAGCTTTACATCATGTTTTTCTGTCATTCCCTCGTTAAAAACATGCCTGAAGTGTTGCCTTGGCACATTCACGTATTTTTGAGTAATCTGTAAAAACTCTGATGGCGGCCATTTTAGGGATAGGTTTGCCTGAGTCCTCCTAGGAACGCCCCCACCTCCTGGAGACGCCTCCGAGCTTTCGTCACCAGCCGAGTAACCAACCACTGCTCCTCAGCAGAACCCCCTCCCCACTGATGCCACAGACAGCGTGTGGAGGGGGCGTGTCGGAAAGGCTCAGAGGTTCTTAACTCCACAAGACCTATAGCCCCCGCCCGCGGGGGCTAGCCCCCTGGTGGTACAATGTAACGCTCGTATCTTGCTACCGCTTCCACCCACACACGCTTATCATACGTCAAAATGTCGAGCAGAGACGCCTCTACAAAAGTATCCACTTCAAACTCAAATCAATCTAACACCGCTCAAACCCCAGGCAATAAAGCACACACATGGCTAGAACGCACCTTTTGACCAAGTACTAATATCTGAGGGCTGACATCCCACAATACGAACAGCAGCACACAAAGCTATACAGCAAACGAAAGCTAACAACTCACTGAATCGATAGGTGTAAAGCTTGTTAGCACAGCACTAAACGTTTTCAGCAGAGCCCACATCAAACTGCAGAAAATCCACCAGCAAAAGAAAATAAAACATGCAATTGCTGACTTACTTTGGCTGTTTTTCGTCCGCGGTAAAACTTTTACTCCCAAGCCTGTACTCCGGGTGCTCTCCGTGAAAACACTGTTTCATGGACGCCATGTTGGGTCTGCTAGCCCCCGTCAAAATGGCACAGCGAGCCAACGCGCTAAAACTGTGACTCACACTAGCTCTCGCTGTGTCTATGTTTGCTCACCTGTAATTCGCCAAAGCTGCTGTCCGTCACAGCATGGGTGATCTCATTGGGTGCAGACGAACGTCTGCTTTCAGGGGACATATCGACGTCCGTGATTGGTTGAAATTTCGCAGTGTTAGCAGGCTGCGTAAAGAGGCCAGTTCAGTCCACTCTTTACGCGCAGAGCGCATGACGCACGGGGAAGCGGCAGAAGAGTATTTTCGAACAGATTTTTTTACATTTTATCACCACACCATGGCTTCTAGAGGGAAAAAGAGGGTGTACACGGCTGAGGAGACACGGGCTATTGTTCTTGGTGAGATGGAGTTTGAACATACTTTTGATGATTCGTCTTCTGACGAGTCCGACCTGTTGGAGCCAGCCAGCGGTTCAAATTACGAGTATCCACCAGATGAGAGGTAATTGTTTTCTTCTTTTAGTATAAATTTTACTGACAGAACAAAATGCACAGACAAGTGTATTGCTATTTTGTGGGAGTACTAGTTTGTCATGCATGATTTGTAAAGTGCTATTTGTGTTATTATTTATATTTATATTTTATTATTTATTATTATTATTTATTATATATCTGAACATATATTTTTGTATTATTTATTCCTCAGCAGTGATGATGATGGCAAACAAGAGTCTGGTGTGCCAAGCAGACCTTTATCACCACAGCCAGGTCCATCTGGAGTGCAGATGGACCTGGCTGCTTCGACAAGGTGAGGGTCTAATTTGTTTTGTAGTACTTAGCATAAACTCACACATTGCAAATGAGTCATTGTCTATAACGTGTGCATTTTGCAGTGCTGGAAAAGAAAGTCTGCCATCTCTACAGTCAACACCTCAGGAAGGAGCAGTGCACAAAAGGGCGAGACGTGTATTGTCCAAAAGGCAGAGGTGATTATTGACATTGTTGTTGTTACAGTATACAATAGACTGTTTGCAAATTAGTGACTGTCTGTCTTCCTGCTGCAGTATGGCTCCAGACACATTCACACCTTCAACTGGGCAAGGTGTGAGTTCCTCTCACAGCAGTGGTGGTGGGGAGGAGGAGGAGGAGGAGGAGGAGGAAGAAGAGGAAGAAGAGGAAGATGAAGATGAGGATGAGGAGTACCAGCCGCCCTCTGCCCCAGTGTCAAGAAAGTCCAAAAGGCTGTCGTCCGCAGAGCAGAGGTAAGCGTTGGAAAAGCTGCCTGCAACTGATTGCATACAGATGCAAATTAGTGACTGTCTGCCTTTTGTTTTTCAGTGCTCCTTCAAATACACAAAGTGTGTCTGCCCCCCCCTCCAAGGAAGCCACTGTCAGGCCCCGAAAGGCACTCTCCAAGAGCAAGACGGGGAGGAAGAGAACAGGTCCTGCTGCCACAGTATCTGCTCCTAGTGATCGGTGGAAAAATCGTGATGAGGAGGACACTGCACCCAATCCACGCCGTTTTGTTCCAGCGAGAGACACAGGGCCTGTTTTGGACAAAGACGCTTCATGGACAGTCCTGCAGCTTTTCCAGCTGTTTTTTGCCAGTGCCACGGTGAAAACAATTATTGGAAACACAAACATTCATGCTGAAAGGCAAAAGGAGGCAGGAAAAAAATACAAATGGACTCCATTGACTTTGAGGGAGTTTTACATTGTCCTGTCTATACTGCTGTTCACTGGACTTGTCAGCGCAACCGCAAGACACGATTATTGGAGGACAGATTTCCCATATGGTTTCCCATTCCCAAGGAACAAAATGTCCCGGGACCGGTTTTTAGCCATCATGTGGTCACTGCACCTCAGCAACCCCCTGGAAGACGAGGACAATGAGCGCAAGAAGGGCACACCGCAGTACGACAGGCTTTTCAAAATCAAGCCACTTTACACGGACATTGTAACAGCTTGTCAGTCATTTTATCATCCGCACAAGTGCATTTCAATAGATGAGCGTATGGTTGCATCCAAAGCGCGAAGTGGAATGAAACAGTACCACAAGGACAAACCGACCAAATGGGGTTATAAATTGTACGTTCTGGCAGACTCCACAAACGGATATACTTGGAACTTTTTTGTATACACCGGCAAGAGCAACACTGTTTCCGAACATGGACTAAGTTACACCTCAGTCATGGATCTGATGTTACTCCCCGTACTTGGCTCAGGCTACACCGTTTTTGTGGACAATTTTTACACTAGTCCAGCCCTGTTCAAAGACTTGTCAAAGAAGAAAACGGGTGCCTGTGGCACAATAAGAAAAACTCGTTCTGGTTTCCCCAAAACTACATTGAATGACCTCCCAAAGAAAGCAGCGAGGGGTGAAATAAGATGGATTCGAGAGGGCCCACTGCTATTTGTGAAGTGGATGGACAAACGGGAGGTCACGATGTGCACCTCTGTTCATGGTGCATACAGTGGGAAATCGGTCAAGCGAAAGGTCAAGGAGCAAGGCCAATGGAAGACCGCACAAGTGCCCTGTCCCGATGCTGTGGTGGATTACAACAAGTCGATGGGCGGTGTTGATTTATCTGACGCCCTTATTGGCTACTACTCTGTCCTCCACAAGACAATGAAGTGGTATAAAACATTCTTTTACCACTTCCTGGACATCGCAGTGGTAAATGCCCATATAATACACACGGACCTGGTTGAACTCAAGGCTGATGGGACAAAACCACTCACACAAAAGAAGTTCCGGGAGAAACTGCTTGTGGAAATGGTCCAATTTGCAGATGCTGAGGAGACCCCTGAGGAGACCCCTGAGGAAAGGCCAAATACCTGCATGCCAGTGTATTATGGGGAGGATGCCACGGCCCAGAGAAAGTACTGCAAGAGATGCTTTGATGCAGGGGACAAACGAGTAAAGACCCCTGTGTACTGCAGGAAGTGTCAGGTACCTCTGTGTCTGACAGCCAAAAAAAACTGTTATGTCGCCTGGCATGATGCTCGGTGAACTTTTTGTTTTATTTTACTTTTTATTACATTTGTGTGTGTTTTTGCTATATATAGTTTTTATAAATAAAGTGTGCTGAAATATATAAATTTTGTCTTTACTTTTTTGGGGAAAAAATAGCATTTTTATGACCAAATATGTAAAAGCATCCTAAATTTTCATTTTCATTGAGATATTCCATATTTCAAATTTTGTGCCAAACTGTGCCAAACTGTGCCAAAATGGCACAGTTGGTCTCCGCCTGGATTTTTTTACATTCTAAGCCTGTAAAACTGTAAAATTCTTTGTTGAATAGGCACCAACTTTGCTCCAAATGTTCATGACAGGATTTACTTACAATTTAGGTTGCAACTTTGCTTGTTTACTGTAAAAATAAGATGTTTTGCTCCTTTTTTTCTGTTTTTATTAGGCGGAAATCAAATTTGTTGAGAATGGACCACAATTTTCCTTGCCCACAATTATTTTCTTCCAAAACTTCACATCCACAACATCCACAAGCCCCAACAGCCCAGCTGTGAACAAAATTTGCATTTTAAACCTTGTATAAGGCTTTTAATTATGAAAAGTATGGGAATACTATTTTCGGAAAAGTGAGATAAATAGAGGGTATGAGGTTAAAGAGACAGAGGCCTATTTCAAGACATTCACTACAGCCATTTTGAGAGAGACATTTTATACAAGGCAGTTATTCTGCATTTACAGACCAAAAGAAGGTTTGGTCATCATTGTAGTGTGATATAGACTGGTGCTATGTGACTGAAAAAAGCATAATACCACCTCTTTAACAGCACGGCGTCAGCTAAGCAGCTATGTGCTAACTCACGGACATGAAACATACTGGTAAAATTGAAGAGTTGTCAAAAATGTAATTAACTGCGAAACTATAAAAGTACTTTTGTCGTATTTTTAAGCAGTTTGTTTTTCTTGTAACATACCAGTGCACGTGTCATAGTTAGCGTATAGCTGATTAGCCGGCATCGTGCCATTAAACTCGAAAAGTCAATGCTAAAAATACATGGGATTTTTTTATGTCGGACCCCGACACGTGACCGGAAGTGGGTGGGACTGTGGAGCTCCACTCGCTCTACTATGCACCGATGTCGCCCTTTACACTGCAGCAATACTCCGACCCACATTCTGCACTTTCCATGTAAGCATGTAAAACTATTATATTGGTGCTGCCAATATTAGGAGTAGGTGATGTACCGGGAATTTGGCCACTGGTAGTGATGTAAAGTGATGTGGCTAAAAGAGCAAAACCCACATTCACACACCACAACAACAAAAAACGTCGCAGCTAATTGAATTGCAATACAAGTAAAGTAAAAGTGAGAAAATCTAGCTTATTTCAATGGGAAACTATCACAATAATATAGAAAAGGGGAAGCTATGGGCAACAGGTAATATGAGCCAGGACATAGCGTTATCTCTGCAGGGAACGCCATGTGCTCTTTGGCGGCAACCCTAGCCTTAGCATAGCAGTTAGCTCCAATAGAACACACAGCTAACCCAAACACCACTGTCCCCCCGGTCCCCCTCTCCTCACCTTCTGCTCCTGCGGCCGTACCCTCCTCCACCACCTCCTCCACCTCCTCCGTATCTCCTGGGCGCCGATCCCCTGCTGTTGCTTCGGCTGAACATGGAGTCCGGGGGCCTGCCGTAGCGGGCCATCTGCACCCGCAGCTCCCTCCCGTCCAGCAGCGCCCCGTCCATCGCGTCCATGGCGTCCTCCGCGTCGCGCTTGTCGAAGAAGCGGACGAAGGCGAACCCGCGGCTCTCCTTCGTGTAGCGGTCCCGCGGGATGTACACGTCCCCCACCCGGCCGTACGTCTCGAAGACACGGCGCAGGGTCTCGGGAAGCGTCCGGTACGTGAGGTTGTCCACTTTGAGCGAGGTCATCCCCTCCACGTCTGGTGGAGGTCTGCCGTAGGCCATGTTCGCCGTTTTGGCGGAGCACAAAACACACAAATACACGTCAGGAAACACTAAATTAAAAGCCTTTGTTCCCCCCAACACAATACTAAACGCCTGTCTTTGTGGAAAAGCGTGTAAATTAACGACAAACGGTTGAATTCTAGCGCAAACTCCGTGATATTTCAGTTGTAATCTCCTCGCTGTTGTTTCGTGAAATGGCGGCGGGCGGGTTCCTCTTCCTTCTTCTTTCTCTCCTTGGACGACGCTGATTGGCTGAGAGTAGAAAGACGCGCTTCTGATTGGCTGTTTGTGTTAAAGGCTACTCGTTGGCAAGTGCCCTCTGCCGGTATGGAGCCGCAGTGCACATCATAACTTTGTTTACAGATACGTTCAAGAAAATAATCTTTTGTTGGAAACGGCAAATATCAAGGAAGTCCAATGAAATGAAAGATAAATATCCAGCGGCGAGTCACTTAAAAATGTTAATATATTATTACATTTAATCTGTTTGTATTACATAAAAAATGAGCCGAGTTAAACTACTTTGAGTTACTTTTGAGTTACTTTTGGCAAAATATAAACTGAAAATAGTAATAAAGCCACCGAGCAAAACAGCAGTCAGAGATTTCCTTTTCCTTCCCCCATTCTCTGTGTTTTGACGACATTAACTACAACTGCAGATTGGTGTTGCATTTTATTTGGGGGGAGTTTGGCATTTTTTCGTTTATACATTTAAATGCACTTGTAACTCGAGTTACTTGAAATGTAATGACTAATATATTCCCGTATTTTGTCTAAGTAATATGTTATATTCCTTAGTAACAGAAAAAAGTAATATTTTTTTTCACTCGTTACTTTTATAATACATTACCCCCAACACTGGCGGCTCAAAGACTCAGTTACATTTACCAAAGTGCATGTGCTTGAGTAACTTTTCGTAGTAACTGAATATTTCTTTTTAATTAATTAGCTGTACTCTTACCAGTGTTAATTTCGCGACTAAAATATCTAGTGTTAATTTTAGTCAAAGTGATATTTTAGACGATGCAATTGGACTAATACTAAATTAAATGTTGTTCATGAGACTAAAACTATGACTAAAATGTCCAGATATTTTAGTCAACTAAAATAAGACTAAATAAAAATGAAAAGGAGAGACTAAAATCATCCAAACTTCTATTGAGCGTCTGAAAGAGCCTCAGATCATGTAAATTCTCTGTTAAAGGATCAGCTCTGAGCTTTGTTCATGTGGAGCAGCTCCATGAAGCAGAGGAACAAGTTTAAATGTGATTATAATCAGTGCTTGATTTGTAAATTAGTATATTCAGGAACACTTTTGGTCTGATGTGATGGATTGGGGGAACAGGCCAAAACATTTGCTGGAACGCTCTCATTAGACACCATTATATCAGATACATTTTTTGCCGGATCCTCCAAAATGTTTCCCGGATCCTTTACCCTGAAAAAAATGTAATTGGGGAAATGCGTTCCCCCAAACGGAAGATCAAATCAAGCACTGATTATAATGAATATTATAAATGCAAAGTCCACTACATTTGTCTTAAATTTAGCCGACTAAATTACATTTTAGTCAAAAGACGAAGACTAAAACTAAATTAAAATATGTTGTCAAAATGAACACTGACTCTTACTTGATTCACAAAAAATGGTTACTCGAGTCGTTCCACTGTGAGCTTTTATTTCCATTTGACCTTTATCCAGGATAAAACTCATTGAAATTAAAAATACATTTTTCAAGAGCGTCCTGGACAAGATGCATTGTACACAAATAATCACAAATAATCATTGCATATTAAAATCGAGATAATACACTCAAATAAAACAGCTACATGTAAAAGACTTTGTTTCTAAATCTGTCAATAGTGATTCTAAAGTATGAAGTGTAGTGAAGTACATCTGTAAGGGGCAAAAATATAGCTTTGTTTTGGTGTAGGCCGCCTTATTCTTCAGCATTATTTATTTTGTATGTATTTTTTGTCTTTGTGAATTCCAGGATTTGCAATTGTGATTTGCAACATTGTTTTACGAATCTGTTTTATAAATGTTTTTATTCATTTTTTTTGTATACTGCTGTTTTTATTCTATTGTTATTGACACAATTCAGGTTAAACATTTTGTTCTTTCCTGCAATGTCAAATTCAATAAACCTAACAGTTACTCAGTTTTTGCAGTACTCAAGTTGCATTTTCCCAAATTAGTTGAATTCAAGCTACACTGTATTTGATTTCACTGTCAGCAATAACAAACACGAATGAGCAGCTCGACACAGAAAATGCCATTGCAGTTAAAGAAATACTAAGTAACTTGTTTACCATAATAAATCCTTTCCGTAGTCGCTCTGGGGGTAATGGGATGATTGGGGGGTCTTTCATGTCTCCAGAAAACCACAATTGCAACTTTCCCTGCACTGACCCGGAGGCGCAATACACACTAAAAGAATCACGAAGAAGAAGCTAACAGGCTAACGGGCAAATTGGTTGTACTATATCCCTCTGTCCCTTTGTCTTTTCTGTCAGCGTAGTATTTACTCTCACGGACAATTAATGAGTAAAAAAACGCAACATGCTACGACACCTGCAGTGGCGCTTATGGCCTCTAGGGGCATGAGTTACTTAGTTCAGCTTTAAAGACTGGACTCGGAAAAGGACCTAACCTACTTAAATCTCATATTTGGCTGCCTTTAGTTGAAACCTCCACGTTTTCAGGGTGGTTTTTGTCAAACCTTTCTTGCATGTTTTTTCGTGGCTTTTTTGTATCGTTTTTGTCACTTTTTAGTTGCTTGTTCATTGTGTTATTGTTGCTTTCCCGGCACGTTTATGTCACGTTTTCATGGCTTTTTTGGTCGTGTTTTTGTAACTTTTTTGCAGTGTGTCTGTAGATTTATTTGTTGCTTTTGTGTGAAGTTTTTATTTACAGTCGGCGCGATGCCTCATTTGAACGCAAAAACCTTGTCGTTTCTGAAAATACGTGTAAAGATCCGTGTGGTGGATGGCAGTTAACCCCTTAACTCCCACCTGAACCGAGCACATTTTCTCCAGTTTGGCTTTACCCCAATCCAAAAGCTTCTGGAAAAAAGCTGTGAAAATGGCAACAAAACTGAGAGGAAAACAATGATGGAAATGTGACAAAAAAGTGAGAAAACATTGACAAAAAAGTGACGAAAAATTTATGAAAAAGTGGCAAAAATGTCACAAAAATGTCACAAGAAATTGACAAAAAAAATGGACGAAAAAATGACAAAAATGTGACAAAATGTGACAGAAAAAATGACAAAAAATGATAAAAAATGACAAAAAAAATAACAAAAATATGACAAAAAAATGACAAAAAAATGACAAAAATGTGACAAAAAATGACAAAAAAATAACAAAAATATGACAAAAAAATAACAAAAAATGACAAATATGACAAAAAAATAACAAAAAATGACAAAAATATGACAAAAAAATGACAAAAATGTGATGAAAAATTGACCAAAAAAATGATACAAAATGGCCAAAAAAATGATAAAAATTTGACAAAAAAATGACAAAAAATGATAAAAGATGACAAAAAAAATTACAAAAATATGACAAAAAATTACAAAAAAAATACAAAAAATAACAAAAATATGACAAAAAAAATTACAAAAATGTGACAAAAAATGACAAAAAAATAACAAAAATGTGACAAAAAATTACAAAAAAATTACAAAAAATAACAACAACAAAAATACAAAAATGTGATAAAAATTTGACCAAAAAAAAATAATACAAAAAATTGACAAAAACATACTGAAATGTGACAAAAATGTGACAAAATTGACAACAAAATGACAAAAAAGTTACAAAAATGAGTTGAATACCCAACCAAAAAATGATGGAAAAAAAATCTGATAACGTGATGAAAAAGATCCTCTCGGTTCAGGCGGGAGTTAAGAGGTGAAATGCTTAGAGAGTCACAGCACAACATTTAAAAACAAAACAACAACAAAATCCCATGTTGCTGTCAGGAATCGAACCCGCGTCTCTGTCTGCAATGCACGGGTGACGTCATAACCCCGATGTGCAACGAGGAGGCGGCCACTGCGCAAAAAGCACGGTCCAGATTTGTGCGTGCTTTACGTCATACCGGGTAGGGAGGGAGGGGGGGGAGATCCACTCTCTTCTTTCTCTCTCCAGTACCTCTCCGAGAGTCGCAGAACCGTGAGGGAACCGACGCTTCAACCGACCACAAATCCCCGCTTTTATCGCCCTTATTCCTGCGCGTTCAAACCGGTTCCAGCCTCTCCGGGACGGGACCCGCCGCGACCATGGACCGCTAGTATCCATTATCCCCGACCGCGGCTGGATCGCTCCTTTTACGCACGGCTTTATTTATTTTTTTATCTGCGCTAATCCCGTACATCTGCAGCTCGCGTTTGCCCCCCCCGCTATAGCAACTCCCGCAGCTATAGGGGCTTAAATCAATGCTACGGACAGCGACAGGAGGGGACGGAGGCGCAGACGCGTAGCCACCGAGCGAGGGAAGGGGAACAAAAGCGGCCGGGAGGGCGAGTGTGGCATGCGCCCGTTACATAGCGCCTGCTGGCATCACCGGGAGTAAAAAAAGATGGGCGCCCTGACGAGTCGGCAGAATATCGGCGTGGAGGAAGTGGATATCCCGTCCAGCTCGGTGTACAGATACCCCCCCAAGTCCGGTGAGTGTGTGTGTGTGTGTGTGTGGCTTTAAAGCCCCCGTGAGCTGAGCGAGGAGAGGCGTATTTATCCGGAGAGCACACAGTCGGTGAGTCCGTGCGCTGTGCCGGGCGGTCCGTCAGGATCCCGACCTAAGCTCTCACCCTGGAGGCTTTCATGTGCACGAGGCGACTCTGAGGACCCAGAAGGCCCATGTCTCAAAGGGATAGAGGGATAGATAGATAGATAGATAGATAGATAGATAGATAGATAGATAGATAGATAGATAGATAGATAGATAGATAGATAGATAGATAGATAGATAGATAGATAGATAGATAGATAGATAGATAGATAGATAGATAGATAGATAGATAGAATTTACTTATTTTAAGATTACTTTTTGCAGTCTATCTGTCTACACGGCAAAAAGTAACCTTGAAATAGTTAAATTTTTTGTTAGCTCAGTTGATCCTTGAACTTACTGTATCCATAATATTCCGCAGTGAGGCTTTAATATACTTCCTTAGTTGATCTCAAAGTGCATATGACACTTTA